>NC_092502.1:23259787-23859787 GCF_047511675.1 Marmota flaviventris | reverse complement strand
TTTGGTACCCAAAGGAAAACAAATTGTTATTGAGGTAAGACTTCTCAGAGAAGGAAAATTCTAACCAAGATTGTGAACTTAGAAGGTACGGGAGAGGACATTAGACTTTTGTGAATGTTTTGCTCGTAAAATCTTTTGGAGACAGATGTTTTTTTTTTTTTTTTTGTTTCTTTGTTTTAAGAATGACTACTCACTATTATGGAAATTTTTTCCTGCACAACACTGGAAAATATTAGAAAGATGGGTCAGGCAGTTACCAAAGGTGTTATTTCATATGCTGTGAATATAAACGTGTTACCTGAGATCATGATAGACCAGTGGCTTGTACATTATCCAGTGCCACCTTCATGGGCTGTCTCTGATCTCATAGGGGCTTTGATTGTACAAGAGTGTTGATTTTCTCTTTCCAGATATAGCACAAGGCTCCCTGCTACCTCTTCACTGCTCTGACACAGTTCCTAGCTCAGTGCTGGGTGCATAGAAGGATGACTGCATGCATTATGGCCTTGGTTTCCCCAGCCATGTGTCATAGACACATCCTCAAAGCATGCTGCCATGGCTGTGCTGGCACACAGTGGAGTCTGGCTGCACTGTCACCTGGGTCTCTGGTGGGATGTTGGGAAGTCATTCTTTTCCAAGGCCCTTCAGTTAACCTTTATACCTGACCTTGCCCGCAAAGAGGAAAATGTGTCAGCCTTTTGTTTTCCTATGGAGTTAGCTACATTTCAGGAACCTCAGCTAGGAAATGAGAATTAACTTATAGTTTTACATCTCCCTATTTGTTTCTTCATAGCTCTGTGTGTGTAATTGTCTACCTGCCTTTGAAAACACACACACACACACACACATACACACATACTCACACACACACATGCACACCAGAAAATCCACTGAGTTTTCATTTCCTAAAAAGTTTCTTTGAATTCTTTGTAACCTTCAGACTATGGGAAATCAGACTTGCAATGTTACCCTGAAGATAACAATTGCATTTTAATATGTCTGCCATCTCACAGAATCCCTAGTGACGATGCCCAGAAAGAAGAGGAAACACATTTTAAGTTGCCGGGAGAATCAACATGGAAATGCACAGATGTTTGAGTGAAAGTTGACAGCTGAGATAGCAAAATTGTGAACATTTTTATAAACAAAATTTCAGTATCTACTGGGCCTGTACAGAGTAACTTAAAAGTTATAATATAGAGTTGAAAAAAATGTGAACTCTGTACCCCAATATGTCGACTCAGATGTTTCATACTTAGCATTTACCAAGTGGCATTTTTAAAAATTATTTTGTAGTTGTGGAAGGACAGAATGTCTTTATTTATTTGTTTATTTATGTTTAATTTTTATGTGGTGCTAAGGATGGAACCCAATGCCTCACACATGCTAGGGAAAATGCTCTGCCACTGAGCTACAGCCCCAGCCCCCAAGCAGCATGTTAAAGTCTAAAACTTTACATCTACCAAATTTACCCTTCAGATATTTCCCTCAGCTGCTATTCTGTAGCTCAGTGAAAAGCTATACCTCTCCAATTGCCAAGAAATGCAAAAGTTCTCCTTGACTCTGTCCCATTTTTCCTGCCCAGGCCAAATCAATCACCAACCCTTGTCAATTCTAAAAACACCCATCTTTAATCTCCTTACTATCTCTGCTTCCACTGCAGTTGAAGCTGTTATTGTCTCCTTATCTGGGTGGCTGAATAGTCTACCTCACCTTCTATCACATGCACTTGCAAAGTAATGAGAGTGGCCAGATTTGCCACCCTCTTATATGGACAGTGTCCCCTAAAGGTTAATGTAATAAGTCTGGGTCCCCAGGGTGTTGGTACTGGGAGGGGATGCTATGCTCTGCATCTTTAGGAGGTGGGGCCCAGTGGGTGTCCTTAGGTCATTGGGGATGTGCCTTCAAAAGAGATTGTGGGATCATCCCCCTGTACTTTCTGTTTTGAGATGTGAATGCTCACTCTGACAAATGTTCTCCCAATGATGGGCATCCTCAATAGTGCTCATATCCTGGATTTGAACCTCCAAAACTGGGAGCTAAACAGACTTTTCTTCTTAAGTAGCCAGTCTCAGGTGTTTTGTTGTAGTAACACATAGCTAATACAGCGTTTAAATGAAAGTCAGTTCAAACCACTCTTAAAATCCTTTCATGATTGCTCATTTGGGGGGGAAGTTCAAAACCTTCAAAATGTCCTGTGAGATAAGAGCATGTAGACTGACTACTACTACTGAGCATGTAGGTTCTTAGACATAACTCAGAGCCACAGTAATAAAAACAATAGAGTATTGACTCGAGAACAGATAACAGAACAGACTAGAGGGCTCTAGGACAGACTCATGTCAGTTTGGGAATTAATATATGAAAAAAGTGGCATCACATATTTGTGGGAAAAATACCAACTATCTGGTGGATAGTGTTGAGAAAACTGGTTTCCATTTGTATTCCTACTTCACTACATGCAACAGGGAAAGACTTGATCTGAGAGGTAAGACTCAAATATAAACAGAAGAAAATATAAAGAAAAGGAAAAGATTTCTTTATTAAACATTAACAAATTAACAAAATGAAACATCCCTGTTCGTCAGAAGGCAGCGTGGGGCAATGTTCACAAAAAGTTTTCATTTCTCCCTGAATCATCAACCTCACTGACCTTTTTCTCCCTGTCCCTTAAATATACTAAGCTTTGTGGCCTGGAGTTAGTACACCTGTCTGTGTCCGTGAAAAGTTTCTGCTCCTCTGTCAGCTATCCAGTTGCCCCTCATCCCAGTGACCTCATCCAAAATGTCTCTTCCTTAGAAAGGCTTTAATGCCCTAATTATGGTGCTGTGTATGTGATCTCATTTCACCTTCTCATCTGCATTCAGTGCACATATTGCGATCACAATGATATAGCCATTTATGGAACTCTAAACTCTGAATCTAGTATCCATCTCCCCTAGTAGATTAAACTCCAGGAGATCAAAGGCCACCTATCCAGCACTTGGCTCAGTGCTTTATACTTGGAAGACACTCATAAAATGTTAGAGAAATGGATTGATATGGGGCAGTTGAAAGAGAGCTCATTTGACACCACCTGCCACACGCATACCATGGGCCCAGGGAAGTCTGCAAGCGTCCTTCAATTTCTCACTCATTGAGAATCTGCAGTCCCATTTTGGGCTGCTGTTTTGCCCTGTCACTCTGCCGCTCAAGTCTCGCTTGCCTCTCCTACAGTTCCTGGCACTACAGGAGAAGCTATATTAATATTTGTTAATTTCATGTCCATTCTACTTCCTCTCCACTCACTCAGATTTCCATGTTCAGATCATCACACTGCCCAGGCATAATGGCTTGTTTTTTGAAAACTCTTTGGCAGATCACGTCAACCTTCATTTAATTACTGCTTCAGTTGACAACTCGCTGTCCGTTGACTCTTGATTTTATCCGAACATTCAGTTATTCAATAAATGTTTATTGAAAGCCTAATGGGTACCAGCAATGTGCTGGGCCCTGGAAGAACTGGCATTCCCCTGCAGCATTGGTGTGTTAACACTATGTCCCAAAGGCATCCTTAGACAGAACACTTCCACTTAGCAAAGTATTGAGAAAGACCACAATGAACCCAGAATTGGGTATATGCAGAATAGCTGAGCAAGGATGGTATGGGAGAAAATCTGGATCATTGTCCAGCTTACCTTGACAAGATGTCTCACGGTGTAGCTTCGATATTCACTGCTGGAATTTAAAAAAAAAAAAAAAAAACAATGTGAATGCACCCAAACTTCATTATAAAAAGACACTCCAAGGTAAAACAGAAATGCCCATACTAAAGTATAGTTTATAAATGTGCTTTTCAAGGGGTCAATTCAGATAAATTATAGCATCCCATTAAAATAATATAATAGAAACATTTGATGCTTGCTGAAGAGAAACTTAACAACCCTTTGGAAATGACTTTATTAACAAATCTGAGTATTTATAAGCTTTGATCTTTCCAGGTCACATCGAGAGTTTGTATTACTTTAGGAAACATCCAACCTGCAGCTCATTCATTGGGATACCTTCTACACAGAAGCCAAGAATTTCAGAGCACCCTATTTTCTAGAAACTGACCAGGGAAGAATGATCATGCTTAGAGGCCCCTGAGACTTCACCGAGGCTGTGAAAGATCCCAAAGATGGTTCTTTGATTATTCTTAAAGACAGAAAGCTGTGGGAAAGAAATTTGTCTCCATGTAAGGAAAATTTTTCTGATATTATCAAACCCAAAGTGGACCATCTATATCTCCTTGCTTGCTCAAAGATGGGTGCTCTTTCAGGGTCTCTTTCTAAAATTCTAGATCTTAGAATTCAGCAGCCTAATAAATCTTTCAAAAAAAATATTATGTTTTGCAATAGTTTTATATTTGCAGAAAAGCTGTGAAGATAGTACAGTGTTCCCATATACCCCACACCCACATTTTCCTGTAAGTAGCATCTGTTGAGCCAATATTTGTATCATTACTAACTAAAGCCCATTTATTTTGGTTTTAACCAATTATGCTTTTTCTGTCTAAGGATCCCACCCAGGATGCCTTAATACATGTAGTCCTCATGTCTCCTTAGTCTCTTCGTGGCCAAGATTTGATGATATGGACAGTTTGAGAAGTGATGGTCCGGCATTTTTGTGAAATGGATTTTAACTGAGATGGGCCTTATGATGGATGAGGGGCATACTTTGTAAAGAGAAAGACCTCAGGTGTAGTGCCATATTCGCCACAGTATATCAAAGGTGCCTATATCAACACCAGTTGAGTCACCACCGCTGACGTTGTTCAACTGGGTTGCTTTGCTGAGGTAGTGTCTGTCAGATTTCTTAGCTATGAAGTTATCCTATTATTTCCCTTCTGTATTGTTCTTTTTGAAAGGAAGACACTGTGGGCAATCCACCTTGAAGAGTGGGGAGTTAGTTACATAAATTATATGACATTCTTCTACCCAGAATGTTTGACTCTTCTTCCCCATTTATCCATCTATTCATTTATTCATCTCAACACGGACTCATGGGTATTTGTTTTTTACTCTGAGTTATATTCCAATACTAGGATGTTTATTTCACTGCTCAAATTATTCCATCCATGGCCATTGGGACTCTTTTGGTCATCTCCTGTGTCCCTTTGATATACATACCCCCATCATCGTGGGTGTTTTGGGTTTTGTTCATTTTTTTGAACACTTTCTTTCTGGCATTAAGAATGCTCCTGACTCATGCTATAGATTTCTTGCTGCAGCAGTATAATTAGCTGTTTCTTCAAGGACCTGTCTTCGTGCAGCTTTTGTGTTTGTTTTGTGTCTTCTTGCAGCTTTTGTGTTTTGTGTTTGCAGTTCTGAAGTGCTTTTTGCAGGTGCTTTTCCTATAATTTCCTTCTTGATTTTCTTTTAACACCATTGTGTCGCCTTGAACTTCCTTTCATAGGCACGGAAACTCAACTCGGCCAGAAATGATTTACCCAAGGTCACAGAGTTGCTGAAGAAGTGGGTTTGGGATGGAAGCCCAGACCTGCCAGACTTCAGAGCTCTGCTCCAGCTTTGCTCCAGGAAGACAGCCTCCCTAGTTACCTACTTAGCATTATATAGAATCAAAGCTATTATGAGCCCACCTGCCTTCCATTAGGAGGAAAGGGCAGAAGCCAGCCCAGTTCTCCTTGGGAGACTCCTCTCAGGAATCCAGCTGCCCTAATCTCTTCCTCCTCTGAACTTCACTCACACTGAGAGTTCAAACCCTTCCCTCATGTGAAACTTGTTTGTGTGCTAATCTCATGGTTTTCTCTGTTTATCTAAATTCCTGGAACAGATTGTTAGCTCCTGGGAGGGCCAGGGAGATATACTACAGTGTAGGATTATCAAGATAAGAAGCTTCTGGCTGCCACATCACTTCAAAACAGACTGGGGTGATATGGTTGTGATTAAATGCAAATATTAAAATCTGTCTCTCATCCCAGGAGAGCATAAATCTTGACTGAAGTGATAGCACATTGTTGTTATGGTTATTTTACATCAAATCAGTCTCCTCCTGGGCTAGGAGTTTCTTAAAGATAAAGGTCACTTGTACTTCCCATTCTAGGGACTGGGACAGGATCTGACATGTTCCAGGCACTCCTTTAATGTACAGAGAATGCTTAAGAGAGGCTCTTGGGGCCTGCTCTGAAGTCACACACAATTTTAACCAGCTCTGCTCTTGAGAAGGTAATGTTATTAACGAAGAAAAAAAATTAAAAGGACTCATGGATAAAGGAAGAATAAGTGACAATAGACGAGGAATGTCAACATTTTAAATCATTACTGTTGGTTGTTTTGTTGAGGTCCGGGTCCTTGGTGTTATGAACAAAGAATTGAGCAAGACACACAGAAATAACAGGCATAGTACAGATTTATGGAAGATGAAGGTAGCACTTGGTTAGATAAAGTGAAGTGGGCTTGGTGAGACAGAGAGAAAGAAAAAGAGAGAAAAAGAGAGAGAGAGGTTGGTTCAAGGTCTCCAATGTCTGGAAATTAGCTGTGAGGTGTTCTCTTCCTTATACAGACCAAAAGGAAGACCTTCCCCCATTTACTCCCATTGGTTACCTTATGATACCTGATTAGAATATTCTCCAATTCTCCCCCCTCCATTGGTTACTTTAGAAAATCTAATTAGAATACTGCCCACTGTACCCTCATTGGTCATTTTAAAATATTGAAACTGGGGGGGGGGGTGTTGTCACAGTGATCCGTCCTCAGTGGGAGGAGTTGTCAGGGTAATGGGACTTACTGTAAATAGGGACATGACTTATCTCCTTGTCTTGTCCCCCAGTGGCTTCTTTCTTATACCCTGTCTCTACCATCTTGCTGTCCCCAAACTCCTACCTAACAAAACAATCTGAAGTGGGTAGAGGAGAGGTAGTTCAGCTGCAAGGCTAGGATCAACCTCTTTCAGTAAGGAAACGGAGAACGACAGCGAATGTGTTAGTCCATGATGCAGGGCCCTGACAAGGCTGGGGACCTGGGTGTCCCTGGAGATCTGACGGTCAGGGTGTGGAGTGAGTGGGTCAGGGCAACTTACCTACTAGACTGCCAGGAGACAAAACCTAGATTCACTATGAACACGGAAATAGACTGAAAAAGAAGAATGTCCATACCCAGATATCATCTAACTCACTCAGCTGGGCACATACCTGTTTTCCAGTACAAGATAGGAGGAGTCTTTTCTAGAAGCTGGTTTAGACCAGAGGATCTCTGTGCCTCGGATACCCAATATAGATGACCTCAGGGTTGGACCATGGAAGACAGAGGGTTTAATGGACAGTCCACTGCACAGCAAAATGCCTAGCCCCTTCCCCTAGACAGCCAGAATTCTTATTATAAATTTCTACCCACCCACCTCCTGGCAGAGTTTGCAGAATTCCTCTGGTGAAACTGGCCTAAAGGTACTGACTGCCCAGTTTGAAGGTTTTTCCCAGGAATGAGTTAAATCCCTCACATTGTCCCCTTGGGCAAGATTCACCCTTTCCAGAAACAGCCTCCTATCAGCTCTAGTATTCCTGCTTCCTGCTGAGAGAGGATGGTGTGTGAATCAGAAAGAGATAAAAAAGAAAAAAAAAAAAAAAAAGGAAAGCTTAAAGAACAAGAAAAATGTTCCTGAAATTAATAGTAGTAGAAAAGTTTTTCAAAATTAACAGAAAGAATAGAACAATGTCAAAAATGTCCTCCATCAAATAGGACCTAAAGAAAAAGGTTAGAACCCAAAGGATAGGAAAAAATAGAAAATTAAGCAAGTTTTTTTTTTTTTTTTTTTTAATGAAGCCTATATTGGCTCCAAGCAAAGAAAATTGTACAAGAAAGGAAAAGGAAGTGCAGCTAAAGTAGAGTCCTTGACTTGTTGGAGAATAATAGCCACATAATCATAATAACTATGAATATCGATTTAACCAAAGTTATACAAAGTCTAGACCATTGCAGGGCAATAGATAGCATCTAAAGTGGATAAATGTTGCATAGAAGCATATTTTGGGCCAAAGGAAGAGAAACACCTGACAGAAACATAGAAGTTAAAAGCTCTTGCAAGAGGGAGAGGTGCGGATTGCTGCTTTTTGTTACAAGCCTTGTAGCATTTGATATTTATGCATTCTGCTTTGATATGAGAATAAATTAGACGTTTTTAGCAATCAGGTACAATAATTTAAAAATGTCACACAATAGAGCCATTCGGTGTTCAAAGAGCCACATATAGTAGCCCTGGAAGATGTGGTGGAAAAACAATGTTCATTTCACTAGCTCCAAGTCATCAAGACAGGATTTGATTCTGTTCTGCTTAGTCTCCTTTAACGAGAGAGAGAAATGTGGTGGAATTCCTCTCCATCAAAATGTGCACAGTGTGGACACTTAGATGCATGTGCATGTTGAGCATCCTTGTCCTTCTCCTTTGTGAGAGGGTGGCATGTTGCCTCTGTTCTCTATCCTACATTCTATGTCCAGAAGAATCACAAGCCGATTGGCTGCAGACTGACTTGAGATGACCCTCCTTATCATCCGATGAGGGGCAGCTAGACTCCTTTCTGGTCCTAGTTACCTTGAGGTCAGCGAGCATAAGTCATAGTGGTGAGCAGGAGGGAATGCAGAGGAGAGAGGGAAGGCTGAGAGGGCAGAGGTTAGCTTCTCATCAGACATCAGAGTGTTTCCCAGAGGCTGGGCTTGGCTGGTGTTTTCCTGCCAAGTCTCCATAAGCAGAGTCAGAAAACAAAATAAAAATCACAGGGTCTCAGCCACCCCGGGAGGCTCTTCACTTTGTTGACTGGCTCTTGCCTTTTTCCTGGCAATCTTTCTGATATAAGTATACATGAGGATTGCAGCAACACGTCCCAGGCGAGAATAAGGTTCTTTGTTTAAACCCTGATACAGCAAAGATTCTATTTCCCAGGATGTTAGCATATTAGAACAATTAATGCCAAACTATAACATTTTGACAAGGTAATAAAATGGGAATGGGTGGTTTTATTATATCTCCTGATATAAATCTTGGACAAAGCTGTTAGATTTGTCCATGATAGAAATACTTAAATAGTTGTAAGGACAGGCAGGTAGTATTGGGAGAGACTGGGATTTGAAGGATGGTGGTAAGCCAACTGGATGTAGGAAAACCTTTGAAATATAAAAACAGAATGTTGGAAATGGAGAAAACCTTTGGTTTGCCCTACTGATGGGTTGGGGAAATTAGAGACAGAAGTGAGATCATTCTCCGTTCTCTCCATCTCTCCCGCTCTATTTCATGCCTCCTTTTCTCTCCTCCCCCTGCCTTCTTCCTCTTCCTTCTCTTTTCCCTTTTCCTCTCTTCCTCTTATCTCCTTTACTACTTCCTTTTTTCTCCTCCTTTCTTTGCCCTAAAAATTACTGAGGACTTCACGTGTGCCCAGCACTGGACCACATGCAGGCATCATTCATAATCACATCTGGAATCACTTGTTTTTGAATAATTGTATCTGGGAACCTTAATGATTTCAGTATTAAGTGTATTTTGGTAATTTGATAACTAATTTTGCACCAACCTTTTTTTTTTTTTTTTTTTTTTTAATGAGGACTCCACCATGCGGCCTGCGCAATGGTTTCATTAATGAGGTTCTTGGCATAAAGTTAGCTAGAAGAAATCGAAATAAAACGCACAGACTCAGTTACCTTATTTCTCTTGCCAGGTCGGAGACGGCTCCCCTCTCTGGCTCCGACCTCTAACCACCCAGCAGGGCAGCAAGGATTACTCAGGGCTAGCAGGAGAGAGAGAGAGTGAACACGCCAGGGAGTAGCCTTTTATTGGGGAACAAGAAATTCAGGGGATAATTCCATCCAATGAAGGTTGAGGGGGGACTGCACTCCAAGGTCAGGGTCAGTGATTGGGCCCCCGGGGTCAGTGGTCAGTCACACCCCCACACGGACGGGTTCTCTCATCAGGAGAGGGCCGGGAAAATTCCGACACAGCCAGAAGCCTCAGACCCAAACCGGGAGTCGCCCAGTCACGTGTCAGGATGGCTTCCCACAGAGGACTGGAACAATTATGTAACTTGTTTAATGTCAACTCCCAAGTGGTAAAGTTGGGATCAGAAGTAGTTGGACTCCAGATCTCCTACTGCACACCTGGCCCACAGAGTGCTCAGTCATGGCAGTGATGAACTTGACAATGACATTGGTGTTGATGGTGGAAAATGCAAAGACTGGGACACAGAAGACTGAGCTGATTTCAGCAGGGTCACACAGTAATTGGTGGCAGGAGATTTAGCCAGTTCCCTGATTTCAGGCCATTTTTCTCTCTGAAGTGTAAAGCTGATGGATACATGAAGAGGAACTTTAGTGAATTAACTCCTGAAAACATAACTCCTGTCTAGGTTTCAAGTTCTAGATAGTGAATTCATACTTCATTAGAATTCTTTGGGAGCAAAAACTTAACACCAAAAAAAAATAATAACCCAATTAATAAATGGGCAAAGGAACTGAACAGACACTTTATAGAAGAATAAATATGATCAGTCGACAAATATATGAAAAAATGTTCAACATCTCTAGCAATTAGAGAAATTCAGATTAGAACTACACTAATATTTTATCTCACTCCAATCAGAATGGCAATTATTAAGAACACAAATAATAGTAAAGGTTTGGTAAGGATTTGGGGAAAGAGGATCTCTCATACATTGCTGGTGGGACTGCAAATTGAAATTGGTGCAACCACCCTGGAAGGCAGTATGGAGATTATTCAGAAAACTTATCATTTGACCCAGTTATCCCACTCTTCAGCATATAACCAAAGGACTTAAAGTCAGCATACTATAGTGATGCAGCCACATCAATGTTTCTAGCAGCTCAACTCACAATAGCTAAGCTATGGAACCAACCTAGGTACCCTTCAACAGATGAATGGATAAAAAAATATGGTACATACACACAATGAAATATTACTCAGCCATAAAGAATAAAATTATGGCATTGACTGGTAAATGGATGAAACTGGAGACTATCAGGCTAAATGAGATAAGTCAATCCCCAAAAACAAAAGGCTGAATGTTCTCTCTGATATGCAGATGCTAACTCACATTAAGCAGTAAGGAGGGAGGAATAGAAGTTCACTAGATCAGAAAAAGGGAATAAAGGGAAGGCGGGAATAAGAAAAACACTAGAATGAATCAGACATAACTTTCCGATGTTCGTTATGGATATGTGATCCATGTAATTCCACATCATGTACAAACACAAATTGGGAAGTTATACTCCATGTATGTGTGATATGTCAAAATACATTCTACTGTTTTGTATAATTAAAAATTACACAAAAAAATTAAAAAGAACTGTTTTGAAGCTTTAAGTTGAATTGCTAAGCAGACTCAGAAAAAATGATGAAGAAATTATTTTAGACTAATATTTGTTTCCTTATCAATAGAAAACAAATGATAAGATTTGAGTAAATGTACTTCTTTCTTGACCCAATTAAAAACAATTTATTTATTTTTTGAAGTAGGACCGAACTCAGGGGCACTTAACCACTGAGCCACTTCCTTGGCCCTTTTTATTCTTTATTGTGAATCAGGGTCTTGCTAAATTGTTTAGGGACTTGCTCAGTGGCTGAGGCTGGCTTTGAACTTGAGATCCTCCTGCCTCAGCCTCCTGAACCACTGGGATTACAGGTGTGTGCCACCACACCTGGCTAGAGAAACTTTTTTTTTTTTAATCTGGGGAAATAAAATTTTAAGCCATGGTGGGAGAGTACACTGGCTCAGGGATCAAAATTCCTTGTCTCTTTCTTCAACACTAGGTCAATAGTTCTCACCCAAAGGTAACTGGTTACTCAGGTCCTGAGAGAGTCAAGGGTATTGGTTATCCATTTTAGCAGAAAGCCTAAGATGAGAATGACCACAGATCGAGGCTGTCAGTATACCATTGTTGCCACTCCATCCCCTCTCCTCCTCTTGTGAAAATCATCTCAGCTCTTGGAACCAGCTGTCTGTTAGCTCACAGTCCGCTACTCTCCGTCTACTGGTTCTAAGTTGGATTTGCTAATCAGCCTCACCAATATTAAGAGGAAAGAGCCTATACTTACTTTTGTGAACTTTGTTCTTCATTTAAACTTGGTGAAGCATAGCCTTGCTCTCTTTAGTGACCAGTGCAAATGCCTACTTCTCTAGGAAGTCTTTCCACTCCCCAGGCCCAAGCTGCAAAGAATCCCACTCTTTGGGAAAGCTCTCCAAATACTTTGTAGTTCCCTACTGGTTCTCTGGCTGGTATACTTGTCCCCATTAGAAACTAAGACCTTGAAGGTAATGGCTAAGTTTCACCTCTCTGGTAGGAAAATGGTTCCATGCATTTGGACAGACTCAATACTGAGTATTGAGTATTACAGAGTTTCCGGCAGGTGTGTGCCATGTTTGAAAAGACAGAAATGACTACCATATTCATTTTTTTCCAATGACAACTAGACAATGTGGACGAACATTAGTAAAAAAGAAAACTAAATGCAAGATTAGCAAATAACAGCATTTGAGCTACGTCTAACCCTCCATCTGTCCTTGTATTTCCATCAAAGTAAAAATGGATTTTTCATTTTTAGATGACCAGTGGAGGGAATAAAACAGAGGAAAATTAATACATCATAACACATTAAGAATATATTAGATTTTAAACATAAAATTTAAATGAAGTGAAATTGAAATATCATGGTCTATGAATGAAGTTTACTTGGAATGTAGCCATGCCCCTTTATCTGTGTACTGTTTAGGAATATTTTTGCACCAAAACAACTAACTAAGTTGTTTTGATGAAGAGGGAAGTGGATGATGGCACAGAGTACCTGGCAGAAAAGTAATCTGGAAAAGAGGAAAGGAAGAATGGGAAGAGATTTACTCAGAAAGTCTAGATATCCCAGGTTTTGTATGCATATGTTGCAAACAAGTTCATGGGATTCTCACAGCTGGTGGACATGCCCAAGGGGAAGACCTTGGGTATTTCACTGCAACTATCTGTTCTCTTTTAAGGATTCTTCATTATTCTTTTGCTGAAACTGTAACCTAGAAAGGACATGGTTAGGAGATTATTTCTGATTTTTTCTGTCCACAAAAGATAGCTTATATCTGCAATAAGATCTAAAAGTTTCTGTGTCCTAATTGTCTCTGATTTAACTATAGCACCATGCTTGAATGTGTTTTCTAGAGAAACCTGTGTTGTGTGTGTACATACATAGACCTGCCTCTGGGGGAATTCTATGTTGAATGTATGTCTTTTAATTATCATGTGTGTGGGACCATTAAACATTTGTTGGAGTTTTCAAATAACATACATTGGTTGGAACTTGACTAAAACCAGTTCAGCTCCTTGGAGAACTGAGATTATAGTTCTTTGGGGTAAAAAACCTTCCATTTTCATGTGTTTCCTTTGTTTTCTTATTGCAGGGTAATGCCCTCTACTTCAAATCTGCCAGAAACGTGACAGTGAACATTCTCAATGATCAGACTAAAGTGCTAACTCAGCTGATCACAGGTAAGAAGATAAAGAACTTAGAAAAGCCAGATCCATGCTAGGCACTCAGAGAACATACACTTGAAGGTCAAATAAAGCATCCCATGAACTTGGAAAGAAGGTTGGCTAACACATTGACTGTGTCAAGAAAAGAAAACATAAGATATATTCCATCAGTCTCCTAAAGGAGAGAGCCCTACCTAGTCACATTTTAACTCAGGAAATCCAATGATAGTTGCTTAGGGGGAGAAGCTATTTTTTGCAGGCTGTGGCCCCTAAATACAAGCCAGCTGCTTGTCCTGCCGCTCAGCCAAGAAAAGCTCCCCACTCTGAAGCTGGAGGAAACACTGGCTGTGTTAGATTGATTGGGAGAGCAGAGTGTGTACAAAGCCATGCGCCATGCTTTATGGGTTTTAAAAGGGACTTTTAATGATAGTTTGAATCTATGCCATATTTCCTATATGTGCTGACTTTGAACATAACTCAATTGCAAGATGCAGATGTAGCCATTGGAAATGTTTGTGTGGTTCTTTTTAATATAGGAGATCTGATCCTAACAGCTGTGGAAAGCACGCACTGGGTCTGAAGCTGCACATTCCTCAAATTTAAACAAGGATTGATTATTCACAGGAATGACTGTAATGTTAAGCATGGGCCTCATGGTCGCTTAATATGTTGAGTGATGTGAATGCTGCATGCTCCCTAGGTGAGAGGCAACCGTGAACAGAGAGGCACCATGCATCCCCTCACCGGAAAGGGAGAAGGGGTGCTTATCTGAATAGAATGGTTATACTTTCTTCAAAAATGCCATTTGTTTGGCTTTAGGGCCGAGAGAAAAGTATCCAGATGGATATTTTGAGAAGCCAGTTGCCCAAATGCCCTGAAACATTACCGTGACTAAAATTTCTGGAGCCCGGCTCATAAACAAACCACAGGGAAACAGGTGCTTTTGTGCCCAGAGTCTTTTCCTGCTGGGAGAGAGCCCTACTCTCTGTCCCCAGGAAAACTGAAGATGGATGTCAAGAGATTCATAACCACTAGGTGACTTGGACCATCTAGGACCATCCATTCCTGGGTCTCAGGGACTGCCGCACACAGAGCCTGTAATCCACAAACATGTCGTTCCAGCATGCAGTGCCATTGCCGGCTGGCCGTGCTTATATAACATCTGGCCTGCAGTCAGCATGCTAAATAATTAAATAAACAGCTTCGGTAAGCAATGATTTAAGCGGCATGTGTGAAAACTGCCTCCAGGAGGGAAATAAATCCAACCTCAGCTCCCAGATTCCTTCCTTCAAAAGGACCGTATTTAGCCTGTTGATCATTTGCCATTTATTTGCAGAGGGAGATTTGGCTTACTTGAGAGATTTTGTTTTGATAAAGCTGAAACTGCCCAAATAACTATTATTCAGCAAAACAGTCTCTCTCTCTTCCCCTCGCTCTCCCCTTTTCTCTCCTTCCACCTTCCCTCCATTGCTGTCCTCCTCTCCTCTCCTCCCCTCTTTGCCCAGGCTCTCTGACTTCCATTCTTTCTCTGGCTCATCCGCTCTCACCTGTTTCTTCTTGCCCACCGTCTCTCACCCTACCTCTCCTCTTTCACATTTTTCCCTTCCTCCCTTTTTTTCTTTTCTCCTTCCCCCCTCTCCTCTGGCCTCCCTTTTTTCCCTCCCTCCCTTCTTTCTCCTCTTTCTCCATTTTTCTTTCACCCCTTCAGTAGTCTTGTTTTTCTGTGTCCTAGTCCCAAGTTAAGCCCTCCCGGGAATTAAAAGACACCTATCACTAACTCTTATGGTGAGGCTCAAGAGAGTTAGTAAAATGAGGTGGGCAAAAACATTCTAACACTGGGTAACAGAAGTTTTCAAGATGAGTTCTACAGAGGATAATAGATGTATTTAAATTATAATTCCGTCTATACAAACATATGCACACCCATATACGTAGGGGTTTTCCTCTGTGCTTCTCCGTTTACGATGTTACATTTATGCACACAGTAGAGAGCACTGTTTCAGCACCCATACCTTAGTCCAGTTATGCTGGGTGGCGTGCTTACAGGAAAGGACGCTGCCTTATTGGAAAGTCCCTGCCTTCCAAGCAATGAGGTCTACTTAGGCAATCCTGGGGATTCAAACATCCTGTGTTCCTGAAAAACAGATCTCAAAAGTCCTTTAGATGTTCTAATCTTAAACATTTCAGGTAATCTCTTTGCATGTAACGATGCTTTCAGTGATAGTTACTTCCCAAGATAGACAACAAGTGTATATTTGACCCACAATGCTGCAAGGAGGAAGGTGGTAGGGTTGTCCCTGCATCCTCAGGTGGTCAGTGCAGATAGGTCCCAGTGTCAAGGGAGATGGGGAAGAAATTTTCAGCTGAATGCCGCCCCCCACCCTGTCTTTTTCAACTCCCAGATTTGTGGCAGAGGCTTGACTTGGAAGACTGTGGATAAATCCTGATGGATTCCAATTCTCCACCCTGTTCAGTAGAAGGCACTTCACCCATAGACTGTCAGACAAAGGCGGATTAACTGAAGATTAGTTTCACAGTATAAAGAGTGATTTTTTTTTTTTCATCCCAAGAGAAACAATGGGCTCACCAAGGGAACTCCAGAGCTGTCCCCCCTCCATTTGCATTTCTCTCTGGAGTCCTGTTTTAAGATTCCAGCCATGTCCAGGAAGTCTGGCAGCCCCAGGGAAAATCTACAAAGGGCAAGCTTTCTGCACCACTGAGCCAGCAGTTACTCTGTGGGGTTTTGGCTTAAATCCCAATTATGGAGTGTTAGATATCCAAATGGTTCTGGCCTTGGGTAAATTCCATTTTGTGTTCTATGAAGCCCTGAAAGGCAAGATAACTTTACTGTGCTTTGTACTTTCTGATTTAACTAGGGTCTCTTGAATGCATTCCCCTGTAAGTCTCACAGATGTTTAATGAGTCAGAGTAATCTCAGTCCATACACAGGAAAGGACTCTTATCTCCCCAGGCGGCCAGTTTGGATCACCTTGTGCAGGTTCACAGAGGCCAAGTCCAAGCATTTGTGTCCTCCTGGAAGGCCCTCACTTTGCCGTGTGACTAGATCCAAAGTGGGCAAACTGCACTAACCCTCTGCCCATCCTGAGGTCATTCGTTCATCATTAATACTTCATTACATTCTCATCCCCAACCCCCCAAAATGGTAATGTCCCTCAAGTATTGACAAGCGATAGTTTTCTTGAAGATGCAGTCAAGAAGAGAGCTACATCTTAGCCACTACAGACATCCTTAATTCACATCCTTCACTCCATATCTCTGTTCTTTTAAGATCCCCCTCTGGTTTCATCTCTGCTTTTCTGCTTTCTCTCCTCTTCATGAATCCCATCTCCTTGCTAATTTGGACATGTTGCCCAGTCCTCTTCTCCTTTCTGGACAATCAGACATATTCTTCTGCCGTGGAACAACTCTGAGAGCTGGATTCCAGACTCAGGTCTGCCGTTGGCTCCCTGGGCGCCCTTGGGAGAGCTCACCACGTCTTCACTGCCAGCTCTCCTCACCTACCACATGCAGTCGAGCTCATAAGATGACACCCAGGACCCAGGCTGCTTGGAAATTCTGTACAATCTCCGCCGTTTCCATCTCTGAAACATTAAAGAGCCTTTCCAATGTCCCTTCTTTGTGCATCAAGGGGCCAGCCGTGGATGCACTTGTAAGAGATGATTGTCTGCCAAATTGATATGATTATGTGAATGAGGAAAGTGCCCCGAGAGGCTTCATCGTTCATCATTTTCAATGCATCACCACCATTGCAGTCGAAAACTGGTAATGGTGATGGAGATGACCACGGCAACTACATGAACAGCCTTCACATTTCATAGCATTTTTCCACCTACAGAGTTCTTTTGCTGAATTCTATATTATTTGATCCTTTCCAACTTTCTATGATTCTATGAGATATAGAGAGAAGATCGTTGGTATTCATTTTTTTTTTCTTTTTCTAATGGTACTGAAGGTTGAATCCAGAATCTTGTGCATAATAAGCAAGCAAGCACTCTACCACTGAGCTACCCCACCCTGAGCCCTCCTGATAGTCGTTTTATAGATGCAGACACCGAGATTCACAAAGATCAAGTGACTTATCCAAAGTCGCAGCACCAAAAAATTTGAGAGCATTGGTATATAATTTATGCCTCTTGATTCCTGTTCCAATATTCTTGACCAAGAGGAAAGCTGCCTTAGATGCCCAAGGGCTGACCTGACACTATTTGCCAGGTTTCATTGCTCCCCTTCCTGAGCATGAATAATTTCAGAGTATCTTCAGACAAGGACATTTAGTGGCCGTGATGAATCCAGATCAAACAAAACACATGCACAGAAAAGCCAAGACAACTTTGGTCATGTCTGAATGCAGACAAAAACATAACAAACATTCTCAAACCAAAAGACCAAATATCCCTCATCCTAGTGAATGTGATCAACTGAGGTTTCTTTATTCGTGGCCATTTTAGCATTGCTCTGGGCTTTCCTACTTCTAGATAAGATTTATTAAGATACCTGTCCTAACGTTAGTCGCACTTCTGAAAGGATTTAATCTGTCTTGCTTTCTTAACCTTTCCTAAAAATAACCTAACACATGGCTAAAACCTAAGAGTCCTAGCAGCTTTTTAACAAGATGCCTCATGGTTACCCACCACACACCTTCACCTCCCTGCAGTGAATAAGAAATGGAGTTAGTTCACCTCCAGGTGTGTTCTTCATGGGCCTTTGGCTGTTAGGCATTGAGGACCCTTTCTTTGCTACATGTTATGAAGTGATAGTCTGATGAACACTATCTAGAAGGCAGCAAAAATGCCACATCCGAATCTCCTGGGGAAAATACAAGATTTTTGGACACTACCACCAGATTTTACTATAGGAGTTCATAGACCAAAAGATAACTTCCTTTTGATCAGAACTAGGTTCCATGAGGATGAACACACCACAGGATTATTCAGATGCTTTGTGAGAGCTACCTGGGAGATCCAGCTCAGATGGACTGAAATGTTTTCCTTTTAGAAATTCTGGCATGTGAACTTGTTTTTGTATAGTACCTAAAACTCTCTGCAAATTTTTGTTTGTCGGTTAGCAGATTGTTAAACTTGTATCAATATTTGTCCATCAGCAGACAGATACATGGGATCAGGAGCTAGTCTTCCCTATGTACTATTGCAGATACCCCACCCTCAAGAATAGCCTCTGTTGTCATATAATAAATTCAAAATTTATTTTTTATTGAATGACTTTCTGGCATGAAAGATTCAACAATTTCTAAAGCAATTAATTACAATATTTTATAGCCATCTCTGCCAGGAAATGATCTATCTAGTGAGGAAATAGACTTGTCTTAGTTCACATACAGCCACTGGGTCAAGGCTACAAAAGGAGGCAGATTTCAGCTAAATTTAAAGGAGCCCTTTTGAACATTAGGGCAGCTGAAGGTGGATGATCAACTTAAGAGGGGGTAAGCCTCTTGGGCCTTGACATATTCAACCAAGAATCTTCAACTCTGCCACTGATTTGGTGGTTAGCTGAGAGAAATTTCATTTGAGCATTAGTTTGGAAGGAGGATGTGATGGTCTTTAAAATTATAGCCTGAGAACCCATCATTAAACGTAATTGACAAGAGATGACTCAGGTCAATAGGCTGATTTTCACGCTTGGTTTCTGAAAACCAATCCACTTAACATTAAAGTCCAACACAGTTTTGTCAGATGCATATGTTCTATGAAAAGCAGTCAAATTGCAGTGAAACTAACATACTTCCTCCTTTTCTTCCTCCCTCTCTTAGGTCCAAAAGCTGTAGAAGCTTACGGCAAAAAGTTTGAAGTGAAAACCGTTTCCGGGAAATTGCTCTTCTCTGCAGATGACAACGAGGTGGTAGTAGGAGCTGAGAGATTAAGAGTTTTAGGTAAGGAAATTTTCAACATGTAATTGGTTTGATGCTGCCATACATATTTTAAAGGAAAACTGAAATGATACCATGGATTAAATGTTTGTGTCCCTACAAAATATGTACACCCCAATGTGAAAGTATTTGGAGGTGGTGCCTTTGTAAGTTTATTAGGTCTTCAGAGTGGAACCTTTATGCATTGTATTCATGTAGTGCCCATAGGAGGGAATGAAGAGTTACTCCTGTGTGCTCTTGTGCCCCCTCTGTCTCACCAGCCACATGAGGTTACAGTGAGAAGTTGACAGTCTAAGTCGAAGGGAGCCCTCACCAGAACCCAAACAGGCTGAGACCTGATCTCAGTCTTCAGCCTCTACTACTGGTGTTGTAAGCCAGCCAGTCTGTGGTACTTTGTTATATCGGTCCAAACTAAGCAAATTGGTGTCCAAAAAAGGAAACAAGGCCAATTTGCTGGATTCTTTTACAGTGAGGCAGTTGAATCTCCCTAGAGCCTGACCTCCTGGTGAAAGTTTCTCATTCCATGACGTCATATTGGCACATCTTCCAGCTCTGAGCTTTGACTTGGATGGGTGGTCAGTCCAAAAATGATAATAGAGTATATGCTGTCCTTACAAACTGGCAGTTTTGCCTGAAATAGTCAAGATTCTATACATGGTGAGCCAGGCAGGGTGATTCATGCCTATAATCCTAGCGACTCAGGAGGCCGAGACAGGAGGATTGTAAGTCTGAGGCCCACCTCAGCAACTTAGTGAGACCCCCTTCTCAACACAAAAAATAAAAAGGGCTAGGGATATGGCTCAGTGATAAAGCATCCATCTGTTAATTCTCCAGGATATTAAAAAAAAAAAAAGATTGTATAAATGATACAGTGATCTGTAAACCTGGATGTAAATTAAGAATCATCTGGGAAACTTGAAAAGTTGAGGTTTGTAGATCCATCTCTGACATATTGGATTATAAGCTAAGGCGGAAGAATCTGCAAGTTTATTGTTAAAATATTTGCAAACTTTCCTGTTATGCCACTTTTTGAATTGTTGAATTGGGAACATATAACAAATTATTGTTCTATGACTATTCACTGGGAATAGCCCAGCATGGTAGGGGTGTTCATATTGGAGTGGACCTGGCTTTTAACGCCTACTGGCACCTATGAGTTGTGTGTCTTTGGGCAAGTCCCTGACAACACTGAGCCAGTTTCCTTTTCTGCTCCACTAGGTTAAGAACATTTGGCATATCAAGTCATGGGCAGGGTTAAATGAGACCATGCTCGACGCACTTAACACAGTGCCTGTGCACAATAGGACTCAGTCACTGATTGCTGCTGTTTGGGCCACTATGAATACCTACTGTTTTCCCTTCTTCTGTTCCATAATACTCAGTGTAGCATGGTGGTTCCTAGCTCAAGCTCTGAGATGAACCCTTTGTGATTTTTAACTCCATCTCTGACTTTTACTACCTCTGTGACCTTATGCTTGTGGTTTCAACTCTCTGTACCTGTTTAATCTATTCAATTGGCTCAGCAGAAATATTGATGTTTCCATATTGTTGGAAAGATTGAATGAAATAGTATATGTAATATGTTGACCAAAACATTAAGTACTCAGTAAGTGCTAGCTATTGTTATCTTAAATTATTATTATTCCAAGTTCTTTCTAGTTGAAATTACTTCTTCCCTGCATTATTATTTGCCCTCCACATCTTTCAGTTCCATGACTTTCATCCTCCTGGCTGTCACTTCAGCCCTCAGTCAATCTGTTTTCGCATGAGCTAGCATGCACACTTGTGTTCGCACGCTCGCTCTCTTTCCTTCTCTCCCTCTCTCTTGTAAAATACACATTCACATCTAATGCCCTTGTTGGATGACTCAGATCTCCAGCTCTGACAGCTAGATCTTCCTCTTAGACTGGATATTCCACCAGCCTCTCGGACATGGCTGTTTCAAGTGCCTAGTCTAACACTCACATTCCATCCCGACCCTCTTCTCTCCAACTTTTCCTGGATTATTGTCCCTGTCGCTTATACTAGCCCCATTATTCTCTGCTCTCTCAGTCTCAACTTCAGCACCATCAGCTCTGCAGATTCAGAAGGTGGAACTGGCCATTCATAGGGGCTGATGGGAGGAGAGGCAGTGAGGCCAGGGAATCTAGTTCCTGGCCCGTGGCTCAGCAGGTATCACCTAGATCCGCTTCCTTTCTTTCAGGGCCCATTCTAATCTGTAACATGAGAGTTTCCTGGAGAAGTTTCCAAACAATGTTTTCTGGGACATAAACTGAACAAAATTTCACATATAGCCCCAGTAAATAAGAAAGATAAAAGAGCAAGATTACTTTGGAATGTCACCAAGGATTTGGGGCAGAGAGGTCAGATATGGGAATCTTAACTGTGTAGTTTCATTCTTTCCCCCCTTTGTGTCCTCTATGGACTGCTTAGAATTAATTTTTAAAACCTGTTAAGTAGATTATCTTTCAAAACAATTCTCTGGACCACTTGCTATGATCTGGGTGCAATGCTCTGTACACATTATTAAATTTAGACCTAATAAATTGCCTTGTGATATCATTGTCATTCCTATATTTCAGGTTCCAGAAAAGGGTTGAATCATAGGGGAGGTGAGTCATGGTTAGACTGAGAGCCGGCATCCCCTGCCTGCTGCTTGGTATGCAGAGTGCTTTACTTTAAGGCACCATTCTTTTC
The DNA here is from genome assembly GCF_047511675.1 of Marmota flaviventris. Classification (NCBI taxonomy): domain Eukaryota; kingdom Metazoa; phylum Chordata; class Mammalia; order Rodentia; family Sciuridae; genus Marmota; species Marmota flaviventris. The sequence continues at coordinate 23,837,695 of NC_092502.1, read as the reverse complement.
TGACTCCTCTCATTAAACCATTTTCAAATGAGGAAACTAGGTCTTGAAAAGGTGAATAAATTTGCCCAAGACCAAGTGCCAGTAAGAATTAGGACCTGAGTACAAATCCTGCCCACGGACCCCAGCCTCAATGCATTTCTCACACACGATATATTAATCTAAGACCTTCTCCACTCTCACAATGGATGCTTTTCTCTGTTTGTAAAAATGACGTTTTTTTCACATAAATTGTTGGTGAGGCAGGGGAGCACAAATTTTCAGGCGGTCCCCTTGTTCCAGAGGACTTTACGTTACCAGTTCTAAAATAATTGTCCAGGGAGAGAAGTGACACTATCTCACACCAGGATCACTTTGGAAAAGTGGGTTTGACAACTTCCCATTAGTTGCTTGTTGCTTCCTGAGTCACCTCACTACATTAAAATCTGTCTTTGCAAAAACAGTTGCTGAATAACTTTAAATGTCCAAGTACTTTGGCTTAATCTTATTGCACAAAACCCTTATTGTACAAAATCTTGTTGTACAAAACTCATTTACAGATTCCCCCTGTCCCACAGCTACTTAGACAATATTGGAATATGATTGTAGCTTGGGGTCACTTCAATGCAGGTGGATATTTTGTTGTGGTTTGTGCTTATTTGTCATAGTTTGCTTAGAGAATGATACATGATAAAGCCTGTCTCTCTCCATCATTAGGAGAATTTGCTTTTCTTATGTAAAAATGAAGAAGAAAAGCATGAAAATAAACTCCACTGCTGCTACCAGTGTGAAAAAGATTTGGAAATGTCCACCCCACAAATCTTGCATCAACCTACTTGGTGAAATGAGCCAAGGGTGCTGCAGAAATGAGCTTCCTGTCAGCTGGGATTCAGCCATATGGTGTGGAACGAAAAGCTTAGGCAATTTCGTTTTCAGCTTAATGAGAAGTTTTGTCTTTGTGAGTTGTCAGGCTGCACAACTCTTGAGAAGTTTGACTCTGGAAGCCTATTTCTTGGTTTGAAAACTTGCTCGGCCTCTCAGGCTCTGAGTTATCCAATTCAAGTCTACTTTTCTCTCTAAGCTTGAATTTCCACTCGTCTAAAACACAGAAGAACAAGATAAAGAAAGGAAAAAATAAAAGAATGAGTAGAGCAAGAAGTATAAGTGAATATTATAGACAGAGTTATTTCAGTTCATAGGAATAAGCAATAGGGAACCAAAAAGATAATGTATCTGGGATGCATTGGTTCCGAATATTTTCTAAAGTTCTTCTCCAGCCTTGGGTTATATAGGTCAGTGGTAAAGTGTGCTCTTAACATGTGCAAGGCCCTGAGTTCATTCCCAGCAACACACACACACACACACACACACACACACACACACACATACATACATATACGTATACATACACATACATTCATACACTCATACATAGACTTCTAGATAACCACACTCAACCTAGAGCACATTCAAGGGACCTCAAAGAGCATGGCCAGGGGCCTGGAAGCCATTCTTCATGCAGAATGGTTCAATCATCTGGAAACATACAGCCTCCCGTGGCAGTGCAGGGGCATCAATGTGAGCAGGCTGCACTTGCTGACCTGTATATGCCTGTCTTTCCTGCGAGATCTATGCCATTGAGTCGCTGAGCACAGCTTTTGTAATTCACTCTGTCCTGCAGTCCTGGTCTCTGTCATTTGGTAGCTGTGGCTGGATAAGTTGCTTCTGCTTTCTCGGCACCCTTTCTCCTCTCCATGACATCTGCACCTTGGCATTGTTGGAGAACTTAGTGGCATGAGGAGCATTGGGTGTGTACCCCTGAGTGTGGCACCCAGGTCAGCACTCAATACATGCTGACTCTTGCTTTGTTGGTAATGGCTTCTCTGGGCCCACTTGGGCTTCCAGAAGCCAGTCCAGACTGAAATTCTACATTTCATTTCTTGGGGGTTCACAAAAGAAATTGGCTTGAAACTTCTAAGGGCTCTCATGCATGAGGTGAGTTTGGATTAATGGATCCCCTGGACAGGGCCAGGGTCAAACAATTTTACCTGTGGGCAGGTAATGTTGAGCTTATGAATATAAGTGTTCTCATTTCAAATGATCCCAGAGTCTTTATTTTATTAGCCCAGAACTGTCCTCTTAATCCTAGCTCCAAATTCCTATCACCTTGGACCTTCCTGTCCTATGTGGACTTCTGTGCATCCCTTCTACTTCATATTAGGAATCCCACAAATGCCCTGCCTCTCCAGGGCCCACCTGACTAATTCTCCTTATGGGTCCACCTTTGTTCAGGGTCTGGCTTTCATTTCATTCTTTGTACAAACACCAATGTTGTTGCAATTCTTGAGGTTTCTGTAGCATGGAGCATGGGGTTGGGTTCTTTGTCTTTGAAGTGGAGGAATGAAATCCACAGATACAAGTTGAGATCAAAGTAACAGGATTTATTAGAGTAATAGAAAGAAAGCAAGGTTTCCAAAGGGGAGAGGTACCAAGCAAAGGATCCTGGAGAGTGACTATTATCTAAGGATTTGTGAATCTACAGGGTTAAGAAAGTGAGCTCCCCACCCAATCCTGAGTAAGACACTCAGTGCCCACAAGCTTTTCACATGTTCTCTGGTCTGATTATGTCACCATGTCTTTGATTGATTGATTGATTGATTGATGTGGTGTGTGCCTGGGTAACAAACACGAGATGTCTTATTATCAGTTATTTCTTTTTTTTCTCTGCTTACCAAGGAGTTGGCCTGACATTAATGAGGCCTGGCTTTTGTAGGTATTTTCTCAGCCCCACTACACACAGATCTGAACTTAAAGGAGCTCAAGTTTCCTGCCTATCCATTTTAATCCTTTCTCCCACCTCATTATGAGCTACTTAGGTCTAGCACAAAAAAAAAAAAAAAAAAAAAAAAAAATTAGTTTGTAATCAGGTCCATTCATTTAATGACCCAAAAGGTGTAAAATTAGTATTCAAGATGAGGCATGATAGAGTTTATCTTTCATTAGAGAACACAGTTATTAAATATTGGATAAAAGTGGTCTTTAAAAAGCAGCAAGAATATAGGCAATAAAAAGACAGGGCATCTAAGAGACATCTTCATAGCAACGCCAGGGAAAGCGTGACTTTGGTTTTCATTAATGACCAATTTCATTGAACAATGAATCGGGCATTATAGCATTTATAAACAAAGCATAATCATAAAGTGCTATTATAATTGTTAATTAGGTCTATTTATACTCTAGATTAGTTTTTTCATTATGTCCTCTAGATGCCACTTGATGCTAATTATCTGAGTTACATTATTATCAAGTGAAAAACATTTTTAATTAAATCTAAAGCCATTTAAATTAGCATAAAATTTATAGAAATTTAAATGTGGCCTGATGCTTAACTTTTTTTTTTTTTTTTTTTGGACTACTCAGATGATAAAACTCTCTATTGCACCCTGGCAAACTGATGATTATGATAAGAGGAACCGAGGATATTCTTAGTGATAATATTCATTCATTAAATCAGTGTGTGTCTATCATACATATGTACATTTATATAACATATGTATATGTAGGTATGTGTATGTGGTGTCTCTGAATTACTGTTACTGGTGCCACAGAGATTCAAGGATGGATGCCACTGGAGCTCTCTGTCTAAAGAGATGAGACAAACTGACAGGTTTCTGTGAGCCCAGGGAGGAAACCAGCTGCCTAAGGAGGGGGATAGAACAGAGGACCTGTAGAACTCAGCAGGGGAGGGCAGGAGAGAGTTTAGAATCTTAAACTGGTAAACCAGGGACATTTGAACTAGTTCTTGAGTTCAGATGATGGGTGCGGGAGATACAGGGAGAAGACTGGCCTGGTGAATGGGATAGTTTATCATTCAAGACTCACTTGACTGCAAGTAATATAAATCCAACCCAGAGTGAGAGCTGGAAAGTTTTACTGGCTCATCTGATTGAAAAGCCCTCAGGTAGTTGGCTGCAAGCTGGATTCAGTGGTTCACAGGATGAGACCAGAACTGCTTCTGTCTTTCTCTTACTATGTTTCTGCTCTGCTTTCCAAGCTGTATTCTGTCCTCAGCTTCGCTGGTGAGCATAGAGTGATTATCTTCCTAACAAAAATTCAACCACTGGGGCTATGTGCCTAGTCATTGAGACCAAGATGCTGGAATCTGCAGGTTAGTGAGGTCTGGGTCCTATCCCAACTGCTAGAGCTAAGGTTGGACTGACAGTGAGTGAAACAGGCCATTCTCCAAGGGAAAACCAGAATATTGTTAACAAGAGAAGGAATAGATGCTAGGCAAAGACAAAGTCAAGTATTTGTTTCCGTAATCAAAGTTACAATCGTAGCAAATTATAATGATCACACATGAGAGGGGAACCCAGGAATTGCTCAATACCTCATCAAAAAGATCTTCCCTGACCACATTATAAATATGTTACATTCTTACCACCGATGTACATATCTAGAGTGGGCAAGATATGGCCCATGGGCCAAATAGGTCAAAACCACTTCCTGTTTTGAAAAAAAAATGCTTTTTTTGGAACACAGTCAAGGTGGTGCCTTTAAGTATCATCTCTTTGCTTCTTTGCTATCATGACAGAGTTGAGTAGTTGAGTCAAAGATCATATGGCTCACAAAACACAAAATATTTACTGTCTGGTTATTTACAGTAAAAGTTTTCAGAATCCTGGCCTGTACCTTTATTTTACTTTATTCTTCTTTAGAAAGGTTATCATAACATAACATGCTATATATTTGTTTTTCCCTTCTTTCCTTTTTAGAATATGAGCTTCATGTGGCAGCAGGAAGTCTTTTTTAGCAAAGTCTTGAATAGCCCCTTTCATAAAGAAAGTGTCTGGTAATGTTTTTGCATGCATGGACTGAAAGATTCAACCATGGGACTCTTCAACAATTAATGTGACAATGTAGTGTAAAGAAGGGAGGGGAAACTTACACTCAAGTTACAAAGCTGTTAGAATACCTTTGTTGAACATTCACTACAACCTCAACTAGGATAGTAAGAGATGAAAAAGCCAAATGGGAAAGACCATCTAATGATGATGAGATGAGACAAACTGACGGGTCTCTGTCAAAATCTGGCAAATCACTAGACATGAAGGGTCCAGAGAGAGGCAAGTTGTGAATATCTCTGGTGTTGTGAGCTGCCTTAGTCAGACAGTTGTGGTGTCATTAACAGAAATTGGTAGGAGATCAGAGGTGAACAGCTTAGCTTTACGTGTACTGGGATCCTGGAATTTTACCTCTCCCATGGGGAGGTCCACTGTCCAGAAGGAAATGCCAGAAAAATGCCCACAAGAGATGCAGTCTGAGCAGAGGGGCTGCAGAGCTGCCCACGTAGCTTGAACATATGCACAAGAAAGATGGCCTAGGAGTGTCCTGGAGCAAGTAGCTGGAGAAGTTCATCAATTTCAGCTTCCTTGAAGCCCTTAGCCTTCCAGACCTTCTGTGTCTCTGAAGAAAAACCCAGGGCTGGCTTCCTGAGGCCAAGGCTTCCCTCCCTGGTTCGTGTTCGGGAGTCACAGGCCCTACCCTATATTCTTATACTGATCCTCTCTGCCTTCCACCATAGCTATGTGAAGAAACTCAAAATCGGCTGGATTCAACACAATTTGATTCTGTCCTAGTACCAGCTATGTGACCTTGACTGCACTATTAAAATTGCTCTCCATAAACAGCATGTCCCCCTTCCTTTCACTTTGCCTCCATCTATTTTAATCTTTGACTTTCTACAGTATTTTGTCAGTGTCAGAAAACATCAGAGAGGCTCTGAAGGATTAAAGAGTAGAACCTGGGTCCTCCTGTGGGCTAGTTGAAAACTGAGTAATTCAGACACTGATCCTCAAGCATGAGAGCTCACCAATCTAGGAATTTATCACCTGGGTGACAAATCAGAGGAGCCTGAAACTTGCCAAGGCCCTCCTTTTTCTTGCTATTGCAGAGATAAATTTGGGGGGATTTAGCTGCTTATAAAGAATTGCTGGGGTGTAGCTCAGTGGTAAGGTGCTTGCCTAGCATATGTCATGCTTTAGGTTCAATCCCCAGTGCCCCCAAAAAAGGAGAATGAGGAAGAGCAGAAGGAAGAAGAAGAAGAAGAAAAGAAAAACAAATGTTGGTTCTATAGTTCTTCCAGGGTACCTCATTCCAAAGTTGGTTTATTATTTACAGAAATACAGGAATAATGTCTTAGATCATAAAAATACATTTCCCATAAATAATGCAGCAAGAAAGCCAAATAGAAAAGAGTTTCAGATGAACAACCCCAACCTCATAAACCAGAGACACTTAATGAGAAAAAAACACAATTCTACAATAGAGAAATAATAAAGGAGTTTCATTGTAAATACTATCATCACTCTCCAAAAGCATTAAAAAGAGCTGTCGCAGAAGCTGGGGCAGTGCCACACCTAGCTTCAGGCAGGCACCCACCCATGTGTGCGGGCACCGCCAGCTTCAGTGTTTCAGCCCAATCCCCCAGTGCTCCAGGAGGTAATTCCTGATGCAGGAGGAAAGACATTTGCTGAGCCCCACATCATTTTTCCTTTGGCACCAGGGAGATGTGATTTACGATGAGCGTGATGGATTCACGGTTCTGTGTACACTTCCCCAGCTGTCCCAGAGCCACAGTCTCAGCAAACCTCCCCCAGATGCTCAGCTCAGCCCCCGGCTTCCTCAGTGCCTGCAGGTGGGGGTGGGAAGAAGGCAGCCAGGGACATTTATCTGCTTTCTAGTTTGATTAAAGAGTTGATGAGATACATTCCTGGGCTGCTTTGAAGAGAACCAATTACAGCACTTAGCAAAGGAGGGGCAGATGTTTTGGGGTTTTTTGTTTGTTTGTTTGTTCAACTGACAAGATTTTGATTTCTCTATCAAGTTGCAGTCAGCACCACTTTCAGGCATCTGTTGGTTGGTTTTTATTGTCAAAGTTTTCTTCTTGCCAGTTAACACCATAAGGGTCTATTCACAGGAGGAGATCAACTTCTGTCAGGGCATCCTCAATATCAACAGGTATATTGTCTCCTTTGTTATTAATGACACGGACTGTTATGGGATATTCTTATGCCACCAAAAGTCACCAAAGGAGAATTTTTTTTCTTCTTTCTTTCCAACAGAATCCAAGAGGAATGTTGGTATTCCATAGTGACACTTGCAACTTAATGAGATGGCAATGTGAATAAGAAAATCTCACTACTCAGGACAGGGAAGGAAATTAACTTTATTCTCCTTTATTGGAAGGACTTGGATTGTATTTGTTCATTTGAGTGTGAAAGAAAAGTACTAAAATATTCTTTAAAGTTCTTTATTCATTTCCTCCCCCATATCCCTACACTTTTGCCATGTATTTCCCTCCCAGTATCAATTCTCTTTGTACCCTTCTTCTTCAAGAAGAGTGGCCAAGTTGACAAGGGTGAATCTAAGCAAAGGAAATAGGGAGAAAGGGGGGGGAATATCCAGACCCCTCCAGGGCCCAGAGTAGAAGCAAAATGCTTATTTTTTTTCTCTCTCTCTTTAGGACAGTACTGTGGGATGGTAGAATGGTTGCATATAGGATTTGGAGATAGACTGCTTAGATTCTAGTCTTATTACAACTTTGGATGAGTTTCTGAATCTCTGAAAACCTCAGGTTTCTCATCTATAAAATGGGGCCATAAGAATGTCCTGGACATGTTGCCAAGCACACAATTAGTACCCAAAATGTTGCTGCTTATTGTCACTGTTTATTCTGCAAATTCTTTTTGAGCAGCATTTGTTTGACTATCACAGATTATAAAGTTCAGTGCAGAGATGTGTAAACGCAGGACAAAATTTCCTCATGAGATGTTCCCAAGTAGAGTTCAGTCAGGTAGGGGCGGCAGTGCACATGCCCAGTAACATCAGATACAGCAGCAGCAGTAAATATTTTAAAAACTTAATTAACAAAGACATCTGATAGAACTTGGCTGAGAGGATTAGGTGGTAAATGCAGGCAATAGAATAGTGACCAAGAGAAACCTCTTAGGGGTGTTGAGGGAGAAGGCAAGGTGGAGGGCAGAGGTTGACTCAGCAGAAGCAATGGAAAAGAGTGACAGCCTCAGCAGATGCCTCAGCACAGCTGTATGTGACCGAGGAGCTGGGGTGGTCGGCCATTGCTTTCTCCAGCAAATGAAGATACTTGGATTTCTTGTTGGGCAAGAGACTGTCATTACCAGCAGATAGAGAACAGGAATTGCTTTCCTCCCCCAAAGCAATCTGAGTTAAGGAGATGTCTCAGAGATCAGCTACAACCTGCTGGGGACTTTCCTTCTTGGCAGTGTACTGTGAAGGATGTGACTGAAATGGTAATGGGAACATGTGATTTTAGTTTGATTCTGTAAGTCAGAGAGGAAAGACAAACAGAGTTAGACTCAGGCGTTATTTATGATGCAAGAACATTCTCAGTTCAAAGAAAGGAAGTGACATCAACAGGAAGCCTCTTGGCATGAGTTAAGCTGTCATACAGCAGATCTCTATTCAAGAGTCGCATTACGTTCAACACATTAACTGAGCACTCACTCTGGCTAACTGCTGTGCTGACCATGGTCACACCCTGGGGTTCTGACTTTCTGGAACAAGCACAGACAGAGGTTTTGAATATTTATACAAAAAGCATGCATGCTATCATAGGAGCGAAGTACAAGATGTTTTGGAAACATAAATCAGGAGATTTATTTAAGAGGAAAGTCTTCCCAAGGCAAGTGGTGATTGAGACTGGAAGGATAAATTAGAGTCAGTCCAAGGGCTTGAGAGTCCGGGTGCAGAGCAGCTGTTTCAGGCACACAGAAAACCTTATAGCAAGTTTTTGTGAAGCAAGACCATTTGGAAAGAAAGAAACAAAAACAAATTTTAGAAGTTCAATATAGAGAGACCATGGAGCGGAGTGCCCATTCATGAAAGGCAAGAGGTTGTGACTGTAGTAGTTAGTATTTTTAAATCCTTAAACTCTGTGGAGAGTGACCTGTGCCATGCCCTGAGTTACTTTATGATGTATAGAACAGCCATCTTCAAGCTGTGCCTCGACCTGAGTTTCTCCTTTTTATAAAACAGCTGTGCCCTGAGCTAATCCATTTTGGGTGCAAGCACTAAGGCAGAATGACATTGTAACTTGTTTGCATAAAGAGACAAGGACCAGCTGTTGGACATATAGAACTTATCAAAAAGAATGACCCCCCAGCTACACAGCACAATCATAAGGCACAGACTGATAAATAAACGGATGTGATCATAAAAAACAGACCACCTTTGAGCTTGTCATATAAATCATAAGCACATAAGTACCTCTCTCAGAGAGACTAGGCCTATGAGCTTATCACACACCCCAGGCCACCCAGTGAGCCACCTGCTCACCTGGAACACATAAGGGCAATGAAGATACTGGTATGGCAGCTCACAGTGCCTGTCATCTTACACCACCTGGGGAACACATTAGGAGAGGGACAGGATGTCCCCAGGACTTCAGTTCTCCTTGCTTGACACAGCCCACTTTGAAACTGCCTGCTGTCTGGACCCTCACTTTGAACAAGTTCTGTACCCTGAACAGCTGGGGCCCTGAACAGGTTCTTTGGTGGCTAATCTTGTCTGACCTACCTGCAGTGACTCTTTTGCATTTGTGTCTGCTCTCAGTCATTGCTCTTGGCTTGGCCTCTTGAAACCCTGTGGCCAGCTTAACCCTTTCTTAGCCTGTTCTGTAAGCCACATGTATTGTTGTGTAAATTCAAGTGTGATGTGTGACTTGAGTGATATATGTATTAGCAATTAGGATCAGAATAAAGTAAAAGAGCCTGTCATTGCCCTGCTCATGGCCACCAAGTGAACCAGGAACACTCGGTGAATTCAAGCCAATGAAAGTGATATAGAATTTATGGAATTACAACACCACGGAAAGACACCAATGTGTCCAGTCTATTTTTTGGCATAGCTGGCTCAAACATTCTCCATACCAGGCACTGTCGAATCTCTTTTTGTGTGTTTTCTTTGTTCTCACCACAGCCCTGAGATGGGTTGTGTCCTTGTGCTCAGTTTTTATGTGAGAAAACTGACAGACAGGCACATTCCCAAGAGTAAGCAACAAGTTAAAGGGCAGAATGAGATGCAAAACCAGATAGTCAGATCCCTGAATCTTTATTTTGTTCATGTTGTAAACATCTTATTGAGGTATAATTGAGATATTATTCAATGTACCCATTTAAACTGTAGAAGTCAATGTTTTTCAGTTTAAAGCTTTGCTTTTCACATAGATCATAGAGGGGAGATAAAGAAATGTGTTTTCCTCATTCATTGAAAGGTTAACTCCTATAACAAGGACATATTAACAAGAGAAAAGTATGCTAAGTTTATTTAATGTACATTATATGCGGCATGGAAGCCTTTAGATATTTACACCCCGCAAAAGAGGAAGCTGTGTGGGTTCATGCTTAGGTTTGATGAAGAATGGGCTTCATCTGTTTGTTTAGACTGAGGGGATCTGACCTAATAAACTGAAGGGGGGCGACTTAGCAGGTCCCATTTGTTCAGATTCTTCTTAGTGTCTGTGTCTTCGTCCCTTCCCTCTGGGTACAGGGCAGAACACTAGTCAGAAGGGTAAGAGAAGGTCAGAGAGACCTCCCTGCTTCTGTTGTTTTCTTAAAAGTCAAGGTGTCATATTTTACGGTAGCATGTCCTGAAGCCCAACAATCATATACACATAGCCACAAGTAGACATACATGTTACTATATTAAATGTTGTATATATGCATAGTATGTACATTTGTTAAATATGATATATGTGCATATATACATTATAGTTGAATAACATACATTATATTATATTAATGCATGTATACCTATCACACACACACACACAGTCTGTATCATTCTGGACATATAAGTGTGTATGTATGAATCTACTAGAAAGCCACAACATTGCAGTGAGAACTCTGTGCATGTGAAGCTGTTTAGATTTTATGTTAAGGGAAATGGGGAGGCATTGAAGGGTTTCAGATTGAAGAATGACAAGATGTAGTGTGTGTTTTATGGGACACTGTGAGGAAGAACAGCCAGGGATAGGTTGGACAGATGCACTTAACATTAAACCAAATGCATTCTTGAAATTTATGTTTAGAGGTTTAATCAAAAACAAAGAAAGGCCTACTCAAAAGAAAGTTATGCAGCCTGTTTGGTAGGACTTGTAGATCTCACAAACAATTCGGAAGGCTCATTTTTGCCTTCAGCCCAAAGTAAACGGGCCAAGCATACGAGAAAGGGCAGGAGCACCCTGGTTGGCAAGGACACGGCACACCTTATGAGTGCTGAATGCAGCACATTGTTCCTCCCATTAGGTTGCTTGATGTGAGATCATCAGAGGTCAGAGCACATTCAAACTATTTGTATTGTATCATGGGCTTGGGGAAGAAGTTGCTTTTAACCAAACAAAGGGGAGAGTGATATGAAATCAATATGCAGGGTGCCTGTGAGCTATGAAGGAAAGTAATGTGCTTTTCTTCTTTGGCTATTAAAAGCATCTCAGCTGCCAGGGAGAATGACTTTCCCACTCAGACTTTCTCTCTCTCTGTCCGGCTGGTTACTAGGGACTATTCAGGCTCTAGTGTCTCTGCTGGGTGTTTAATGAGGGCATCCTTCCATGAGAGGCTGAGCAAGTTTCTCTGGACAAATTTCTTCATCCCAGGACTCTAAGAATATATCTCTCCTTAATACATTGTGACCAAAGATTTGTGTTAAAGAAATGCAGGGCCTTGGCTTTTAAAGAGAGGGTCTCTATCTGCCACTGGGAACGTAAGTGGGTGAGATCTGAGAAAGGGACCAGAGAGACTCACATGCAAGTGCCTAGAAAACTAGAGTCGCAGGAATGTAAGGACAGACTGTCATCACTGAGACGTGGAGATTTCCATTCACTCTTGAAAGATTCCACTGGATGAAGTTAGGTGAAGCAGGAGAAGCTTTTCCTGATGAAAGGAATTGACATCGAAAATCACTGAGTCTTGGCTTGGGACTGAAGAGTAGTTAAAAATTTAGTCCTTTCAGGCTTGGTGGCACACGTCTGCAACCTCAGCAAATCGGGAGGTTGAAGCAGAAAGAGCTCAAGTTGGAGAACAGCTTTTGCAATTTAGTGAGATCCTGTCTGAGAACAAAAATAAATAAATAAATAAATAAATAAATGCCTCAGTAGTAAAGCAACCTTGGGTTCCATACCCAGTGCCAAAAAAAAAAAAAAAGAAAAAAGAAATTAGTCAAATGTAGTCTTACTGCCTAAACAATCAAGGAATCAAGAGTGAATTGAGGGACAGGGTGTTGAACTGAACTAACTCTTTGGTAAAATGGCCCCTTTCATCTCTCCCCTCATCTATTCCTTGTCCCTTCCTTCCATGATTCCCAGGTAGAAAAAAAGTGAAAGTAGCCAGTTTAGGTAAATTCTGTGCTACCACAACAAATTGGGAGGACTATCGTAAGTGGATTAGTAATGTCGAAGAGGTAATGAGAAATCCTAAAGAATTGAACACACTACCATATTTGCAGAGTTGCATTCAGTTATCCAAGTTATTTCAAGATAGGGTCTCAGTAAGTTGATGAGGCTGGCCTCGAACTTGTGACCATCCTGCCTCAGCCTCCCAAGTCACTGGAATCACAGATGTGCACCAATGTACCCAGCTCAGATTCATTCTTAGAGCTATTCAGGAATAAGGCAGTGATTGTGGGGAATAAAACAAAGAAATTTTCGTATTACAGATTAAGTGACTAAACCTATGGAAGTAAAACAGTGGTCCAAGGTCAAGCAGCAAGGAGTGTGTGCTCCTGCCGCAGCTTCATATCCCAACTCAGCGGTGAGCAAGTGTGGCCCCTCCCCAAACACCACAGGAGTGGTGCAGAAAGTTCTGCAAGATCGACTGTGTTTCCCAAACACTTCCCCGATTTTTACATTAGGTGATCATTCAAAAGAGCAAGGGTTCTTCCCTAATTTTCTGCCCCAGACCCCTTTTTAAGCTGTTAAAGATTATGAACCCATTCTCAAAATTACATTTTTAACTATATTAAATACAAGATCTAAGATTACAAAAGAAAACCAATTATGGGGAGTTATCAGCATATGCAAATAATTTTGTGATATAATAATGTGCCTTTCTTTGTTAAGCATTTAAAAGATCTAGTGATGGGTCTAATAACTACCATAATTTCAAAGTAGTGATGAGCATGAACAATATTTTGCTGTAAGTAACAAATTGACTGTGATATGAAGCAATTTGTGATGTTAATTGGTGACAGTCTCAGAGGTGATATTATTACAGATCATGTTCTACATTGTGACTAAGGAAATTGCTAGATTTCATTTAGAGATAGAATAGTGGAAAGAATGATATAAAATCTGCCCCTTCAAAGTTCACAGACCAACAGAATTCTATTTATGAATCCCTGGAGTCCATTGTCCACAGGTGAGGTTTCCTGTCCTAAGGTAAGTGCTTAATGAGCACTTATTATGTGCAGTCATCATGATAAACCAGTATGCAGCAAGAATATCCAAGAATAGGACACAATTCCAAACACTATACTATGTCCATATCATTTCATGTTTAGCATCATGGACCAGATGAAAGACCCTCCTGTTTTATGAGGAGCCAGTCACTAAATTTGAAGGATGTGTCAGCCTGTAACTGGAAGTTGAAGAATGCTACGACATCCTAAAGCCAAACAATAATTCTCTCTCTTTCTTTTGACCTTCTGGGGCTTGCAAGTTGGTCTCTTGCATGCTAGTTAAGTGCTCTACCACTAAGGTACATCCCCAGCCCTTTTTATCTTTTATTTTATTTTGATACAGAGTCTTTCTAGGTTGCCCGGGCTGGCCCCAAATTTAGGGACCCTCCTGCCTCAGCCTCCTGATTATAGGCATGTCCAGTGCACCAATCCATATAATGGTTCTCATCAGAGAGGCAGAGTGTGGGGAGGCAGCAACTGAGTCCCCACAATTCGCATTGTCTAGAGACATCTTTGATTATCACAACTCTGGACATATAATAGGTAGAAAGCAGGGATGTTTATTAATATCCTATAATGCCCTGGAAAACCTCCCAACAAGGAATTAAGAAATTGTCCAGTGCTCAGTTTCGATCAGGCTGTGGCTGAGAAGCCCTGTGCCAGAAGGAAGGTATGCAGAACACTGATGAAGTCACATTGCAAATGGACTTGTGTGTCCCTGGTTCTGTGCTCTCTCCCCTGTTAGGGGAGTGTGTTGTTCTTTCTGATTCTTCAAGGTTGCAGATGGCGTTCTTTCCCCCTCTACTATGCCTGAGTTGGGTTACACAAATAGGTGAATAGTTAATGTGGACCACTGATGAGTCTGAGCCCACTCTCTCTTTAGCCTGTTGGTCCCAAAGCAGGACCAACAGGAGCTCCAGACGGGAGCTCTGCAGGGGAAGGCTCTTTGGAGTGGGAACACAGAAGTGGCGGAAGCACACGAGTCTCTGCCTCTTATTCAGAGCATCAGGAACACACTGCTTCTGTCTGTGCAGCAAGGAATGTAGAAGCCTGAGCAAGACAGCTTCCCCTCCACTTGGTGGACACAGGAAGGTCCGTGTTTCCGCATGATACAGCAAACATTATGTCTGTCATGTAAGATGGATATCCAGCCCATGATTCACATAACCTTACCGTTGAAATAGACTTAAAAGAGGTGATGACATTACTGACATTTGTCAACGACCTAATATTTTGTGTTGCTTTGTATTCATCATATCACGTAGGACTTATTTTTGATACTTTTCCTGCTCTTTCCATTGATAATCAGGGTTACTTCCTCAGTTAAAAAATAATTATTTATATTGGGGCAAATGATAATCTAAGCCCATCATTGTAGGCCTTTAAAATGACAAGGGCCTGGGCCGTAACTCAGTGGTAGAGTGTCTGCCTAGCATGTGCAAAGCACTCATTTAAATCCCCAGCACTGGAAACCAAGACAAAAAGAAAGGCCAGCTTGTGTTTGTGAAGTGTGAGATGCAAGCTTTTTAGATTCCTACCTAACCCAGGTATGATCTCATAGTTGGACCTGTTTCTTTAAAATTCTGAGTTGTGCTTTAATTGGTGACATTTCCTCCTCTTCGTTTAAGGCTGATTTGACTTAGTCCTGAACTGATTCCTCAGGTGATGATCAATTGCCCTGTGGGAGAGTGATTCCGATGGGGTCACTGGGTCTTTAAAAGTCCTTTGCTCTGATGGATTAGGGTCCTGTCAGCTCCATCTATTTAGTGAGCTTCTCTTTGAGCTGTTTCCATTTTTCATGAAAATCTGGAAGGAGCTTTTGCAATGCCTGAATAAGAAGGTTCAGAAAAATGAGCCTGGGCTGCTTATTGATTTGTCAGTGTTCACTCACTGTCCCTAAAATTGGACCTTGGGGTGACTTTTTTTTTGAGAACAATGAAAAAAAAACATAGAAAATTTAATAGACCTAGATGAAAGTCTTGCTTTTAATCTTAAATTAGTCATGTTTAGTTTAGCCTTTTGATTTTAATAGGCTCTTCTTATAAAAGATCAGCTTGTAAAAATGAAAAGAATCTTCACTGGACCTGGGGAGAATTCCCTGAGTGGTGCCCTCTGTCACTAGTGTTTGTGTGTTGCTGTCCAGTTGAGGAGCTCATTCACCTCTTATTTGTATATTATCAGCCTGAGCCACAGATTGAGCAGTGGATAACGCCCACTGCAGGATCTAAGCCAAAAGAGTTCCCCCACTTGGACTCACACAGTAAGTCTGGTGGAAGGTTAACATGAGAACCCCAATGTTAACCACTATGTAGCTGCTAATTTAAAAAAGAAAAGAAAAGAAAAACCCGTGAGTTGGAAGATCCAGGTTCTAGTATCCATCCCAGATGCCAAGTCTGTGTTACCGCTTGGTTTCACATAGAAGCAAAATTTGAAGTATGAGAAAAATATATTCCATCTTCTACAAAGATGAAGTGGCAAGAGCCAAGAGTGACTTGGATCAGTTACCAAAATGCAGAGTATGAAATACTTGGGAATTTAAATGTCTTTGGTCAAACGCAGTAACTCATTCGTGACTTCTCATTTAGAGAATATATTTCTTAGTGTACAGGTAGGTGTTTCAATATTTATCTTCCATTATTGGTCAGACTATAGACTGGGATTTGTTTTTAAATAAGAGGTAGTCTGCAAATAATTGGGATCTGGCTTCCTTGAGAGCTAAAAGTAGATTCACTTTTGAGCAAATAATATCCTCATACTCGTTTTTGTCTTCTCCTTCTAGTGTTCTATTCACCAAGTCTTGGGGGAAAAAAAAAGTAACCAATTTATCTTCAAGTCATCCGCTCAGTGAAGGAGCATGTGCAGGCACCACAATTTGATTTCATGGGGAGGAAGATAAAGAAGACAGGGGTCTGTGAAAGAACCACAGGATAGGCTTCAGGGGAGTGTCCTCCTGGCCAGCCTTCCTGATTCAGCCAGTCTTTCATAGAGTCCTGGTGCTCTTGTTCATTAGAGGGAATTA
The DNA here is from genome assembly GCF_047511675.1 of Marmota flaviventris. Lineage (NCBI taxonomy): Eukaryota > Metazoa > Chordata > Mammalia > Rodentia > Sciuridae > Marmota > Marmota flaviventris. Next base: position 23,821,209 of record NC_092502.1, on the reverse strand, counting down.
TGAGCAGGTCAGCAACATTAATGGGCCTTACGTGTATGATGGGGACATCACTACTGCATTCCTAGGTGATCACTGTGGAAATCAAATAAGAAAATGCATATAAAGCTCTACTCAGATATGCTAAGTTCTCGGTAAATGTTCTGTCATTAGAAAAATGAAGTCTCTCAAAATGTCACTTTCCTCATCTGTGAGTAGACTTACATGATTGTCTGTAACTGCTGGGTTGTTTGAATGATTGAGTAAGGGACATATATATGAGGTGCCAAGTATTTGTGATAGTCAATCATTAAACAATGACTAATAAGAACATTAGAATCTTGAATATTTCCTATAAGGTGACAGTTAAATGAGTACTTAGAATGCTAGTGAAAAATAATAAATTCCAACAGCCCAACAACATATCAACCTGTACAAATCTGAACGATAAAAATCAAGAGTGATACTGATCAAAAAGACTTCTAGCATAGAAACTCAGGAATGGTGTTCTCTGTCCAGTGAGTCACATAATGGGGGAAAAAATGGGCCAAGCGTGAGATCATCAGAGAGCCAAGGATTGCTGATAATGTTTGGGGCATAATGAGGACACAATAAATAGGAATGGAGCTGTAGGTGCACAGAAGAGTGAGTTCATGCTTTGGAATATTTTCACAAGGTTATACACAGCCTTCCATGGAAGGCAACAGAGAAAATTCAACATCAAAATCATGTACTTTTCTTCATAGAGGGCATGTTGTCAGAAATGAACTGATTGATCCATGCAGGCCAGATATTGCTATTTTTTCCCCAATTCCAAGAGGTGATAAGGTGGTAAAGCTAAGAGAATCTATGGGCTAATAATCCAGATCAGGGATCTTTTCCTGTAAAGTGTCAATTCTTAAAAGTGTCAGGTATGTGGACCACAGAATCTCGGTTGTACCTTTTAACTCCACCATTATAGTAGACGACAAGATGCAAAATCAGATGAATCTGACCATGTTCTAATAAGACTTCACTTACAAGAACAGGTGGAGGGACAGATTTGAGCCATGAGTTAGAGTTTGCCAACCCTTGGTTTGGGCTATGTTTCTGTCACCTTTTCATTCTATGAACACCCAAAACTATAAATCTATGATAGATGTGAGAGCATGGGCTTATCCAATACCAAATCTTCAGCATCTTTTCTAATGTCTAACACATAACAGTTGCCTAATAAATTATGGATGGATGGATGGATGGATGGATGGATGGATGAATTGACAGTGCTTATGATTGTCTAGTTTAAATAGGAATGGTTAACAAGTTGCCATGTAGTGCACTCTTACCATGTTCTACTATATCAACTATTTATTTTATTGATTTTTTTCAATAACCTGATGTGTAGACACCATCATAGTCCATCAGAATTTGTGGCATTCTATAGTCTTAGGACATGTTAGTTGCTCAATCTTAAATGAGTCACTTAAGCTCCTCTTTTCCCGTTCCATTCATACAGATGTTTATGAGAATCAAAAATTGCATGTGAAGATCCCTGTAAACTATAAAGTAATAACCAGAGATTAATTAATTATTGATTTAGCCCAGCTATAGCACGTACAAACAGGTGAGACCATCCAAGATAGCAAGGTTTGATGTTAAGTATGTATTGACACAACTCGCTGTAGACAAAATTGGGAAATTTCAGGGCAAATGTGGGAGCTGTCAATAGTATCACTGTTGTTCACCCATAATATCTCTAGGACCTAGGGAAGTGTCCAACCCACAATAGATACTAAGTAAATATTGACTGAAGAAATTAGCAAACCTACAAAGGAATAAATTCCTTTGGAAATTCACCTGCCTTCTCTGAGGAAGGCAATCTGGCTATAGATATTTTGAGTGTGAATAGGTCTCCACAGAGAATGGAATATATATCACAGTATAAAATAATGGGAGGTGGCTGATCTACTTAGTGCTGCCTTGAAAGCTGAAACATTTTCATAATGGATCAGAGAGGCATTTTTCAGAACAACTTGGTAATTCATCTTTATTTCCTTGTATACACAGTGCATTCTATTTAAAAGAAAGATGCTAATGCATTTACGTTAAAGCATATGGATTTACAGCCTGGGATGAAATATATTCATAGATAGTGTACCTTAATCCTGTTTAGGGAAAGGGAAGAATCAACCAGCATCAGATTAGTATTGATTAACTGTCACTTGGATTGACAAAGCAGCACAGAATACACTTAGCAAACACCCGAATGGAGCTAAAAAGCTCTGCAGATATGGGTTTTGGCACTTGCTTTTTTTTTTTTTTTTTCCTTTAAAAAATAATCGGTTCAAAATCTAAAAACATACTCTTTGGCACTGAATAATTTAGACTTCATAGACACTTTTTTTCTTTACCATGTGAAATTGGTACTGTTCACAGGGAGGGAGGAAAAAGCTGTAAGAAGTTGACAAAATGTGCTTGCTCCTGGGTTGTTAAAGAAGAGAGAGAGAAAAAAATGCAAAATGCCCTCAAAATTTGTCTTGCACTGATTCAGACTGAAAGGATACCTTTGAGCATACCTGCTTCCACAACTCTTCACTGCTAGTGAAAATTGAGAAGCCTCTGTCACTCTGTGAATTTATTTCCCTTTGTATTGAGCAAGTGTTTGATATTAGGTCCTTTAGGAGTCAAGGTTACTTCCCAAAGTCTTTGTTGTCATCTCTGGGGGACAGTTCTCTCTCTCTGCTTTAGTGGACTGTTAGTTAAGACACAGAATCTTCCATCCCACAAGGAAAATAATGTGTTCTTCATGGGGCTTCGATTTCTAAGTGAGAGAAAGTAAGATTAATCTGGTTGAAAAAATTTTATGGGAGTTTGCTGACACAGGACTGAGAAGTCCTGCCATAATCAGCTACGATGCTTTTGCCATCTTCTCCTTCTGCATAGCTTTCTTTCCGGCAGCCCCTTAGCAGATGTCATCTCAGAAGGAGATGGAGGGCAACAGAGCTTTGTCCAGGCAGCTGCTACACGATCCTTGCAAAGAACTGTTGAGCTCTGCTTGGGTCACAGGCTCTTGGTCTGGTGACTTTTTTGAGGGACTTTGATATTCTGGTTAGCGAGTCATATTCCTTTCTGTATTGGGATGGTGGAAGCAGACAGGGAATTATCAGATCCCATGGATTTCCCAAAGTACATAATTGTTTTCATATCAAAAGGGCAGAGGGGATAAATAGGTAGACACTGTAACCATCCCCTCTTTTCCCTTGCCTCCTAGCCAGATGTGACACCTTGTTTTAAAGACGTTTCTTTTTACTTTGTTTCTTGCTGAGTCTAGAAGATTTGCAGTGATGGACAGCACAGTTAAATGAAAAGTCATTTTTTATTGCCCTGTCTTTCCTTCAGAGCTATATTCTCTACGTGGTTAATACCAAAAAGGTTTAGTGACTGTCACGAGGGAGGCAAGGGTAGGTGAAACCTGAGGACTAAGATAGTTACCGTGGGCTGGGGCTGGGGCTCAGCAGTAGTGCACTTGCCTGGCATGTGTGAGGCACTGGGTTTGATTCTCAGCACCACGTATAAATAAATAAAGGTCTATCAATGACTAAAAAAAAACCAAATAGTTGCCATGGCTTGGGTTTAAAGTAGTAAAGTAAATGAATTTAAAAACCTCTGCCATTTTTCTGAGTCCTTCAATCACTGAAGAACGAACTATGGGATTTTCTTTTCAAAGAGGCCAAGCTCACTTAGGATTATTCTGGTATATGTGCCTCCATACACCCTGGAGTATGAGACATGGATTTAAGAAGATGCTGAGGTATTAAAAAATAATCATGCAAACACATTAAGGGTTGTCTAAGGGCATGTTTGTTTAAAAAAATAAAATAAAAAAAAAAAAACCGAATCTACCTAGGTCCTGGAAAAATAGTATTTATTCCATCATGAGAAGATAACTCAAGAGCTATTTATCTACACTCAGTCAAGCATTGTGAGATCTACGGCAAGGAACTTTCTAGAATGGAGATGTTCCCTCTACGCCTCAAAGGCCATGTGACCTCTCCTTTCCTCTTTCACATTTTCTACTTGAGATGTTACCACTTGCATACCTTTCAACAGAGCTGCCAGCCTGAAATTTATGTTAATAAGTCAGAAATGTTAGATGTAGGACAAATTGTCCCTTCAACAGAGAAGTTCTGAATAGGATATACAAAAATAAACTTTGCATTGGTGTGATTGTTAGGGTTTGCATATGAGATGTCCCCCAATAAGTTCCTATTATAGAAAAATGAAGCAGTGTTAAGAGGTAAAAGTATCAGATTTTGAGAGCTATAACATAACCAGTGGATTAATCCATTTAATGGTCTGATAATTTGGAAGAACTATTGTACTGGGTTTAACAATAGACAGGTGAGGCAGAGCCAAAGGAGGTGGTTCACTGGGAGTATGCCCTTGGGGATTATAACTTCCCCCCTGGCTCTTCCCTCTCTCTCTCTTCCTGTCTGCCATAAACTGGGTAGCTTTTCTCTGCCACACCTGTCAGCCATGATATTCTGCCTCACTTTGGGCTCAGAGTAATGCAGTCATCTCACTATGGATGGAACCTCTGAAACTGTGATCCAAAATAAATTCATCTCCCTCTAAGTTGTCCTCATTGGGTATTTTTGTCCTAGGGATGAAAAGCTGATCAACACAGTGGTGGTTCCTTGCCTGGAAGAGAGATCTATGAGTCCAAATTATAATTCCCAAACTCATAGCTGAAAAAGTAATACATTTAGCAGGGAGTGAGGACTCCGCAGCTAGACTGGCATGTGTTCTGATCCTGGCTACCACACCACTCCTTGTTAAACCTTTCTGTGCTTCAGTGCTCATCTGAAAGAGGAATAAAAAAATATGCACCTAATAGGGGTGCAGTGTGAATAAGTGAGTCAATCCATGAAGTGTTTTCAAAAATATCTTGCAAATAGTAAGCGCTCATTAGATGTCATAGATTGATTTGACTTTTATCCCTTCAATCTGTCTCTGAGCTCCCACAATAGTCTTGTGGGACATTCCATCTCCATCATTATGGAGTTCCATAATTGAAGAAGCATATGGATGTCATGAAAATATGGGCAGCTTGCTACTCATTGTTCCATTAAGATCATCTCTACTCAATTTCCTGACATGCCTAGTCATTTGAAATATGTCTCTGCTCGACTTCCATGCCACAGAGAGGACTTAGAAATCTTTGCTGGGCTGGAGGCCCCTGAGCTATCATTATGCCTCCTAGGGCCAGAATATAACCATCCCCTCTGAGAGGTTGCCACCCATCTAATGGTGATTCCAATGTTCCAGGTACCCCATATCTCTAAATTCTTCTAAGTAAGAGGAAACATCTACTCTCTCTGGCTTTCTTCCAAGACCCTCCCACCTTCTTCCCCTAAGGAACCAGCATACTGTCTAAAAACGATAGGCTTTTACAAAAGGCAGGAGAGGCTGCTGATTTAAATCAACTTTTGCTTTTGATTCAATGAAAACCTATCCTGAAACTCAAGTACATTTTACTAACGGAAAGAAGTCTGACCCAAAACTGTATGTACTGCATTATCCCACTTAAATGACATTCCAGAAAAGACAAAACCATAGAACAACAGTCGGAGCCAGGATTTAGAGCTCAGAGAATGGAATAACTACAAAAGGGAAGTCCAGGGAATTTTGGAGTGATAAAATTGTGCTGTGTTTTGCTTGTGATGCTAGATATACCACTGCATGTATTTTTCAAAATGCGTAGAGTGTGTTTTCCTTTATGGAAACAAACAAACAAACATCAAGATCATGCAAAATACAAAAGGGGAAAGAAAACATGAAGAGAATAAGCATAAATCAATATTTTTACAAAAAAGATCACACCATAGACAAAGTTAAAGGGATGAGTTAAGCCTTGTGATGTTAAAAAGTGGGATTCTGTTATATAAAATAAGAACTCATGCAAGGCTGTAAACCAGGCAAAAGACCTGGCATACTTCAACTTTGAACAGTTGACTTAATCGCACTAAATTGGAGAGATTATGGAAAGACCTGTAGGAAAATAGAGGAACTGTTTAGAGGATGTTCCACTGAGACTATGTAGCTATAGCCATTTACTTTCCTGGACAGCAATTTGTGAGGTATCACAATGAAAGAGATGATGATCAGCCCTAGATGAAATACCTTTTTCATTTTCCAAATTTTTCTTGCTTAAGTCAAATGTAATTCAAAATAAGGTCATGACATGGTCATTGCAGTGAAAGAAGGCACAGTCATTGATCCATCTCACAAGGTAGAATGAAATAAGTGTTCATCCAAGGAATAAGTAAGGGGCAATGAAGGAACAAAGGAAGGAGTGATTAGTGTGAGAGAGAGAAGACCAGGAGAGGCTTCTTTATAGAGGTGGCATTTGAGCTGGGTATTAGAGAATTTGATATACTAACAAGCAAAGAAAGATACTTTCTGTCTGAAAACAATGTGACCAAGATGGGGAAGTGGGATAACCAAACCTCATTTAGTAATCAGTGAAAAGATATTTCTATAGAGTAGTAATCTATAGTAAGAGTGATTTTCAGTTTATGGCCCTTTGTCTTCATGCAAAAAAGCATGAAAGGTATGATCCTGTTGAAGGTCATGGACAGTGTGGTATTAAACTTCAGATGGGGCAAGTAATGGAATTCTCTTAAAGTGGCTCAATCAAATCATAAATAGGGGCTGTTTTTATCCAATAAGAGTATTCTAATGGTAAACAGTTGCTGGCAGCTTAGTGATGCCTGGGTCAATATATCCGAAATCCTCTTTGTTTTTTTTTTTTTTTTTCTCATGGTTGAAAGATAGCTCTGGATATTCAATAAAGAAGAAAGAAGAAGTGCAGAACCAGCCACAGCAGGACCCTCCTACAGAGAATAAAACTTCCCTAATACCCCTCTCCAGTAGGCTGCTACCTACATCCTATTAGATAAAGTTGCATGACATATGGTTCCTCCTAGCTTCCTGGGAGTTTAGGAAGGCAAGTATTGAGCTGGGCACTTTGCTCCCATGAATAATTCAAGATTTGTTAGCAAAGGAAAAGGAGAAAATAGTGTTTATCCTGGAGGGAAGAAAAAACAAAAGTTAGTGGCTAAGGTAAAAATCAAGCATGAAGGCTTGCTTTCACACCAAAATTGTATTCAGAAGTTAAATCATTCAAATGTTGTAATGCTTTGAAACTTTACCACTTTTACTAAGATTTCAATGTGCTCTTTCTTGCTTTCAAGTCGTCATTATCTTCAACTCCTGTAAATGGTTTTGTAAGTTTCTCCAATTATTTTTTAGATGGTGTTTCTCCCTGGTTCTCAATTAACGTTTCAATTTCCTTCTCCATGGGAAGGCATCACCACCCACCTGCCTGGCCATAGGAATAACTGTTCTACCTCTGTTTCAATGACCAGGAAACCCTTAAAAATCATGCACGTATTGTTTTTTTCAGGTCTTCTCAGAATCCATTCACTATCTCAGCCTTGATTGCTTTCACACTGTGAGAGGCACTGGAGAACTGAGATTTCCACTGAGCACACTGTATTCACGGCTCCCATCTTACCTCCAACTCCCAGGTGAAAAGCAGGCAGAACAGAGACTCACTTGAACTTGTTCACATTGTACATATTCTCTTCCTGTTCTTGTGCACTGTTGGCCTACTTCTGGCCACCTGTCCCCTGAGAGTCTGGAGGCAATCATGGGCAATCAGGGCTACATTAATCTCATCCATGGGACATGCATCATCTCTGAAAACCAAGAGGTTTCCCTCAAGTGCAGCCCTCTGAAGTAGATATCAGACAGCATCCTCACATTGTCACTGATGTTCTGTTGTTTAACTTAGAGGCTACCTCTTCCCAGAGTGTTTCCTCCGTGTAAAACACAATCAAGGGGATGAAATCATTTGTCGGATTGTGAAGTTTTGCTTCCTATCAAAAATAATGTAGTCATAAAAAACTGAAATGAGGTTGCTTGCTGCTTGAATGGTTTCTTTTATTTTTTTCTAGCTTTGGTGTAATGATACACCAAGCATGAGTTCTGGTCTATTGGCTTCTGGAGTAGAGTTTGTTTAATTAAACCACTTGTCTCTTCATATCTAGCCTGGATGTTTCTATATGTAAATCCTAAATCTCCTTTGTGGTTTCACATTCTACACACATGTGCAAAATGTGCCTTTGATGGCAAGCCTGGCTGAGCTAAAGAGTATGGCAGAGAAAACAGCTTATTATTCTCCATTGCTAGCATTCAAATTATTTAGTGATATTCTTTCATCTCTATAGATTTACCTTCTATTTTTGTATCTTATCTTTTAACAGAATAAATAGAAAATATCCACCTTTTTCTGAGCATTTTAATGTACCAGACATGCTTAGTATTGCATTTTGTGTTATGATGTACTTCAATATATTCTTCTTCACAGTCTTCCTGGACAACCCTGAACTTTCTTTTCAAAGCACCATATGTCAAAACTCACAGCCTACACGAGCTCACATATCCGCATTATGTGTACCTGCAACCAGGCAGCTCAACCACACATGACTCTCACCAACCTGTGCCATACAGCAGCCTAGAGCATCATTAAGGGTGGTCACTAGCCGTAGCTTGCCCTTCAATATCCTGTACCCAACACTCGGTACCCAGTTCACTCACTGTATTTCGCTTGTCAAAAAATGGTAACTCTTGCCATAATCCATTTCCTCACCTCCCACTCGCTCTTCTGCCCATAGCAGACCACCTCCGCTTTTGATGTAAAGTATTCCCATGTTGCTAAATTCAGTGGACACGTCAATTCCCCGCCTTACAGCCCAGCACTGTTGAACACAAAGTGCTCACACCTCCTTGAAATACTTCTCTTCTCTCTTTTCCTTTGTTACTCTGTGCCTGATCTTTCTACCTCCAGTCTTTTCTTCTCCATTCTTCTCCTGTTTTGATGGCTCACCCTTCCATGCTCAGACTTTAAATGTTGGAGTCTCTTACAGTTCTGACCTTGGCACTCTTTCTATATTACTCGCGACATTCGTTGGATCACATCACCCATTCTCTTATCATCTACACTCCAGTGATTCTCAGTAAGACCATTTCCCCAGCAAAACCTCCTCAGACCCTCCCACACTAGGACAGGTCCTGATGAATGACCCATCAGTTCCTATGCTGTGTCATAACACATCTAACCTTTTCTCAATGTATTTTTTTCTTTTTTTAATTTATATTTTTATGGATGCATTATAATTATGCATCATATTGAGATTCATTAGACCATGATTTGATTAGTCTCATTCCTTTTCTCTCCCCTCATCCTCCTCCTTGACCCTCTTGGTCTACTCTACTGATCTCCCTTCTGTTACTTTAATTAGTACATTATAATTATACACACACACACACACACACACACACACACATTGGATTCAATGATTTGGTAGATTTCATTCCTCAGTACTTCCCTGTGCCCTCCCCTCTTCCTTCCTTCCTTATCAACTTTTTTTCTAATATTACTCTTCTAGAGAATCTTTTCAGATTTTTCTTCATCATTCTGTCCCATAAAATTTTATTATCACAGATATACTGTTTTCTGCTTATGATGTACATATGTATATATACACATAATCCATACACATACACACAGATGCATACCATGTTCTATACACAAATAGAGCAAGATCTAGTTTGACCTCTATGAATTCATTTTTTTCCTCTGGTGATATCTCCTTCATTGAGAATAAATGACTTATGGTAATTTTATTTTAAATTTTTATTTAAATATTTTCTATATTATCTGTCTAGCTATAATAAAACCTCTAAGGGCAAAGATAAATCTCCCTGAATATTGCCTCAACATTGTACCACGCACACAGGTACATATTTGCTCCATATTGATAGGCAATAAATACTATAACACTTGGAATTGCTACCAATTATAGATACATTCTGAATTTTTAAAAAATAATTTGCAATTCTGCAAAGAAGTCTGAGCCTGTTTTTCCCCATAAACTTTGATGGATGGGCCCTTTTATAAACACTTATTGAATTAATTAGTTATCTGTACATTTTAGGTTAGGAAAATCTGTCCTAATTCCTGAAAAGAAAATATTTGGTGTGTATCCTAGAAACTACTTGTAATCACTGCAGATGTTTTGCATTAGCAGTTTATTAAATGCCACCAGGGAAGATACACTGGGATTAAAGCATCCCAACTGACTTTCCCCATTATTTGAGACAGTCTGGTGTCTCTGTACTGCTCCTAGCTGGAGAGGCCTCAGAAGCTCACAGCTAGTTCAGTGTGCCAACCCTCGATAGTTGTGAAAACTCTGTACTCATTGATTCTTTTTAAATCTCTGATGAAGCATTCCCCTACCTGTTTCCTTTAAAAGAACTTTTCACTGCATGTTACTTTTAGGAAAAAAATAAAAGTTCACATTAGTAATTAAGTATCATATATATATATATATATATATATATATATATATATATATATATATATATTTTCATATATATATATATAATTTTTTTAAAAAAATTCTTAAAATATTAACTTTGAGATTGGTTCTTTTCCATTTATTAGAATGATTTGATCATCATAAATTTTTATCAGCATCATGAGGTTGTCATTATAATTTTTCTGCCCAATGTTTCTCCCAAGTCCCATTTTTCTGACAAATTTTATAAATCTAAGTTTTTCTTTCAGTGTCTAGACCACAGAAATTTTTAATACATATGGTTTTAGGCACTTCAGTATTTACTGTTTTCCATAAGATTTCATTTCCCCCAGGTTTTTGGAGTTTCAGTTACAAAGTCTTTGGGGTTTTTTTGTTATTTTTTTAAGTTAGTTTCATCCATAATTTTACTCTCTACTATTTTATTCTCTTACAAGATTTATTTTCTGGTGATTATTTCTACCAATTAAGTGAAGTTTAAATTGGACAAAAATCTGTTTACTTTTCTTTGTTTTTTCCTTAAACACTGAGAAAATGCTGAGTAAATTCCTTTGATATTTCAGGATTGTTTTGTTTTTGCTTCAGGTAAAGGAGGTGACTAAAGATGGTTAACTGTTAGATCCAGTTGTAACCTCATCCAGTTTTAGATTTAGAGCAACATCTCTGATACTTCATTCCTCATTTGACATCTGAAAAATTAGAATTTAGAGTGGTCATGGGGTTTTCCTAAAATCACAGAGAAAGGCCTGGATTTCAGGATTCTCTATGTCTAGGACACCTTGAGGGGAAAGCATGACAGATCGACAGAATAGACCTCAAAACTTGAGCATCCTTTCTAAAGAGGAGAAGCTGGCTTTTTCGTTACCATGGTAACAGAGTGCATTTGAGATTTTTCAACAAGTATACCCCCTACCTGTGCTAGTAGGAAAAAGAGCCATTGAGCTGATCCTTATGGTGATTCAAAACACTTTAGATAGATCCTGTCTCATGCCTTATAAGTTCCTGATTGATTGTGTGGAATTAAGTTATTGGGCAGAGAACCAGCTAATGGAAACACATTGATGAAATCATTTTTTAGGGACATTAAATGGAACTTAAAATAAAGCTGAAATGGCTTTATGGATTTTTCAGTCAAACTGTTTATGAACATTTATTGCCAGTAAATTATATTGTGTCAAAAGAGGGAATCAGTAGGTATGGCTTTAATAGAAAGAAACCTTTTTGAAATAATAAAACTGAGAATAATGTATTATCCAGGAATGAATAGAGGATGGAATGGGAAATTTGTCCTGATGGATGGTTGTCCACTGTGCCGCTTTGGAGAAGGAGAAAAATGGTGTGTAAAATCAGATACCTGATAGGACTTGGAGAGAAATGCTCCCTTGGAAAAATAACAAATGTCTTATCTCATCGTACATGTGAATTGTTTTCAGGAGAAGGGTGACTGGGGATTTAGCAAGGGTTGTTTGAGGGCAGAAGCACTGGCATTTGCTCAGGTCTCACAAGATGAGTAAGTAGACAGCAAATGGCTTAGAAAGCTGAGAGTTGAAGACTATAGTTCAGATGCCAGTCTTTGACTATAGGAAAAAGTTTTCATTTCCCTGAGTCTCAGATGCCACATTCATACTGACAGGTACTAAAAGTCCCTACCAGAGAGGGTTTCTCTGTGGGTCAAATGAAAAACTAGTCAATATAGTTTCAAGTTCATAGTCAGTGATTTAAAAATATTGTTTTTGAAATCATTGTGAGAATTGGGATAAGAAGAAGGAAGAATAAGTCTCATAAAATTTTATTCCTAGTAGATTTTTATTGATTATCATCTACCGATTGCTATGCACCAGAGTTCTCAATCTCCCATGATATCTCTCTAGGAGCTAAAGGTACTATACATATGCCTTCTTTTCAGAGAAGAAAATCCTCTGTCAGAGAGAGTAAGTATCATGTCCAAAGTCAGTTACCAAATGAGAGACTTTGATATCTTTCCTTTAAAATTATGTCAATAAGTATGTCTTTTGGTATGTAAGATATATGGGCCCCCTTGGCTAATCCAGTAAACTAAAACCAAAAGGTATTTGAGTGGACAGTGGGAGCTGAGGAAGCTTGAGGATCTTGCCCTTCACTTGCACCCTACATGCAGAACCTGTCAATCATCCACATCTCCCTGTCAGTCCATCCCCTAGGGCTGGCTTGACTTTCACCACATTGCCCTGGCATTGAGGAGACAGAGCGCTAGGAGCTGTGAGTAAGAGTGGGCTCTTAAGTCCGCTGGCTGTATGTGAATCTCTGAGCTATACCTAACTGGGTATGTGACTGTGAGACGCACATGTTTGTTATGTTTTTCTTTCCACATTTTTATTAGATTATCGTTGTACAGAGTGATTTGTTTTTACATATTAGGACATGCACACAATATAACAATATAATTTGGCCAATATCACTGCCTAGCATTTTCCCCTCCCTGCCCTTTCCCACCTCCTGGTCCCTTTCCTCTACTGATGTCCCTTTGATTTTTAGGAGATTCACCCTTACCTTTCTTTTTCTTTTACCTCTCAAGTTTCCACATATAAGATGAAACATACAACCCTTGATCTTCTGAGTTTGGCCTATTTCTCTTACAGAGTTGTCTCAAGTTCCATCCATTTTCATACAAATGCCATCTTTTAACGTTTCTTTTTTTAAAATTTATTTATATGTGACAGCAGAATGAATTACAATTCTTATTATACATATAGAGCACAATTTTTCATATCTCTGGTTGTAGACAAAGTATATTTATGGCTGAATAAAATGCCATTGTGTATATATAACACATTTTCTTTATCCATTCATCCATTGATGGACAACTAGGCTGGATTCACAGTTTGGCTATTGTGAATTGTACTGCTATAAATATGGGTATGCATGGATCACTTAGTAAGATGATTAATTCTCTAGGATAAATACTGAGGAGTGGTATATCTGGATCATATGGTGGTTCTATGCCTAGTCTGTGAGGTAACTCCATGCTCATTTCCATAGTGCATGTCTTAATTTATAATCCCACCAACAATGTAAAAGTATTCCTTTTTCCTCCACATTCTGTCCAGCATTTTTTTTATTATTATTATTATTATTATTATTATTATTATTATTATTATTATTCCCAGGGAATGAACTCAGGAGCACTCAAACACTGAGCCAGATCCCCAGCCCCATTTTGTATTTTATTTAGAGATGGGGTCTCATTGAGTTGCTTGCACCTTGCTGTTGCTGAGGCTGGCTTTGAACTTGAAATCCTCCTGCCTCAGCCTCCTAAGCCACTGAGATTAGAGGAGTGTGCCACTATGGCCGTCTATTATTTGTATGTCTTATGACTGCCATTCTGATTGGTATGAAATAGTTTTGATTTGCATTTCCCTACTTGCTAATGACATTGAACATTTTTTTTCATGTTTTTTTAGCCAGACAAGTCTGTTTAATTTTTTTCCCATTTATTAATTGGGTTGTTTTGTTTTTGGTGTTAAGTTTTTTTAATTCTCTAGGTTATTATTCCTACATTAGAAGAGTAGCTAGCAAAGAATTTCTCCCATTCTGTAGGGTTTGTCTTCACATTCCTAATTGTATATTTTGCTATGAAGATACTATCCCATTTATTAACTCTTGGCAATATTTCTTGGACTTTGGGGTTCCTATTGAGAAAATTATTGCCTTGCCTATATGCTGGACTGTTAACCCTATGTTTTTTTTTTCCCTAGGAGTTTTATATTTTCTGGTCTAATTCCAAGATCATTGATCCATTTTGAGTTAACTTTTGTGCAGGAAGAGAGATAAGGGTCCAGTTTCATTCTTCTATATATGGACAGCCAGTTTTCTCAGCATCCTTTATCTAAAAGCCTATTTTTTCTCCAATGTATGTTTTTTGCCCACTTTGTCAAGGATCAGATGACTGTATGTTATGGTTGGCATGTGAGAAGTCCCCGAAAAGCTCACCTGAGAGACAATGCAAGAAGGTTCAAAGGAGAAGTAATTGGGTTGTGAGAGTCTTAACCCAATCAGTGAATTAATCCCCTTACAGGGATTAACTGAGTGGTCACTGAAGTGGTAGGGTGTGGATAGAGGTGGGAATTGGGGGTATGGCTTTGGGGTATATATAATTTACATCTGGAGAGTAGACTTCCTCTCTCTGCCTTCTGATGATGGGAGTTGCTTCCTTCTGCCGCACTCTTCTGCCATGAAGTTCAGACTCACCTCAAGCCCCAGTGAATGGAGCCTGCTGTCTATGGATTAAGACCCCTGAAATCGTGAGGCCTCCAATAAACTTTTCCTCCCTGAAAATTGTTCTAGTTGGGTCCTTTTAGTTACAGCTGTGAAAAATCTGACTAAAATGCTGTATCTATGTGGACTTGTCTCTGTGTCTTCTATTCTGTACCATTGGTCTATGTATCTGTTCTTATGGCAGTGCCATGCAGTTTTGGCTACTATGGTTTTGTAGTGTAATTTGAAGTCAGATATTGTGATGCCTCCAGCATTGTTTTGTTGTTTGATATTTTTTTTTTTTTTTTTTTTTTTTTTTATGTTTTGTTTTGGGCTTAAAATTGCCTTTGCTATTTTTTTCATTCTTCCAAATGAATTTTAGAACTAGTTTTTTCTAGCTCTGTGAACAATGTCATTGGCATTTTGATGGGTATTGCAGTGAATCTACATATTGCTTTTGATAGAATGGTCATTTAAAAAATATTAATTCTGCCTATGCATGAACATGGCAGGTCTTTCCACATTCATGTGTCTTCTTTAATTTATTTCTTTAGTATTCTATAGTTTTCATTGTAGACCTGAGGTCTTTCACCTCCCTGGTTAGAATTAGAATTATTCCTAGGAGATTTTTTTTTTTAATTTCTCTCTCTCTCTCTCTCCTCTCCTCCCTTCTTTTTCTTTGAAGCTATTGGTAATGAAAGTATTTTCCTGATTCATTTCTCAACAGATTCATTGTCAGTATATATAGGAAAATTATTGATTTTTGTATGATGATTTTGTAGCCTACCACTTTGTCAAATATGTTTATTAGTTCTAGCAGTCTTTTAATGGAATTTTTTTAATTTGGATCTTCTAAGTATAGGATCATAGCATCTACAAACAGCGATAATTTGACTTCTTCCTCTTCTATTTTTTAAATTTTTTTAGTTGCAGATGGATACAATACCTTTATTTTATTTATGTGGTGCTGAGGATCGAACCCAGTGCTCCAAGCATGTGAGGCAGGTGCTCTACCACTGAGCCACAACCCCAGCCCATTCCTCTCCTATTTTTATCCCTTTTATTTCCTTCCTTTGCCTAATTGCTCTGGCTACTATATGGATGGTGAAAATAGACACCCTTGTCTTGTTCCATGATTTAAAATTTTTCCCCATTTACTATGAGGTTTGACTTTGGGTTTTTTCATATATAATTTCATGCAGTTGAGGTAGGATCCTTCTATCCCTACTTTCTTCAGTGTTCATGTCATGAATGGGTGCTGAATTTAGTAGAAGGCCTTCTCTACACCTATTGAGGTGATAGTTATTTTTGTCCTTAATTCTATTTGTGATGAACTGCATTTATTAATTTGCATGTTAAGCCATCCTTGCATCTGTGGACTAAAACCAACTTGGTTATTATGCACAGTCTTCTTAATATGTTATTGAGCAGGAATTCTCTAATATTTTATTAAGGATTTTTTTATCTAAGTTTGTCAGGGATATTGGTCTGTCGTTTTCTTTCCTTTATGTCTCCATATATGGTTTGAAAACCCACATGTTATCAGCCCTGGACTCCTTATCTATAGATTAAGGGGTCCCTTGATTTCAGGAGGAGACTACAGGCATTTTTTTTCTCAGTTTACTTAAAAGAATTGTGTTTTTGTTTAGCTCAAATAGTCTTCCTTGATTGACATGATTTTTAATTTTAGAGGTGGAATCAAAATACTATTTTGGAATATAATTTTGGACACTCATTCAAATTTTATTGCATTGTGTAAGGAGGCTTAAAACAATAAAAGTACTCCCATAGAAGTTGAGGTACCAATTATAAATCAAACAGCCATGACAATGGGTGAAACCTTAATCTTCACTGTGTACAGTAGCAGTTCAAATAATGAAGGCGATCCGTGGTCGGTACTAATTGCCATGTGGATAAATCAGATGATTAGGAATGGTTTAAATTGATGTTATAGTTTCCAAGGAATTCTGGGTAGAGAGGGAATTTTAGCTACAATTAAAGAATGAAGACAACATAACCAAACAAATAACTATCCTTGCCTTATTGACATATACAATTGTTCTTTTAGTCATAGGTTTAAACCTAGCGCACAAATGGCCATGGACTAAGGATCTCTGAGTTTCAAAGGGAAGTTCCTGCTCAATGTGACAGTGATAGATTGATAGATGGAAGTTGCTCTAGAACTGATAGGAGTTGATGCTGTGAGGGGTTAAGGCATGCTCTTGGGTTTTAGACTGTCTGGGGCCATATACCCAAGTGTCACTCATTATTCTGTGACTTCTAGGGCTGTCAACCTAGGCAGCCTCCACAGGACCTCTTGTCTATGCATTCGACAAAGTATCACAAAATGTTGGAAATGGATGGAATGTATACTCTGCAAAACCAAATTTAACACATGTTTAACAAAAGCTCCAAAACTACACTATATAATCCAATCCATTCTGATTCCGATATACAGAATACAATAAAGTTAAAATCATAAAGACAAAATTAATAATTTATGCATAAGAAAATTATGACATTCTTCTGAAATTCACATCAAAAATGTTGTTTTTTTTTAATGTTTATATTTCAATGTATTTGAAACGAGACAGTTTAGAGTCTTAAAAAGGATGTCTAACAGACTAAGAAAGGTCTTCAATGGCCCTACACTTAATGTCTCTTTGCCTAATGCAATTGTTAATTTTAATGGATTGTTACAGGAAAGAAATGAACTAGTGCTTATGAATATAAATTATGGAGTCTACAATAGTCACTTAAAATGGTAGCTTAGAAATAGTTATTGTTTTCTTCAAGCTGTTCCTTTAAGGACCATATGTAACATTAAGTAGATGCATTATTTCCTGATTGTACTTACAGTAGTCTATTACTCTTATCAAAAAAACTGGACTTATAATTATTCCAGGATAAATAATTCATTTTCCTGGACTTATAATTATTCCAGGATAAATCTAGATTTGGAATAATAGTGGTGAATGGAGGATTTCTGCACATTTTAACAATGCAAGAGAATTCTAGAAATCTACACATGAATGCAAAATAGTTAATCTCTCCTAATAGCATGGGCATATAGCTCAGTTGGTAGAGTGCTTGCCTTGCATGCACAAAGCCCTGGGTTCAATCCCCAGCACACACACACACACACACACACAAAACAACAATAACAACAAAAAACCACCAAATACATAAAACAAACTTCTTTACTATAAAGTATAAGAGAGGACCTTGGCTCCATTTGCTTTGTTTTTTGTTTCAAGAAACTCAGGATGGAACCTAGGGCCTCATGCATGTTATATCCCCGGCACTTTTAATTGTTGTTGTTGTTGTTTTGAGACGGGGGTCTCAAAATAATTCTCAAGATGGCCTCAAACTTAACAATCCTCCTGCCTCATCCTCCCAAGTAGCTGGGATTAGAGGCATGTGCCACATACTCAGCTGTCTCAGCTAAGTCTAATTGAAAAACTAATATCCAGTGCAATTGTCTGTGATAAACTGAGGTTTAAATGATTTGAAAACACTTTGGGAGTGTACAAATCAGATAATCACAATCTTTTATGGCTGGGAGTTTCAGCCGGTGTTGACACATTGTAAAGATAAAGGTTTATAGTACAGCTAAGCTAAATGTCTAGATAGGGTGGGTGATCAATGTTAATACCTGAAATGTGAAAGCATTGAACTTCAAACGGTAGGTCACGATGCTCTGTTTGTTTGTCTCTCCCAGAGAATAATACAGAACTTTATTTACTTTAGGCAAATACTGCGATCTAACCTATTGCTTAGATGTCCAAGGGGTTATGTGATTTGTGCCCCACATTGCCATCAGAGGGTTTCAGCTGTTGTATTTCAAAACATTTGCAGTTAGGTGGCTATTAATGGTTTATGAGAGTCAGACCTTGCAATTTATTTCTAGGCATCTTTTTTAAATTTCTTTTTAATTTATTTTTTTTTTAAGCCAAGATGGAATTTGCCTCATGGCCTCACTCTGATCTCAGCAAGAACACTTTCAAAAGATATTTCTTGTTTTTTTCAAATGTTGTTTGCATGAGTTGATTCAATGCTCTCTCATCAGGAGCCCTGAAGCCAGTGCTCTTGGGTTGTATAATGGATTCACTACACTTAGCTCCAGTGTGTTGATGGTACCCCTAGGTGATTCTGCCAACATTTCCAATCTCTGTTTTCTTTTCTTTTGTTTACAGGAGCTGAGGGCACAGTCTTCCCTAAATCCATAGAAACACCTAACGTCAGGGCAGACCCCTTCAAGGAACTAAGGTAAGCTTCTGACCTGGATTTGCATTGATCAATTGCAATTATCTTACTCTGTGCAACAGACCCATGATTCATTTCGAATTATAATGATAGTGTCACAATGTGAATATGTAAGCCAGGAGAGGTGGGAGATGACTAAAGATAAACTTTACCTGAAAGAAAGATTTGCTGAATAGTTAAGAATATTAAGGTCTTGGGGTGAGAGGTCGCCAACTTTGCATTCGTGAAATTCAGATTCATTGATTTGCTGCTGTATTTATGGTACACAAACTGATCAGTTACAAAACTATACAGTAATTGGTGTTGATCAGCTCAAAGAAAACTGCTTTCTAAAGGAAATTAATGTCTAAATATAATACTGGTATATTTCTATGTACCAAACTACCTATTTCTTTGGGTAGAATGTGGCTAGAACGACATCCTCTGGGTATTTAGCCATTAGTATGCTGCTGAAGCAGAGGAAGACCCTGGGAAACCCACTGCTCACTAACACCAACTGTGGAAAATGAGAAAGAACAGCAGACAGGGAGACTGACGTAGCCTGAACCCATTCTAGCCACCAATGAATCAACTCTGGTCCTCCAAACACACATAAAAATGTGATCTGTTGATATAAATTTAATTGCAATTTCTATGATATAATCATAACCATGAAGAATTCAGTGAATGCTGGCTTTCTTCATCTTGGTTCATATTTCTTTTACTTAAAACCAGGGATATGTAACCAATGACCATGAACAGCTTTGAGTAACTGTTTCATGATAGACACCAATCCCAGGCGAAGGTATCTGCATTGCACAAGTCTTACCAACTTTTATGATGCTGTCTGTCCTTTGCTAAGACAGAAACAACCCCCTAGCAGCTTCTATTCATTTAACAGGAACACTTCTCAGTGGTGGAAAATAAAACTCGTTAGAAAAACTGGAGCTGGTTTTGCAAAGCCTGTAAGTCTTTGTGACTGTAAAGAAATAAACTTGGCCAAAAGAAGAGCAAAGCTCCACATACATAAGGGCTATCGTATTAAAGTTTTACCACATTTTCTAGACTAGCTTTTTTTTTCAGCAAAACTTCCACATGCCAGAGATTACCTGACTCCCTGCCAGTTACCTGACTCACCTCTCCTTCCAGCACTGAAGCTGGAAGTCACTCAGGACTTCCTTTCAGGACTCTTGAGAGAGCTCATTCTGGGAGTGCAATGTCTCATGTCTGTGATGTAAGAACTCTTTCCGGATGAGGTAATGAATGAAGGGCTGGTCTGATTCTCTTCCTTTCAACAGTCCTTAGCAGGATCAGATTTCTGACAGAACTAGTTAGTGCTGCCCAGCCCAGAGAGAAATTCTCTCAAATAAAGCTGAATTCTAAAAGACAATATTGATGTCCACCCCCTATGGAATAAGCTCTTGGTTACATGAAAGATTTGGAAAATGTAACAGGAAAGAATTTAGGCTAACTTGATGTTAAGCAGCAAAAATTACTCTTCTGTAATTAAAAATAAATCCAACTCAAACCACTTCCCCTAAGGAGGGGAGAGAACTCTCAAATAATCAGAATAAAAAATAGACAGATGATCTGAACAGACATTTCACAAAAGTGGCTACATAAATGGCCAATAACTATTTTTTAAATGTTCATCATCACTGATTATCACGTGATGGAAAATAGAATCACAATGAGAGATTGTGTCACCACAGTTAGAATGGCTGTAATCAAAAAGAAAAACAAATAAATAACCAGTGTTGGCAAAGATGTTGAAAAAGGGAGAATTCTCATAAGCTATTAGAGGAAACGTAAATTAGTACATGTAAATGTAAATCACCATGGAAAATAACATAGAAGTTCTTCAAAAAATTAAAAATAGAACTACCTTATGATTCAGCTGTCCCACTGCTGGGTATATCACCCCCCGCCCCAAATTATATCACTTTATCAGGCACATACCTGCACTCATGATTATTACAACAAGATTCCTAACAGCCAAGATGTAAAATCAACCAAGGTGTCCTTCAATAGACAAACGGATTTAAAAAGTGATGTAAATGTCAGTTGTGTTAGTCAGTTTTCAATGACTATAACAAAATTCTTGAGAAAATCAGTTCAAAGCAGAGAAGATATATTTTTTGTTTCATGGTTCCAAAAATTTCATTTCCTGGTCACTTGGCCCTATTGTTTCTTGGCCCAAGGAGAGAGAGAATATTAGACCAGAGGGCGTGATTATAGAGGAAAATTTCTTGTCTCATGGTGGCCAGAAAGCAAAGTATGAGAGAGAAGAAGGAGCTGTGAACAAAATGTACCTCAGTGACCTACTTCCTCCAACTCAGCCCCATTTCCTAACATTGCCAACACCTCTCAGTAGCCCATTAAGGGGCCTGGGGTTGTGGCTCAGCAGTACAGCGCTTGCCTAGCATGGGTGAGGCACTGGGTTTCATCCTCAGGACCATATAAAAATAAAATAATAAAAAATAAAGGTATTGTGTCCACCTACAACTAAATATTTATATATACAAAAATAGCTCATCAAGGTATGAATTGAAGCCCTGGTGACCCAATAACTTCCCAAAGGCCCTACCCAAACATTCACACATGAGCTTGTGGTATTCCAAATCCAAACCCTAACATTAACCAATTCAAAATCAGAAACTGCAGAAGCACTTTATTTAGAGTCTTAAGGAGACACAGGTTTAGATCTCTCTGAATAAGTGTTCCTGGGAAGGCAAGAAAGGGTGAGTTTCTGTCGTCTATTGAATGTTGAAAAGGAACCAAGGTTACTTAACCATTAGGGGGTAAAGATAAGAATGTATAAACAGAATGGAAGTATCCACAAATCAAGAATATCCTCTTGACATGTATCTTGAACCTCTGGGTACAATGTAACCATCCAGTCATACCTACTGCCTACAGAGAAAGAGTAGAGATGACCAAAATTCACATCCCAGCAGCTAGAATCTGCAGAAAGCCCTATTTCCTTATGTTTCTCTGAGTCCATTTTGTAAAACCCTTTCAACATTGGTTCCATTGTGATTTTCCATTTTTTTCACAATGTAATGGACTATAACTCAGTCATTAAAAGAATGCAATCTTGGCCAGACATGTGGGGCAGACCTATAATCCCAAAAGCTGGGGAGGCTGAAGCAGAAGGATCACAAGTTTGAGTTGAGACCAGCCTCAGCAACTTAGTGAGACCCTGTCTCAAAAAGCTAAGGAGTAGCAAAGCAATTCTGGGTTTAATCCCCAGTACCAAAAAAATAAAGAGAGAGAGAGAGAAAAAATTATACCTTTACATTTCTGGCAACATGGATGGGACTAGAAAATGTTATGTTGAATGAAATAAGCCAGACAGAGAAAGACAATTAACTTCATAGAAGTAGAGAGTAGAATAGTGATTGTGATTGCTAGAGATTAGGAAAGGTGGGGGAAAGGAGAGTGTAGGAGGCTAGATAACAGGAACCAAAATACAATTACACAGGAATAAGTTCTAACATTCTACAGCCCAGTACAGTGTATATAGTTCAAAACACTTTATTATGTACTTTATTGAGAATGAAAAGAGAGGAATTCCAAATTTCCCAATACAAAGAAATGATACTTAAGACAGAAATTCTCATTAACCTCATTGAATTGTTACACATGGTTTACCTGTATCTAATTAACTCACTATTCCCCATAAACACATACAAATCAAAAGGCACAAGCTCCATGCATTCCTCTGCTTTAGATATCTGTGTCCTGAAGAATATAGAACAGAATATTCACCCTTGTAATTCTCTAGCAGCACTGAGAATGTCAGTGCAGTTTCTCTAGGAAACCCTGCAACTTGCCTTAAAAAATTAAATCTCCATAATTCATGAGTAAAGCTAAGTCTAGTGAAACTGCAGAAATGAAGGCTTCAGGTAATGGCTGAATTTTCCTTGCTTATTCTAAACTTATGAGCATATTCTACAGAGACTAGAAATAAAATTTTCTTATCTGCCTAAAAATATTTCCTGTTATCCCAAAA
Organism: Marmota flaviventris; assembly: GCF_047511675.1. Taxonomy (NCBI): domain Eukaryota; kingdom Metazoa; phylum Chordata; class Mammalia; order Rodentia; family Sciuridae; genus Marmota; species Marmota flaviventris. The sequence goes on along the minus strand of NC_092502.1, from coordinate 23,798,316 downwards.
CCGTTCTTTTGTTTGTCACTTTAGCTCAAATCACGAGAGCCTAGATTGATGCAGGCACCTACAGAGTCAAAATCTAGCCTTTTCATCCTCTGCAATTTTTTATTTGTATTTTTTAAAAATATTTTTTCATTGTCAATGAGGTTTATTTTGTTTACTTACATGTGGTACTTAGAATCGAACCCAGTGCCTCACACATGCTAGGCAAGTGCAAAATCACTGAGCCACCCCCCCCCCAAGCCCACTGTGTTTGTTTTTTAAAGGCACTTTGCAGGAGGGTCTCTGACCCACTGGAAAGGTAAGCAGCTGTAGTTCACAGACTAACCAGACCAGTGTGTCTACGCGTCACTTACGTTATCTGTTTAATGATGCCACATCTTACTCTGCTATTGATTGGTATTGACCTTGGATACTGAGTAAATAGGTAATGAAATTGGAGACCAAGTCTCCTGTCCTCTGACTTTAGAGTTGAATGGTTCTTACTTGGCCACATTCATGCTTCTTCTAGACTCAAGAAAACTGAGGAGTTTAAGTGAGATCCCTGGGCTCCTACCAAGAGGTAGAGATGGATGAAGCACTAAGGAGCAGATGGGTCTGCTCCTCAGAGGCAAGGCAGTGGAGGGGAAGGAGCACATCACTGAGAGCCAGGTCCCCAGAGCAAACTTACTGCATAGGCTCCAGCTAACCAAGGAGCTTTGCTCTGTAAAACTGAGGACCACTTCCAGCTCCAAGCAGTTAATCCCTTGGTAGTCTTTCAATTTTTTGTTTTCAAATTATTTTAGATTTAAAGAAGAGCTCTAAAATCCATAAAGATCATTCCCACCTATGTGTAACTCATTTTTCCCCTCATATTAACATCTTAAAGTCCTAGAATATCCTACTCTGTGTTAAGATTTGTTAAAAGGATTGCAATCACCTGAAGGTCTTGTAGATTAAAAAACATATAAAAGAGTCTTAACAAAAAAGCAGCCTGTCGAGATGTGAATTCATTGATCTTAAAATTCCCACTGAAGTTAAGTAGGAATGCTTTTCAGTAGGTTTTTTTTTTTTTTTAAATTTTATCTCTAATGTTCTAGACAAAGATTTTCTTGGTCTTGTTTGTTATTTATGATAAACAAATTGAGTCAAAAAAAAGTGAGAAAATTGCATCTGTCTTAGAAAGCTTGTCCTCTGGGATCATTTTTGTGTCCTCAAACCTCTGTCTGGGCTGCTACAGGTTTTTTTGTTGTTGTTGTTTATTCTCTTGGTTTTTGTTTGCTTGCTTATTAATGAAAACCAGGTTTGAGGCGTCTGGCATTTCTTCCTAGAAGGTCTGTTGCAGGAGAGGAAGCTTCTTGCTCCCTGGAGTTCAGTTGATTCCTTTCCTATTCAGAGTTGCTGGAGTTCTGGTTTTGCAGTGTTTCTTAAGATGTTTGTAAATAACCAGAGATGAGCTCAGATTCATTCTCTTCTCTCTCTCTCTCTCTCTCTCTCTCTCTCTCTCTCTCTCTCTCTCTCTCACACACACACACACACACACACACACACACACACACACACCATTTGTTTCTCTCCAGACAAATAATGAGGGTTACAAAGGTCTAAGCCAAACCTCTCTCTCTGGCAGTGTATGTTGATTTTACCCCTTCAGGGTTATTCTGAAATAATGACTCATTGTCCTAGATTCAAGACTGTACTTAAAAAATATACCAAGCATTGTACCCATCCTTCGACATAAGAAAAACTAACTTTGAATAGAAATTGGATTCTAATAAATTCATGATCTTTGAACATAAATGTATTATATGTTCACTGGCTCGTTTTTTTTTTTTTTCTTCTTCTTTTTCTGGAGTCTATATAAAAGAAAAATGAAAAAAAAATCACGGATATTAGGCTGTTCATGATCTGAAGCACGAAATAGGCCACTTGGTTTTGCGTACGTATTTTCTATAAGAACATAGGCTGCCTTTGAGTGTTCTAAGGATTCCTTTCAATTGTGAAGTTTCCTCATAGGATTCTGATCCTACAAGAGCATGAAGTAGACTGTGAAATCTTATCTCACAGGCACATGCACATAGCATATGTGAAAAGAGGGAGAAGGAGATATCGACTACTATACTCCTACACCCAACTTTTTTCCCCTTAAGATCCCCCAAAGCTTGGAAGGAGCCACAAAAGATCTCAAAGCCAAAAGGTCTTTCTGAAAAAACTCTTCTTCCTCCTTCTTCCTCACTGTGCCCGTGTGCTCTCACTTTACATACGATGATAACCAGACTGGTGGGCTGCTTATCCTCTCAGTGGAGATCAGGGACTGTTCACCTAATATTTGTTGGACATTTATTAAGGAGTCAGGATGTGTGCTAATTATTCTGAATGCAGAAATCAGTACTCAAGTAGTTTTTAGTTAAGGGGAATACAACAAAAATATAACCACCAAATGCAATATCTTGTGATGATTGACAGGATAGAGATTAAAAACCAAGCCAGAGGAAATACGGAGAAGGAAGCCATCCCTATGAGAGTTAGTTAGGTAAAGTTGGAGAGTTAGGTAAGGCTAGAAGAGTTGCCCAAGTTACCTACAGGAAATGAAATTTTGATTAAAAGAAGAGAGAAAGGGTAAAAGTCAGTAAACAGGTCTTAGGATTTTAAAAAAAGATGGATCTCTCAGGCCATCTAGTGTAGGAATGAATAGCCCAATATATCTCTGTAGTCTCTAAAACATCCCTGATCATTTACAAAGGTGGGGGCTTATGATGTAATTTTCCACATTGACAGTTGTGTTCTTTAATAAATGGTGTGGAGTCGTTTTCAGGAATGGTTTCAAAAGACGTTAAAGATTGCTTTAACTTCCAAAAATTAGTGCACCACACCATTTAGGACCGAAAGATTCATTAATCTCAAACCTATTCAGTTCCAAATAGATACTGCTTTGTTACTGTTCATTTTCTTCATAATATTACCAGGTTTCCACCAATAAGGCAGAAAAATTCTAAAGTACATCTATTATTCCCAGTGTGTACTTGAACATTCTTTAGGTACTTTTGTTTTTCTTTGTTTTATAATGGAAAGTACTAAAGCTAACCTCCTTTGGGAATGGGTGAGATTTAAAGTCTGTGTATATCATAAGAAAAAAAGGATTAAACAAGGCTCCCACAAATTGACAAAATAAATTTCTTTTTGCTTTAACTTTACTTTTGAGTGTCTATAATCAACTAAGTTACTGGCTCCCAGTGATTTATAAATTTAAGCTACTGAAATAGTTTGTCAAAGCCTGAGGTTCACTTAATTAGAGACCTATAATGTACCCTGAAAAAGTCACAATACCAAAAATATTGTTGAGTTTGAGTTTTAAAAATGTATAAACATACATATTGAAAGAGAGAAACACATACTCAGCCAGAGAGAGATTGACACACAAAGCACTGAAAACTGAACCTCTTAGCCCTGGGCAAATGGTATTTGGAGCAACACCATTGAATTCCACTGTGCAAGAAGTTCTTATGTTTCTTATGAAAATTTAGAGACATGTTCTATAATTGTTTCATATCTCTTCTTCCCACCCATTCCCAGCATTCCATGCATTTAGGCTAAGAGTTTTAGTTTTGTTTATATAGAATTTTTTTATATAGAATTCAGCATTATTTAGTCAAATAACACAAATATTGAAGTGATTTAAAGAAAAAATTTAAAAAAAAACATAGTAGCATGGTTACTCCAGGGTCTTATGAAATCATCAAATGTCCATATTTGTCACCAGTGTATACTTTGAAGGTGCCCTGCTAGGTTTGAACTTGGCCCCAGTGCCTATCTGCCTTGGGAATTCGGGCATCTCGTTTAAAGCTCTCCAAGCCCCAGTGCCTAGAACATTGAAAAAACTCAGTGAACATAATAAGCTCAACAAATGTTAGCTTTGGGGAAGAGAGACAAGCAGCCCTTTTTATCAGGGGTCAGGAACTCAGATACGAGTTTCCAGAGTTTCAAATTTTATCAGCCAGTAAAAACTTTCCATCCAATTATGGTACCCAACAATTCTGTTTCCATTAAGGATAAAACTAGAACCAAAAAAACACAAGTTCTTATGTTCACTATTAACAGTTTGTATCAAAGGATATTTCCACTAATGGTCAACTTCAGAATAAGAGACAGTTCTGTCAGTTGGATGCTCTTGGCTATAACCAATCAATGTGCTGTCACTATTTTCTCATTTTGCCAAAGACGACATGACTGTAACACGGCTCTTGTCAGGGATTCCAAATGCCACAGACTAGAGTATAATGAGGTTAACTCGGTTTTAAGGTCATTCTGTTTAAAATCCCCAAATTAGAACATTTTGCTCCCCTTTCAAGACTATTTGATTGGACTGTCCACCTACCTGTATGTGTCCCTTTGCTCCCTCTTTCCCTCCCTCCCAAATTACAATTATTATCATTTCCCTCTTTTTCCCTGTAAGCATCAGTGCTGTGGTTTAAATTTATCTGCATATTTCTCTTTACCCCGTCCCCAGTATCTCTCTAGGATGCCCTTTCTACCATGGCTCTTTTCATGTGCAGAAGGAGAAACAAATGGCACAAAGGAAAAGTGATGTTTAGTATCTGAGATATTTCCATCCCATCCCGTGACATATTTATCAAAAGCTCCTGTTTTAAAAATGTGATGGAAACTGCATTTTAAAGATGTCAAGCCCATGTGTTCCATCACCATCTCCTCTGTACATTGTAATTCTGCCTCTAGAGGCCAGGGGAGAATGGATAACATCAGGGGGAAAATCAGGGCAGCACATAAGGAAAGTCTCATTCAGAAATAAATGGACAGCCCATCTCTTCTCATGGCTGGGGGTTGTGGGAAGAAGATTTTACAAAATGTAAGGAGAGGAGTGAAAGCAAGGTCCTGGTGACTCCTCTTCTTCAAGTCATGGAGGGAAGAAAATAATTAGAGTCAGAAAAACTGATTGTTGAAGAAAAAGTTTAAGTTTTGGGATCACAGAAAGGTTGCCAGACTGGGCTCAATTTAATTTTTCCTGGTAATTCGTAAGGATCAGAAGTTGGAGAGTAAAAGATATTCCATTGATTTGCATGGATGAACATGGCTTGTCGGTGGGCCAGCCTTTAGTAGAAGGTGTTACACTGATATTGGCTCACTTTGCCAACCGTTAAGGCTGTGGGTCTCCCCCTGTGTGTCTTGTAGGAACCATAGTTATGATCAAAGGGGAAGCATGCCTTTAGAATCCATCTTAAGGCTCTTGCTCTCGGTGGTTTTCACTTCAAGTCTTAAACCATCATTAATTAAAATGAAAATCCACATATGATGCTCTAAGCCTCCTTCCCAAATGCAGTTTTCAGTTTTTCATCTTTCAAACTCAACCAGATTTTGGAGGCACCAAAGCCTTTCTCAGAATCGTCACTAGACATTATTAGACTATCCCTAAAAGTTAGAGCCATGGATGATGTGCATTGAGGCACCTGGTTTTACCTGTCATGAGCAGCCCATTTCCATCTGAATTTGAAAGGGGCAGTGTGATGGCATCACTGTCATCATCCCAGACATGTGGCTTTTACTCAGAAATTAAAATTATGTCTTTCAGATTAATTTCAATAATGAGGATTAAAATGTGAGGAAATCACTCAAAAGCACATTGGGAGAATATAAAATTGTACTTTTATCTGGGTCATCAGCAGCCATGATATTTTAAAACCAAGTGGGAAGTTTTCAGTCTTAGAGCATAGTGGGCATTCCTGAGCTACTGCCACCTTCTGCCTAAAGCAGAATGTTCCCACTTGTCATGGTTTTCATCTTGATTAAAATGTCAGCCACTGCCATTTATTATGCAAAGGGTGTGGAGTGTATTGTTCTGTTATTCTTGAGAAACACACAATTGCTTTTGATTTCCCTCTCTTTCTCCCCAGTAGGATGGCCCTGCTGGGTGTTCAGACAGAAAATCTTTCTTAATTACACCCTTCATGATCCTGGCTCCATGCCAGCCTTGTTTTATTTCAGTTATAACCTTTTCAAAAACAAAGAGGAATGGGAGTTTAGAGGAACAAGCTGACATGAGTTTTTTACCTGAAATAAGTTGAGAGCCAGAAGTGAATCAAAAACAAATATCATTTTTTTTTTCTTGATCCAGAATTCTCCATGGTTAGATACAATGCAGTGTAATATAAATGAGAGTGAGACAAATTTCAGAGAGACCTAGATAAACTTGCCCCACACCTGGCCATGGATCATGTGCCACGTTGGGACAAATGTCACTCCCTTCCATCCTTCAGTGGGTCTCCCTGATTGAAGATGAAACTTCAAAACAAAAGTATACGTATGAATTTAACATGACCCTAGACTGATGGTCTCCTGGGACTCTTCCCTACCTTCCAACCATTTTCTTATTTTTATTTCTCCTCTTACTCTCTCCTAGTTTTTATTGCTTCTACTGAACTTTTAATCCCTGATTTTATATTTTAATTTTCAAAAGTTGTTTTTTTCCTATGGTGCTATCCTTTCATAACACCCCTTGCATAAATGTACTATCTTTACCTTTTGAATATATCAATGATAGGTTTTCTCAAATTTCTTGTTTTCCCCATTTTTTTTTTAAACTTCACATCCCTGGGTTTGTGATTAGGGCTTTATCCAGTGGTAGGTGAGTCCTGCACAGCTATTCATTTTTAAGAGTGAAATATCAAGAATCAAAGCCTCAAGAACTTCTTGTCATGTTTGTGTGCATGAACGGGACTGGGTGGTGGGTGATGAGTGACTCCAAATGTCAAAACTTACAGGTCTTTTCTCTTGGGCTGATCAGTTTCCCCAATAGAAGTCCGATTCCCTTGCTTATCATACATCTGGCTGTCAGTATGTTCATGGTGGGGGAAATCTGGGAGGCCTCACTCTCCAATATGTAGGTTTTCCCTTAATTCCCTGTTTCCACACCAGTGAAGAAACAGTCCCTTGGGGCTGCCCATTTCCCATGGGGCCCCGTAAGTCTTCTCTATTGCAGTCCTGCCAGACACTTCTGATTCCTGGGCCTGGCCACAGTTTTTCAGCTTAATCAACTTGCAGCTTGATCTTCCCCAAACCTATATAAGCTTTTAGCTTTTAGTTTCCTTTCACCTGCTAATGGAGTTACTATTTGTGATTTCCTTTTCAACTTCCAAAGCATGGTCGCCATCTATTTTGTACCCTTATCTCTTCTCTTTTATTTCATCTTTGTGGATTACGACCTTATTGGGGTCCATTTATAGTCATTGAAGTAGCATTTCCAGAAAGGGAAAAGGTAGGCAGGCGTATTTGATACTCCATTGAATCAGACGTCTTCTGTCTGCAAGCTTTGGCCACGCTACCCTGCCCTGCTTCCTCTAGGGTGTTTGCAATTCTTCATGTTACCATTCCCTTTTCTTGGAACACTCTTCTCTGCTCTGGATAATCCTATTCCTTCTTCAACTTTCAGCTTACACATCTTTTCCTAACCTAATGACATGACGTTTCTTGGCATTCTTCCAGGCTCATGATGGTCTCCCCCGTGTCTTATCCTCCTCCTCTATTGGATAAACTAAGAGGGCCCCCACTTTTGCCATTCCCCACAGGGGGACCAGGTTAGATGAATCACGATACATCCAATCCCCTAGGATTTATTTTTATTTTTTACATATACAACCTAACTCATTAATGATACTTGTCCTTGCCTGACGTCTGAGCTCAGACACAGACACTCCAAAATAACAAAGCACAGAGAAATTTGAATCTTTTGACAATCCAAGCACCATACCCCTAACCTTGAATAGGAAATAGATGCTAATAAATTCAGGGTCTTAAAAATGTGAATTATAGTCATTTCACACTTCGTGGCAACTTCATGCTAAAGTAATAGCTTCAAGCTTAATTATGATGCTTGTCCCTTCCTTAAGTGCAGATGACATTCCTCAGATAGATTTTTGCAATGACATTTGAGGAGCGGAGTTGAGACACCAATTAGTTATTCATGATGGAGAATATTGACTGCGTGCTGATTAAAGGAAAGTGTTGATACCCTTTCTGACATGATGCATCTGTCTCTTTATTTATGGTTCTCCCTCTGGCCCTCTTGGAATGCTCTTGGGAAATGCCCTTCAGCCTTCACATGCAGATCTATAAAGAAAATGTGCATGATGAGTGGGATTATTAATGGAGACCAGGAGGCATTAGGCTTCCTCTGATTCCCTGCAGGTGTCTGGGCTTCTCTAGGAGGACCATGTGAGAGACACACCATAATGGATTAGACATAGCCTACTCTCGGTGCTAGAGAAGCTATGACACAATATGTTCAGCACCTCAGCACTCTTCCTGCAGCTAGAAGTCAGGAGAGGATGATGAATGGAGGATTCTGTCCTCTGTCACATAATCCCATGGCATGATCCAGGAGCCACTAAGCCATGTGAGCAGGAAAGTGAAACCTCCCTCTCTTTGTGCAAGATGTGATAGTCTCGTAAAAAGAAAATTTTGTTCTCTATTCTAATGACCTGGAGTGGCTCAGGAGCAAGGGGGCAGAACCAGAGTGAGACAGTTTAATAGAAGGAAGCAACTTCTAATAGTCTGAAGAGGTAAATTATCCCATCACTGAGAGCAAGGGGGAGACTCTCCTATCAGGACTGCCACAGAGCCGGGTCAAGCCTCAGAAGGAGAGAAGACTTTTAACTAAATGTCCTTTCAGGTCTGCTCTGATATGAAGATTCTTAAAACTCAGGACTCCAAGTGCTGCTCACAAACACAATTTTAGCAGGAGCCTCTCATTAAGTTTAAGTTCCTTGAAAAGCTCTCTTCATTGAGTGGTTGGAGAGCAAAATCTGTGATCAGTGTTGATCCTTTTTATTCCTTAGACTCTGAGTAGTTTGGAGAATGACTCATTCTTATAGTGATTTGTACATTTTGAAGAATTTTTTACAAATACCCCCTCAAAACCTTTCTAAAGCTGATACAGTAGTACATTCCTATAATACCAGTGATTTGGGAAGCCAAAGCAGGAGGAATGCAAGTCTGAGGCTGGTCCCAGTAACTTAGAAAGATCCTGTCTCAAAATAAAAAGGGTTAGGGATGTAGTTCAGTGGTAGAGCTCCCCTGGTTTCAAACAAAACGAAATACTTCCTAAAGCTGAATATGAGGCATTTGGCTTAATTCCCATTGTACAGATGAAGAAATGGAAGGGTTAATATGAAACACCTCTTGTTTGACTTTCACAAAAAAAGCCTTATCCTTTCTCACTGCTCCAAGATTTTCATTTGTGTTTTTACTTTTTGCATTGCTGGAGATGGAACTCAGGGCCTCACACATGTTAGGCATGCGCTGTACCACTGAGCTATCCCCCCAACACCTGCTCCATGATATCAAGGTGCTACTGGTAGCAGCACATGGTGAAGGTGGAAAGCAGAGCTCTGGGTCAAATGGCTGGCCACTGGTCCTGGGTTTTCTACCCACTAAGATGTGACTCCAGTCAAGTTTGAAAAAACTCCTTGAGTTTCAGTTCTCTCATTTATAAAAGGGATAAGAACAAGACCAACCACAGAAAGACTGTGAGAACTAAATGGCCCACTGTATATGAACTACTTCAAGCATGACCTAGAACTTAGGGCTTAATAAATATTGGTTTCAGGGGCTTTGTTGTTGCAGCAACAGAAATTAACTTGCAGATGGCAAGGACTCATGCTTGCAGATGGCTAGGACTCTCTCCCAGTGATCTGGAAAGGTGCCTGTATTAGATGCTGGGTAGGTAGCAGTCAACAACAGGTTAAGGGCCTATCTGTACAAGTCTAGATAATCAAAACAACAAGTGCGAGATGATTGATTTGCCAGATTGGTCCCAAAATTAACAAGTGAGCTTTAACCCTTTAATCCTTTCATACTTTTGATATTTTTTTTTCATAGGAAATATATTTCTTTTCTACAGGAAGGCAGGAGAGAGCCATATTTTTTCCTTAGGAGAGGCAAACTGAGCAACTTAAACACTACAAAGACAGGATGAAGTGCTAAGCATTGTGATTGTGAATGAAAAGGTTCATTTTATAAGCACTTACACTGCAAAGAGCTTTTGAACTTCCTCTGAATTTAATTGCATCTGGGAAAACGATGGGGTGGCAACACTGTTTAGAAATAGAAAAGAATAGCATGCAAGTACCAACGTGTTTTAAAAATCTTCTCACACCATAATGACCAAAGTACCCACCTTCCTAACTCCTTCACCCATGTGCAGGATGGAGATGGGGGGTTAAACCCAACACCCTGGAGGACCAGACCAAGTAGAAAATCTCAGAAACAAGAGGGCTTGTCTGGGTACATTCTATCACTGTTGCTGACTGTTACCAGGAAATCAATAGCTCTCTCCTAACCATCAGGAAAATGAAATTACACTTTAAATTCTAATGAGATTTTTTTTAAATGTTTCACGTTGAATATTTTGTATCATCCTAGAGATTGCTCATTTATTTTTACATACATTCTTAAAGCTTTTGATCCTTCATTAAATACTGCCCTTACGAGTTATATTGTTTTCTTCCCCTGAAAGCCGTAATGGGTACCTATTTTTTTTTTTTTTTTTTTGGTCACAGAGCTTTGATGGATTTTTATCTCATAACCCTAACTGAAGGCTGCCACTGCACTTTTGTTTCTTATCTATAACCTGTTCCTGAGCTAGACTAACCTGTTAGATATAGAAGCCCCAATGCTTTTTCCAGGAAAGGGGATTGTCTTTGTTAATAGCAGGTAGTTAGACACCCCTAGGACTGCTAAAAGCAAACCCCTGTGGTTTTCAAAGGGCTGGCTGGTATCCCTTGAACAGACAATACTAGCGAGATTGAGAGGATACACAGCACACAGCCAACATGTTAGTTCCATGGTTTTCTCTGGAGGGATCTCAGGCTGGGACCTTGTGACAAGCTAAGCCATGCTGGTCCTTGATTTCCCAGTACACACAGGTCTTCTTTGAAAAGCTTGCTAAGTCATGGGGCACAACCTGTGAAGGAAGACAAGAGGAAATGGTCTCAGAGTGCAACCTGTGAAGGAAGACAAGAGGAAATGGTCTCAGAGTGTCATTCCACACGGTGAAGCCATCTGAAGGCTCTGAGATGACATTCATTGGCAGAATCTATATGTTCCAACCAAATAGGCCTTCCAGGCTAGTCACATCAGTATAATCCAAATGGAGGTATTCTGTGCACAGGTGCTTGAATATCTACAGGTGTCTGGCATACTATGTGAACATCTGGTACATATTTCTAGGAGCACACTGATTAACAGGACAGGCATGGCCCTTGCTCCTGCGGGCTCTGTGTTCTATCAGGCCAAGTGATCAGTGCCAGTGTCTTATGTCATTTAACCTTCACATCAGAAAAGCCTTTTCAGGAGGAAGGTGCTACAGGCACTCCTATTTCACAAATGAGGAGTCAGAGGCTCATAGAGGTTCAGAGACCTGCTCTGGGATGCTGAAAGAGTTAGGGAGAAAATATCTCATTTGCCTGATTATAGCCTATTTTTCCTGCTAAACCATCCTGCCACACAAAAGGGATCTTGCTCTCAGAGTACAGAAGGTGTCTTGAATTTCTTATGCCCTTCTGTTACATTACCCAAGAGGCGTTCAGACTTTCCAGTTAGGAAAAGTAAATTGAAAATAACAAGAAAAGCCAGGAGTGGGATTTTTCTGCTCATTGCATCCCTGATATTCTGCCATTAAAGTGTAGGGGGGAGAAATGTGTGAAAACTCAGATTAAGAGAATTTCCTGAACTTGGGGTTTTGTCTCAGAGTGGACTTGGGTTGGAGCTAACTATCAGAAAGGGAAGCCACCATTGCCCTGGCCTTGGACATCACACAGTCATTCATTTGCTCACGTGCTTAAAGTCCATCTCCCTTCCTGGGCTGTAAGAGCAAAACCTGTGATTCTCAACCCTTGTGTCATAGTGGAGACCCCCAAGGAGCTTAAAGATAATCCTGATTCGTAGTGCCCGTCCCAGAAGAATGAAATCAGAATGGACAGGGATATCACCTAGACAGTGGTGTAACATAGAACATGCCTATTGGTTCCACAGGTCAGGAATCAGGTTCTAAGGTACAGGTGCTGTGTCCCATGTCCTCACCGCATACACACTTCAGGGTGAGCTGAGAAACTGCGACCATGTTAAAGGACATTCATGTACTTGTTGAGTACATGGATGGATGGAGAGATGGAAGGATGGACAGGTGGGTGAGTGAGAAAGTTAATCAAGAAGGAGATGCTAAATTTGAGTTCATGGAATAGCTCTTATGACATCACTGTTTACAGTTAACCTTTTAATCATTCAGAATCTATATGCTTCTGTACCAAAATAGAAATTAGAGGCCTTAGGTAAGTATATGAAACAGATGACAGCAAACTGCTGGGTGCTCACATCATCTGGAAGTGTAATTGTCTTTGCCTTTCTTAATGTGAATTAATTGCCCATTTTGGCACCGTTCCATTTTGACAGCGTAGGCAGCCATTACATCAAAGGTAATGGTTCATTATTATTTCTTCAGTGAGTCATGTTTGTCTGAGGGAAGCAAAGATAACAAAGAGGAAATTATAGTTTGTGTGCAGTGATATGATTGCATGTAAATTGAGCGATAAACGCATAGTGCGCATGAGCAATTGGGAGTTCCTTCTCTGTCCTCTGGATGCAAAGAAAGCAGAGTGATATTAAAATGTTCACATTTTAACTGGAGGTGGAGAAAGACACTGAGGCATCTTCTGTATCTGAGAGCCCACCATGTCACTTACACCCATGGATACGTCTGTGGGCTGCCAGTGTCACCTTGGGTATGTCAATGATTGCTCTAGTTCTGACTCATATGAAGTTCAAGTCCGCAACCGTGACAGGAGCAATAGAAAGACCAGAGGAGCGGAGAGGGCAGCCTCTGCGTGGGCCTCTGTCAATGTGCCTCACACTGCTTCCCCTGTACGTACTTGGATGTCAGCTGAGACTACCCCCCTCCTAAAGTGATTGATACAGAATGCTTTTGATAGATTATGGAAAATGTCACATCCTCTCTAAGGACCTCCTTTTGGCTCATGATCACCTTTGATTTTAAACTTTTGTTCCACCGGTGCTTTCCTTTTGACCAGGCACCACCAGCTCCTGTATCCCCTTTGTTTACATTAGAATAAGGCACCCTTTCTTTCAGGTCACTGAACTTCTAGGAGTCAGAAAAATTGTCATAACAATATATTTTTTTAGAATAAGACATGCTGTACCATATGCCAGAAAAATGCAATAAGTGTACAAATCTGGGATGCCTAGGATTTGAAAATTCCCCCCCCCACACACACACACACCCCTATCTCACTTTAGCAGTGCATGAACCATACTACTGAGTCTGGAGAAGATGAAAGATCAGCTCCCCAAACCTGCTCCAGTTACCACCCAATAAAGTATTGAGTGGGATTTGGCACTCAGCATTCTTCACTTAATTCCCACCAAAATACTGCTCACACATGGTTTTGGTGTGATGCACAGATGATTTTACTAAAATTTTGTGAAAGCAAAACAAACTTAAAATTCAATAGTAAATATTCTTAGTCCAAAAAGCCCCTGGGTCACATTATCTAGTACTGTATCTTCTCTATGTATTTCCTTCTTCCTGGATTTCTGCTCCTGAACCTTTTCCCCCATTTTAGAGGCTTTCTAATACATTTCACTCTACTTGTCTTCTTGGTTACCTAGATTCATGCTTTAGGTTTTATCTTGGCCTGGAGCTGCATGTCAAAGTATCTTCTCAAACACAGAGAATAGCTTCCCTAAGAGAAATTCTGGGGCAGGTATTCAAATATTTTTTCTCTAAGTTTGCTACAAATATTTAAATGGTAATGGGGAGTTTTTTTTCTTTTCATATAGCTGATTGTTTCTTTTCTTTTTCTTTTTTTTAAATTTCAAAGTTTTAATATTTTTAAATTTAGATTAACATGCAGTAATTCTGCATATTTAACGGGTAGAGTGTAATGTCAATATGTATATTTGCTGTATACTGATCCAGCACCTCCTCAGTCCTTTACGGCAGCTTGTTTCTATTTACTAAACATTCTGTGGCCTGCAAATAGGAAGGAGCCCATAGGGAAGGATGTTGCATAGGTGTTATAGGGGCAAGTGGCCCTGGGATATTATCTGGTTAACTGCTATCAGGTTGTGAAAGGGGAAGTTCAGGCCCAGACCGACTGAAGTTGCATAGTTTAGCAGGCTCATCAGCACTAAACCAGTCTCCTGGGAACTTCCCAGTACTGAAGTGTCTCTTACACCACTTGGTCTGTACTTTGTCTTCTTATCACATGTCAGCCTGGTATCATGCTTGTAAGAATCCTGACATTACAGTCAGATATCACCACCAAGGATGTGGATAGGTTCACCAAGAAAGAGAAGATGGCGAAACCCATCTGGTCTTGAGAGGCAGGGCGTGTGATATGGTATGGAACATGAAATTACATGTGGGATTTATTTATTGGAATCACAGCAACAGTGTCACCAGAGTGTTTGCAGCCCAGAGTGACAGATGAAGCTGGAAAGGGATGTCAGGGTGGGATGAGAGAGGGGTTTGAGTGCTGTGCTGATTTTGGATTTTAACCTATAGGTGATGGGCGAACAAACATCATTGCACAATAAAAGAAGCTGTACCATATGAATCATTGGAATGATTTTAAATGCTTTGCTGTTATCTGTGCTCTTGATTTATTCTTGATTTGAGGTTACTTTACTGGTGAAAAATATTCTTGTCCTAAGTGGTCCATCTAAAAGTGGATCTACGTCAAATGAGACTGACAAACCAAATGCTGTCAGAAAGGTGAAAATATAATCTCAGCAGGCTTTTATTTAATTGAGGGCTAGCATGATGAAGTAGTTCCCTGTAGCTAAAGTAACATGTTCCAGCCACTGGATTTGATAAAACCCTGCTTAGAGTATATATAAAAGGGGTAAAAACCTAGCTGTACTTTCTGTCTGATGTATTTCTCAGGACTATACTTAGTAAGGATCAAATGCGACACATTACTGACTTGTGTGGGGATTTGCAATGTAAAAAAAAAGAGAGAAAATAATATAAAATGTCAGTTTCATTAAGAAATATATAGATGTATTGTTACTTCTCTGATGGCAGAAAACAGAAAAGCAGTAAGTTTGTACATTCCTCCTTTGTGAGAAATACAATCCTGTATTTCCTCATAGCATATGAAGGCACCTGAAGTTCTCTTTTTTTAATGTAATATATTTTTATTTTTAATTGACACATAGTCATTGAAATATTTATGGGGTACCATGTGGCAATTCAATACTTGCTTACCTTGTGCATTGAGTACACCTGGGTAATTGGCATATCTACTACCTCCAACATTTATCATTTTTGTGTGTGTGTGTTGGGCACATTAAAAATTACCTCTCTACTAGCTTTTTGAAAGACTCAATTGTTATCAACCACAGTTATCATATTGTGCTGTAGAACATTAGAAATTATCCTGTGCATCCACCTGTGCCTGTTAACTATCTTCCTCCCTCCCTTACCACATCCTTCCCAACCTCTGGCAACCACTCTTTCGTACTCTAGTTCTTTGAGATCAATATTTTGGCATCCAAATATAAAGGACAACATGTAGAACTTGTCCTTCTGTGTATCACTCATTTCACTTAACATATTGTCTTCCAGTTCCATCCATGCTACTGAAATGGTAGTATTTAATTCTTTCATATGGATAAATATCAGTCCATTTGTATAGATACTGCATTTTACTTACCCACTAGAAGCTTATTCTGTCCTGGAGATTGTCTCTTCATTTTGTTGACTGTTTATTCAACTGTACAGAGCTTTTCATTTTGATTTAATCTCATTTGTCAATTTTTGCATGTAGTATTGGGGGTCATATTGAAAAAATATTTGCCTTGAATATATAGATTGTTTGAATAGTATGAACATTTCAGTAATATTAATATCTCCAATTCATGAACATGAGATGCCTTAACATTTTGTTTATCAGTACATCTCATCATGTTATAATCTTTTCTGTGCGCTGTTGAGTTCGTTAGTATTTTGTTGAGAAATTTTTGTCATGTATGATAGTTATCTTTTTGTTGTTGCTGTATTCTTGTCTGATTTGTGTATCAGGACATCATAGTAGAATGGAGTTTGGAAGAATTCCCTCTCTTTCAATTATTAAGAATAGATTGAGAAGAATTGGCAGTAGTTTTCTTTTAAAAGTATGGTAAAATTGAACAGTGAAGCCACCCTGGGCTTTTCTTTATGGGGAGATGATTAGTTATTCATTTACATTACTTGTTATTGATCTGCTCAGGTTTCCTATATTCTTATGGTTCAATTTTTTTAGACTATGTGTTCAGAAATGTATCCATTTCTAATAGGATTTCCATTTTTTTTTTTTTTTGGTTTATAGTTGTTTACAAAAAAATCCCCAATTATTCTTTATATTTCTGTGGTATCAGTTGTTATGTTCCCATTTTCATATCTTATTTTATTTGAGTGTGTGTGTGTGTGTGTCTCTTTCTTCACTCCCTCCCTCCCTCCCTCCCTCTCTCCCTCTCCCTCTCCCTCTCCCTCTCCCTCTCTCTCTCTCTCTCTCTCATAAGCCTAGATAAAGTTCAAGTTTGTTTATGCTTTTTAAAAACCTTCATTTCAATGATCTTTAGTCATTTTATTCTGCTTTTTCTTTTTTTTGATTCCTACTGATTTTGAGATTCAGTCTTGCTTCTTTAGTTCGTTGAGTTGCATTTTAGGTTATTTATTTAAAATCATTTTATTTTATTTTTTATGTAGTTACTCACTGCTAAAATATCTTTATAGCAGTACTGGTTTTACTCTATCCTATAGGTTTTATTATGTTGTGTTTTTATTTTCATCTGTCTTAAGAAAATTTTAAATTTCCCTTTCAATTTCTTCACTGACTCACTGGTCTTTCAAGAGAACGTTGTTTACCGTGTATTTTAAATTTCCAAATCTCTTCTTGTTGATTTTTAGTTTTATTCCATTGTGGTCAGAGTGTTGAAGTCACCCACTAGGATTGTGGTAGAACCTAAGTGTCCTTTTAGAGCTAATGTTTGTTTTCTATAATGGGTGCTCCAAAATTGGGTGCATATATATTTAGAGTTACTATTTACTCTTGTTAAACTGACCCCTTCATAATTATACTCATTATAGTTTTTGATTTGAAGTCTATTTTATCTGACATAAGTGTCGTTACTCCTACACAATTTTGGTTTTTATTTGCATGGATATCTTTTTTCCATCCATTCATTCTATGTGTGTCTTTACTAAAATGAGTTTCTTATAAGTAGCATATTGTTGTGTCCAGCTTTTTAATTTCTTCATCAATCTCTATTTTAAGTGGGTGACTTAATTGTGTTTATATTCAAGGTCATTGCTAATAAGTAAAGATATATCCCTGTCATTCTATTAATATTTTTCTGGTTGTTTTGTATATCTTGTCTTCATTTTTTCCTATTATTGTTTCCCATTATGGAATGATGGTTTCTGTGTTGATAGGGATTAAATTAATTATCTTCTCTTTATCTTTTGTGTCTCTGCTCTACTGTTTTTTAACTTAATATTTTCATGATGGTAGTTATCATCCACTTTCTTCTAGTATTAGGACTTCCTTAAGCACTTCTAGCATGGCCAGTCTGGTGGTGATGAACTCCCTCAGTTTGCCTTTCTTGGAAGTCTAAATTTCTTCTTTGTTTCTAAAGAATGACTTCTCCGGGTAGAGTATTCTTAGTTTGATTTTTTTTCTTTAATGACTTTGAACATATTATCCCATTTTCTCCTGGTATGGAAGGTTTCTACTGAGATAACTTTTATTAGTCTAATAGAGATTCCCTTATAAGTGACTTGATGTTTTCTCATGCTGCTTTTAGGATTCTCTCTGTCTTGTATTTTTGACAGGTAGATTTTTGGCCAAATCTTCTAGGGCTCCTTTCAGTTTCCTGTACTTAGATATCTTTCCTAAGATCTGAAAAGTTTTCAGCAATTATTTTATTGGATAGGTTTTCAAGGCCTTTCCTTTCTATTTTTCTTCTGGAACACTGATAATGTAAAATTTGGCTTTATTAATGGCATTCCATAAGTCTTAAAGACTTATTTCTTTTGAAATAACCCTGTTAGATTAGGGGAGAAAAATAAAGAATGTCTTTAAGACTTACAGAATAAGTCTTAAAAGAATAAAGAATCTGATTGATTCATTCTGCTACCAAGGCTTTCAATTACATTTTTTATTTTACTTACTGAGTTCTTTAGCTCCAACGTTTCTCATTGGTACTTTTTAAATGATCTCTTTTTGCTGGATTTCTCATTTTTATCATGAATTGTCTTCTTAATTTTAATTATTTGTCTGTCTATAGATTCATGTATCTATAATTAAGTTTTTTAAAATTATTTCTTTTGAATTTTTTGTCAGATAATTTATTGATTTCTTTTTGGGGGGCATTCTCTTGCTAGAGAGTTGTGTTCCTTTGTAGGCATCAGGTTACCTTGTTTTTTCATGCTTTTTCTATGCATTTATAAATACATGGGTATTTATGAGCTGGTGGGTGAGTAGACTTTATCAACTTATGGGATATCTTTTATAGCAAAAGATTCTGCACTATGTGTTCTAGAGTGTTAATTTGATATGCTTCATTGACTTCGACCCAGGTAGACGCTTTATTGTAGTGTCAATGTAATTTCTTCAGCTGTAACCCATGTTGGTAACATCTGTGGCATCTCCATGGTCTAGATTGCTGGAGTTCTATATTTTCACCTCCAGTAAGACTGCAGCTCCCTACGGTGGGGTGAGTTTGTTGACAGCTCTGGGCAAGTTTTTACAGGTTGTGTAAAGGTAGGTTACCATAGTGGGCCCAGGTGAATGTAACACAGAGATCCTGGTAAGGAGGCGAGGGTGTCTGACAGCATCTGAGGGCTGCACAAGAGCCAGGCCACACTGGTGGGGCCAGGTAGAACACTTGTCAATGTCTACTAGGATTACAGGTGAATTTGGGGGAGCCTCTGGAAGCCCATCACCAAAGGATGATGTGCTTGTTGTGTCTCAGGGTCAAGGGTGTGTAGACAGAGCTGAGCATTTAATTATCAGGGCCTCAGTGGGTTGAGCTTCTGAGAAGGGGCAGCACAGTTATTATTGGGACCCACTGGAGTTGCAAGAGATAACCTGGTTTCTTCCCAGGGACTTTGTTGGGCTTAGTGATTCAGGAAAGGCTGTTTGGCCCTTCCCAGTGTTGTGTATGTTGGGCAAGGATGCTCATCGGCTTTCCTGGGTCTCTAGGTTTGGCTGCTTAGTATGAATTACCTAGGAAGTAGGGTGCATGGGCAGGATCACATGTCTGTTTCCAGGATGTTGAGAGTCAACATGGTTATCCAATGGTTTTCTCTGAGCCTTTGCAAGCCAAAGCCTGTCAGGGTGGGCTACCTAGATACTTGGTTGGTTCACAAGGATGGGTTGGCAGAGCTGCTGTGAGCAGCTTTGTGGATTTTTCACAGGACCATGGGTAGGCAGGGTCTTAAGATGCTTCTGTGAGACAAGAGCCTGAGTAGAAGAGAGAACCATATGGACTGGGTTCTTTCACTGGGAACAGTACAGCCGTGTGATAACTAACCAGTTCCACAAACTGGGTTCAGGCCTTGCAATGCTGCAGAGTTCTCCAGTGATAAATGCCTCAGGTATCTGTGGTCCGAGTGGGCTCTGTCAGGGGAAACATCTGAAGACTTCCAAAGTTTTAGAAGGCATCAGTAGAAGTGTACAGGTTGACTATCTTCTAGTGTGGGAAAGTAGCAAGAATAGAATTTTTGGAATTTTTCTAGGCAGAAATAAGTAAAAGAAAAATTGTTTTAACTTTTGCATTATCCCTGCTTTCCAAAATCAAACTGTATAAATGCAAAAGTCTTTTTAGCCTCTGCCAAAAAGATAGTATCTTCAGGCTCTGTAACAGCTAGCTTTAATGTTTAACACAGAAACCAAGATAAAGAAAAATAATCCAGTATGGACAAGGAACATTAAAGTACTAGGCAGAAAACTAATTGAAAATGTGGAAAGAAACCAGCATGTGAAGAGAGACGGGGACATCATCTGATCAGCAGGGGTTGGGTTCTTTGGGGCTTTGCAGTGATAGAGGTCAAAGATTAGGGGAAGCTTCATTTTATACTTACGAGTGCTTAATCATGACTCTGGGTGGAGCATCCGCAACAAAGGACTCCAAAACATTGATACAGAATGCACACACACCACACACAGTGGATTAGTGGATATTTAGCAAAGCTGAAGCCAGTATATCCCTCCCTATTCATCTTTCTCCCAACACACATTCACATGGGAAGTTGAACTTAGAATCCCCAAGAAAGTGAAAGATATTAGAGCAATTTACACATTCCAGGGAAGAAGGTAAATTGCCAAAGCCTAGGGTAAACTGTGGAAAGGAAAGACATGATTTCCACTAATGTGTCTGAGGGAGTCCCGGTACCTGAGTGAGTGACAGGCACAAGTCTTAAAGGAACATATGCCCAGTGGATGCTTAATTAGAACAAGAGAATAACATTGGGTTGTAGGAAATACCTGAATGGGAGATTGTTCATTCTTAATGACGCAACATTCAGTCCTTATTGAATTGACAAGTAATGGAAGTTCTTGGCTGCTACTTGACTGGTCCCCTCCCCAACCCTTTTGAGAAATTAAATTTTATGTTGAACTCATGCATCATATGCCCAGGCCCCACTCTGTGCTCTACATTCTATAGCCACCATGTATCTCCTCCATTTACCTATCATTTACCTCTGCCTCTATCTTTCACTTTTAGATATCTATTATTCATGTTCCCAGCCCTAATTACCCAAAAGCATCATGACAGCAGAGCACCTTTTTCCCCCCACTGTTTATCCCAGTGTCTAACACCATGTCTGTCATATAATAGTTATTCAATATTTGTTGAATGAGAGATGAACAAAGGAAATGAAATCAGAGCCAGCTGGCATGGTTAATCCTAAGAGAGGAGGTGGTAGACTTATAGACAGAATTGTATTTTGCTGGGTTGTAGAAATTCTTATGCTTCATTGTGCTTGACACGGATCTAAATGTTGCCACTAGACAAATAACTCCCTGGAAACTTAACAGGAACAAAGCCAGCACATGCAGTGAACCTAGGCATCTGCACAGTGCCCAGTGCCCAGTGCCCAGTACCCTGAGCTTTGGAGTCACCAAGACCTGAGTTAAATCCCTGGCTTTGACTCTTACCAGTTTTATGATATTGAACAGATCTTGTAACCTTTCAGATTATCAGTTACTTCATCTTTAAAAGACCATTTATAATAAATTCATCTCATTAGGCATCTCTGAGATTTGGTAGACAGTGTCAGTACAGAGACATCTAATGTGATAAAATAGCAATGTTAATTCAAGGGAAACACTGGAGAGTTTAAGATTGATTCAGTAAAACTAAAGATAAAGATGAAACCAAACTGCAAAAAAAAAAAAAAAAAAAGTAGTTCAACAAATTTTACCTCATTTGTTTACTAGTTGATTGTCTCCTATACAAAATTATAAGATCTATACACCAGGGACTTGGTTGGTCTTGTTTGTTCCCATGTGGTACTAAATGCACAGGGCCTTGCACATAGTAGGTCATTAATAAGCATTTGCTAAAATGAATGAATAAATGCTCAAGCAAATTCCTAGGTAAGGCATTATGAATTGCCAGACTAATTATAGAGTCCTTTCCAGCCGACACTAGAGTTCAGACCCATAGGGACTACTGCTAGAGAAAGAGAAGGGTTATTGGAATGATTGGGAATTAAAACTGGATTATTTCAGTATGTTTTTTTTTTTTGTTTGTTTTGTTTTGTTTTTGAAGTAGTACATCGAACATCAGTGAAAAGAAGAGAAGGTAGGGCTGTGGAGGATGCCATCTCTAGAGGAGCAAGAAGAACAAAGGACCAGAAAGACATAACATACATCTAGGGACTAGGCTAAGAAAAGGAGATGGCAAAGGAGTAAGATGGAGAAGCTGAGAGCGGGGAAAGGAGTAGCTATCAGGAACCTGCAAGTGAAATTCTTAAAAGCCATAGAGAGAAAGGAGCAGATGCTAAAAGAAGTACATGACAGAGCAGCCAGCGCTCCAGCCCTGCCTAGGGGGAGAGTGGCAGGAGAGGACCTCAGCCAGGCAGCTCAGCCAAGGGCACTGCTACCAAAACACATTTAATTTGGGGAAGATGATAACAGAGATGGAGGATGGCAGAGAGGAAACTGAAGGAGGTGGGTATGAGAAGGAAAATCACTGGTGTTATTCTGTTCCTTTCCTGGGGGTGGGCAGTGACTTGGGCACATTGCTTTCCAAATGTTTGATGAAGCATACAGCAGAATATTTCGAGGGGGAGTGGAAGGGGCCATCAGCAACCCTGAGGAACGTGATTTTCCTTTGTTTGCTTTGCTGTGTAGCTCCTCGGGATTTAAGTATTTCGAGATCCACAGACACTCCAGCTTGCTTATGTGCTGCCTTGGAATCCATCCTAAGTTTTTTCATGCATGCCTGCCTTGTCAAGAAGTTTATGGTACAGTTGAGGAGACAACATGGAGGGTGTCATTTACTTTAGTGTCTTGGCAGTAACCAGCATCTACAGTAGCTACTTAACAAATGTTTATTGAAGTGAAGTCAAGCTGGGCTGATGTTCTTTTGTGCCACAGGCTTGATTATCAGCTCACATGGGTGCAAAGCACTCCACAAAGAATGTTACTCTTCCACAAATTACTAAGAATAGTGGCTACTATATACTCAACACTGCATGAAACACTATATGCATTTCGTCTTCAAGTTAATTCTCTGAGATAGGTACTTGTCTTGATCCCCGTTTCATTGATAAGGAAACTAAGGCATGCAGAAGTTAAGGAATGTATTAACTCAAGGTCATATTGCCAGTAAATGGCTTGGTTTCCAAATGAAACAGGTTTATCTAAATCCAGAGATCCAGGGGCTGCATTACTCCTCAGATCATCAACTCCTCTCGGAGCCTCACCCTGGGGTGTGAACCCTGAGAATGCCAGAACCATGGGAATCTGCAAAAGTTCTTTTACCTTTTTCTCCCTTGCCCTCCAGCCTGACAGAAGCCAAGGTTACTGGGGTAATTAATACTGGGGTAATTAGACACTGCCTCATTTAGCAGTAGAAACCTGATGGATGGTCTCTCTAGGCAGGGTAGTATCTTGCACACCATGGGTCCCCAGCTGTCTTCATCTTTGACCAGGATCCCTGCTGAACACAAAACCACCATAGTTATGTGCTACAAAGCTTATTCAGTGGCTGGCAGGTTTGCAAGTGTCCAGGGAACAAAGCTGCTGATGATTATTAAATTTGCTTTAGGACTATCAAATAATTTAAGCAAGGTGTTTCGAGGTGACCAATTTGAGAAACTCCTTAGAGTAGTTGGTGATGACTCTTTTGAAAGCTCTGATCTGCTTTGCTTTCAGGAGTCCTATAGGCAGGTATCCTATAGGCAAAACCAAAGCCACAAGGAAATTTGATCTTCAGGGCTTCCCAGGACTATTTCTTGAAACTGACCATTTCTTCTCCCATCATCAGCCTCTGTAAGCATTTAATAACCATGCCTGTGATTTATTAACGTGTCTGATTCCCTCTGGGGGTAGTCCCATTTTTCAAAGATATCCCATGCTCCAAACAGCTCTTTGCACAGTGACTGTCCATCATAGGCACCCGCTCCAGCAGCTGCAGATATGTTCATGCCTCAGCAGACAGTGCTACAATCTCCTGAGAACTGGCACACAGAGCAATGATGGATTTATAGAAATCCACTACTGTGTCAAAGGGAGAAGACAGATTAGGCAGAAAAGGCAGGGCAGCCAGGGGCTGAGGAACAAGGAGACAAAATTCCAGGAAACCAAGCTATACAATATTGGCATTGTATCATTGAGAAGCATCCTTTCCACCCAGCAGAAGGAGTCCACAAATGATCGGAATGTGGGGGTGGGTCTCAAGGACCCTAAAAGGGATCAGATGGGATTCAGGTCATCCGAAAATCAACAGAAATTTTTTAAAAAGCACACATTCAAATGGAATAGACTTCCCTTGCTTTCCCATCTTTTCACTCCATCTTATTTTCTTTTCCTTTTATGAAAATCTTTTAGCAAGAACCATGAAACACAACAAAAAGCAAAGAGGAAGTGAGTTATTTATTGGAGGTAGAAAATTCAAGTTATGTTGGCATTGTGTCACTGAGCTGAATAGCTATCTGAGACTCTTTCCTCAACTTTGAATGGGCCCAAAATGTCACTGTTATCAATGGTGCACATTGAAGAAGACAGCAGATAATGTACCCAGTCGAAGAGGCAGCCTCAGCCCAGAAAATGTGTCACACTTCCATCTCCGACCCTCTTTCCCTCTGCATTGACTTGTGTCATAAAGCGCTATTTGCTGACAAGTTGAACTGACATGAACCCAAGAATGGCTGCAGCACAAGAGAAACATGCCATTCTCTTAGTGCCAGGGACTGTCACACCCTGCTCATCCCCAGCTGATCACCAGGTTGCTGGATGGAACAGGCAGGGAGGGACATGGCCCTCCTTCGTCACAGGCTTACTTCCCAGATAGGCACCTCAGCAGCACCAGGAACTGAAGAGAGACGTTCAACCACCACAGGAAGCATGAGCAATGCTACTGGCACCTACCCCAACTCCTTCCAGGGCCCCCAACACGCATGCCCACACACCCTCACCATGGTCTCACTGTGGAGCAGGAAGTGCTGCCGAACACTTCAGCCTCAAAGCGACTTGACGATTATCCTGAAACATTTGGTATTTTTAGCATAGTGGCTGACACCTATAAATATCTGGAATTTAAATATTTGCTGGATGAAAGAGTGGCCAAATGGATCTTATCTGAATGGATTTATCAACTAGGATATTCAGAGCAGTTACTGTTTATAATGAGCTCTCGTAGAGGTTAGCTTGTTGGATCTTTACAGCTGTCAAAGCAGCAGCTACTCTACCAACCCTCTTATTTAGGGTTCTTTGGTAACAAACAATCAAACTTTAGCCTCTGGCTTCATGACCTCATGAAGCATTTTGTTTTGTTTCTGTCTTTCTTGTTGTTGTTTTTGAAAGGATGTCAGAAATATTTTAGAAATCACAGGAGGTTAGAAAATAAGGTCCCAAGATAGGAAAGAGAGAAAATGGCTTCAAAAGGCCAGAAATCTTATGAACCGTAAGACTCTGATCAGGAAACCTCTATCAGGATAAAGAAGCTCCAGCTGGTCTCCATCTCTTCATACTGCTAGAGGCCCACCTAAGGTAGGGCACACCAGCCTGTGTCCTATACCCACTACTTGACCCAAGGAGTGTGAGCACAACTTACAGTTTCATCAGTGAGGAGAAAATCCCCAAAGAAAATCAGTGAAAAATAGGAAATGGATGCTGGCCAGCCCTCCCACCCCACAGCCAAAAACAAAACAAACAAACAAACAAAAAAAAACGACCACCAGGGTCTACCACATTTTCTTTATGCATAGAAACGCCAAGGCTCAGTACTTAGTTGATTCCTTCAAAGTTGCACACATGGTGCAACATAAGCCTTGGTTTTTCTATTCCCATATTCCACTTTCTGTCCTATACCATGCTCTTGCTGTATGTGCATTTAGACCTCATTTAGTTTTTATGTGCAGTGTACCATCCTGGAGGGTACTACCCCAGGCTGAACAGGAAAAAAAGACACAAGGGGAAAAAAATGGTGAAACCCAAATAAGGTTAATAGTTTAGTAGTACTATACCATTGTCAATTTTTTAACTCTTAAAAATGTACCCTGTTTACATAAAATGTTGAAATGATAGGAATCTGTGGAAAAGATATGCAGAAACTCTATTTATATAAATTTTCTGTGAATCTGAGATCATCCCAAATATGAAATGTTGTTTTTTAAATGATATCAGGTTGATAGAACACCTGAGCCTTCTTAGGGACAAAGTGGCAAACACTGATAGATAGACTTCTGAGGCAAGGCAATTGTATTCCCCCAAATTGGATATTTCAGCTTCTGTACCACAGGTACAATGGGTCTGGAAAGGACAGTATCAAGGGGGACACGATGGGCAGGAATTATGCTTGGAAATTTGGGGCCAGAATTATGGGAAAAGATTTGAGTTCACCATAAAGGATGATAAAATTTGGATTTCCAAAGAGAAAGGAGAATAAGAATAACTCCTGGACCTTAGAGAAAAGAATTAAGCTCTACATGGAGTAGATGCACATAAGGCCCCACCATGTAGATTAAATGTTCTAAACTTTCTCCTCTCTGTTGGCAGACAGCTGAGGTCATCAGAACTGCTCTTGGGAAGCACCCTTTGACTTGATTTGTATAAAAGATTCGGAGGAGGCAGGAAGGAGGGTGGGAAAATAAGTCCAAATTTAAGATGAGAGATAATTTAAATTGGTTTTGTGTCATAAGCACTAGAAATAGTTATTAAAAACTCTGTCCAAATACCCAGAATGGCCCAAATATTTGCTGTAATTAATTTACAGCAACCTGGGGAAAAAAATGAATGTGGAAATTGGCTCATGCCTTGTAATAGTGCATGATTATTTTTTGTGTGAAAAAATACCAAAATATCATCTCATTCATTGTATGAACCAGCTATTATCATTTTGAAAACATGCTTTTTATGTTTAAAACATGAGATTTTACTTAAGCACATGCAAAATTTACTATCTAGCAGGCACTGACTTAAATGCTGTACAAATATTAACTCCTTTAATCCCCATATTGTGCACGTTTGGGAGGCAGGTACTAGTACCTGTTCTCCAGATGAGGGAGCAGAGGTACAGGGAGGTTAAGTAACTTGCCTAAGATGACAGATTTGGCCAAGGACAGAACTGACATTCATACCCAGGTAGCCTAGCTGAATCCATGCTCTTAATAAAAGTTAGTTGTAGCAACAGTAGTAGTAGTGGTGGTAATGGTAGTAATAGTACTACTTAGAGATTGTGATTAAGACAGAACAGATGATATTAAACCAATAATAATGGGACTCCAAGCAGATAAGTCTTGCAACTGGAAATTTTATGGAAAATTCTAGAAAAAAAAATAAATTGATTAGGGGAAAGAAAAGAGGTGTTAAAAGATAAGCTTGGGTGTGCATTCTAGTGAGTTGTTTTAGTAGAGATGTAGGGCCCGTAGTTAGACTTGTGGGAACACTGCTCATGAGTTACAGATATGCAGGCCATCTGCTTAGATGTGACAGTTGCTGCCATGAGAGTCAATGTTATTGACAGGAAAACAATTATAAATAAAAGACATAGCCAAGTCATTAGTACATGTCTGCTTTGAAGAGGAAGCAGACCAGTCTGTGATAAATGGAGGTAGGAAGAAATTTCAGAAGCATGGGGTGGAGAAAATAATTTATTTTAATAAGAAAAAGAGGTCAAGGAAAATGAATATCAAGAATGATTTGGTACCTTGAAATTTGTTTTTATGGGGAAAAGTAGGAGAAGTAATAAATTCAGAAGGTCAAGCAGATGGCAGGGTACTGTAATACTATTTTGTTTTGTTTATTAGAGGGGATCTCACTGTGTTGTCCAGGCTAGCCTCAGGGTCCCAGGCCCAAGTGATCCTCCTGCCTAAGTCTCCCAAGTAGCTAAGACTATCGGCATGTGCCACTACACCTGGCTCTAGGGTGTTATGGAGTTAGGATCCAGACTGCCATATAGATAGACTAGAACTGCACTGTCCACAGGGTATAGGTGGCTATTTAAATTTAGATTCATTAAATTTAAATAAAATAAAAATTCCATTCTTCAGTCAAAGTGTCCACATTTTGATCCCTGAGTAGCCATATATGTCTATTATATTGGCACACAGATGTAGGGCATTTCCATCATTACAGAAACTTCTATCATACAGGGTTGAACTAAAATGTAGGGATCAGCAAAGTTTCTGTAGTGAGTTGGATAGCAGATATTTTAGGCTAAATGGGCCACACAACCTCTAACTGTCACTGGGGCTTGAAAGCAGCCATAGAAAATACATAAATAAATGGTGTGGCCATGTTCAAATAGATTTTATTTATGGGCAATGACATCTAAATTTCAGAATTTTCATATACCACAAATATTTCTTTGTATTGAATTTTATTACTTAAAGATATAAAAACACATTCTTAGCCTGTGAGCTAAGATTACAAAAGTAGATGTCAGGTTAGATTTAGCCAAAGGGTCGTAGTTTGCTGACCTTTGGACTATAATATTGTGGGTCCCAGCCACAGAATTAGCATGTGCCTGAGCATCTGTATATGTTAAACTGACTGAATAAGAATAAAAGTATAAAATGAATATATATTAGCACTGATTTCATCTATTCTTCATAACCCCAATACATTATATAAATATGATAAAAAAATGCACATTAAAACTACATGAACTATGTTAGAATAGAGAAGGAAATCTGTTAATAAACAATGAATAGTTCATTACTGAAAATAATGGGAATTATTATAAATAATAATGAAAAGGGACTTTGATTGTGGCATTAATGTTAATATATTAGATTCTCAACTTGCAATTAGGCAACTACCTTTGTTGCTATATAGAAATCAATGTAAGAGTTCCTTATAAAAAGAAATTACTATATGCAGTCCAATTTCTTGACATATCTGCATTTAAAACCCCAAACAACAGTCATCTCCAGATTCTACCAAGGTCTTGAAAGAAAATGCAGTTAAGTACAACTGACTTTCCTTGTTTAGAAGACATTGGTGGTAAATAGTTTTCTTTTCATCTAATGGCTCTCATCAATACACAGTAGCTGCCTGAATGCCTGAAATCCAATATCTTGATTGACTATTAATGTTGGTCATGGTGAGAGTATAGGAAGATGGGGCACAAGTGCTACTTATTTGTCTGGGTGATGAGCATGAGGCAGGGGAGGGAGCGACATTAGATTTTGAACCAGCTGAAGATCTGGCTATTACAATTTGTTGAAGATCTGGCTATTGCATACATGAGCTCTCTTTAACCTCTCATTATGGAAAATTTTAAGTATATACAGAAGAGGAAATGGTACAATGAGTCCTTAGATATCCATCACTCAGCTTCAACAATTATCAAAACATAGCTAATTCTTATTCCACTTTCCCAGTCCCATATTATTTATGTGCAAATCACAAATATCATATCATTTACAAGCTTCTTTTTGACAAGTCATCATCTCTACTTAACCTAGCTGTTCTACTGCAATAAATGCTTTAAAATTATTAAATGCTTGTTAGTGTATAATATTAAAGCTGAGATAATTTATATTTTAGAAAAAGTCTACAAATGGATGAATTAAAAACTTCAATGTTGGGTGCATTGGCAATGCTGGTAGTACCATGTACTCTGGAGGCTGAGGTAAGAATTCTTTGAGCCCAGATAGGAGTTTTAAGCCATCCTGGGCAACACAGGAGGACCACATTTCAACAACAACAACAAATTTCAGTCCAGTGCATTATAGCCTAACAAGCCTATACGACTTATAATATGTTTAACTTTAAAGGCATAATTTACCAAGTATGGACTTATAAGTATGCTAAATCCTCAGGCTTAGCTTGCCATTACCAGGTGTCAAACATCCTTCCATCCTCTCAGAAGCTCTGGAAGAGATTGTTACCACAAGGCAAATTGAGGCATGTGTGCTGAGGATGGATCTGAGGTCCTTTAGCCTGAAGGGGAAGACAAATAACAGAGGAACTTACTGTTTTAATGAAACACAGCTTCCAGGACACCTAAGTGTCCTCTACCTTATTAACTATATTTTACACCTCTTGCTTTCCATTTGATAGATTTTTATTTTTTCTTTTCAAGTTGTTTTTGAAGCCTGAGTCTGGTAGCTATACAAAGTTGTGTATGTCTAAGGGAAACTATGGAGAGAGACATGAAGGGGAGCAAGTGGGTTGAGAGTTCATATTCATGACCACAGGAATAGAGATGCAGGAAAAGTTATTACACCTCCTACTGCCTAGTGAATAAGAGACTCTTGCCTCCTGTGTTCCCTGGCTTTGAAAAGAACCACATGATGTGACCTCTGCACCTTCTTTATGATTTTCTATAATAGTTTAACTTCTACCTTTAGAAATGGCGAGGAAGATGCAAATGAGAGAAAATATTCTTCACTTCAGGAATACATGGGGACAACTACACATTTTATGCTGAATAATCAAAATATTGGGGATATCAGTATATCCACTCAACATAGTGTAGTAATAAAGAGAGGAAGGATCCTCTTTAGAAGCAGAAGGATCTGATCTCCACCTGGCTAGTGACCCCCCCAGGTTAGTCACTTCTCTCTGGTCTTGTTTCCTCATTAATAAAATTGGAAGGGTAGACTCTTATAAGAAATTGCAATTATCAGGCTGTAGATCTCTAGTTCAGCATAGGGATTGTGTTTTGGTTTTCTAATTTTAATTAGCAGTTAATTTTGTAAACATTGGTAGATTTTTGTTTTTGTTGTTTATTAGACGCCCATTCTTACCAACAAGAATCAGGGACATCCAAACAGAACTGCTGTGTCCAGAAAGAATGGGTGGCCTGTAATTCTCCCCAGTCTCTACCACTCTTTACTGTCTCCCTGACACAGACATTTGTCATTGGACTTGCAATGACTTCTATCGCATTTCACCCCTACATTCCCCACCTGGTCCCTGGAGACATTTGTCATTATGACTGGACCTTCTGTACCCTTGAGGTCTTGGAGGTTCTGTGGCCGCCTGGTAACATAGTACATCCCAAATGGCTGTGGCTGCAGAACGTTGTCTAATTAAAGTTTTCCTGCTGTGGAAGCTCTGGGGACCAAAGGGCAGAACGAACCTTTTTGCCCAGGTCACTGTAATTTTCCAGAGGAAATGCTGACTCCTAAATCCAGGAGTGGAGGTGAGCACCTTGGAGTCCTGTTTTCTGTTTAATTACACCTCCCAGGCCTTGGCTTTGGATTAGCATTCAATCAAAACTTCTTGGGTATGATGTTCATTCAAATCTGAACTATAGCCATCTTGATTATTCTGGCTGTTTGCTTTATCACCTTGTATTTGTTTAGTTTTCTCAACTCTTTCCTAAAAATCATTGGCTTTTCACACTGACTTTGTGAGACAAGGGGCAAAAATTGTACCCACCTTTCAAGAGAGAGGAAGATTTGGATGCTGTTAAGGAGGGACTTTGCACTTCAGCCTTTTTCCTTAAAACAAGCCCCAGTACTTTGTTTTTAAAGCTGTTTCCTAAATACAAAGATAAAACGTGCTTAATTAAAACATCATGCTCCGAGGCCTAAAGACTTCCAGACCACATTATTCTCCCTCCCCACTGAGACATAATTGAAGATTGATATGATACGTTTTATTAATTAGGCCCGTCTGCTTTTCCCACAGAGAGGAGAGAAATGTGTCATCTATTATGCCAGCTGATTTAAATAAAAATCCACTTGGATTTAGCCTTTTTGTGCTGGTGCTACCCTAAAAAGACCAAAAAATGAAATGGGAAATATTAACCTTCATCTCATTCTTTGAGAGAAAACTGAATCATTGTTGCAAATGTATTTTCTTCGGGAGTACTGAGTAACTGAATATTAGACAGGATTCGTGTGTTCTCTCTTTTATTGACTGCAAACCAATCAAAGTGAGTTAAATAAAATGTACAAAAAATAATACCGAGTGAATAGTGCCCTCTTTAGAGGACTGGACTGCGTGTAGGTGTGTTGGTTAGTTTTATGTGTAGACGTGGTTGAACTTCTGTACCCAGAAGGTGGGTCAAACGTGAATTTATCTTTAGATGATTCCATTTAGAGATTAACATTTAACAGATTTTGAGTCCAAGAGATTAGCCTCTTATACTCAAAATGGGTGGGCTTTTTCCAATCGTTAACTGTGAGGACCATGTGATCTTTGTTGAAACTACTCAGCTCTGTTGTTGCTCCATAGTAGCCATAGACAATGGCCATAATAAATGGCATGGCAGTGTACCAATAAAACTTTATTTATAAAAGTAAATGGTAATAGGTCAGATGTTGCCAATTGGGGCACCCAGTGTAATTTCCCTAGGGCTTGTCCAGAGGGAGCATGTCCATGTGGCACTCATGTCTTCTGCTCTTGCTAATATTGTCATATCTGGGCCCTTGACTTCATGGGTACCACTGACATACTCCTGGTTCTTCCTTGCAAAGCTCCTTCATGTCCAAAGAGGCCTTGTATTTCCCTGCATATCGTTCTCAATAGTCTTTCTGTTCTTACACCAGGTGAGGGCAGGGAAAACTCCTTAAATCAGTTGTGTGGCCATACTGTCCACTCACCAGATGGCCAGTCTTAGCCTGGGTCTGGCCCCTCCTGGACTCCTTCTTCCACACTGTAGAATAAATTAGATACTATAAACTTCTCTCATTTTTTTTTCTCTTCAGTTCTCTAGACATCGCCTATGGAACATAATTCAGGAACTGTCACCCCAATGTCTAGCTTTTATCCCTTTCAATCCTGTCTACTGCACTTTAATTCAATCACATCTTGATTTCTTTCCATTCTCTTCTGAGCTCAGCTTTCTCAAACTCAGAAAGTAGGGAAAAAAAACTATCTTTTGGAATTATTATTAATATATTGTAATATGTCTTTCCCTCAGCAATGAGCAAACATGCCTTACTCTTGAATGAGAGAAATGGCCAAAATGAGAAAGAAAATACCAAGATAAGCCACTGGTAAATATTTGATAAATACTATCCTATCACATTCAGCTTCACAATACCCAGAGTCAATCTCCATGTCTGTTTAATAGAACTGGAAAATAGAGTTTGGAGAAACTGAGCCATTTGCCCGCACAGTAGACACAGGACTCAAATGAAGGTCAACCTGACTTCAAAGCCAGGACTTTGAGCCTTTGATGGGTTATATTAACCCATGTTTAACAGGATGTTCTGCTGTCAAAATAGTATCATCTGTTAAGTCTGAAAAACAATTTGTGAGTTAAGATTGAAAGAGAATAAGCAATACAAGATATTCTCCTAGAGAAAAATGAGTGCCGTACACAAGGACTGCACATTTAGAGAAGCAGAGATTACTGTGGGTTAGCGTAAGGCTTTAACAGGTGGAAATTTAGATTACTGTCCAACTACTAATAGGATTCCATTGACGGGACATGTAAGTTCTGGAAGGACTTCTGCACCTCTCTGTCTTGCAGAATGATGTCTATCCATGGCCATCAGTTCCTATGATGAATCATTCCTTTTAGGCTTCAAGACATGTCCCAGGAATGTGAACCACCTCCAACCATGTGACCTCTCAAGGCCTACCTGACAATTCTTAGTCACTTAGCACATTTTTGGGATGCTTGAAAATATTTAGAATGCCCTTCACCTTGAGATTCTATGGAAATGTGCTGGGGGGCCCTGGAGAGGGGAGAATTCCTTCCCTTGTTACACCACTCACTGGTTGCTATTTGGATGCAAAGGAAGACCTGGTATTTCTCAGTGAGACTTTTGGTTGCCTCTGGTGATAACTGTGCAGCTAAGTAATGGTCGCTTTGTTCTGGGAACCTTCCCACAGAATTATGCAGAGTTCTAGTATTCTGACCCTGTACCGCTCTGTCTGGTGTCTTGGAGCCCTGAGATCTCTGCGTTGTCTAAGTTTTGAATATGTGCCCCCTCTACTTCTATTTATTTATTTTTATGTGGTGAGGATGGAACCCAGTGCCTCACACATGCTAGGCAAGTGCTCTACCACTGAGCCACAGCCACAGTCCACTCGAATTCTTCTCCTGACATTTGTTGAACTGTTTCAGGTAGCAAAACTGTTCTTATGTAAATGTGCAGGATTGGGGTTTTCAAACTTTTCAGATTATTTAAAATTCCATGTTTTGGGCATTAAGAGAAAACAGTACCTCAAATGATCAACACTTGTGATTAAATATTTCTGCTTTCAAGAGTCTATTTTGTATTTTTGGTCTGGAAGAATCTGGCCCATTATTCTAGCACCTCTTGGAACACTTTTCTCTCACATCCTTCTGCACACACTCACGAGCGCGCACACACACGATTTCACTACTGCAATTGACATGAAGAGCCATCTTTGACTTTAGAAGTTTGGCTTCTATTTATTCTCTAAAACTATTAGTAATAGGCATGTACACATTTTTCATACCTGAAGATCACTTGCAAGTTTAAGAACTGATTGCCTATTGTCTTAGGGGGGTGACAGCTGAGGGGAAAGGGGTTTCCTTCTGAGGAGATGAAAATGTTCTAAGTGATTTCGGTAATAGTTGCACAATTCTAAATATAATGGAAGCCCTGGATTGTATACATTAAATGGGTGAATTACATGGCATATGAATTATATTTCAATAGAGTTTTTTAAAAAAAAAAAAACAATTTAGATTAAAAAAAGCAGCATAGCTTCCGAGACCCCTAACTATGGGTCTGAAGAAGTACATCAAAACTGCTAGGAGATATTCTGTTTCCTGAACACTGTACTTTGCTTTCTTCTTCACATAGTTCATAGTTCCTATGCTACCCAATTCTTCCTAATTCTTTCCTTGTCCCTCTTTCCCAAATTCTGTATATTCATAATGGGGTTAGAACATTGTGAATCATCTTTTGGGAAAGAATTTAGACATTAGCTACTTCAACGAAGCTCTCCTTAACCAGCCAAGTGTGAGTTAACAGCCCTTGCCATGGGCTCCTAGA
Organism: Marmota flaviventris; assembly: GCF_047511675.1. Taxonomy (NCBI): domain Eukaryota; kingdom Metazoa; phylum Chordata; class Mammalia; order Rodentia; family Sciuridae; genus Marmota; species Marmota flaviventris. The sequence continues at coordinate 23,763,659 of NC_092502.1, read as the reverse complement.
CTTTATCACAGCCTGTTGTTTCATAACTGCCTGCTTCCTGGACCATGAGCTTTGCAATTCATCATGCCCATCAGAGTCTCCCAGTTCCTGGAAGATAGTTCAGGATGGATGGATGGATGGATGGGTGGATAGATACATAGACAGATGCATGGATAACCTGCTCACTAATATACAGCTAAGGATTTTATTTCCATGGAATAGAAATGGACAGAATCTACAATAAAAGGTATTTCACCATCTTTAGTCTGGAGAAAGAAAGATATTACAACTCAGTCTGGTCATTTTGTAGTTTTGGAATGACCTCCAGGCGATGAATTTCCCTCTTAAAACTGCTTTCATTGTGTCCCATAGATTCCGATATGTTGTGTCTTTATTTTCATTTATCTCTAAGAATTTTTTGTTTTCCTCCTTTATGTCTTCTGTAACCCATTGATCATTCAGTAACATATTGTTCATTTTCCATGTGATGTAGGATTTTTCCTTCCTTCTTTTATCATTGATTTCCAGTTTCATTCCATTATGATCGGATAAAATGCATGGTATTATCTCCACCCCTTTATATTTACTGAGGGTTGCCCTATGGCATAATATATGGTCTATTTTTTGAGAAGGATCCATGTGCTGCTGAGAAAAAAGTATATCCACTTGATGATGGTTGATATATTCTATATATGTCAGTTAAGTCTAGATTATTGATTGTGATATTGAGTTCTATAGTTTCTTTATTCAACTTTTGTTTGGAGGATCTGTCCAATGGTGAGAGAGGTGTGTTGAAGTCACCCATAATTATTGTGTTGTGGTCTATTTGATTCTTGAACTTGAGGAGAATTTGTTTTTGGAATCTCAATTATTTGAATGGTGTGTAATGAAGTCTTTCTCTGGGCACCGTGTCTCATCTACATTTGCTATTATAATTGACCCAGCTCTGCTTTCCTGCTGTTCTCCCTGCTTGTTTATAAATTAGGAAACATCTTTCAACTTGGTGGGGAAGCTGTATTCTAACACAGGAATGGTAAAAAGGCAGTATGTGGAGGACAATTTAGAAATATCATTGCAGCTCAGATGGAAAGTCCCACACTTCCTAGGCATGAAATCACTCACTGAGACAGGAACAAACAGAATGAGAACTTATTGGGAGGAGCAGTAATTTCTATCCAGGAGTAGTGATAACATATTGAAAAAGTAAAGCTTTCTCTAGGTGACTACTTCTCCCTTTCTATCTGTTTCCCTTGATAGTCACACATAGACACCAACTCACTCCTCCAACCCAGCTCTAAAGATACACCAACCTTTACCCTCAATATAAGAATCAGAAAGTAGCTCTGAGGCTACATGGTTCAACCTGCTAGGAATGGAGGTTATTCTGAACCAGTGGCACTCAGCTCCTTCTTTGTGCATCTCTAGTGAAGATGACCCATTACTGCAGAAGACAGCTGATTTCTCTGTCGGGCAATGACATGAAAAGGTCATTTCAGACCAGCAGAGTAGAAAGTGAACAGGTCTGGAGACACACCAGCCTTTGAGTCCTGGTTTTATCTCAGCTGGATGCCCTTCAGTAGGTTATTTAACTTCTCTATGCCTCAACTTTCTGTCTGTATCAAAGAAAGGACCAATAGTATTTGATTTATTGTATTTTGAGGATTAAATGAGAAACTATGCACAAAACATTTAGTGCATTGGCTGCCACATAGGAAATATCCAGTAAGTGGCAGCTTAAAATTCAAACCAAGAGTTGTAAAAAGGTCATGAGTCTGACAGGAATTTTGCAAATACAGGTTAAATAAAGAATGATCTACAGTTATAATGACTGTCAAAACCAAGCTAATGAGTTACTGTACTATATATGGTATCCTGTGATTTTTTACCCGGAGTTGATATGAAGGACTCTGAACTCACTTGCAGTCAGAGACTTAAGGATAAGAAATTACTAAGCAGAGACTGTGTTGCATAGGAAGCAGTTCCATAGCTATCTGGATATTTAAATGGTGTTTATTTGTGGCAATCACAGAAGAAACTGGCCTGCTCCATTTTCCATAGAGAAAACTGGAACAGATGAAGGTGAAACTCCTTGGGAATCCTGTCAATTCCTTAAAGTCACTTACTTTACCAAGGTGGCTGTCTACTACCTCAAGGGCTAGTGAATATCCCAGGACAATACAAAATCAAATGCATCAATTCATTTGGAAGGAAAGAACATGTCTTTCTATGAGTACCTGTAAGCAGGTTTTGATGACTCCAACTGTGATTTCAGTTAATTTTCTGATGTTAAAGCTTAAAATTACCCAGCTCATCAAGGTGTTAATGGGGACTTTGTACCATCTCTAAGAACAATTGGATTGTTCTTCTCACACAAAAGATCATTGTTCTTGATTATTTTTTGCCTGAACTCCCTTGTATTATCATCAAGAGGTATCCTTACAACATGGCTTAGGGACTGGCTATCATTTCAGCAAACCAAGAAAAAGAATCAGGTTTACAATGATTCTATAAGAAATGCAATTTGCCCACTTTTATTTCCTGGAAGACAAGTCATCCCCGGGACCTGTTTCTTAAGTGTAGTCCTGAGATAAGGGGACAGAGCTGTTGGGATACATCCTCAAGTACTTCTTAGGTGGGCCAAGAACACGTCAGTGTTTCCCACCATGTATAATCAAGCTCTCAAACAAGATCACCTACCTCATTTAAAGCACAGTTTGTACCTTTGGGATGAACATGAATTTGGTGTGAAGCAGACATCCCACTAACCAAGAGTGAGGGCTGCAGAGTTTCTTTCAGGACCACAGGGGTCAGTGTGTTCTGCTCAGCCATTTTCATCTTGTTAGGCCACTGCCTCTAACTGCAAACCACCCACCACCACCACCGGGGTCTGATTCCACTGGTGATACTGTCACGCTCAGGAAGAATGTGAATTCTTCCTGCTGAATTGAAAACATTTAGAAAAATCCAAGTTTCTTTCCTTTCAGTGATTTGAGCCATGACAAAGTCCTAGAGCACCTCAGAGTTCTGATTTTATTTCTTCTAACCCCTATGCTTTTGAGCCTATTATTTCCCCCTCCTTTATAATGTCTGAATCCTACCCCCTGATGCTCTCTATCAGGATAATTCCTATTTATCTTGAAGCATCACCCACTCCTGGACTCCCCGAGCATCTCCATATATGTACATTTGGATGGAACCACATTGTCTTATTCCTCATCCAGGAGACCATGAGCTGCACCTGTGTGCCCTCAAATTCATGGCACATAACTTCCCAGTAATGGTTTTGCTGAATAGCTCTGAAAGAAATACTGTTCTAATTGAAGTATTTTCGTCATTCAACACATATTTATTGAGTTTTTATACTTAAGGAATAACAAATTATAAGAGTGAGGTTCTAAAGTCAGCAAGAGAGCAAATTAAATACACACACACACACACACACACACACGCTTGCAATGCCTTTCAAAACCTTTTAAATTGCACTCTCAGTACTTGATTTTAGCATGCTTAACCCAATACAATAATTCGAATGCACTTGAAGGCTTCGTGGCTGCTGAGTTAAAGGAAGAAGCAAAGGATATACATATCTTTATGCGGATATCCAGGAAGTCAATTCATTCTGCATTTAAATAACTAAATTCTGGAAGATGAATCGGGGAGTATAGTTTTCCTCTTCACCTAAAAGTCTTTGTCTTCATCATATGTATGTGTGTGTGTGTGTGTGTGTGTGTGTGTGTGTGTGTGTATATATATATATATATATATAATGTATGACATAATACCTTTTTTTTTTTTATATGTGGTGCTGAGGATTGAGCCCAATGCCTCACATGTGCTAGGTTAGTACTCTACCACTGAGCCACAACCCCAGCCCTGTCATTTTCTTTTAGGAGGTTTTTTTTTAATTGATGCATTATAATTATACAAATTAGGTTTTGCTGTTACATATTTGTACCTATACACAATATAATTTGGCTCCGCAGTGCTTCCTCTTTCTCCTCTAATACCAAGTCTCTAATACATGTAAACATACCTGTTGTAAAAATTAAATGAGATAATACTTACAATAACAGTCTAGGTTCTAGCACCTTGTGGTTTCTCAATATTTGCTGAATATAAAAGTCGTAAGCACACTTGTCTTGGAAACTAGTAGGGGAAACTCAGCCACTTGCCTTTGGTTGTTTCCACTATATCCCCGCTGACTGGCTCCCACTGTCAGGCCTGGGCCTGAAGAAGCAGAGAGCTTGGTTCTAATGACAGGGCTTGCTTTGGATGCATGACTTGCATAACGACTGTGCCAGGCAGGCATGGCATGCTCTGTGCCAGCCTCGGGTGAGACTGGTGGGTGAGGAGGGTATGTCCTTAACCTTGGGAAACTTCAACTCAGACATGAAAGATGCATACATAAATAATTACCAGGGGGTGTCAGTTTAGGGAGAGTCAGAGTGGCCAAGAAATCTGTTCCAGGCCAGGCCAAGGGTCTAGAAAGGGTTCCTTCAGGAAGTGGCATTTTAAGATAATGGCAGCTAACTAAGTGAAGGGTGGAGGACATTATTTAATAGAAGAAGATCTAGAGATAGAATAGAAAAAAAGGAGTCCAATCTGGTTGGTCTGTGGAGAGTGGACTTGACCTTGCCTTCCCTGACCCTATCATTCTGACCAACTAAACCCCAACTTTGGTTAATCTAATTCTCTACCATCTGTCTTCACCCAGGCAGTAGACAATGGTCAGAGAAAGACATACCAATCTCTTGACCAACCTCTCCTTAAATCCACTGTCTCTAACCTCCAGAGGGTCCTAAGCCCAGAAACCCTCCATCCTTTCCAATCTACTCCCTTTCCTCCTCCTCCACAGAGCTACCTTAGCTTCTCCTTTTCCTTTTACCTGAACACCCCCTTGCTACACCTCCCTCTCTTCTTAATGGCTTTGTTTCATGTTTTTAAGGAAAAAAAAGAAAACAGAACGAAAGGAGAACCTCTCACTGCACAAATACCTGTGTGATTACCATGTTCCTTCTTCTAGCTGCTGAGATAAACTGGCCCTACTCCTCTCCAAACCATCCCACCTATTCTTGCAATGGATGCACTCCTTTGCAACTATTCAAGGATATTGTTCCAACAGTTAGCCATCGTCCCTTCACCTGTACCTTTAACTTCTCTCCCTGGATCATTCCCCTCAGTGGCTAAATGTGCTTTTATCTCTTATCAGGATGTTATTCTTGGCAAGCACCCCATTGATCTTCTCTCCCCTTAGGAAAACTCCTTTAAGAGGTTGTTTCTACTCGGTGTTCATTTCTTTGCCTTCTGTTTTTCCTTGATCTGCCCAGTAAGCTTCCCCAGCACTCCAAAGAATACTCTTTCCACATTCACTAGTGACTTCTACCAGTGGGAGATTTAACTTTAAAAGATATCCCCAAATTACATTCATTTGGGTGACACAAAACTTATCCACCTGACTTCTACAATGTTATATCAATGCTCAGATGTTTTATTGTGGTGGGTTTTTTTGTGGTGTTTTGGCTTTGGTTTTGTTTTATTGGTATTGATCATTCATCACTGTTGATCGCTGTTTATTATTAAAAGAGTTTCTTCACTTTGCTTCACATTCTTTTTCTTAACTCCCCTCCATGGTTTCTTTGCTGTCACTCATTCCTGCCCTTCTTATCATTGTTAGGCTCCTACGTTCAGCGTTGTACTTACTTACTCTTAATGATATCATTTATTTTTATGGCTTTAAATACCATTCCTATCCTGTTGACTCTTAATTACTTATTTCTAGCCCAGGAATTCTCCTGAGAACTCCAGATTGCTACATCTGACTAGGTACTTGCTTTTTCTGTTGGATATCTAATAGGAATTCCACGTGCCAATGAGTTCCTGATTCCCAGCCTAAACTACTGTAGTCCTTCCTGTCATAACATCAACTCCATTCAGTTATTCAGGCAAACAACAAAATCTTCTCTTTCTCTCATGCTTTTTGCTTCCTCAAAATAAAATAAAATAAAATCCTGTTGCTCCTCTCTTGATAGTTATATCACCTCACACCATCATCATTGCTACCTTTCTAACCCAAGCTACTAGATTGGCAGGGATTGTTGTAAATTTTCTTTCAGCTCCCAGAGTTAACCAGAATCCACCCAGGTGTTAATCTTAAAATGGTGTTTCAATAATATGTTCAGACCTGGAGAAACAGTCACAGAATTTTCAAATACCTTCTATAATGTGAGGACTTGGAAATATGCAATAACCAATATTGTCATTTATGGATACAAAGAAAGCTAAAAGCAATAGCATCCGCATGAATGTTTTTTAATAAGGCACTAAATAGATTCCATCCCTTCCAATTTTTAATAAGTACTTTTCCCAAAAGACAAAACCCCCAAAATTCAAATAGATAGACCGAAAAATCCATAGAACCAATTCAACCTTATTTTTTTGAAATTACTCTAGGGTTGCTTCTGTGACTTGAGTCTCATAGACCTAAAGGATCTTGTCCCTCCCTCTCTACTGTTTGCCTTACTTCTGAATGAAACATACGTAGGGACAGGGTCTCCCTGAGTTGCTTAGTGCCTAACCATTGCTGAGGTTGACTTTGAACTCATGATCCCCCTGCCTTAGCCTCCCAGGCCTCTGGGATTACAGGTGTGCACCTCCATGACTGACCTCATCATGCATTTTTGATGTGTATTACAAGATGCTACTGGAAATTTAAAAATAGTTGACTTATCATTTCAACTGTTGTTTAAAACTCTTCAGGACTGGGTGACTAAAGCTTCCTTCATTCATGCCAATGTGCCCCCTACTTTGGGTTAATTTTCTAGCCTCCAAGGTACAGCCTGCCTTTCCAGTCTTCTTCACAACTCCTGTTTCTCAGCTCAACATTTTTCTCTCTGTGAACTCTTCTACCCTTTCATCATTAAATTCTACCTGGGCATCAAGTTAATGGTCCAGCAAAAACGTGGCTGCTTTCTCTCCCTGTGTCATCCCCAATACGCTCTGGGATAAATGTATTGAAACTCATTCTAATAAGACCAAAACCAAAAGAACCTAACTTTTCTCGTTCAATTATTCTCAATAAAAATCAATATAGTTTTTGCTTTTTATTCTTCAGTAACCTCCAGAATGGATTTGTGTTTTATATAGTACCTCTTTCTGATATAGTAGTTCTATTCAATGGGAAATTAAATATGTAAGGTTTAATAAAGTCAGTCCTTACTATTTTAATTTAGATTTTCTTATGGCCTCTTTTTTAGAGGTCGGAGACAGTTCTGATGGGACTTTTGTGTTTCTGCATGTCTTTAAGTGAGATGCTAGCTGCCCTTGTTCCAAACTATCTTCTCAAACATACAGAAATGTTATCTTTCTCCAGAGCAAAGGGTAGCTATGCTCACTGCCAAATATAATAAAAATAAGATCTTCTGGTGCAAAGGAGAAGCAAGCTACTGCCCATTAAAAATTATGTGGGTTCCTAAGATGAGGACTCCTCCCTTATAGCACAAGCCAGTGTTTGCAAGCATTCATCTGGGCACGTCTGTGTTGCCCTTGCCTATGGGTTTGGAGACAGGAAATTATTCTGGAATGATGCTGCTTATGGTGCTTGCTATGCTATGAGTAATAAAATCTCCTGTCTCTGACTCAGGATTCCAGGTCTTCTTCCAGCATCCATGAAACTTGGAGGACACCTTGGTAGTTTGCAAGAAGGGTAGAATCTCAGATTCTTAGGCTGCTTCCAGTTATAAAAAAGATACTTTAAGCCAGGGGCAGTGGTGCATGCCTATAATCCTAGTGGCTCAGGAGGCTGAAGCAGGAGGATTGCAAGTTCAAAGCCAGCCTCAGCAATTTAGCAACACCCTAAGCAACTTAAAAAGACCCTGTCTCTAAATAAAATTTAAAAAGGCTAGGGATGTAGCTCAGTGGTTAAGTGCCCCTAGGTTCAAATCTCGGTATAAAAGATACTTTAAATAATGTTTAAACAAGGTGAAATACAAGCCTGATTTAAAAATCTAAAAAAATAAAAAAATCTATAGCAGGGTGATTCTGGAACATGAAACATATGCCTCTGAGTCAGCCCATACTTTTCTTTTTCCTTCTTTTTTTTTTTTTTAATTAAGCTATTCCCTCTGCCTGGAATTTCATTTCTTCCACATATTTATCTAAGTCTTTTGGCAGCTGGCATTTAGAAGGTTTTTTGAATGGCATTACTTTTTAATATGCATTTGAAAAATCAATGATCCATGCTGTGAAAACTGATTGAAGTAAAGAGTTTCATCCTTAGTCTCATTTTTGTACTGTGCTAGGCAACACTTCTAGAGAATATTCATTCATTCCTTTGCTCAAACATTTATTATGTACCTAATTTGTGCCAGGCATAATATTGGATCTTGAGAATACAGAGATAGGGATTCTCAGTTTAATGAAGCCCAGAAGCAAATAAATATAAAATGATGAGATAAAGATGTAATAAAACCCACGCCAATATAGGTTTATAATCTTTTCCCACCATTAATGCCTGATAGAGAGCAAGATCTCTGTGAACCATGGCTCTTGGGTCCCAGTGTGGTACTCTGACTTTCAACTTGCCATCCCTTCTTGGATCATTATCAAATATCCCTGAGGGAGGAATAAATTATGCATACTATGATATGAAGACAAATTATTAGTAGAATGTTGGTTGCAAGTGAAAGAACACCTAACTCAAGAAGATATACCCAGGGACGTTTTCTCACATTTTATTTATTGTTAATTCTGCTGCCATACCTGTAGGACACCTCTGTAGTTATCATTCAAGTATTATCATCCACTTGGTGGTAGCTTACCTAGGACAAAAAGAAAAAGCAAAAGTACTAATCTCAAAATCCCATTCAAGTATTTTTTCTGTTAATATTAACCCAAGGAACCAAATCTGATGTGAAAACTGTAGGTTGGAAGAAGAGGAATGACATTTTAGCTCTTTCATTTAGGTCTTTAATTTATAATCATTTGCATATAATAACGAGTCAGCAAACTTTTATTAAAAATTACTATGTGCCCGACACCATTACAGCCATCCTCAATAGGACTGTTAATCAAAGTGGATACTCCTTTTCTCACAAAGTTCTGATTTATAAATTGAGCTATCTTCTTCTAACACTTTTTTTATAAGCAGATTGCCAAAGAAATCCTCTTATAACAGAAATGAGAACGTTTAAGGGTCTGAGTATCAACTGCCAGGTATCTGCATGCACCCCAACATAATCTTTGCCTTTAGCATTGACAGATAAAAAACACAGCTATAACAAAACACTACGTCTTATGGCATCCTGTGTAGAAGCTCCATGAGCGAAATTATAGTCATACCTATAACCTTAAGTGATTAATATGAGCACATTTATTTTTACCAGTGAAACCATCAAGGATGCATATGTAAAACTAAGTTAATATGAAAAAAATGATGTTCAAAGTAGCAGTTCTTGTTTAGCATGTTACAAAGTTTCATCTGTTTTATTTTTTTTTCCTTTTCTTAGTGCATTATAATTATACATAGTAGGGCTTCAGGGTGACAGGTTCACATATGTGTATAGCATAATTTGCTTTAATATATTTTTCCTTCCTTTCTGCTGTTCTCCCTTCCTGTGCTCTTCTGGACTTCCTTATATGTATTTACATGTATATTTTCCATTGGTGTATTATAGGTTTACAAAAAGGTAGAATTCATTGTGATATACTCATACATGCACATAGGATAATTTGGTTGATTTTTATTCCTGTGATCTTCCTCTTTCCTCTCTTTTCTTCCCCTTTGATCCCCTACCTTCATTCCACTAATCTTTCTTCTATTTTTGTGAGAGCCCCCAACTCTTTTTTAAATTTCTTTTTTTCCCTAGCTTCCACATAAGAAAGAAAACATTTAACTGTTGACTTTCTGAGTCTCACTTATTTCATTTAGCATGATATTTTCTAGTTCTATCCATTTCCCAGCAAATGATATAATTCTATTCTTTTTATGGCTTACTAAAACTTCTTTTTGTATATATATACTATTTATATTTTATTCACATATTTGCTGGTGGCCACCTGGGCTAGTTCTATGACTTGGCTACTGTGGATTGTGTTGCTATAAACATTGGAATGCATGCATCTCCGCATTATGCTGATTTCAGTTCTTTGGGATAAATACCCAGGAGTGGAATAGCTGGGCGTCCTTAGTCTTTTGAGGAATCTCCACATTGATTCCCATAGTGTTTTACTAACTTGAAGTCCCACCAACAATATATGTTTTTTTCTTCCCACATCCTCACTAGCATTTGTTATTGTTTGTAGTCTTGATGGCTACCACTCTGACTGAGGTGAGATAGAAACAACTTTAATTTGCTGTTCCCTGATTTCTAACAATTATACTTGTTTTTATTTAAAACATTTGCTGAAGGTGGATGCTACCGAAAATGGAACATTTTTCTGTGATAGGCATCTCTTTGCATTATGAAGTTTGGATAGTTAGCTGCTGCAGTATTACATCCTTGGAGTTCCCAGCCAAGTATTTTACAGAAATCAAGTAGACAATCAATAAATGCTTGCTCAAGGAGAAAAAAGAAAACAGAATATCTATGGTAAATTGTATTATTGCAAACATATATTTGCTGCCCTTTCCTGCAGCAGAGTTGCATTGCCCTTCCCCTGTGAGGACTTTGTGATTTTCTTTGATCAATTAAATGTGAGCAGGAGTGACACATTCAACTTCCCAGCAGAAACTCAAAAAGCCACTGCATGGTTCTACCAGTTTCTCTCTCCCCACCTGCTCTTGTAGCAGCAGGTTGTTTTTGTTGTAAGTCTCTGAAATTCAGGGTCCTTGGTATTACAGCATATGTTAGCCTAAACATTTAAAAGGATTTTATATCATCTTAAATGGGATTACTCTTTTGATCTACAAATAGCTTTTTTAGCCCCTTGAACTTGAAGGTCAGAGAGATGTACTCTGTATTAATCCAGATGAACTTGGTATTTTGAGGACTGGCCATGTGTTGTCAGCTCACATTCATTCTGCCGAGACATCGTCACTCTGTGGTCACATGTATGGAATAGTCCCTTACCAGTTTAATTCAAAGGACTTTATTATCTCTGTGTCTTGACCCCTCCTTTACTAGTGTGATGTGTGGTCTAGACCTTACCGTAGTAAGTGTGTTGTAATACTGTGCTGTTGTACCTTGTTTTTATTCTTGGGGAGCTCAGATATGTATACTTTAATCAACCTGATGCAATCATATTCAATTTGGTAAGAAATTCTAAACTACAGTTACTTGAAGGATATATTTCAACCCTTGTTTTCTCTGCCATCGCTGAAGGATGTAGAAGTTTAGCGTACTGACTGGGTATATAATAAATTACAGGTGTGGTAGGTTCTATATAACTGCTAACCTACAAAGATGGTCTAAAAAGATGAACTTAAAAATGATGTAAAATCCTCATCCTTATAGATAGCATAAGCTTATTATCAATTAATTCTCTTCTCTGATTGTATCTCAATTGTGATGGCCAGTCAAAGTTGAATCCTTGCCCTGCTGCAGGTTTCTCCTGATCTTTAGTGGTTGGTGGGGGCATGATGTTCCCACATTCCCCTGAGCCTGATAAGGAGCAGCACTCTGCCTGTTCTCTAGGTTCCCACTGCCCTTTGCCATCAGAAAACACTGTGCTTCTCCCTGTGCCATGCTCAGAGGCACACTGAAAGCCCTCTGTTTGGTGGATCCCACAGGAAGCCCTTCCTTTGTGGAATGTTGGCACTTTGCTGGCCTCCTCAGGAAGGAGGAGGCTGGGGGATGCATGTTCCCCGTATTCTCAGACTCCTCAGTGCTACCCAGAAGTACTAGTGGTCTGCATTGAGACCTTGCTGGGGGGATTGAACTGGGGCCCATTTTAAAATATGCCTCACTATCTAAACTCTCTTTTTTACTTCTCACTTACCGTTTCTTCCTTCATCCAGAGTTTCCTGATTCAGTCTGGTCATTGCTTAGTTGGACTTTTTATCTGGTCTTTCAGAATTCGTTAAGAATTCATTGCTCAGGCCAGTCAAGGTGGTGCACACCTGTAATCCCAGCGGCTTAGGAGGCTGAGACAGGAGGATTGAGAGTTCAATGCCAGCCTCAGCAATAGTGAGGTGCTAAGCAATTCAGTGAGACCTTGTCTCTAAATAAAATACAAAATAGCGTTGGAGATGTGGCTCAGTGGTTGAGTGGCCCCTGAGTTTAATCCCCAGTACAAAAAAAAAAAAAATCATTGCTCAGATCCTAATCCAGCCTTTTTGATACCAGATAGGTGATCTATAAGGACTTCTCATAGAATCCAGTTTTATTTTGTTTAATCTTGGTTTTCCTTAAGGTGAAAACCTGCTTGGCATGAACAGTGTCCCCTTACTCTACTTTCAGCTAATGAAGTAGAGGCAAAACGTAAAATTGGTTTCAGCGTAAACAGAATGCATCTTCTGGAAAGTCAGTCCTACCTGAAGATTTCAGGGGCTGGCTATACACACTCATAACAGATGTGCATTAGATGTCCTCAGGGATAAATGCTTAATTGGTATGAATTTGTGAGATAAAGCACTCATGTTTAAATACACACATTGCTTATTTTTAAGTAGGCAGAATTGAGCAAATGGGAAAGTCCATTATTTTGGAGAAGAGAAATTTGTCAGAATATGTTATTAAGTATAGACTCTGGGATGCTCCTAAATCCGGGATGTCATAGAAGAGCTTTTTTTCTTCCCTCTTAATTATATTCTGGCATTCTGCAAATTAAAAAAAGACAGTAATAGAATGGGTTTATTTTATGTTCAGACAAGGGAACCTAATAGAAATGAATGGAAAAGCCCAAAGAAACAGTGAAATCCAAAGGCTTATGTACTTTTTTTTTTTTTTCAAAAGAACAATAAATTTGTAGAGAAATAACAAGACCAGGGAAAAGGGTTTTGAGCTTCTAGGGAAGGAAATACCTGAGGGAGACTAATGGAAGGTAAAGTTTATTTTAGTAAGGTTTATTGTTATTCTTGGTGCCATCTCTGAGCTAATCAAAGCCTAGGGTTTTTCTAAGAGAGGGAGGTGGGGAACCCCTCCATAAGGGTAAATGTATGCTCTACTGTTAAATAGGGAGAGAAAAGAAAGCATCTTTCTGTTTCTCTGTTGCCTTCAGCTCAAAATAATCCTCATGCCAAAGTGGCATATTTGGGGATGGCATATTGTGATCCCTTTCAAGGCCACAAAGACCATCTGGTGGCAAAAACAATAGGAAAAGATGCAATTAAAAACTTATCATAAGTATATCTAGGTCCTTATTTACCTTCTCTCCACACAAACAGTGTTGTAGGGGGTGGAACTGTATACAGATAAAGTGTTCAGCAATTACAAAATACCCAGAGGCCCGGCCAGTTTGACCTTGTGGAATACAACTTCCAATAGAACAAGGGAAAAGGGATTTGTCCTGAAGACAAAGCTGAGGAGACTGTGGTGTGATGGAAAAATTCAGAATAGTATAAAAGAATTAAAATGATCCTGTGAGAGTGTCTGAGGAACTGTTTGTTCCTTCCCTGAGCCACAACTTAGATACACATTGTATTATGTTCTTGAACATTTATTTATTTTTTTTCCTCTAATGTCCATTAGTGATGCTACCAGGAAAGAACCGTAGCTTAGAGAGAGTAGAAATTCATTTCTGGTGATCTGAATAGGGGTTTAGCCTGGAACAGTTAAAACTTCCTCTTGCTTGGGTCATTTCTCCTTCCTCTGGGGATTCAACCTGAGAAGCACAATCCATCCCTCAGTACCAACTACCCAGGTCCCTAGCCAGCAAGGACTTGTGATAGAAGTTAGAGAAAGGGTCCAGACTTGGCAGACTTCGAGTTTTCATGTAGCATTGCAGCTGGAGGTCTTGGGAGTTTTCTCACATTCTGCAGCCCAGTTTCTTAACAGTCTGTCCACCACAGGCACCTGTTGGACATGACTTGTGAGCAGGAAATGCCTGGAATATAGTGTCCTCTCTCCAGCGCCCCCAGTGGCCACAATAGTAATGATTTTAAAATGTCTTTCTACATAGACCAAGGCTCACCAGAGAATAGATGCTCAGTACATACTTGATACAAGCTTGGCTGCTAATGTCAACACCATCGGCAAAACAGGACAAAATATATACAAGAAAACACGCTTTTTTAACCTGGGGTAATATTATAATAAACCTGGTACTTCAGAAAATACTCCCATGTTCAAACCCACAGCAATTTTCTGGAGCATTTTGCAGTGTTTGCCCCATAGAACTAGTGTCCTAGGATTTCCTATTTCAGTAAACACTGTACATCCTCTGTCAGCACTGAGCCCGTATCACTAGCTTCTTGCCAAGTTAACATTACGTTCTTACAAATGTATCTTGCAATCTCTCCCTTACGGATCAGGCAAGATAAGAGGGAAAATGAAGTTGGAGGAAAAAATAACTTTCTGACGCAAGCAGCTCTGGCAGCCATCAGCATCAACATAAGTACTTTTTAATCCATTGTATTTTGCCAGAGGATGACTCTCTGTTAGGAGTGGTAATTGCTGTACTTTACCTCTTGCTGTGGCTTCAGGGAAAGTTTGTCCCCAGGCCCTGACCTGGCTTTGCTCTATGAGAGATCCCTGGTTGCTTTAATCCTGTACATGCAATTTTTTAAATCAGGTTTTATATTTTGATGACTTCCTGAAGCTCCCCAAAGCATAATACATCATAAATACATATCTCTGCAGAGGTGTGACAGTCTAATACTCTGGCCGGTGGTTGTGGGTTCATTAAGGCTTGCCAATGCCTCAGCAGATCTTTAAAAACATTTAAGGTGAGCTGTAGGTATGATAAAGTATTATAGCAGTTAAATAAGATACTCATTTTATCAACTCAAATTTAACAAATTTAGAGTTTACTTTCTCAACCAGGTAAGAACTATTACTACTTAATTTTACCAACCAATTTTCCTCTTGCATATAAGCTGTTTTAGTTGCAAATATTAGAAACTAAAGAGAATTTGAGTTAAAATGAACGAGAAACTTGGTAAGTTTATATTTCTCTAAGCATCTGAGGATCAGCATCTAGTTTGTAGGAGACACTGGGGCAAGGTCTGGGCTCCACACCTTCTTCTCTGTCTGCTTCCCAGTCCACAGCTTCATGCTGTGCACAAAGCCCTGGTTCTTCTCCCTCTTCTGCCTGTGCTCTTTGGACTCTCAAGCCCTTCCCCAGGTGGCTCCTCCTAAGAAGAGCATACCCCTAACCCTTTTCCAGAACAGCCCAGTTTCCTCCATCGTCTCATTATTTCCCTCATAACACAACAATGAGCAACTGTCCTGTGTGTGTCTTTGCTGTCTCACACTCAGAATTCAGCCTTCACGGGGAGCTTGCTACCCCTATGTTCCCCTCATCTACACAGTGCTTCCCTTGGGGCAGATACTCCACTGCATATTGACTACATTCATATATAAACACAGGCTTAGCAGTGAGGGGCCCATGGATATGACTAGGGGGACTGGGAGGGGGGATTGTGAGGACAGACTCCCAACAATGCACACTCCCACTGGGATATCTGAACTAACTTCTAGTATTTTCTCAACTAAATCAGAGGATTTTTCTTGTACACAGGTGGTTATGGTTTGGGTGTAACATGTCCCCCAAAAGCTCATGTGCGAGACAATGCAAGAAGGTTTAGAAGTGAAATGATTGTTATGAGAGCCTTAACCTAATCAGTGAATTAATTCCCCAACAAGGATTAACCAACCATGTGATAACTGGAGGTGGGTCATTGGGAGTGTCCTTTTGGGGTATATATTTTATATCTGGTCAGTGGAGTCTCTCTCTGCTTCCTGGTGTGGTATATTGAGAAGTTCCCCCCTACCATATTCTTCAGCCCTGATGTTCTGCCTCCTCATCTCAAGCCCCTAGGAATGGAGCCAGCCATCTATGGACTGAAACTATGAGCCCCCAAGTAAACTTTTCCTAAAATCGTTCTTGTCAGGTCTTTTGGTTACAGCCGTGAAAAAGCTAACACTGGCCCTGCCTTTAAGCTGCTTGATCCTGATCCCTTTGCAAATCCAATCAGCTACTTCACTAGCTCAAAGAGCTAAGTGATTATGTCTTTCATATAGGATCATGGTTTGGGTTCCAATCATGCCAAATAAAGGTCCCAATTACCTAATCACTACACGACGTATGATAGAGGTGTCTCACACTTCAAGTCTGATCAGTATTTACAGATGACCCTCATTCTTCACAGATCCTACATGTATGAATCTGTAGCTCTATCATCAATGTTCCCTGTGCTTATGCATGTGGAGGGCAGTAGGAGATTTATGTCACCCAATGCCACATTCCCAGCTGAGGTTGAAAAAACATCAGTGTTCTGCACCTTGATTTAGTCCTCATACTATAAGAAAGCATCCCCTTTTCGGGGGATCCATTTCCTGTCTGCAATGGCCTCAGCCATAGTTCTGAAGTGTGGCCTGGCGATCCTACACACTAAGAAGCGCACATGCACTTCTTGGAGAGGATATGTGTGGTCTGTGGCTTCATCAAGCATGTGATATAGAACTGTTGGCCAGGAGCTCAATGCTGATGAATCAACAGTGTATATTAAATAAGGTGTTTTAAAAATAGGGACTGACATAAAAGAATATTATGTCTTTATTAGGTCAAAAAAAAAAAAAAAAAAAAAAAAGAAGCTTGTGGGAACCTGACCCTGTACTTGCCTTGGGAGTGATGGCTTAGTTATTTGTTATTCCAGCAATCTCCAGGACTTCATAGAATTTCACTGTTGTGAATCGAATGTGTGTGTTCATCCAATAAGACTTTAGTTCAAGGGATTTGTATCCAACACACAGGTAGACCTTTCTTCAGCATATATTTTTTTAAGCCCTTTAGAACACAAGTCCCTGAAAAGTGTGAACCCTTTAAATGAATCATTTTGTTTCTCTTTACCACTTACTTGTCCAAGTCAATCCCAGGCCACTGAGGTTGGGATCTGTGGAAACTCCACACACACAAATCCCCATCAGTTCTTGGGACTGAACATCTGTGCTGTTGACAGGCTGGGGAAAGGGCTCCCTGAGTGGTGAATCTTGACTTTTGGTACAGAGCCACTCACTCTGTTGTGGTGAAGCCACAGGAAGCGTGTTACATTCTTTCTAATGTGTCTTGGTCCTAAAATGAATTGAGAAGTAATGGGGGACTGTAGAAATAGATACAAAGTCAATGCAGTCATTATAAATTGACTATCTGTAAGGTAAATGAAAAGGACAGGAGATTGAAGCCTTTAACGCTGATAGAAGCTCATTGGTAAAGGGTGATTTAATTGCTTACCTCAAACTTCAAACTCAATGAGGATTGTGTAGTGGATACCTAGAAAGAGGTACCTGTCACACTGGCATATTCAGAGTTTGCAGATGTCTGCTCTGAGCCAGATGTGGCGTGCTACCCACATTGGCTTCTCCCATCCCAAGTGACTAATCCATGTTCCCACCTCATCATCATCCACCCTTCATGCAACACACATTTACTTCGAGTGGCTTCAAGACACCAAGACGAAGTCAAACCTGGGCCTGCTATACTGTCTGACTTAAGCATTCGGGGTATGGAGCAAGAGCGTATGGGTATGAATTACAGCTTTACCTCTCATTAGCTGTGTTTTCCTATGCCAGTTACCTAACCTACCAGGGCCTCAATTTCCACAGCTGTAAAGCATAGATAACACCAGTACCCACCTCATAGGCTGCTGTGAGGATTAAATGAGATAATCTGCATATCACCACTCAGCACAGTGCCTGGCATAGAGTGAGTACTTGTCTGACAAGCAGAAGGGTCACCATGGTGCCAAGGTGTCCTTAGCAAGAGAGTGGTTTGAAAGAAAAAAAAAAAAAAAAAAAGCACTTGGGCCGAATCGTACAGGGCCTCATACATAGTTAAAAAATCCTCCCTTTGGCTAAGTTTCAAATGTTTAACTTTGCATGATTTTAAGTGGTACACAGACCACTTTGTTTGCAAGAAAGGAATGTTGGTACTTTAAAAGGGTACTGCAGAAATTATATTCCCTGGAAAAACTTACAAGACAGCCTTAATATGTTAATTGCCTGAGTTCCCCACACTGTGCTCCAAAAGACCCTGACTTCAAATCCTGCTGGAACCTACTACCCTCAGCTGCTTTGTATCATGAGGGAAGTATCTATGCTGTGGATACTTTTGCCCAGGCTCACACGCATTATTTCACTCAACCCTCACAACTGCCTTCCCAAGTCATCTGATCCCATTTTGTAGATGAGAAAGTGAAGTTCCTCCTCTAGAAAGACCCTGGAACTGAGAAGCATGTTTCTGCTCCAGGACTCCCTGGACTCTCACTGATATCCAGAGGGACCTTGAATGTGATAGAGACATATCCCTGAAGTCTGACGAACTGCCTTAGCTCAACCTCTCACCTCTGGGACCTCAGTGTTTATTCCTACTGGACAAGTGGGAATAATAACATCTACCTTGCAAACTGGTTGTGAGACGTGGCTATGGTGTTAATACATAAAGGTCAGCACAGTGCCAGGCAAATAGTAAGCACTCCATAAATGTTCTACTACTGCAGTGCTATGTTGCCAGTGTGTTCTCAAGATGTGTAGAAATATTTCCACTACTACATAGAAGTTGTAGAATCTTTGTTTCCTTTAACTCTGCTTTTTACATTAGCCAGCTTCTGTTTCCTAAGATAACATGGCATGAATGGGAACATGCAACCCTGATTCCCTGTTGAGGGTTGTTTATATCATGTATGTTTGCTCCATCCTTAGCAGAGATGGGACAGGGAAGCTACATATGGACGCATGCAAGAAGCTAAGCCCCGATTGCTTCTAAACTGGTTTTCTCCAAATGATGCTTTTTAATTAAACCTTGAAAGGTTTAATTAGGGAATGACATGAGTCATCTTTGTTTCTGAGAATGTATTTGTGGTTTGGCTAATTATGTAGTGGGATTTAATATGATTTCTCTCCTCATGTGTGAAATTAATACATGGAATATTTTACAAAGGAAAACATCTAAGGCATTTACCTGGGCAGCAGGTGGGGAGCAAATAAATAGTTGAAAGGACATTCGTTTAAAGTCATGCTAAGAAAAGCTGGGCTGGTTTGAAATGGGTCACTTAATGTGCCTCAAAGAGAAAGGCAGTCTTTTAATCAGTGTGTCTCATTGTGCAGCCTTTGATGTCACCTTGTTGCTTGGAGATGAAATCTAGTCTCCTCATCAAGGTGCTTAACTTGCACACAACCTTGTGCATACTACTGTCCAGCTGTATCATGCTCCGCCAATTTCCCAAACTGCCAGGCTCCTTCATGCATAGGTGGCTCCATTTGGTGTGGTCTTTCTTGTAGTGCCTTGGTTCCTCTCTTCCGGATAAATTCTTTCACATTTGCATGAATATTGTCTTTATTTTCTATATTCAATGCTTTGACATCATGGGTGTGGCTGACCTGGAGGAGCTTGCCCTTGCAGTGCTAGTGAGTTCCTAGAGAGCACAAACATTGCCAGGCCTGCAAGTTCACCTTCCATATCCAATCCAGGGCCCAAATCCCAAATACCTCTGTTACCAGGCTTTTACAGTCACGACTCCTGTCTCCCTGCTCTAATCGCTGAACAAGAGGGACAGCCCCTGCACCCCAGCCCATTGAAGTGATCCAAATTAACCAGTCTCAAACATTAATATGCATACATGAGCATTGCCATGTGCCAACACAACTTTCATGTCACTAGGTATTTTTCAGCTTCATTTTTATCTTATAGAACCAGGCTTCTGGCCAGAGAGAAACACTTCCCAACAGAGAGGCTCACTTAGTGGGGGGCTAAAGCATTGGGACATCCTAAGTTGAAGGGTGGGCTCCTATTCTGGTAGTTCCGGAAGCCACACCCTCCAATCCTCATCTGTATCCTTGACATTTTTGTTCTGAACCCTTCCATGAATATTAACTGAGTATTAATTCACCAAATATTGAGCATCAGTTATGTGGCAAATCGATATGACAGACGATATAACTAATAAACGTATGTCAGATAGTGGAATAGTGAGCACAGAGTGGAGGGTGCTATTAAAAGTGGGTGGCCAAGGAAGACCTTTCTAATGTGAAGAGGCCAATGGAAGCAGGAGTGAGCCAAGTGTGCATTTGGTAAGGCATGTTCCAAACAGCAGTAACTGAGTACAGAGGCCCCGGAGTGGGAGTAGGCTTTGTTGAGGGAAAGCAAGGTAACTTATGTATCTGGAACAGTGAGCAAGAGGAACATGGAGAGGTAGCCAGAGGCCATAGAACATTCTGGACAATGTGAAGAATGGAGCTTTTACTCTGCCTGAGATGCGTACCACTGGTGGGTTTTGAGCAGCACAGTGATATCAAAGCTGCCAAGAATCAAAGGATGTCCAGCAGAGGGCTGTATTCTTCCAAAGAAAAGCTTATCATCTCATTCACTCCAAGGTACCTTTTGCTCATCAGGTGTGCATTCCCAGGATCACACTGGTCTAGTCCTGCCTGTCACCTTATATAATTTTGGCTTCTGTGAGAGGGGAAAAACAGCAAGAGCCAGGGAGGAAAGCCAGGGAAGCCATTTAAAAGGATCTTGAAAAATCTCAGGAAGATATGGTGGGGGTAGTAAAAGATATTTCAAGATGTACTTGGATTCTGAATCTATATGGAAAGCAGACAGGAGGATTTTCTGACACATTGGAGTGTAGGTGCAAGAGGAAGGAAGGAAGGGAGGGAGGGAGGGAGGGAGGGAGGGGTGACTCCCTCCAGGATTTTGGCCTCAGCAACTGGAAAGTGAGGTTGCAATCAACAGAGGGGGAAAGGGCCACAGGAGGCCACAGCATGGGGCCGAGGAAGCAGAAATCAGGAGTTCAGGGGGAGTGTGTTCAGTGAGCCATCCACATGGAGAAATCAAACAGGCAATTAGGCATACACATCCAGAGTTCATGGCAGAAGATGTCAACGTTGGAGTCATCTGTAGAGATGGTAAGCAGGGATGCTACTGGTCCAAATCACTTGGAATGGGTGGATTGATCAAGATCAGGGAGATGAGAAGGAACTTCTATACAAATCTAAGAAGAATCAAAAGGAGAAAAATGTTCTAGAAGCTACACATTTTAAGTTTCAAGGAGGAACAGGGGTGAAGGGAGTCAAATACTGTTGAAATTAACTAATGAGACCAATACTAGACTATTAGGTCTATTCACAGGATGGACGTGGCAGAGCAAAAGTAATCAAATATTTAAAGGAGTTTTGATATCAGAGGGAAGAAATGAAGCAGCCGTTAGAGGGGTGTCTGTGAATGAGGAATTAATGCAGCAAGTCTGGATGCTGATGAGAATAAGGCAGGAGAGGGGGGAATAACAAGGTGATGGACCCTGGGAGGGGATCTAGTCGAGCTGAAGGCCTGAGCACCTGGGGGGGCGGGGGGCATGGAGGTCTGTGTGTGGTGAAAGGAGGTAAGACAAAGTAAATGCAGATGTGGGTGCATTGGGTGGTGGGAAGACATGAATTGTTGTCTTTTTCCGGTGAAATAGGAAGCAAGGCCATTCACGTAGGGAAAAAGAGTCAAAAAACGATCCCTTTCTTCTTGATTCTAGTTTCTGCCATACTGGATTCCTAAAAAATAGGAATGATCCATCTCAGAAATACTCATATTTCTTAAATGGCCAAGTGAACCTTAGACACCTAGAGTGTCTATGGTGTATTATTCCTAGAGTGGAATATTACTGGACAGGTAAGGGTTGTTAGGGAGGAATTTCATTCTTCATTCGTATCTGTCAGAGAAGGAAATGGGGAACAAGTCTCCGGGTCACCAGCGTCCTATGTTAGCATCCTTATCTTCTCCCACCAGTTTACCCTTTGAGGCTGTGAATCTGCACCTCCTAGTCCCATTCCACTAATATTAAAGTCCCCTGGGTGTTCAGTTCTCCTATTCATTATTATTATTTTTTTAATTAAAAAAATTCAACCTCTCAAGTTTCTCTCCCAATACTGAACATTCCAGAAGAAAAAAGCAGTGGCAAGGACGAATTCTATGAAGGAAGGAAGAGGTTGGGGAAGAGGACTTGAGCATCCAGGCCCAGGTTTATTTTGGGCAGACATGGCAGGGAGGGGAAGCTGTGAACACTCCCGCATTCGTAATTTTTGTCTTGTCACAACTATAATCAAAGTCCTGATGACACTGTTGTCATAAAATCTATTCAACCACTACTCTGGGCTCAGGTTTAGTCTGTATCCTGGGCATTCACAATAAATTCTCCCACGGCTGTTCAGGCTCCCCTTGTCATACCGTGTTTTACTACCGATTCTGGACCTTAAAATGCAACATGTACTTTATACCGAATAAAGAATCTCAGAGAAGGAAACTTGGAGGGCATCTTATCCACCCGCCAGAATTTCCTATAACTTCCCTGACAAGCAGCCATTCAGACTATATAAAGGACCGGGGGACTACTCCACTGTGGAATGGGCTGTATTATTACCCACTGCAATCTCTCCCTCTGCTTCCAAACTTTCCATCTCCAGCTCCCCTCTGGAACCCCAGAGAACAAATACATTCTGTCCTCTTTTTGTGGGGAACCACCCTTCTCCTGTCTTGCTAAATGTCTAGTCACCCTCTGAATCAAAAACATGCCTATATTTGGCTTAGTCTTTGCCAGCTAGTAAATTAAACATTGGAGAAAAAAATAATACCTACTTGAAGTCAGGTTCCAAATAGTCCTTTGCCTAAAGAGGATTAAGAACTGCTTTTAGCAAAGCCCTGAGCAACTCAGCGAGACCCTGTCTCTAAATAAAATATTGAAAAGGGCTGGGGATGGGGCTCAGCGGTTAACGGTCTCTGGGTTTAATCCCCAATACAAAAAAAAAAAAAAGGAGTTCCTTTGTAGTCAGCACTATCAAATCTGATGGCAAGGCTAGAGCTGGGTGAAATTTTATGTTTAAATGATAAATCTTCTAGGACTGCTCCAAGGACTGAAAGGGTGGGAGCACCATGGTTACCTGAGACTGAGGTCGGATGGGGTGGGTCCTACACATTTCTTGCTTCTACCAACTGTAGTCTCAGTTGGGCTCCTCTGTGACTTCCTTGCAGGTCTTAATCCTTGAGCTAGGTGCTAGGGTCTCAACAATGAGCATCAAAGCATAGTGTAGACTGCAAAGCTTCTAGCACCATCTCGACAATGGGATAGAACAGGGAATATAATGATCAGGGGAAAAAAAAAAAAAACTCTTTCTTTGAGCAGCTAATATTTTGGTGAGGAGGAAAAATGAGTTAGACAATCCCATAAACATATGTGAAACTGCAAGATACTAAGGCTATGAAGGGAAGCTTTGTAATGTTATGAGAGCACGGAATAGGAGGAACTAAGCTAGTTCAAATGAGGAGGTGAAAGCCTCTGCAGATGAAGTCATGTTGGAATTGGCCTCTAGAGGAAGTATAGGAGAAGGTCTCTGGCCGATGGCAGCACAGTGGATGGTGGAGGCGCTCAGCATGTGTGAAGGTGGGCAGGCAGGCAGTGTGGAAGAGCAAAGTCCGAGATGAAGTTTGAGAGGTACAGGGAATGCAGGTCATGGTTGGCTTTGCGGGCCAGCTTAAGATTTTCCACATTTAACTGTGAACGGTCAGAATCCACTGAAATGTTCCAAGCAGTGTATGAGCACTCATATAATATAGTCAAATTTATATTTAGATCATTCCTGATGCAATGAAGAGAATGGTTTGGAAAGGATCATGGTGAAGACAGAGTTACTATGGCAATGGTACAGAGGTGAGATATGTTGACTAGGACCAGGGTAATAGCAGTGAATGTGGAAACAAGAGGACACTGATTTGCAAGAGTTTTAGGAGAGGAAATAATGGGTGTCATGGCGATTTGGATATGGGAAGCAAGGGAAAGCATGATGACTTTTGGAATTCCTGGCCAGGCCTGCCACATTCACCTGTCAGTTATCTAACAGGGAAGATAGCCTACTTACCCATGACTCGTTCCAGAGCCAAACATGACGTTCACGAAGGATGCCTACTCACTATTATAAACTTCTGGAAAGTGGGAAACTGTGGCATAGGAATGTATCATAATTGGATGTTATTTCTGGTGATGTGGTTTTCTCAAGTCATATTGTTGTTTGCAGATATGTTAGTTGGAGTTGCAGAATGATACATTTAGGGATGATAAATATTTGTTAAGTCCTCATTTAGGTCTTTCTGACAGGCCTCACCCTAAACAGAATCTCATAGCCATCAATTAATCACATCTTCTGGAATGTTCTGGAGAGACTAGAGCAATCTGTCCCCTGAAACATACCCCAGCTTGAGATCTGCTGGTGCTTTGCTGAGAATGTGTCCTTCTCCAAGACTGATAGCCAGTGTGCATTTTTACTAAGCCCTTTACCTAGTGCCCTGTAGGACTTGTGCAGTATGGGGAATGAATCCCAGGTGGCGACCGAGAGTGGCAAAGCCACACTCTGGGATAGGAAGTGCTCTAAGAGACCTGTTCAGTCTGGAAATCTAAAATGAAACACAGCCATGAGGTGACAGTAGACAATATGAACTTGTAGTTCTAAGGAGATGCCTAGAATGGTGACTCAAGAGCATCTCAGGGGAGGGTTGATCTTGATCAAGGAATACTGTGCATTGGAAGTGTTGTCACAAGGTACTATTTATGAAAGGAAGGCTGGGTCAAAGCCTCCCTACTCTGAGGTTTCGCAATTCATTAACTCATGGTTTTCAAGCCACTCGGGTGTCTGATTAAAGCCCTCTTACTCCTGGAAAAATTGGTTATAAAGAAAAAGGAGTATGAGATAGAGCCCAAAGGTAAGGTGGCTGGGCCTCTAAAGGAGAACTGGCTATCACCTGTAGGTGATGTTTCCTGCTTCTGTTATAGGAGAAACAGAATGGCCACCCCATCCTGTCCAGAGTGGTCAACAGACATTGGCTAGGCTTGCATTGTTCCCTGAAGAAAGAATCCTATTGGTTGATGTCTAAGCATCTTAGTCTAAGGAGTATTCCCACGCCCTCTGCCTATTCAGCAGAACAAAATTTCTAGGCAAAGGCACAGACAGGAGTGACAAATTGGCTCCTATGTCTGCTTTACAGTATAATTAATGGTCTTCCAATCTTGGAAGAAAAAGAAAAGAGAGCTTTTTGCTTTATAATCAACAACTCTTAATTATCTTGATGGTTATTAATTTGTATGTCCATATTTCTCCTTGGTTAATTATTAATCCTATGTTCTCTGTCAACTCTATTTTCTGTCACTTTCCAGTACTGGATATTAAGATTTGCTTTTTCAAATTCCAGTCATCTCCCAAGAATTTTACACTTCTCAATGGTATTTATGTCACTGTTTGATCTTGTTTTGTGCCCAAGTACTTATCATCATGTAACCCATCTTGAAGGTGGCTAACATTTTAAAATTCTGCAAATCCATGAAGGATTTTAGATATATTGGCATGCTTTTTTTTTTTCCTCAGAGACCTTGCCTATGGCAATAGTTTCAAGGGTAATGAGCTTCAGACCCTAACCGTACTTCATTAGTGTGTCCATCTCTCCTGGAAGTATTACAGGTCCTATTACTTCACATGTCTGAAACCAAGCACTCGAGCTACACCCTACTCTTGCTCCATGTTCTGTGAGGTCAATCTTAAAAATTAGCAACATAGAGACATATATCTGGATGCCATCTCTCTCTACTTTAGCCTTAAAATATTACTGCCTTTTATCTTACTTGTCAGCTCCTTTAATATTTTCTGTGCCCTGAGGCCAGGTGATCTAAGCCCAGTCCTACCCAGTCACTCCCTGTTCAATGCCCTTCAGAGGAAGGACCCCCAACCCCACTCCTGGCTTATAAACTCCTGATGGCCTATTCTCACCTCCACCCTACCCTCCTTGAAAAATGAATTCTTTAACCTCACTCTGCCCAAAGCCAACCTCTCATCAGATCTATTAATGTTCTCCTTGGGAAATTTTGCTAAACTCCTCTGGTCAGATCTTCACCCCATTCTAATTATCAATAATTGTTTTCTGCTATGTTTTAGTTGTCATTTTACAGGTTTCTCTTTCCCAGGAGAGGCAGTATGATAAACACTGATTATATAGTGCTTGATTTCAAATCTCAATTTTGCCTCTTCCTAGCTGTGTGAATGTGGGCTAATTATTTAACTTCTCTGAATCTCTTTTTCCTCACCTACAAAAATCGGGATAGTAATAAACTATTAAACCATATATTCTGCACACACAAGAATGATGCAAATACATAGATAAACCTCAAGAAATATTGAAAGGACAGTGTCAAAGGTTAAGTTCAGACTTTATTGGGATCATCAAGATAGGATTTTGAGGTAGGGGGAGAGATGGAGCTCAATCCCAAATAAAACATGGGGCATTAGGAGCTGATAGTCAAGGAGCAGGGTGGGTGACCGTGAATGGAAAATTAGGAGGAGGAAATTGGACCGAGGGAGAGCCTAACTAAATCCAGCCAACAGGATCCCTTCTGAAGACACACACCATCTGGGGGATGGTAGACCTGACTTGATAAGGAAGATGAGGACTTCTTTCTAAAACAGGCTGAAGTTTGGCCAAGCATAGAATCTTTGTCAAGGGTCAGTCAATGTTCAATATTTGATTAATACAGTCTAAAAACAACCATGTTACAATGTAGATAAGTAGATCCTGTCTTTTGGTTCATTCTTTAAGATACATAGGACTCAATAACACTTACGTTCTTAAAATGACTCAAATTGTTGACAAGAATTCAGTGGAGATTGGTAAAAGAACACCAGAATAGTGTTCTCTCTACTATTTTACCTGTGTTCCCTAAAGTAAATCCTTTTTGTGTCTGTTTTCTCCACATATAAAGTGGGAATAATATCTTAAGTCATGAACTAAATAAGATGATCTGCACAGGTTTCCTATCACAGTGAATGGTATTTCCCTTGATAAATCACCTTCCACTCTTTATAGAAGCTAACTTTCGGTTAAATTAGAGAAGGGAGTGTGAGGAGATAAGAACAGGTAAAAATTCCCTCTTTATCCTATGAATGCTAAATTGTTAAGCTCCGCAAACAATAAAATAACCGATATCTTTGAAATATCAAAGCGTGCCAGGCACAATTCTAAATAGAGTGGCTCTCCTTAGCTACAGATTCAGGTTTTCATGGTCCAAATATATTACAATGAGGAATTCAGGTATTTTGAGAAAGACCACATTCACTTACCTTTATTATAGTATATGATTATAATTATTCTATTATTATTGTTAATTATATCTTGCTAGTCACATGTATGTATTGGACGAAACATAATATCTATGTACATAGGGTTTTGCACTGTCTGTGGTGATAGGCATCTCCTTTGGGTCTTGGAACACATCCCCTGGAGAAAAGATGGGACAACTGTATCTTACATTCAGTACCTCAGACACAGGGAAGAATGACTTCGTGACAATGAGTCTTTTTGAAACCCAGGGTAACACAGAAGGAAAGAAAGTGGCCTCAATACCATGCTCAACAGCTTCTCCTTGGCTCAGAAACTGGCATCTTCATAGAAGTGGTACCTTCCTTTTGCCTCCCCTCCTAGTTCCTTGGCAATAAAATAGCTCTGTTCAGGGAAAAGTTGCTGTCAAAGGTGGAGCACTCTACACAGCTGGCCCTGGTGGAAGCTTGGTTCTTCGACAACAGCCCCCCAATTAGGCTTTTTGAAACAGTGATTGACATTTTCCTATGATAGCTACTCACCTCTTGCCCCATAGGTAGTAAACAGTTGTTTACAAGCATTAGTTTTCCACTTCACTGTGCACAAAAACCCATGTGACTTCTTCCCCCAGGATTTATCCACATTAATAAACACACTCCAAAATCAGCTGGGTTGCAAAAATGTCCGCATTATAACAGATTTGCACCATAACTGTTGGAAATTACCTGATGATTAATGTTGTCTAACCCAGAGAACTCTATTGCAGAGAGGTTGAGGATTTATCGATAAATGTGATCATAATCCTCTATCTTTGTTTATATCAGTAATTAATGCAGTTCAGGAGTGCGTCTGCAAAACCTTGTATAAGCAAGATTTATTCCCACTGGAATAGATTACAGCCATATGTCACCATTCAGAAGGTAATTGGTACATTTCATTAGAAAGTAATTGAAAAAAAAGATTTATTTTAATGCCCCATAATAAATAATCTTGATAAACATTGTTAGCAGAGATATCTTCACTGTGTAAAGAATTTGCTCTACATAAAAATATAGTGCATACTATATATCATTCTCACATTTCTCTGAAAGATTTTACTTACCTTGTGACTCAGAGTAAAGACGATCATGATCTTACACTATAAGGTTTCCTTTGAGGACAAGACCTCCTCCTCATGGCCACATTTCTTTGTTATTCTCATGACTCATATTGACAATAAGACCCTGGCCTGATCGGATCCCTCACCAGTAGCCTGTATCTAAGAGTTGGTTAGAGCAAAGACTTGAGAGTTGGTGAGACCACACTTTGAGGTGACGCAGTCAGACTAAAGGAAATATTATGGGACATATCTCTTAGTGCTTTGACAAGCATGAAGTGGGGTGGTAAACATAGAGCATTTCAATAATTCCTGGAATAAAGTGTGCAATGAATATTAATAAATACTGTCATCATCTCTCAGTGCAGCTACCCTGATTTGGGGGAGACATCCTGTATTCTAGAGTCAGCTTTCACTCAAATCTCATTATAAAAGCAAGAGTGGTGTGTGCAAGCATCTCTCTGCCCATTTCCATTTGTAAATGTAATAAATTTAACAAGTACATGAAAACAGTGAAGTGTGCAATATTCTAGTTCCAGCCACCGGCAGGACCCAACCTTCCCTGACCCCTCAGAAGGCCCTAATGTTAAATTGATAATTCTTTCCAGAGTTTTGCAACCCTGTTCAGCTACTATGTAGATTAAAGCCATTTCCCCTAGTTCTTCAACAAACTTGAACTAAGAATAGAAATCTGGAAAGGCCGTCCACAGATTGAAATGAAATTACACTCTGGCAGGGAAGCAACTACAACTTCAGAACAATGGCTGGAGAAAAAGTGAGTTAAATAATTTTCATTGTCTACCCCCAATAGTCATGCCATGTTGGAGAGCTTTGATTCAACCTGCTTTCTCGATAATCATACGGACTTGTGCTAAGCATGGCATATACATAGATTTTAAAAGACTATTAGAGTCCTCATTACCTTTACTTCATAGGTGAATAAAGTTGAGGTTCAGAGATGGTGAGCACTTTACCAAAATCATTTACTAAGTAAATGATTAAAATCATTCTACTGAGCTGAGTCTTAAACCTCACATTCTGTGTTTCTTACTCTGCCTTATTGCAGTTTTGTTCTTCTTGAATTAGGTTATAGTAAGCCAAAGGATCAACTTCACACACCTCCCTGGAGGATATTTTGCCCCAAGAATGGAAATCAAATAATCTAAATGATAAATTAAGTCACTATTTTTTCAATTAAATACAGATATTTTATGTGGAAGAACACCAAACTTATTTGGCTTTTTTAGGTTGAACCCAGGAGACTTTAAGGAAATGCTGGTCTTTTAGAGAGCCTTTGCCCCAGACCCTCACAGGAACATACTCATCCTCTACGGTAGTTGGTAATTCCATATGGTGTTTGGGAAGACTATTTACTTGAGTCCCATCTCTGAGTCATCGAGCCCTATCCATCCATTAAGGATTCATCACACTGTGTATAGGACACCCTGAGGACTCTCTGAACCCTGTAAAAGTCTGAGAGCATAGTCCATGCTTAGTACGCAGTGGCTACTTTCCAAACGTGCTCTCTGATTCCTTCAGCCACCAGTTTTCATATCATCCTACAGCTAACCATACTAAGCCCAAGGCCAGAACCATCAGTCCATATCACTTTCAATCCCATATTAGGCTTCCCATTCCCTTCGTTAATGAAGCCCTGGAAATGAATCACACAGAGTGCAAAGTATGAAGGCTGAGTACTACCTTTTTTTTTTCCCCCATGGCTGGGCCAAAAAATAGAGGTTTTGCAATTAATATCTAATAGAACTTTCATTTTAAATGGATACATTTGCATTAACCAAAATATCTTAGAACACAAATAAGTACTCCCTAAATTTTATTCAGTTATAATTTGCTTTGCCTGAATTGAACAGACACTTCAGAGAAGAAGAAAATATATGAAATTTGGTCAAAAATATATGAAAAAAAATGTTCAGCATCTCTAGCAATTAGAGAAATGCAAATTAAAACTATACTGAGATTTCATCTCACTCCAGTCAGAAGGGCAGTTATTAGCCATACAAGCAACAATAAGTGTTGGAGAGGATGTAAAGGAAAAGATACACTCATTCTTTGCTGGTGGGACTGAAAATTGTAACCACTCTGGAAAGCAGTATGGAGATTCCTCAGAAAACTAGGAATGGAACCACCATTTGATCCAGTTATCCCACCCCTCAGCATATACCCAAAGGACTTAAAATTGGTATACTATAGTGATGCAGCCAAATCAACATTCATAGCAGCTCAATCCACAATAGCTAAGCTATGGAACCAACCTAGATTCCCTACAACAGATGAATGGATAAAGAAAATGTGGTACATATACATAATGTGATATCACTCTGAAGAACACCATGAATGCGGAAGTGTATATCATTGCTGTGATATTCAAATCAATTACTTGGTTTCTGTCCCACATTAGAATAATGAATAAAGAAGAATAAAATTATGGCATTTGCTTGGAATTGAATGGAACTGGAGATTATCATGCTAAATGAAATAAGCCAATCCCCCCAAAACCAAAGGCTAAATGTTCTCTTCGATATGCAGTTGCTAACCCACAGTAAGGGTGGGAGGGAAGAATAGAAGTACTTTGGATTAGACGAAGGGGGGATGGGAATAGGGAAGAGAGTAGAATGAATCAGAACTTCCCTATGTTCTTGTATGAATACATGACCAGTATAACTCATCATGTACAACATGTCAAAATGCATTCTACTGTCATACATACCCAAAAAGAATAAAAAAATAATTTGCTTTGTCCCCAAAACCCTTAAACCTTAGTCTATAGCTCATTATCAGTAAATCCAAGGCAGATTTAGGGCAGCATTTAAAACTATATGTACTTTAGAAAGAGCTGTGGTGGGGACCTCCAATTTCCTGCTGGCTACTCACTGTGTAATCTGACACATCACATCTCCAAGCTTCACTTTCACTGTGTCTAAAATGAGGAGGATAATATTAATGGCAGTATAATGACTTTTGTCCAGAATAATTGTAAGCTGGAAATTATTTAAACACCTTTTACAAAATTAAGCTAGAAGTGTAATTTTTTTGCGTATGCGATATTTGCATTTTTAGCCTTCTCAGGACTGAGAAGCTCACCTGTTTTGGTCCCTGTAGGCCGGGATTCCTGTACAACATCTAAGTGGGTGATGAGGATGTCTATTGAGCGTTAGCATGGAGGATGAACAGAGCTCGTTATGATCACTTGACTCAATGCGAGAGTTTTTCCTTATACTATAAGCATGATAGGCAGTACACTTATTTATTAATCTTCCAAAACCTGTATACTGATGATAAATGCTGGTTTTGTTTTAAGGCTTTAACCCTTTCAAATGCTACTACAACTCCCACTGGATGGAGAAAAGTGGGTCTCGAGGGCCACATGGCAAGTTAATGGCACACCTGGTGATAAGATTCCACTCCAAACTCCTTGTTCAGTGTTTCTTCTGCTCTGACACCCTATACCACAGGGTCAATGGACTGAGAATTCTGATCAGAGCTAGAGATTTCATTTCAGTGAGAATTCCAAATAGCATCTCTGAACTTCTTATTTTGATTTCGAATTGCACTCATCAGTAGCCTAGCTCTATGTGACCCATGGAGTCAGGTCTTACTGGGAAAACTGGAAAAGTAGCACTCTGAAGAACAGCATGAATGCGGAAGTGTTGTGATATTCAAATCAATTATTTGGTTTCTGTCCCACATTAGAATAAGTACGGAGAATGTAATGGTTTGGGGATGGCAAGGTACTGGGAGGACTACAGAGTTTCTCTGGAAACTGCACTTATCATGTCTGTGGTTTCATACGCAGTCACCTTGGCAACCTCCACTTTTGAGAAACACGATTTGCTACAAAATCTCAGTTTCTTATCACAATTCAGAAGGTCATATTAAATAGTTGTGTGAACCTCATATTCTAATACAAATCTAGATGGTCTAGGCTATCCACTCTGCACAGTCCCTTATTAAAGTAAACATGAGATTCATGAGGACAAAGCCTAACATGGCATACCATTTTATAGTAAACATTTTCTCCATAAGTAGGGAATAATAAAAGTACTGCATAGTAAAATGCATAAACCAATAAGTCATTTACCAAGTATTATGTACTGTACACCATTATGTACACATTTATAGGGCTGCAGCCAGGCCTGTGGACATCACTACCACCACAGACACTTGTGTGATGCATTGACCTAGGGAGGCTTCAACATCACTAGGCAATACGGACTTTTGAGCTTCATTACAGTAACCTCACAGGCCCACTGTTGTATATGTGATGCATGTCGGTACCAGATAAAATGACCTGCAGTGCCTCTTCTGTGGGCCCACTGGCTTTCTGTGTTGCCAATCTAATGAGATTGTGTATATAAAACTTTAGCAACTCAGTGGGATCTTTTATTCAAAGGGCATGTATTTTATTTATAGCAACTTTTAAATATTTCTCGATTTCTTCATGGATTTGAAGGGATTCACTAGCTCTTATTGAATCTTTAGGAGCTTGAAGTTTACTTGCCATTTCAAGAAAAGTGCTCAAAAAAAATTCCCGTATTTTATTTGTACTGTTTGACTAAACACTGAAGAAAACTAGCAGCTGTTTTGAGGAAACTGATTTTTATCAACATAATGGGCTCAAGAAATGCCGAGTGAGATTTTGAGACGAAGATAATCTTAAGAGCAGGACATTGGCTACCATCATGTTAAAGGTCTGTGGTCCAACTGTATTTCAGTTTGAAAATTAATAATGTTCCCCACGTTATTTTCTTGTATCCCTTGTCTCTCACCCTGTATTTTTGAGTAAGCCTCTCAGTCTTATCTGAAGGAACTTGGAAGCCTAGGGTTTTCACTTAAAAGTCTGCTGTCAAATTCCAGCAACAGCTTTGGAACAACTGTAGCATTGATGTAGCAGATTCTATAACGTATGCTGTGCACAGTAAGCATTTTTCCTGTATAGTATTGTTTGGGTTCACTACCAGTCCCATTTGGTAAGAGGAACAACTGGAATCTAAAGAGTTAAATGTTTAACACTGTGGCCAAAAAGCACAGGCCCAGAGAGCTGTAGATCAACTCAGTTCTCCCAACTCCTAGCCAATGTATTCTACAATATTGTTTCTATTTAATAAAAAGTAACTTTACATTTTGGGTAGAAAACTCTTCCTGTAATCTACCATGTCACCATCGATAGATAAACCCAATTTTTAAAACATGAGCATCTGGATAGTCCTAAAGTTTTCCCTTTCCAGCCTGCACAGGGTCTTCAACAGATCCTACAGCAAGCAGGCTCGTATACAGTATTCTGTTCTTATGTAGTATTTCTGATCATCCTGCCTTGCAGCAGAGAGTTAGCTTACCCTCTGTTCTTGATTTGTCTACTTCAAGTGTCACTGAAATGTCACCTCTCAGAGGCTCTCCCTGACTACCCTTCAAACACTGACATTTCTTCATGCCCCTGGGCATAGTTTGTAGCTATGTGTCTGTTCACTTGTTTTCTTTCTCTCATCCTGTGGAATAAAGCCTATAAGGTGGTGATTCTGCTAGATTCACGCCCAGTATAAAGGATGTGCCTAATATTCAATGAATATTCACTGAGGTGAGTTGCTGTCCCCCGGAGAGCCCATCATCTAGCATTGAATATGATGCTTTTATGTTCCAAACAAGGTCCAGGACCAAAAACATCACTTTCCTTCCTCTTACCATCTTTGTACGATTTGCAACAATTTGTGATTTCTTAATTTTGATCATGTTCGAGTCATACTAGCATTGTCTCATACTGAACTTGGACCAAAAGCAAAAGCTGCAGCTACCCATATTTTGCCAGGCTATCTTTTAGGTTTTCTGGGAGCACAATAGTTTCTCCTCTTTTAAATGCCTTAGACTCTTTATTCTCCCTTCAGCGGGAATATAAGACACTGGTTTAGATACAGAACTTCAGATGCAGGATGAGCCCAAGCACCTCTATCTGCTGGATGTTTCATCTTGGAGAAGTTGTCCATCTTCCTGAGGCTGAGCCGTTTTGTGTGCTTATGAGGGGATGACAGTCTCTCCCCTGTGGACTGTTAGGAAGTAGAGTGTGGAGATGCAGGCAAAGCCTTCCTCAGATAGATGGTTCACAGGTGGGGTGATCAGTGACAGGCGTCATTATCGAATTCATTGAGATACAAACTCAGCCATCCCTCTTCTTCTCCTTCCGAACCTGATAAGCATTGATAATTTCTTGTATTTCTTCTAATCTCCTCTCTGGCTTTAACTCTGTGTGAGCCACAAGGAGCACCCTGTTGTAGATCCTGGCAGCATGTCAGACTTAGCAAAGAGCTTGAGTGCAGAGAACAATCTTGACCTAAAATAGTCAGAGGCAAGTGGCTAAAGAAGTCCATTTTTCTTTCATGCTTTGTTTCTAGCTATTAAAAGATTTTACAAAAACTTCGAGGACTTTGAGGTGCTAAAATATCAATAGATTCTCTGTGGAATTGGTCAATGACCTTTTCAGAGCTCAAAACTGATCACAAATACTAAACTGTACTACAAAACTGCTTACCAACACATTTTTCAGAACGCATCCCGCATGTTAACTCGGCCACTATGCTTGCAACAAGAGTTGCTTGTTGCCTAGAAGTGATACCAGAATATGCTGTTTGCATCAGTGGAATGGTAGGGATTCATGTTATTAAAGTCCCATGATCTGCAATACACACAGGTCTGCTGAGCTAGATATGTCTGTGGTTGTCTATACCTTCTCTCTAGAGAGAAATTTTAAAAATATATAGATGCCCCAGAATTCTGATTTAATTTGTGTGAGGTATGACCTAAGATTCAAAGATCCCCTGTAATTGTGACAGTGACATTTCCCAGTTAATCTGAGAACTCCTTAGGTTCAGCTACTTTGATTGATCAAAACTGCACCAACTTAGCTGAGCATGGTGGCACACACCTGTAATTCCAGCAGCTCAGGAGGCTGAGGCAGGAGGATTGCAAGTTCAAAGCCAGCCTCAGCAAAAGCAATGCACTAAGCAACTCGGTGAGACCCTGACTCTAAATAAAATACAAAATAGGGCTGGGGATGTGGCTCGGTGGTTGAGTGCCCCTGAGTTCAATCCCCGGCACCCCAAAAAACTATACCAACTTTATAGCTTGTTCTCAATTCTTCCCCTTTCAATAACTTTCTCTGATTATGTTAAGTATGAGGAGAAAAAATAGGGAGTAATCCTAGGTGTTGGTAGGAATCTGTTATTTCTTAGGAAAGTCCGGAGCTAACTCCCTTCCATTTCAGCTATCATATACATTCCTCGATTTTTATGATGTTCTGAAGGTCACTCCCCAAAGTAACAAAAGCCATTGTCTCCATTCTCTGAGGATCGGAGCAAAATATGATCTAAAAGCTTGTCTAGGCTTGGAAGTGATTAATGTAGATGCTTATGATGAAGGAAATGAAAACGAGAAATCTGGATAAGTGATCACTGTTTCAACAGAAACAATTTCAACAAAAAAATGAGCCTGAGACAGAGAGAACAAACTGATAATGCCAACAGCAAATAAATTATTCTCAGAGTTTTAAAAACAGGCCTTGTGATAGCATTTAAAGTTTTGAGCAGAGAATGAGCGGGTGCAAAGGAGCACAGAACTGTAGCAGCAAATGACGATTTGATAGAGAAACATCTCCTCGGTGCTTCATAAACATAGAAGACAGGACCAGTTTTCTGTTTGTCCTGTTTCCTGGGCCAAAGACTACAAAACTCAAAAAAGAGCTATGTCAAAGGGCCACAAACAGAAGCTGAGCCCTTTGGAACTCTGGTCGGGATGTTGCCCTCTTTGTGCTGTAGAATGAGAACTGATTTCAAGGGAAATCTTCATGCTGGCAGAATGCAATCTACACCGTGAAATAGCCACACAACTCGTTCCCAGAGTGCACTTTCCTTACTCTCACCAGCCGAAAATAGACAGCTGCAACTCCACAGAGTGTGATATTTTCAGAGATTTTTCTTTTGAGGTTTTTATATACACAATACCATTCACTCACCACTAACCACGATCAAATGTTACCACTTTATGTCCTCCTCTAGCCCTTCATGTTTATATTTCCACTTAACATCTAAAAAACTTCAACGTATCTAAAACTGAACTCTTAATTTTAGAGCTTTATACTCTTTTCTCCAGTGGCTGACCCTTAACTACCTACCAGTGACAAAATCCAAAACACTGGAAAAACTTTTGATTCATTCTGTCATCAAATCCAAATCCCCATCTTTCCCCACCTGTAATAGTGACAGACTCAACTAGTTCCTTTTCAGTCTTCTTCATGAATTTTTTGCATTCTTCACTCTGTAGAGAGTTTAACTATCAGTCAGAAAAACAGAAACGTTGGGAAATATAGAGGAATTCTATGAGAAATTGACTCCCATCAAAGAAATCAAGCTGAAAAGTCCCATGATCTGCTGTCTGTGAGACACCTAGGAGAATGGGGGGTGTGGTTTCAGTCTGTGTCTGTGGTCTCAGGAGATCAGAGGACAAAAGTCCCAGTATAGCAGCAGAAAATTGATGTCCTAAGTAGTCAGCCATGCAAAATTCCTTCTTACTCAGCTTGCCATCCAGGTGAAGTATACCTGCATTAAAGACAATGTGCTTTACTGAGTCTACACGTCCATAAGTTGATCTCAACCAGAAACATCCTCACAGACACAGCCAGAATATTTGACCAAATGTCTGGACACTCCATAGTCTAGTCAAATTGACAAATTAAATTTAAATTAACTACTATCCAGTCTTCTTTGCAACATGGAAATCAAATTACGTGGCCTCCTTTTTGCTTCTTTCCACATTTGTCCATATAAGTCTTTATTATCTCACCACATTCTGCTATTATGCCTCACTTACCTCCTACCTCTTATTAATACCACTTTCTCTATCTACCTTCTTTTAATTTATCTTAACCTACAAAGTTATCTTCCTCCTAAAAGTCTTCAGACAGTGTGCTGGTCCATCTGCTTGGAACTTTCCTCCCTCCTGAGGCTAATTCCTTCCCATCCATCAGTTGTCAACGTAAGCCTTCCCAGACATGAATTCCTCCTAATACCTGGTCCACAGTTATGGATTCCTATAAGGTCCTGTACTTTCTGTCAAGGACTTCCCACCACCATTAACAAATAGTTACTTAATCTATGTTATCCACAATAGCAAGTAAAACTGACTAGGACAAGAATTGGTGTGTCTTGATTTTAACTGTAACCTCAGCCTTCTTCATGATACTAGGGACTCAGTAATAAGTCTGCTGACCAAATCAATGAACCAATTCATAATGGACATTCAAAACCACCCCAATCTCTACCAGTCTAGGATATAGAGAACCTTATTAAACCAGGGCTAAGGTGACTTCTCCATAGGCCTAGTTTAATAAGTGTTTGTTAAAAAATAAATCCACAAGTTCTATCCTGGAAAAAGAGGACTGATTCAAAAGGATGTTATATGATGATCAGAGTTGCCTGTCATAAAGGCAAATCTCATGATGGGTCTACTCTAGAGGACAGAATGCTGCTTTCTCAGAGAAATCATCTTCAAGGGAAGCTATCCAATCCATTTTAAACTTTTAGAGCAGAACCCTGGAATATTCGGCATAACTTTTTTTTTTAATACTTAGCTCTTTACAAACTCAATAACTTCATTCATAAAATTTAAATACCAACTGATCATTAAAGGATCTTGAGTTTCAAAGTAACCCTTGTTTGACTTAAAAGTAGAACCTATCTGATTGGAAAAACCCATGTTTCTTCTTACTGTTTTTAGATGCTTATTTTATTTCTACCACTTTCTGTAATTGAAAGTTGAAGTGAGTTCCAATGAGTCCTGTGTGTTCAAACCAAAACAGATGTTTAAAACAAGGATGTCATGGTGGGGTGGATATATAGTGTGCTGACTTCTCTAAGCTGAAATTGTAGCCCTAGAATTCTTTCCCTGTCTGGCTTGGTTTGAAGTAACTACCATATGCTTCTTGTGCAATAGAGCATGATGCACTATCACAAATCATTTGCTGGGGACTGGGGATATAGCTCAGTTAGTAGAATGCTTGCCTAGTATGCACAAGGCCCTGGGTTCAATCCCCAGCAACACACATGCACACACAATATTACTTCCTGGCTCAGTTTGTCAGCAAAGGGCAGCAGCCAAGACTTCAGCTCTTCTAAGAGGCTCCCATTGATCCTCCTTCAAATTCTCCAGCTCTTGGGCCATGTGCATGCTTAGCATCAAGGAGAAAGATAACAGTGTTTTCTCCCCTACATCAGACACATCGAAGTGCTAGGAGACCTAGGTACCACTTTTTCCTCACTGTCCCTCACTTCACATTCCATTTCTCCTTCCTAACTTCCTCCTCTGCTGATTTCAGGCTCCAGCATTGGACACCAAGATAACAGCCTTAAACAGCCTATTAAATCAGCTTCCCCAGTCATGAAAGGTCCAACTCTTACAACAAACTTCAACAGATCTCACTGACAGAGGTTCTCTTCCTTTAGTTGAGCCCTAGTCAATAGAGTTTTCAAGCAAATTGGCAACTCTTACATTAAATATCATTCTCAGAATGTTGGCATACCCATGGTTTAAGAAAATAAAAGAACAACAAATTGCTGACCTTTAAAGATGAGATGGTTTCATTAAACAATATGAAGTTCTCACTTATTTTAATAAACCAGAAACCTAGACCTCTAGTGCGTTACTAAGTAGTTTAAGTACTCTGACCAGCTTACCCACTGAAATTAAGGAAGAATGCTGGATAACATATGTCTTAGACATGTTTTAAGTGCACTGCTAGCTTGAAATTAGCTAAGATTTTATACCAGTGTTCAAAAACTAAAGAAGCATGAAAACCCACAGAAGACAAGAGTATAGAGGCCAGCTTTAGCTTTGTAGATTTTGTTAAACTAGATGGTTTAATTTCAGTTTTCCTGACCATGGGAACAAAATTTCTCTCAGCACCTATGGAAGTTCTGTGTCAAATAAGAGATCTCACAGACGAAACTGGTGCCAGGTCCCAAACCCCTAGTGCAAAGGCAAGATTCCAGGAATTCCCCACCTGAGCCTTTTACCCAGAGGACCACTAGGGAAATGATCTATCCTGAACCTCAGCACCGAGTAGGAGGGAAAGACAAAAATGTTCTGTAGGACCTGGTCACCTCAAATAGGACCTAAATCTGTTTTGTAGCCTTGAATTCATCTTACCTGGTGGGCCTGACCTTAAGGAAAGAGATGAGCTTACAGTGGGCTCAAGGTGAGGATGGTGCCAGAGATTGATGGAAATAAACATGCACCCTCTCTAGAGAAAATGAACTTGAGTGCCCGTTTCAAATAATTTCAGCAGGTAAAGCCCCAAGAAGTATGAACTCAAGTTAAGAAGAAGAAGGAAAAAAAAAAAAAGAAAGAAAAGCAGGCACTGTGAGCACGCAGGGAACCAGGGCAGCTGGATTACGCCTTCCAAGGCTTCAGTGTAGTAATTACAGAAAACAAAATGAGTACAACTTACTACACGTAAAGGAACAAAAGAATGAAAGAGCAGAAAGCAAAGGAATATAAAAGTGGCTAATAAGTTAGAAAATGAAAACAAAATTTCTAGAAATGAAAATAAAGATCTCAAGAAACAACA
Organism: Marmota flaviventris; assembly: GCF_047511675.1. Classification (NCBI taxonomy): domain Eukaryota; kingdom Metazoa; phylum Chordata; class Mammalia; order Rodentia; family Sciuridae; genus Marmota; species Marmota flaviventris. The sequence continues at coordinate 23,723,751 of NC_092502.1, read as the reverse complement.
CCTCGATGGATCTGATGGAAAAAAAAAAAAATGTAAATCAATGTGAAAAGGTATCCGAACTCCCCAGAAAGCAAAGAGGCAGAAATTCCAGAATGAGAATATCTAATGCAAGTTCTGGAATGTGGAGAGAGAATAAAGAAAAAATGAACGATTTGGAAAGACATATCAACTGAGTGTTTCTAGAAATGATGAAAGACACAGAAGCACGAATTTAGAGAGTTAAAAAAAGAAATCAAGTAGGGTAAATGAAATGAAATTCACATGTATAACAATAACACTGTAGACCATCAAGATGAAGAGCAGAAGGAGAGAAAAGGACCCCAGAGAGGTTTAAAATTGTAGACTGACAGCTGACTTCTCAATCACAGTGTTGAGGAGCAGAGTAAAGAACAGCTACAAGTTCTGAGAGCAAGTAGATATTTAGGCTGAGAATCAACCACACGTGGGTAGATGACTTCCAAACTGTATTCTGAATTTTATCTTCCTGCTAATGCTCATACTGACCATCTTGGCTTTTTTATCCATATAAGTCCATGTGAAGTTGAGATCCAGCCAAAATGTCTTTCACAAAGGGACAGCAAATTATGAATTTATTCCATAAAAACAAAATTAAGAACTTACCCCAGAAGACCTGCAATACAACAAAACATCAAGGATTGTCTTGTGGAACCAACCTAGACGCCCCTCAGTAGATGAATGGATAAAGAAAATGTGGTATATATACACAATGGAATATTACTCAGCAATAAAAGAGAATTAAAATCATGGCATTTGCAGGTAAATGAATGGAGTTGGAGAATATCATGCCAAAGTGAAGTTAGCCAATCCCCAAAAATCAAATGCCAAATGTTTTCTCTGATATAAGGAAGCTGATCATAGTGGGGTAGGGAGGGGGAGCATGGGAGGATTAGACAAATCCTAGATAAGGCAAAGGGGTGGGAGAAGAAGGGAGGGGACATGGGGGTAAAAAAGATGGTGGAATGAGATGGATATCATTACCCTAAGTACCTGTATGAAGACACGGATGGTGTAAATATACTTTATATACAACCAGAGATATGAAAACTTGTGCTCTATATGTGTAATATGAATTGTAATGCATTCTGCTGCCATATATAACAAATTAGAATAAAAATAAGAAAGAAGGAAAAAAACACTAAGATGACAGAAGGAATAAGAAAAGTGGTAAATACATAGATATACAAGAACTCATTGATTGCATAAACAATAACCTTGCAGAATCAGGAGCCTTGCAAAACCCAGAATCAGGACATGTAACAAAAGCACATAAATCAGGAAGAGTAAATTTGAACAGTTGGATTAAAAAGAAAATCTACTGGCGACTCAAGTTTGTTAAGAATAACTTTCCCCAAAACTCCTCCATGAATTGAAGCAATCCTCTCAGACTTTTTTTTCCCTGTTTTTAGAAACTGACAAGTTAATTCAAAGATTAATATGAAATAGGGAAGGATCTACAATGGTCTAAACAATCTGTTTTCTTTTGCAAACATTAAAGAAATGATAGTAATTTTAGACTTATTGTAACATTATGACCAGCCAAGAGGATAAGGAAGCCAAGACAGCCAGTATGAGCATTAGCATGAAGCTATAATACAGATAAATAGATTTTGGAGATTGTCCTCCCACATGTGGTTAATTGATTCTCAACACAGCACTGTGATGTTCAAAAGAGACAGAATTTTGTTTTTTACTAAATGGTGCTGGAATAGATGGATAAACCTACTGCCAAGAATGACCCTCAACAATATTCTAAAAAGTTAGCTCAAAACAAATCATAAATTTAAAATCTAGAACTGTCAATCTTTCAGAAGAAAACATAGGAGAGTGCCTTTGTTATGTTGGACTTTCTCTAATAAACCATCACCTGACACAAAAGCAGTAAACTTACGAAATATTGATAAATAGAAATTTATCAAAATTAAAATCTCATCAAAAACAAAAATAAAAAGTTGTCAATTGGGAGAAAACACTTGATTTATATATATTTATATGTATATATGAAAAATACTTTCCCCCAGTAGATGAAGCAAATCAGTAACAAAAAATGTGAAAAAAAGGCACCTGGAAAAAGTTGGGCAAAAAAAAAAAAAAAAGATTTAAATAGGCCCTTACCAAAAGAACACATTTGAATAGTCAGCTACCACATGAGTGGTAAGGTGTTCAGTATCATTATTCATCGGGGAAGTGAAACCATAATAAAGCACTATTTTATAGTCACTAGAATAGCTGTAATTAAAAAGGAGGTTAGCATCAACATCAGCAGTAGAGACATAAAATTGTGAACTATCTCAGAATGTAGTTGGGCAATTTCTTATTACGCTATTAATCTACTGATGGGTGGCACATTTCCTCACAACTTAGCCGTTTAAAACAACAGTCACTTATTATCTCCAGTTTCTGAGTCATAATCCAGGTGCAGCTTAGCTGAAACCTCTGACTGAAGATCTTTTAGGAGGTTACAGTTAAACTTTGGGCCAGCGCCGAGATCTATCTCATCAAATGCTCGATTTGGGGAAGACACAGTTCCAAACATTTCTGCAGCCATGGACAAGATTCAGTTCCCTGTAGATGGTTAGTTCGAGGATATTAGTTCCCCATGGGCAAATGTCCTCCCTGTTTCTTGGGCCCCTTCACAGGGAAGCTATCAACAAAACAACTGACTCCCTGTTTTAGTCAGCTTTTTCACTGCTGGAACCAAAGGACCTGAGGAGAACAATATTAGGGGAGGAAAAGTTTATTTGGGGGCTCACTGTTTCAGAGGTCTCAGTCCAAAGACATCTGGCTCTGTTCCTTGGGGCTCAAGATGAGGCAGAACATCAAGGCAGAAGAGTATGGTGAAGGAAAATAGCTCAAGGACATAACAATCAGGAACTAGAGAGAAAGAGAGAATGAGTGCTCTGTTCAACAAGGACAGAATGTAAACCCTAAAGATGCACCGGCAATGATCCACTCCCTCTGTCTACAGTTTCCAGTTAATACCTGCCAGTGTATTCACACACTGATTAGGTTATGGCTTTTGTAACCCAATCATTTATTCTCTAAACCCTTTTGCATTGAACTTTAGGGGGACACCTCATATCTAAACCATAACACTTCTCTTAGACATCTCACATCTAAACCACAACACAAGCCAAGTATGGAAATCAGTTATTATATCCTAATTTCATGAGTGATAGACCATCACTTTGGCCATATTCTATTTGTATAGAAGCACACATTCAGCTCACACTGAAGGGAGAGAATTACCTAAGAACATAAGTACCTAGAGGAAAAGATCACTGGGGACCAGCTTGGATGCTGCCTTCCCACAGTTATTAAAAACTTATCTATTTTATGACCTAGTAATTCCACTCGTAGATATTAATTCAGGAAAAACTTTTCTCAAAAGACTTGCTATGTAAGTCAGCTTTTTGTCTCTGTAACCAAAATACCCAATAAGAGTTTATCTGGGATCTGCAGTTCCAGAGGTCCACCTGTGGTTGGCGAAACCATTGTTCTAGACCAAGGTGCAGCACAACACCATGGTGGAAGGCCTTGGGTACTGTTCCATTCATGGAAGCCAGGAACAGATGGAAGGGGCTGAAGGAAAGATTTGCCTTTCCAGGGCATGACCCACCTGCCTACAGTTACTACCCAGTCAGACCCTTCAAACTGATTAGGTAACAGGTCTCATAACCTAATCATTTCACCTTCTGAATATTTCTGCATTAACACAGCAGCTTTGGCAGAGGCTACCTCATATCTAAACCATAATACTTGCATTAAAATGTTCACAGTACTTTACACAAAATAGCCCCAATCTGGAAACAACCAGATGTCTATGAACTATTTATTAGATAAGCAAATTCTTGAATTGACCGTTACTAACCAATAGAAAGAATCAAAACAGCCATGTGGAAGAAAACCAAGCATTTCAAAAGTCATGTGAGTATAAAAACTAAGACTCTCTTTATATCAAGTTTAGGAACAAGCAAGATCGATCTGTTGAGACAGAAATGAGATGAGCACTTGCCTTTGGAGGGTTGATCAATATGACAGCAGATGCACATGTGGGATGTTTGGTGAAAAATTCATCAAAGAAAATATTTGGCCTTTGTTTTAGGGGATTGGCTTATTTTGCTTAGCATGAGAGTCCCATAATTTCATTTTTCTTTAAGGCTGAGTAATATTCCATTGGGTATATATGCCACATTTTCTTTATCCGTTCATCTATTGAAGGGCATCTAGGTTGGTTCCATACTTGAGCTATTGTGAATTGAGCTGCTATAAATACTGATATGGCTGTGTCCCTGTAGTATGCTGATTTTAAGTCTTTTATGTATAAATCGAGGAATGGAATAGCTGGGTCAAATGGTGGTTCTATTTCAAGTTTTCCTAGGAATCTCCATACTGCTTTCCATAATGGTTACACCAATTTGCAGTCCCACCAGCAATGTATGAGTGTACCTTTTTCCCAACATTTATTGTACTTGTATTCTTGATAATTGCCATCTGAATGGAGTGAGATGAAATCTCAGTATAGTTTTAATTTGCATTTCTCTAATTACTAGAGATGTTGATCATTTTTTTATGTATTTCTCAAAGTGTATAATTAAGATTGTGCATTTCAATGTATGGGAATTTTATCTCAGTAAAAAGGCATCTAAAATCAATAATAATCCAACAGCATGAGAAATACATGTAAAACATAATCATACAAAATGGTTAGTATTTAAGTATGGAAAAATGTGTTTAAAGAAGATACTAGTGGAAACAGAGTTGGAACAACCATATCAAGTGGCAAAGGATTACAAAAACTAAAGAGAGTCCCACATGTTTATAAGAAGATGATCAAGATGATAGAACCATTCTAAAGTTGTATGCATCTAATAACGCACCTCTTTCAGTAGTTGATAAAATGGATATGGCTATAAAAATTTAAACAATTTACATAGCCTGATAAGGCCAACATAGAACATTTTCTATATATTCATGTTCAACAATTGAAGAACACTTTTTTTTTGTAGTGTTATGGGGATTAAACCCAGGGCATCATGAGCTAGGCAAGTGCTCAATCACTGAGCTACATCCCAAGCACATACTCTTTGTCATGGAATTTTTATGAAAATTGGCACATTATGGACTCAAATGCTAGTCTTAATTTTTTTAAAAAACTGATTTTATGATTGTCTATTTCAAGATTGTTATTTCAAAAAAATATTCAAATCAATGAAGCAACTATGTATAAGAAATATCTAGAAATCCATAGTAGGAAACCTTGTAATTGTAGAAATTAAGGAATACCTTTCTATAAAACTCATAAGTCAGAGGATAAATCATATTAAAATTAAAAAATATTTATACCTTATTATAAGTATTCCTTTGGAATGCTATAAAAATGCTTACCCTTAAATACACATATTAAAATTAAGAAAGGTAAAAAATCAACAAAGTAGGACATTTAGAACTTAGAACAACTGGAGAATTACCTGCAAAAAATTTAAGAACTACAAATAAAATAGAATTGAAAAAGATAAAAGTTAGTTCTTCTAAAGGACTAATAAAATAAACCTCAGGTAGTACTGTTCAAGGGAAAACGGAGACTAGACTACAAACGCAGGGGACATTAAGAGAAACAATGGGGCTATTATGAAAAACTTGCCAAGAAACTTAAAGCTTAGTATAAAGTGGGAAATATCAAGAGAAAGATAATTTGCAAAATGCAACCTGAGAAAACATATAAAACTGTTTGCTTCTATTTTTTTATATAGAAATAAGATGGTTTTCTATCCCAGATGATTTATCAATAAGTTTAAATACACAAGGGACAAATAATTCTAATCTTTCATAAATAATTCTGGAGTTATACAGCCTGACAATGACATCATAAGAAAAATTTACAGAATATACCCATTCAGGAATGCAGGTGCAAAATTCTAAAAGTTATTAACACATGGTTTCATATATATATATATATATATATATATATATATATATATATATATATATATATATACATACACACACATATATATATGTATGTGTGTGTATATATATACACATATATATATATACATATATATAGATAGATATAGATAGATACACACACATACATATATATAGAATTATATATATGTATATACATACATATATAGAATAGGTGATAAATAATGGGGAAGCTAGGTCAATGACAAAGTGTTATCAACACATTAATATACTAAAAATAAATATATTATTTCAATAGATAATATATTTTATAATGTATAAGGATATATTGATACATTTCACATTACTGATAGAATCTCTTAGAAAATTAGAAGGGAACTTTTTTATTTTGTGTGTTTTTGTTTGTTTTTTGGCATCAGGGATTGAACCCAAGTGCACTAAACTACTGAGCCACATCACCAGCCCCCTTTTTCTTTTATATTTTATTTGAAGACAGTGTCTCACTAAGTTGCTAAGTTACTGAGGCTGGCCTCAAACCTTCAATCCTCCTACCTTAGCCTCCTAAGCTGCTTGGATTTGTATTTTGTTAAAAAGTGTTAAAGGGAAAAAAGTTTCCTAGAGCAAAAAAACATACTGAATGGTAACTGCATTGTTGAAATTTTTCTTAAAGTCAGGAAGAAGCAAGATTTCTATTTCCTTACTTCTAGTCAATATCATATTGTGTAGTATGTAGAGTATGAAGATAAAAAGACATAAAAGGTCTAAAAATGAAAAGATATAAAACTGTCATAATTTAAAATTAATAGTGACTAGAATGGAATATATGGAAAATAATCTGTACACAAATTATGAAAATTAATTTATCTAGGTGTTGACCATATGATCAACATACCAAAAAAATAGAAGATATGTATGTGTATACACATGTACCCACATATACACATAAATACACACTAGGGAAGGGAAAGGAACAAGAGAAATACTTTTTTAAAAATACCATTTTCATCAACCACAAAGGATATGCTAAACTCAGAGAAAATTGCTAATAATTAGTTGTTTTCTGAATAAATTGTGTTTCCTAATTAGACATAATGTTCATGGATTGAACTTAAAACCAATCAAAATCCTGACAGTATTTCCTTGTGAAACTCAAGTTCCAAATTTATATGGAAGATCAAGAATAGTAAACTATTCTTGAAAAAGAAGAAAATGGAAGGCAGGTTTGCCTTATGAAATATAAAGAATTTAAAACCTCTAGTAAGCTAAAATATTTAAATAATTTTGGAGGATGGGCAAATAGAATAATGTAATGACTAGAAACCCTGAAAAAGAACCATAAATGTATAAACATATCATTGTGACAGAGCTAAATGTGGGCTTTTAAGCATATGGTATTGAGATTTCCTGCATTCTGTTGAGACCCCAACCTCACACCATACACAGAAATCAATTCATGATGAATTTTATTTCATGAAAAAAAAGCATAAAACTTTTGAAAACAATATAGAAGAACATCATGACTTCAGTGTAGGGAATGACTGCTCAGATAAGATATAGAAAGCACAAATCCTATAGGAAAAAATAGTAACAATAATAAATGTGCCTGCACTAAAATATAAAATGTAATTTCTGTTCATCCAAAGATATTGAACACAGAAGTCAAACCACAAATTGAAAGACGAAATTATCAGTATATAGAACTACTAAATATTTTTCAGCATATATACTTTACAAATCACATCAAAAACATTTAATGTAAAATAATTGAAATAGCACAAAAAGAAAAAAAAAAAAAGAAAGCATATTAACTGAAGAAAATCCCAAATGGCTTACAAATGCAAAAATGCTTCCCTGCTAATTAGGAAAACGCAATTTTAAAAGACAATAACATCCTATTTCACATTCATTTCATACTTAATATTATCAAATGCTAGCAAGAAAGTGGAACAACTGGAACTGTATACAATTCTAGTGGGGAAGTCAATCGGAACAATCATTTTTGAAAGCTAATTGGCATTATCTAATTATGCTAAAAGTATGCCTCCCCTAGGAGTAGCAATTCTAGTCTCCTCTAAGTGTCTCAAAGAGATTTTTGCATGAACACACCAGGAGCATATGCAATTATGTACATAGATAAACTATGTGTAGAAACAAAAACCTAGAACCAATGCAAACATCCAACAGAGGTGGACAAGTAGCTCATGGGGTTATGATAACACCAGACAAACAGAATAAAATAGAACCATGTGCCAGAACATGGGAACATAACAAGGAGGGAGAAAGAGTGACTAAAGAAATGCTTAATTGCTCTGTGCGTAAATCTCAAAAAATGTGCAAGAGGAAACAGTATATTGTTGAAGAAAGTAAGCATACAATAGTATAAAGAAAAGCAAAAAAGAAAAAATAGACACAAAATTCCATATAGTACTTACTACTAGAGAGGGACAGGAATGGATGGGATCAAGAAGATGAGCTCAGGGCACTACCAAGGTAAAAAGTTCTTTTTTTTTTTTTTCCCCATAAAAAGGATGATGAGTATACAAGGCCCCTTGCATTGTCATTCTTTTTATAGTTGTTGTGCTTTTATAAATGTTCTTTTGTATCTATGAGTGGAATTTCATGTATCAGAATAAAATTAATTTTTTTAATTGGGGGGGTGAAAAAAAAGTTACAAGCTTTGGCAATAGCTGACCAGGTTAGAAGAGCAGCTGACTTTGATGGACAGCATCTCATCCTCTCTTTCACATTCAAATCAATGTGGGGGGGTGATAAAAAAGTTACAAGCTTTGGCAATAGCTGACCAGGTTAGAAGAGCAGCTGACTTTGATGGACAGCATCTCATCCTCTCTTTCACATTCAAATCAATGTGGGGGGGTGAAAAAAAAGTTACAAGCTTTGGCAATAGCTGACCAGGTTAGAAGAGCAGCTGACTTTGATGGACAGCATCTCATCCTCTCTTTCACATTCAAATCAATGTCATTTGCCAAATAGCACTACACTGGGACTGTTGTTTTATTTACAGCCTTCTTTTTTTTTTAATTTTTTTATTGTTGGTTGTTCAAAACATTACATAGTTCTTGATATATCATATTTCACACTTTGATTCAAGTGGGTTATGAACTCCCATTTTTACCCCATATACAGATTGCAGAATCACATCAGTTACACATCCATTGATTTACATATTGCCATACTAGTGTCTATTTACAGCCTTCTTGTGGGTGCCTCCTTGACATCACCCAAAGACTGTTTCAAAATGGGAAACACTGCATTCTGGGAAGTGCGCATCACTCAGCTGTCTGTGGCACTATCCTTGTTCTCATTGACGTGGACTAGCTTTGGAAAGATGAGCATTAATTCCACAAAAATAAAAAAGTGACATTTAATTACAGAGAACAGGGTAGCAATATGGATAGGAAAAATAGCTTTTCTGAAAGCGGCGTGGTACAGTAAACAACACCCTGGCTTTGGTTTCTGCTACCTTTGAATCTTGGTTCTGCCATTTAACTACAAGTGCAATCCTGAGCAAGTCACAATCAGGATTACAGGAGCACAGGGCTGATAAGGTTTTGTGATGATTCAATACTGTTACATATAGCAAGCCCTTTCACACTGCCACGATCTAGTCAACCCTTCATAAATGATAGCGGATGTTTTCAGCAAGAAATAAGACCAATACAATAAGGTGAACCAAACCCTAAATGGTGACTAAGCTCAGGAGTTCAAGTTCCTAAGGACCTTGGGAAGGTTTTAATTAAACAACAAATGACATACTCAATACTGACTTCAGGGAGATATATTTGTGGGTAAAGTAGATTTCAAAAAAGCGGGGGGAAAATAATGAGACAAAGATTGAGAAACAGGTAAGCAGATTACAGAAGTTCTGGTCTCCTGAGAGGGAGGAGTTAAAGGCTGAGTTAACTGATGCCATGAGGGAGGGAGCAAGGGAAAGAAAGAAGGAAAGAAAAGAGGGCTCCACCCTGGGGAAGGTGGAGCAGGTGGAGCCATGGGAGGGCAAACCTGTGCTAACAGGAGGCACATCACTATTCGTGGAATGTCAGAAAACTTGGAATAAACTGTGTAAATCAACCAGACTGTACGGGAGGGAAACCAAAAGAAAGTGGCATAGAACTATCTTCATATTTCAAAACTGAGAGGTGGTCAGGAACATAGGAGAAGCTCCACTGAGCTGGACTGAGGTCTAGGCGGCACTGCAGCACTCCTGTTGCCCTGGTAACCAGACACCTTGTCCCACCAGCATTATCTCATCAGGAGAAAAACCACATGCACACGCAGTAAACCATAATGACAGGCAGCCCCACCCAGCCCAGGCATCCATGGTGAAGGTCTCCTGAGAAGGAGGTCAGGATGGGGGACTTTTGCCACATACAAAGGAGTAAGCAAAGAATGAGTTTGGGAGAAGGTCAAGTAATTGTGCCTGTTGCTTCTCTTTCAGACTCTGGCTGAGTCATTGTAGGGGAAAAACAACTCAAGGGAAAAGTCTATGGCCTGGAAGCAAACATTAAGAACCCAGAACCTTACCCAGGCACAGTGGTGCATACCTGTTATAATCCCAGTGGCTCTGGAGGCTGCGGCAGGAGGATCCAGAGTTCAAAGCCAGCCTCAACAACTTAGGGAAGCCCTAAGCAACTAGGCAAGAACTTCTCTCTAAATAAAATATTTTTTAAAAAGGATTAGGGATGTGGTTCAGTGATTAAGCACCCCTGGGTTCAATCCCTGATACCCCCTACCAAAAAAATAAAGAAAGAAGCCAGACTCAGAAGTGTGGCAGCATTCTGCAGCATCCATGTAACATGACCATCGATTGCTAGGGGATGGCATATTACTGGTCACTTTGTTCTTCTCGTCCCTTACTGAGGCTCTAGAGGGTTTGCCTGCCCCAAGGGAGTAATGGAAACACAACAACATGGGCAGAGGGTATGATGTTCCCTTTCAGCATGTTCAGGGTGATCAAAACTTATAGATGTTGACTAGGGAAATTGGTCTTAATAAAAGTGGTTTGAAAACCATTGCTGAGGCCCCTACTTCTACTTTGAAGTAATAGAGAAGAGGATCTTCATATATTGCCATCTAATAGGAATGTTAAAAATCTAGAATATTCAGGGGATGACTGAGTTTTAGTTAATGTTTTTCTCATTAAGGTGAATTAGAAAAGAAAAAATACCCAAGAAATACTATCCTCTATTTTGGTATCATAATTAGAATAGAATATGACTGATTCACCTTCTCTGGGTTTACTTCTTATCTTACATACAATAAAATTTGCTAAATCCAGAGAGACTTGTAACCCCCACTGCAATCAAGATATGGAACACAGGTTCACTGTCCACAACATCCCCTCCTGTCATGCCTTTGTCAACAAATCACCTCAACTCCCAGCCCTGGCAACCACTGACCCGTTCTAAATCTTTTGACAACTACATTGTAGAACAGGGCTCAGGACTGCTTTATAATTTTCTGGTACAATAACATTAATAAAAGCAGTCTATTTCGTGTTCCCAACAGAAAAATCCAAAACGCCCCAAACAATTAAAATTTTTAAGTGCCGACAGGAGGTTCCAAAAGTTTCACATTTTGGAGTAACTTGGAATCTGGATTTTTCAATTTGTAAAGTCTACACAAGTATTCCAAAAAAGAAAAAAAAAAACCCTCTGAAATCCTTCTGGTTCCAAGCATTTTGAATACATAATTTCACCTGTAATAGTTAATACATATGTGCATTTCCAATGTGACAGGCATTATTTGAAGTACTTTATAAATGAAGAAACTTCAACTTTTTGAAATTATAGAAGGAAAAGGAAAAATGATTTGCCCAGGATCATATACTGGCCACACCATGACTCAATTCCAAGCATGTCTTGCTCCTAGATCTATTTTCTTAACTTCTATCTGATTTCACATCCAAAGAAGACACAGAAAGTAAGAAAAAGTGGAAACAATATCTACCAATTTCAGGAAGCTCAGTTTAGACCTACGATTGTCCTATTCTTTTGAAAAAATGCACATGTGAGAGTTTGATTAACTATACCAATAAAGCAATAATTGAATGGATATAAGATAACATGAAGTCATGATCCTGGAACACCTTCCTTCTGACCTTTGTGGAATGCAATAGAGATACAGCCTAGACCCCTTATATTCTCTGTCAAACTTGTCCAGGTTTCTAAAGCAAAACTAGAAACATCCTCTGATCAAATTCTGAAATGCTCTTTTGATGCCCTGAGCACCAACCTTCTCTGAAATTCACCAAAAATGGAACAGGATCTTTAATCTTCACCTTGTGTGTCTTTCAGGTTGGAGTCTCCAACCCGTTCTCTGGTGATGGAGGCCCCAAAAGGAGTCGAAATAAATGCAGAAGCCGGCAATATGGAAGCCACCTGCAGAACAGAGCTGAGGCTGGAGTCCAAAGATGGAGAGGTAAGGGCTAGGAAGAACAGAAGCCCAAAGACAGACATGTCCGAGAGGCCGGCCTATCCCAGAGCTGGGTTGCACCAAGATTGATCCTGCACTGCTTCAACCAAAGGAGTCAATCAGAAAGTTTTGTTTTATGACACAAAAAGTTGAATAACATGATTACAAGCCAAAACCATAGTACTTAAAAGTTATGATTCATTATTTGTGAAGTGCTACCATAATGGAGTGTGTTGCAAGTACACAACTATATGGCCAATTTGGAATGCTATTTCCAAATTCTCTCTTGTTGCCTTAAAATAATATTTATTTAGCCAACAGAGTCAAGCTGAATGTCTCACCCATCTGGCTAAAGATGAACTTAATTTACATGCATGTATTTTATGTTGTATGTTTCTATTTTCATTGGGAACAGAGAGTCAGCTCTAACAACTATTCTAAACCACAACAAGCAAAAAATTAATAGGGTAAAACCAGGTAACCAGAGAATGAAGGATTACAGATATCCATTCTCTTATCCCATCACAATCCAGTTGGATGAATAAAAACACTTCTTGTGTTTTTGCAAACAATTCAAGCTTCATTGCCTCTACAACATTCCCTCCCCCCCAGTATGATTTGACTACAAACTTTTAAAAATACTTTCAAAGTATTCACTTATGAGTGAGGCTTTTAATTTAAGAATAAAAATAAGAAGGAGAAAACCTGAGATTTTTTTAGCATCTTTTTCTTTCTTTGATGGTGGTGGGGATTGAACCCAGGGCCTTGTGCGTAGAAGGCAAGCACTCTACCAACTGACCTATATCCCCAGCCCAGAATTTTTTTTTTTTAAAGGTAAAACTATTCTCCCTGTTGTATCCACTCACAGGGAGTCTCCACCTGCTTCCCTAATCCACCCCATGGATATAACACCCTCCCTTTGATTGGTTTGGCATTTACTATTTTATTTTAAAATGGAGAGAACATTCAATTATCACAGCTGCCTCTTCAAATAGCCACAAACTGCAAACAGCACACATAAAAATAGTGAGTGACTATCTCACATATCTCAGAATTTGAGCTCTGGAGGATTAAGTTATAGTCACATTTCTATTGGTAGTCTCACCACTGCTAATTTTTTTATAATAATGTATATAAGTATATTCTATAGAATACCAGCAACATAAATTGTTCAAAAAGGAAAATGGAAAGTTCACTCATCATTTAAAACTTGGAAAATGCTGTTCATTCCCCTCCTCTTGAAGGTTCATCTTATACAGGGACATATGTAGAATCTGAGAAGCCTGCAGGTAATGAAAACTGTTACATATACCACTATTCACACTCTACACTTTATATTTTTTGCAAAACTGCTAATGTTGGTCGGTGTAGCATTATCTTGCTAAGATGTATGTTTCTGGGAGAGGAGCAATTTCACCTGTCTTGAGCATCTCAGATCCCCAGTGCCAAGACACTGTAGGTGCTCGTGAGGTTTAAATGAAGCTGAACATTCATCTGCTCGCTCTTTCTGCAAGTCCAGAGTAAAGATGGCAGCCTCTGACTGACTCTTTCCTTTCTATTCACTCTCTTCAGATTAGGTTAGATGCTGCGAAAATCAAACTACCTAGACTGCCTCATGGATCCTACACGCCCACAGGAACGAGGCAGAAGGTCTTCGAGATCTGCGTCTGCGCCAACGGGAGATTATTCCTGTCCCAGGCGGGAACTGGTTCCACTTGTCAGATAAACACAAGTGTCTGCCTTTGAAAAACTATCCACAGTGGACCTTGTCGGCAGCATAAAGGCCTTTTTTTTGGCTTTAGACACTGGCTGCCAGCTATTTTTACTAGAACACAGAAAGCCTATCAAAGACCTTGTGTGCGTGTGCGTGTGTGTACGCGTGTGCATGGGTGAGTGTATGTGTACACGTGAGAGTGTTTGCCTGTGTGAGTGGATATAAATATATATAAATAAATATAAATAAATATATATATATCCTCTGTATAAAATGAGGTTTCAGTACAAAAGGAACCATGGGTGACCCTGTGATATCCACTGTCATTTTCCATCCCATCCCCACCACCTACATGTCAGAAATCAAAACACTCATTCAGGCCCAACATCCCCGAGACCATTCAAAGTCACATAGTGGATTAAACACTTGAATATGCATCAACATGTTCAAGTGACAGCATGTCTTCTTTTTTTACATCATTATAGGCAGCGATGACGGGAATCGCCAAGTCACACTCAAATGCTAAGATCCTTGTATGAAGCCCACACACCTTGGGCTGGGGGGGCGGTATGGCTCAGTGGTAAAGTGAGAATTTAGCAAGTGCAAGGTCCTGGGTTCGATTCCCAGCACCAGCTCCCCACCAACACCAAAAAAAAAAAAAAAGTAGATGTTTGGTTTCCCTTTCTTAGCTTTAGTAAGTCTATAAGGCTGGCCCAGGGCCCCCCTTCAAATCAGAGATGGGTCGATGCCATGGAAGTCATCAAAGGAACTCAAAATGCCTGTCCTACCCCTGCAGCCAAGTGTGTTGGGATTTTTGTCATTGCATGAATGAGGAGCATGAGTTTTAACAAATTTTGAACTGCTCACCCAACTTCAGCTTATCTTAATTCCTTTAAACTCACATATTCCTCCCATAGTCAAAATTAGAGTTGTAAATCAGCACAAATTAGGATAACAGCTGCTCCTCAGTCAGCTGGTAGCAACTCAGTGGCCTGACAGGCAAAGAATAAATGGGTGATATGTCTCTGTTTAAAGGAAAAAAATGGCTCCAAAGCTGTTATAGTCTCACTTCTTCCTCCAATAGAATCTGATCCAAAATGATGAGGTCAATCAAAATCCCAAAGAGTGGAGCCCTACCCCAAGAAAAATCATTTTAAGATGGAAATATAAGAGTAGCATAGGGAACCCAATTGCCATTCATGCATTTTGGGGTATCAGGGAGGTAATTTAGACACATTTTGTATTTTTAAAGGCATTTACCCACTCTCTAGTTTTGATCTTATTTTTTTTTCAGTACTGGGATATGTATATTCCTAAATCATTATTATGTTTTCTCTAGAAATCACAGGTTTAAAGCACTATAATGCTGCCAAAATTGCTCACTGAAAGTTAACGTAAACTGAGTCATGTGTCTTTATCAGAATCATTGTGTGCCGTGGGACACAGCAGCACCCACTGCCCCGTAAATGGAAGCATCTCTAATTCCCGCCATCAGCTACCTCTCATTTTTCCACCTTCATCACCATGCTCCAGGGTCACCCTGGCCAGCTCTTGTGCTGGGACAGGGGATTACACCATCTCTGTTCAAAGAGGGGGAAATGTGCCTATGCCTTAAGTCAATGCACTCAGCAAGGAGAAGCACATCCTATTTATCTTGTTACCTGTAGTTTATTTTGGGTGATTGGAGAGGAATGGTTTAGTTATGACTGGGCATCAACAGCTGGTAGACACACCAAATGGTTAACAGATGTGGACTCTACGGAGCCCAGAGTGGAGATGTAACTGGCTTAGACTGTCCTGGATGCCATTTGACAAGCAACGGCCCCGCAATTCTAAAATGAAGCCGTATGTATTGGCCTGAATGTTTTTTTTTTTTTCCTTCTTCAATAAGGTTCTAATTTTTCTTCCTTCTCAAGCAGAGGAAGGTTTGTCATGAAAGATAAAGAGTTTTGATATTTTTGAGGTGTCACTCAAGCATCAGGCTGAGGTTGGAACACATGGGTTGTCAAAGCAAACTGTGTGTTGCTTGGTTTCTTGGAGGGTGGGATGGCCAAGCAACTCAGCTGGTTTCTCCCAGGCTCGCTCCTCTCGTTCTTGCTTGGATGTCACGCAGAAGAATTGGGTTGGTCGATCTTAGGGAAAGTCCATAGGATTGCTGAGTTGGTAGTACTAAGGTCTAAAAAAAGAATACCATAAAAGACATCGGGATACTCTGGATTGGGATTACCAATATCCTGTTGGGTCACCCTGCCAGAATCTGCATGTATCACACCCAGGGCTTTTCCCAGCCAGGAAAAATCTCTAGTTGGCTATTCAGATCACCTACCGAATAGCATTCAGATAAACCATATAGCTCACAATAGATTGTGGCTAAATACCTTAGGACAGGTTTGTACTTGAAGCAGACAGACAAACCATCTCTGCATTTTGCCATCTCACATACATCATCTATTGATGATGAGGAAACAAGAGTTCCCTGAACCTCTTTCCTCTGATTTTGTTTTAATCGTGACAAATGTCTGAGATGAGCACCTTGGGAGGTCTATGCCAATTAAGAAGAAGAAACACTGGTATAGTCCTCTTGCAAAATTTAATTCTAAAGGTAATCAGATCACAAGTTGAATAAAAAATAATAGTAATCACGATTATAAATGAAGCACCTTTGCGGGACGCGGGATTGAAAGTCTGCCTTTCATTTACATTAAGTGACCACAATGTATAAGTTAATAAGCAGAAACTCCAGTGTGGATGAAATTATGCATTTTATTTCAGACTTTAGAAATTGGTAAAATATACTCAAAGATCTTCAATGTACTTTTTCCCCCCGTCTCAATGCCCTCTAAACGGAATCTCTTTCCATGGTCATAAGAGAAAGTTTTATTTGAATTCTGGGGAAAAAATAGATTTTACATTAAAATCTGCTAATCCCTAATTTTAAAAAACAAGATTCTTTCTAATCTTTGTATAAAATACCTGCTAGACAATCACACTTTGGGGTATAGTAAACACCTGGCAATATAATAAAGAGTTCAAACAATTCTTCAATATACTGGAAGTTCTAATATGATACTATTCTCCATATTTTTTATAAATGAAAAAATCTCCAAATATGTTTAACATTTAGTTCTATTTGATCTCTGCTTGATAAGTCATGAAATTTCCATCTTGGGAAAAACTTCAGTGTGATGGAGGTTTTTGAAAGCCTTATGGTGGCACCTGCCAAGGTGGAAACTTGACATGTGACTTTGTGATTGTTTTGTTGCCCAAGAGATAAACCTTATAAACTTGAATTGGCTTCCAACTTCTTTTAAGTCATATTCCCTTTGGATAATTTTCACTGTACATCCAGCAGCCATAGACCAAAGATTGCTTGAGGTTTGACCCTAAAGCAAGGGTCAGCAAACTCTAACCTGGAGACCAAATCTGATTCATTACCAGTTTTTGTAAATAAAGATTTATTGGAACACAGCCATGTGCTTTAATTTGCATGTTGTTTGTGACTGATATCACTCTGTGACACCAGGGTTGTCAGAACTCATGTGGCCCGCTAAACATAATGATGGCTATTTGGATCTTCATGGAGAAAGTTTGCTGACCCCTGACCTAGAGGCCATTTGTGGTATATGTTGGACATAGCAGGAGAGAAAGCAGATCCCCTAGTAGCAAGGGTAAGCCTGCATTTCTGTGTGAGCATGGGAATATAAATACTTGGCAAACTAATTTAGGAAGGAAGAGCTTCCTTAAAACTACATGAAGAAATGATTCATCTGTTGGAGAAACATAAGATCAGAGGATTTGGGGGGTCAGGGAGAACAGAATGAGGGGCAGCTTAGTGGAACAGGAAAGTTGTGATAGATCCTCTGAATCTTTTCGGAGGATTCTTAATAAATGGATCAGCATCATTGTGTGACAAGAGGTGAAGCAGGGATGGGTTGAAATGGACAATCTCTTTCCTGAAAACTCTTTCTGGAACTATCTAATCTCACACAGAAGTTCCCACCTCACCTGCCCATTCTCCAGAAAGATGACCACACCAAGGTCCTTCATAGACTTTTTTTTTTTTTTTTACTTCATTGTCTTTTTTTGGTCTCCATTACCTTGGTTATCCATATCTCCAGGGTACTTCATGGTCCTCTGGCCACGGCATGCCTCAAGAAATGGTCAGAAGGAAGGATAATTGGAAGTATCAGAAGAAGCAGGATTTTAATTTGTGTAGGAAGAAAAATACAGGAAAATTATTTTTATGAAGCCATTGGTGAGAGGAACCAGAGTAATGCCAGTTTGCTTTTGTTTCCAAGGATCTCGGTATTTTGTTCCTTGGTGCCAAGTGCAAAGAAAAAAAAAACAAAACATGTTTTGGATTCTACTACTCTGCTTCTGTGTGGGAAAGCAGGTTCCTACCAGAAATTCGTCTCTCCAATCAACACCCCTTTTGCTAATTGAGGGCTTTATACTCAATATTATTTTTTAAAAAAACATGAGTTATGAATGACCCTCTGTAAGTATGAGTATTCACGTTGGGGAGGAAGGATCTTTTTAGTGAAAATGATCATTATTTACTAGTTCCTAATCTCTATCTGATAAGAGGCACCTCAACCTTCCATGTAGATACAGTTGATAGAAGATTACAGGGCAGCAGAATAGAACGTGTTGCTTTTATTTTAGGCAAAAGGTAGCGATGTTTGAGTGCAAAGAGTAAACAGATACAATTCAGCACCTGACCCTTTTTTTTAATAAGGATCTATGAAAGCTGAAAATTTTTCATTTAAGGAAGTCTCAAACAACATCAGTTCGCCCTCACCCCTACCCCAGGAAATGTCAGGTACAAAGAGGATAAAGTAGCAATTCCTTGAATGACACATTTGCATGGTGCACCAGTAACCAGTGGGGAAAAAGTTAGAATGAAAGAAACAACCTTAGAAAACAGGCCTTTTATCTCCAAGATAAAATGTCCCTCTTGTGGTCTTTCATCACTTTCTCCTTGGTAGAAAGTTCCCCCAGTTCCCACATTATTTCCATTAAAATAGTCAAAGCTACTGCATTGGGATGTCAAATGCATCCCTTTCTTTGTGCTAATCGGAATTTAAAATTATACAGTTGCCTCTGAATTTCTCATTCACAAAGCCAAACCACTGATAAGAGAGAGAGCGGTGGGAAGCCGGCTGCTCCCATCAGCATAGCACACCACGCATCAGCTCTTTCGCAAGCACTGTGATTTCTATGGTCCTCAAAAGCTTTCTTTATAATCGAGTCCTTGAAATTTCTTCAGGCAGGTCTGAATGGCAAAGGGAAAATAATTACTTGTGGGAGGTCCTTTTGAGTATTGTTAGAGCACAAGTGTAAAAGAAAACACCCCTTTTGGTGCACCCTATGCTCAAACACATGACTTGGGCTTTCCCCCACTCTCCTTTTGTAGATACTGATGGAGTAGGAAATTAGTATCTTCCTTTGGGAGAAAAAAGCAAGATTGTCATGAGCCCCCATGCACTAGAAAGTGTGATACGTAACACAGTGTTAAAGATGCCTTCAGAGCATAGGTCAGCAGTCTCCCTCACACCAACAGTGATGCTAACTACAGTTCCTTTACTTTAGCACAGCAACTGGTAATATTGGTACCTCTTTTGTGGTTTGAAATTGGAAGAAAACAAAGGAAGAATTGCTATAAGTAAGAAGTAGTTTTGAGTCCAAATCTACTTATCATGGTAAGAAGGCAGAGTAGTGTTCCAAACACCTCGTTCAGGATGTAGACATCCTGGATAGAAAGTGAGTTGATTCTGCCTCATCACTGAACATCCTATAGCTGAGATCAGCTAAGTAAAATATGATTCTTCTCTCACTGGGAGAAGGGAGAAGAAAACATCTGTTTGATCTAAAATCTACCCTGCATACTGAGAATTTTCTAGCAGGCACCAGTCCAGTGTCTTCGCAGCCTACATCTACATTGGGGATTTTTAGCAAAATCAGAGATAACTCAGATTTCATAAAGTGAGAAACTCTAAACTGGTCTGTTAGTTTACATGGGAGGGCTACAGCAACAGATTGTCCGAGAGCAGGAAGGTGACATTTGTCAATGAGAGAGATGTCTCTTTAGTTTCCATATCCATCTAATTCACAGGATGCTTAAGTCTTAAGGGTCATGGATTCTTTTAAGAATAGGAGCACAGCTATGAAACTTCTCTGCAAAAAGAATCATATCCACAAAAAAAAATTGCATAAAAGGAGGTTTCCTTTGATCCAAAGCCTACCCTAAGACACGGAAAGAGTTTGATTATTTTCTCTTATAATTGCTTAATGAATATTCACTGAATATGTACTACGTGCTAGGCACTAGGCTAAGTGTTTCACATGTATTCACTTATTTCATCCTCAAAACAATCCTTTGAAATGGGTTTCATTACAGTTTCAATGTATAAATGCAGGTATGAAGCCATGGAAAGGTTAAGAAACTTGTCCAAAGCCACTAGTTAGGAAATGACAGAGCTGGAATGTAGATCTAACTTTTGACCACCATACTAAAAAGTCACCAACATGACGAACTATGTTTCAAGCTGTTAGGAAGTATCAGCTACTAGATTTTAGAGTAGATCTTCTTAAACAAATGAGACTGCAAAACTCTTATCTCCCTGCTTTCTGTAGCCTCTCATGATGATAACAATCAATACTAAATTATAGACCCATGGGGTGAAGACCTGCCTGGATAATAGAATCTAGAACCAAAAAAAAAAAAAAAAATGTGTTTGCTCTGGATGTATTGCTTATTAAGCCAGGCACCTTATCCTTTCAGATTGTCAGCCTCATGATTAGGACATTTTAGTAGTAATCTATGGGTATAAACAAAGCAGCACTCCTGCACACATACCTTTTGTTCTCTCTTATTTTAGGTGAGGTCTTTGAACCATTTGGTTGTCCTTCTTCTCCACCTTTGTTTTTGGCAAAAGTAAAGGAAACAATCAAACAGAATGGCACTCAGGAGAGTGTTACTGTCCCTGTTCCTACAGTAAAACAAGACTACCGATACAGGGTTTGGTTAGCATTGGCCACTCAATAGGGTTGGAGCTGAGCGGGTCATGTTGGATCTGCCAGGGCTTGAGCGCCTCACCTCCTCAGCAGTCATGAATGGGCTATATTCTTCCTCGTGTGCAGAATTCTTTTCACCAAAGCTTTCAGGCCACAATTCCCTATTCGTCCAAGTTGGAAATGAGATCCATTTGCCAATTTTCTTTTATTATTTAAAAAAAAAAAAAAAAAACAGCACTCTTAACCAGAGTAGGTCATACACTGGCGTCCTAGATTCAGCAATGAGGCTGGTGGCCTTCCAACCAGGAAAGGAGAAAATGCGTGCACCTGAAGTTCATTAGAACTGAATAGCTTTGCAGCACTTTTATCTTCTGAGCGAAGACATTGGGCTTTGAACTGCTAGAGTTAAAAGACAAAGTCCTTTTGAAGAATTAACTCAGCCAAGGACCATTCGAATAGGTTATGCACCAGTATGCCTTTATCAAGGTCCTACTGTCACCTGGCACCCCAGCACCCCCGCCCCCGAGCTGAGAGGGCCACAGCCACAGGGCTGGTGATCCATCCTGCTGGTATGTGCTTTCTATACTGCACATATCTGATATACTGGGGAGGCTGCAGATCCACTCACTATACCCAAATACACTCAGCCCCTGAGACAGTGTTTACCTGACTCAACCTCCCCATAAAAACCTTAAAACAAGATGAGCTAAAAAGGTTTAAGTCCCTATTTCAGAGTCAGTCTACCAGGGATTTCCTTTCTATTGGTGTAGATGTTCAAATGGCAAGCCAGGAATGGATGACTGTAAGGGTCTCATGGAACCCACCTGACCAGGGCTAGAAATCTGGCTTCCTGAAAGAGGGGAGATTCTAGCAAAGTGAAGGGAACTGTGTGCACACTTGAATGTGGGTGACACAAAATTAAGATAATTGTTATCCAGTGTTTTATGGATTGAGGTTGAAGTTTTCCATATGTAACCCACTTTTCCTGGTCAAGACTTTTCCTTTTGGAGTCCATGAAGGAGCAGAGGCACCTCTTAAGGAGGTCATATTTGAGAAAGAAAAGGCAGAGGCCCTCCATCATGATATGGCTAGTCGTACTTCGGGAGAAGCCAGATTCTGGTGCTTTTAATAGGAAAAAAATAAATAAAAGAGGTCATAGAAGTCCCATTGGCTTGGGAATTCTGAATTTTTTAAAAAAGGAGACCCATTCCCATGAAGCAATGGAGGCCAGCCTCTGTGTTATTTTTTGGTTTGGTTTTGTTTTTGCTCTGGGTTTGGTTGTGATGTAAGAAGAGCTTTTTAGTTTTGTTTTGAATAACATCAATCCTTGCACACTCTATGCAAAAATTTTGTAAGCATTGCAATAATGCTATGAATTACAAGGAACTATTTTAACTTTATTACGCTTTCTGTATAAAAATTTGTATTTAATATTATTTCAATTTCAGTCTTGTAAAATATATTAATAAAAATAATGATTGTTAAGAAGGAAAGCACCCTTGTCCACTTCTTCAGGGAACTCCAATCTCTCAGCTAATAAACCAGTCACTCTTATGTACTGTGCTTCAGAAATAAACTTTCAGATCAACTTCTCTTCTACATCTCTTAGATGGGTGGCCTAAAATGTTGGGCTAAGCTATTTTGGCTTTCAAGAAGAGAGCCACACAGGTAGAAGCCATCCAGCCTTTTAAAAGAAAGATAATTATAAGGTAATACATAACCTGGAATTTGGAGTCCCCAGGATTTGAAGCAGGTCAGTTAATATAGATTATTCTTTTAATGACTTATATGGTTTCCTCTGTTTGTGGCTTACAACTCCTCTCTCTAAGTCTGAGGAAACCAGTCTGAATGGTCCCTTTTGGGTACAACCTTTTCAACTAACATTCCTGGTCACCTGTGGATAAACCATGTTCATCCCTGGCCCAGTTAGTTTTCATCCAAAGAAAATCCCAGTACTGCTCCCCTAAATGGAGCCTTGGGTGAGACCGTGTATATGATGGACAGCACCATGGCATAACCACATTGCCCTACCCACCAGAACCAATCCTTCACTGAGCGCATCTCATTATTCCTAGCCTACCACAGTGACAAGTTGCGGTGACACTGTTTATTCCACCTGCCAAGAACACCCTCCCATCTAGCACTACCCCACCTCAGAATATCATCATTCTCCTTTCCATTCATGTACATCTTTTCTCTGTGGTCCTTTTCATTCTCCCTCAAGTCTCTAATAATTTATTTTGCAATTACTACATTGTACTATGATTTGCCTCCTTATCTATCTGAGAACCTAGAATACTTAACAATCATTTCTAAAGTTTATGCAGAATTGATCACATATCTAAACTGATCTTCACAATAATGTTATAAGGTACACAGGTAATTTTCTCATCTAGAAAACCCAAGACAGATTTTACATAGTCAATGCATGAAAGAACCAATGTCTACTCCCAGTTATATTTTCATCAAAGGCCACATCTTGTTAAATTTAACTCCTGAGTCCAAGCAACACTGAGGGAACATTACAGAATCTTCAAGGTAAAAGGCTGTATTAAAAACATGATCCCCAGGCAAGGTGAAACTTATGTATAAAGATGCAATCATTTTGTTACCTGGCTTCACTTTAGGGAAAATTTACTCACTCCCCGCAAAAAAAGCAAAATCAGAGAAAGTGGAATCTTATCTTAGCTTAAAAAGATAAAGGTTAATGTGGTGTGAGAGGAAGACCCTTAGTACAAGTCAAACAACTAGACATCATTTTTGATTAAAAAATTAGGAAGCAGACGGAAATGCCAGGGAGCTAAAAAGAGCTCTATTCCTTTTCATACAAGGGAATTTTTAAAAGTAGCAGTTAGGTGTAAATCAGCAACTTTTAGGTTTCTTCTGATCTTAACTCCTTCAAAAAAGATGAAAGGTTCTATGGCACAGTTAATGATGCAGCCCACATTATCCTCGGATACAGGGGAAGGGAAAGGACATCAGAGTACCAGAGAATAAACCAACAGTTAAAAACTTGTGAGCAACATGTATGAATTGGCATCTCCAATTAAGTGCAATAACAAGTTGATTTTAGTTTGTGAACACCAGGTTTTAATTCCTCTCAATAATACTGAACACTTGCAGCTGAGAATCAACTTACAGCCCCCAGTGAAGAGCCTCATTGAACTGACAAACAGATGAGCTTTTGAAACTCCCTAGCACAAACAGATATACCTAAAGACAACTTGTGATACTTCAAGAGAACTCCTTCTGGAATTTAAAATGGGCACACAAAATGTGAAATAAAATCTTCCAGATTATAGCTTGTGTAGATAGGATAGTAGGTATTTGGGGTCAGCAAAGTTAAGGATAATAGATATTAAGTCAGAAGCAGTAATCAGTTTTAATCTACTAGGAGACCAAGTCAATAGTTGTATTTTAAAATGTTGGGCAAAAATTAACCAAGCAATTTGAATTAAGAAGTCAGTGTTTTAGTACATGTGCTGCCAAAGTTAGCATAAGAAATCAGTATTTTGAAGTAGAAATTTAAGGTAAAAAAAAAAATTGGAGCAATTCAGTTTAATAACATACAATGAATTATGCCTTAATTTATGGATTATACACAAACCACTATGCTGAACAAGCCGTATCAAAAAACAAAAATCAAAAATATGAAAATTAAATATAATTGGAGGCAAAGTTTTTTACCACTCCATTCTTATAATTTTATTAAAGCATGAAAAATGAACTATTACATATACATACACACATACACACTCCTCTGTATAATAGCAAAAAAAGTTCTTCGACCATACTCATATAAAACAAAGAAATATAATTTCAAAATGAAACAGTTAAAAACTTGTCAGACTATTTTCTCTGAAAATAGAAACAGTTTATTTTTATACAAACATAAAATTCTAGAAATTTTAAAACTGAACATTTCCCTAACTAGTTGGTGATTTGGAAAAAAATAACCAACCCAACTAAAGAATCAGAATTAAAAATGCTACAAATGACATAATTTGACCAAAGTAATATTCAACATAATAAATATATTTAAACTTATTAACACAGAAATAAATCAAGCATTCAACTTAAGATTTTAGAAAAAGTAGACAAAGGGAAAAAAAAGAACAATAAAGCTGAGATCACTAATTCCAAATTTTATATTTAAAAAAAATGAAACCAAGAATCTAGATGATAAATCTTTTAAGAACATAAAAATAAACTTAAAACACACATATAAATTTTTCCTTTAATTGTAAAACTTTATTGGAAGAACTCTCGTTCTTCTCTTTTCTAAATCCTCACCTGACAGAGACAAAGAAAAGGAAATCACTCAGCCTGAGAATGCTCTTACAAGAAAAAGTAGCAGCCATTTAGAAAAACCACATAAAAAAATCTAAAGTGTGCTACAGCAGCATGTTGTTTCCTTATAAGAAAAATAGAAAACCTCAATGACATGTACAATTCAAAAATTTAACTAAAAAGAACAAAGTAAAAATTGGTTCTTGTTTCTTAGGCAAACAAATCAATCTCTGGTTAGGAAATCCTACCAAATTTCTTGATAAAAAATATCTATGTATTAAACATAATAAATATGTATACATTCATAAACTTATCTGTGAAAAGATCTCATAAGAGATCTGTTCAACCTGTACTAAGTAACATATAAATTTTTGAAAGAAAAATATAAAATGAAGTGATTAGCTCTTAGCTGTTTGACCAAAATTGTTTTCCTTCGAGCTAATTTACATATTTGAAAAAATACCCATCAAAAATCCCAACAGATCTTTCTGGAAAATAAACAAGATTTAAAGTGGATCAGGCAAAATAAAATAGAAAAATTAAAAGATGAGGAATATTCTCTCCACAAAGCATTAAAATGACAGAAACCTAACAGACTGTTGAAAATCACAAAATAGCAACATTGAAGATAATATTTCAGAAACAAATACAAATTGACTGCATTGAGCATTATTTTTCTACCTGGAAAACATGCTCCTCCTCTGGCTCCTTCCTGCTCATCCTCTAAGATTTCAGGGGACACCCGCCTCTAGCAAGTCTTCTCTGAATGTTCCTCTCAATCTTTATCAAGCAATCTTTCCCAGGCACCCTGCCCACATCTCCACCACAGCTTCCACCTTACTAGAGCAACCTGTTAATTTTTACATTTACCCCACTATAATATGGTCTATAGAACAAAGGCACAGCTTGCTCAGTACTGATAAAATGCTGAGCCTAGCAAAGTGCCAGGCTCCTGAATGGAACCGATGGAAATTACCAGAAATAGATAATGAAAATGAATGAAGGACTAACTGTCTTACCAGTTCAATGTACCACTTATTTTCTCATTCCCAAACTACAGAGCAAGAACAACTCAGTGACCTCTGCCCTCATTTAGCTTGCAAATGGGCAATCTTGGCAACAAAGTAGTCACAGATATGAAATAACCAACCATGGCAGAGAAGTTGATGGCAGGAAAGCAAAGAGCTAGAATGTCTTTACAAACCAGTGAAAAAGGTCACGATTATTTGATTGGTATTAGGAAAAACTGACCAACTATTTATTTGGTGAGGCTGAGGCGGCTTCAGAGTCACACCTTAAATTAATTCCAGTGGACCACAGTTACATACGTTTGTCTATCCGGTGTCTTTTGAATTTCTTTTGTAAATAAATCATATCCTGTTCTGGCTCTTGAGTATCTCAGAGCCTATGGATACTCAAGTGATCTAAAATGATCAGGTACCACACAGTATGGAAGAGTTCCACAAAAGAAAGACAAAATAACAGGATCTGGACTAGCAACCCACCTAGGATTTGTGGAAGAATGCTGAAGGAAATCTCAAAGACAAAAGACTAGCCTGTTCAAGTATATTTAATTCTTAAATTCCTTCTTCCTCCACCCCACTGCCATACACAGGAGACTTTTATAAAAAAATAATAGCAGTAAAGAAATGGTTAAAAATTTTGAACTTGAAGACATGCATGTAAATTAATAAGAAAACTATCAAGGCATCAATAAATAAATGAACAAAAGAGATAATAAGCACATAATTCACACAAGTAAACATGTTCATTTTTTTCTTAATTCTGAGACACTGAAAGATGTAACAAAATTAATAACCACTATCCAAGGAAAACAAAGATGCTACCACATTAAATATTCATTTTAAGATGCAGCCTGATTTTAGAAATATTAAAATCATAAAAAGTGGAACATAGAATCTACTAAATAAAATGTGGTTACGCTTATCATATAAATGTGGTTCAAATGTTCATATCCTTGATTTAAGAATAAACAATGAAAAAAGAAAGTTTAATCGACAAAGCTTTTTTCTTAATCTATTGGATTTTTTGTTTGTTTTGTTTTAATTTACCAATAAAATTATTTTTAATTTAATAGATTAGTTAAATAGTGTCTGCTACATTGAGGGAAATGTAATAAGGCTGTTTTATACTTTGTTTAATCCTGAAACAGTAGGTAGGTATTAACCAGGTACAGTAGCAAATGCCTGTAATCCCAGTGGCTTGGGAGGCTGAGGTCTAGGGATAGAGAATCCAAAGCCAGCCTCAGAACTTAGTGAGGCCCTAAGCAACTCAGAGAGAACCTGTCTCTAAATAAAATATAAAGAAAGGGCTGGGGATGTGGTTCAGTAGTTAAGCACCCCTGGGTTCAATGATACAATTCAACCAAAAAAAGGTATTAATTCCCACTATATAGAAATCTTTAAGCAAACTTGCCTAAGATAATTCTACTACCAAATGACAGAGCTGAGCATTAACTTCCAGGAGAGTTCCCTCCTTTTTAAGAGTTTGTGCACCCTCCTGTCAAAAAGAAGGCAAATGTATCTCTGCACTGAAGGGTGGGCACTGTTATATTCTTTCAGGAAGTAACTGGTTAATTTTTTAATGAGTCATAATAAAAAATATTTACCCCCTTGGTCCCACCAAACCCATTTTCAAAATTCATCCCTGCAATGATTTTTAAATAGGAAAAAATGGTTAGTAATATGTATTGCACAAGAATTTAAAGATGGAAAAATTAAGCAATGTTGCCTAAACACATAAAAGGGAACATCAATTAGATCATGGTTATTTTGACTTTATGGAATATCATGCTGCCTTTAGAAAGATTTGGAGGATTTTATTTTGATACAGAAAAAATGAATATTGAATATGTAAAAATGATGTTTACACATGAATGGAGACTTCTGGGGAAACTGAAAGACAAAGCAAGTTGATTTATTTGGATGATGGTATTGTGGGTTTTTCTTTCATTCTTGTGTTTATAATATTTGTAAAATAAAACTTTTTCAAAAAAGACTTGTACCTGCTTTTTCTATGAAACAAAAATGAAGACACATAGTTTGATCCTAGAAATAATCCGTAAGAAACAAAACCTTTGACCCAAAATTATATATTGCATGTTTAGCAAGAAAAATATCCAGGATTTGCCTTTTTAAATTGACAATAGTAACTATAGGTAAATACATCTCTGTTCATCCAGTCAATGGAAGACTATAAGTATTAAAATAATCTAGAAACTACAGAACAATTTCAGATGTTTAAAATAAATTTTAAAGATCTAGAATTGCATGAAACCTAACTATAGTTAGGTCTTAATGTCAGCTGCTATCATTACGTACTGTAGAATGGAAGCTGATAAGGAATTTATATTTCACAGTTCTAAGTCCGGAAGCCCGGGATCAGAGTACCTGCCTGGTTGGGTTCTGGTGAGGGCCCTATTCCAAGATAGAGAGCGTCAAGTTCCTATTATCTCTTTACATGGGAGGAAGAGGACAAGAGAGCTCCCAGAGGACCCTTTAATAAAGACACTAATCTTATTCATCAGGGCTCCACCTTCAAGAGCTAATCAACTCCCATAGTTTTCACCTTCTCATACCACCACATTGGAGGTTAGGATTTCAACATACGAATTTTGGAAGACACAAACATTCAGTACTTGAAAGTGGGGAAAAAAATAAAAAATAAATGTAAGGATATAAAAAGTATTCCCAATCATTTTAAGATGTTATAGCAATATAAATACGACTATTCATATTACTTAAACTTCCTTAAGTACCACCATTAATTTTGTAAGATAAACAAAGATAATTTTTAAATTGAGCTTTAAAAACTGTTTCATTTTCAACTTTCAGTCCATTTATTCAAGTGTACCAATAGGTCAAATTTGAAAAGACCTCTGAACACAAAGAATACGTTGCAATTTAAGGTTGCCTCTTCTTCCATGCCACAGAAGAATGAGACCTTTGAAATTGTCCTTCTCGCCCCTGTGATGGTTACAAAGCTCTTCTATGCATGGACATCAAATACATCTAAGCTTTATGTGGGCACCAGGGTTGTAGGAGGTTGGCTCCCCTACTGGATTTCAAGCAAGCAGAAGGTGAGGAAGGGCCCAACCCTTTCCCCTTATGAAAGACATGAAGAGGAACTAAAGAAAACTTTATCCACAACTTGAAATGGACAGCTAAGTTGTGACAATAATGAAAAGAGATCCCTTCTGATCCCTGTTACCTTCTTTCACTTTCATTCCTCCATGTTCCACAACACCCTCCTGCCTCAAACACTCCAGATTTGTTTTGTTAGGTTAGACATTATACTCTCTAATGTAAAATGGTTTCATTCAAATTTGGTGCATCTTGGCCCCATCCCTTCCATGATCTTTACACATCATAACCCCCTTCCCTTAGCTCTCATGAGACTGCCGCTCATGGTTCCTCATCCAACATCTGACTCATCTTTCTCCTCTTCAGAAAAGACTGTGTAATAGATGATGCACTCAGGTACCCAGAAATCTGTAGTTAACCTCTCCTCCAGTTCTGTAGAGAGTTACCACAAAAGTCCTCATCTATTCTTTATAAATATTTTTTTTAAATAACTGATATAGATTGAACATTCCCAAGTTGGAAACCTGAAATCTGAACTGCTCCAAAATAAGAAACTTTGAATGCCAACACGATATCACAAGTAGAAATTCCATACCAAGTATCTTTCATGCACAAATTTACTTAAAATAGTGTATAAAATTACCTTTAGGCTACGTACACAAGATATGTGTGTGGTGTGTGTGTGTGTGTGTGTGTGTGTGTGTGTGTAACATAAATCAATTTTGTGTTTAAACTTGGGTCTTACACTCGAGATCTCTCATCATGGATACACAAATATTCCAAATTCCTTCATTAAAAATGCCACTGAGTTCTGATTTCAGCAATCTGGGTTCCTGACACCTTCAACCATCCCTACTCAGTTATCTTGTTTAGTCTTCCTAAGCTTTGGAAGAAGGCTAAAATTATTCTGCATTCTACTTTTCTCCCCTACCTCTAATGTGATGTGGTTCATTTAAAAAGTTCCCATTGACCTGTTACTGATGAAATCGGAAGCCTTTCCAGGGGCCATTTTTCCCTTTTGACACAATCTAGTGCCGAGTCCAGTCTGTAGCTCACATTATTGGTGGACTCTCAGCCCTCATTTAGCCATGTGACTTATTTACAGAGCCCTAGCTGGATCAGGAACCTACTGTTCTTCCACGATATCCATGTAACTCAGAAAAGCATAAAATATCATCCATAAATAATAGTTACATTAAATGAAAGCCTTCAGAGTTACTTAGCTTTCATTTTCCATCTTGAGAAAATTTGGTGATTTCATGCCATGCTAGATAGATCTCTGACATGTTTTAAAATATGCATAGTTGATTTTATTCCTTCTGACAGATGCATCATGATTCTGAGGGTTATAAAAACACTCCTTCAATCATGATGGTAAGTTTACAAATACTGGCCTTTCCTCATAGTGTTCTCCTGCCTGTTAACTCTTTCTTTAGGCTTTAGGGCTCCTAATAACACCTTTCCCAGCTCCTGGCCATCAATCTTTCCCTGTATAATATGTCTGACTGGCACAAAGGCAGTAATATTCCCATGATATTTCTTTTTTCACTGCGTCTATCAAACTAATTTCTCACATGCATTGCCAAGTAACCTTTTAAATTATCGCATTAAGTTACCACAGTATATCTATAAACTACACAAGACACCTATATCATGTGCAGAGGGAAACTGACCCCTAGAGAGACGTAGTGATGGTCCAAGTTGACGTGTGCAAAAGCAGCAGAGGCAGATCTGGAATCTGTTTGGTGCATCTGTATTTACTGAGGTTTGGTCAAGTGGCAGGGCCCCCCAAAGCTCATGCTCCTTCAAAAACCAATCATGCAGCGTGGATACAAGAAACTCACTGTCGTTTCCCAGTCTGGTCAATAGTTAGTTATGTGATTGTGACAAGACTTAAGCCTCAGTTCCTTCTCCTCTGTAAAATGAAAGTGTCAAGGAATGATCTTCTCTAGCTCTCACAGCTTGCGATTTTTCACAGTGCTCTGGAAATTACCATCAGAGTGACCAGGGCCATTTATTCACCAGTCATCTGTTTAATGAACATGGGCAGAGTGCTGGCCATGCTTTTCTGTGTCTAGAAAGTATAATAAAATACAAACAGGTGTGGCCCGGGGAGTTTATAATCCAGTGTGAAGTAGCAATGCAAAAATATATGAACAAGATCGTGTCTCCACACAGTGCAAAGTGCAATAAGAGAATCAAACCCTTCCCCAAAGAGGTGACAAGAGAAGAAATCAGGCGCACAAATACTTAGAAGGGGGCTGTCGTAGAGGAAACAGTTTGTGGAAAAGTATAGGTTGTTAGTTTCATTACTTAGAAGGCTGAACATTTACGGCTTTGCTCATCTTCATTTTCTTCTGTGAATTAGACACATGGAATGCAATTCTTGCCTTTCACCTGCTGGGAGAGTGTGAATATTAATCTGTCCTCCAGGAAAGAAAAGTGCTTTTTAGGTGCTAAGGATGGCTTCTATAATTGACCATCAAGGACTAGAAAGAGAGATCCAAAGGATAGAGGGAGTACCTTTGAGGCCAACAAGAAGGGAAAGTAGAGATCCTTTGAGGTTAAAAAGAAGGAGACACAAGTCAGAATTCCCCAGTCTCCGACATTTCACACCGCGTCACCACAGAGGCCAAAGCATCAGAAGTCAAGACACGGCACATCATGGATGTCATGGGGGGCTGCACCCCAGACAGCGAGGTCCTGCACTTCAAGGAGATGACTGGTGCTTCAAAGTCCAGTCAAGGTGATATAGTGAGACTGCACCTTGAGGCCGACTCTCTGATCTAAACAGGCATCACAATGAAAAAGAGGAAAAGAGTTAAGATCTCTAAAACCCAGCATAATCCTAAAACTGAAGAAAATGCAAAAGTGTGTCAAGCTAAAGCCATGAGGTTGCTGGGGCCCGGGACCAGGAGGGGTCAGAGGTTGTCTGAGGGTGTGTTCACTGCTTACAATCTGGGACAGGGAGGAGGAGAGAAGCCTGCAGGCGACTGCAGCCTACACAATAGGTAATGAAACCTTCCCCATCCACAGCACAAGATTAGACAGAGCCTCCTCCTCAGCACCTGCAAGTGTGCAGAAATTCCCTGATGCTGCTCTAGGGGGAAAACTCTAGCAAGTGATATAAAACCCAGTTCTGCACTAAGGACTTTTGGGGATCCTAGAAACAAATGAATTTACAAAATCATTTGAGTCAGAGAAAACCATCAAAACAAAGATCCCAAGCTGTCAGGGGAAAATCTAAAACATGAAGAAAACTAATATTAAGACAAGCAAGCCATGAGTCAACAACTCAGAATGAAATCTGGGTAAATTAATATTATAGGTGAATCTGGAAAAAAAAGAAAAGACTTTGAAATAAGTAATGGCAAAACCCTCAAAGAAAAAAATGAAAGAAGAACATGCCTAAAAATGGAAAATGTATGACGGCTGGGGCTTTAGCTCAGTAGTAGAGCACTTGCCTAGCACATGTGAGGCATTGGGTTTGATCCTCAGCACCACATTAAAAAATATATAGAAATAAAATAAAGGCATTCTTGTCCATCTCCAACTATAATAAATGGAAAATGTGTGAAACAAAAAAATTCCTCCCTTCCCTTTTTCTGTCTCAGAGACATACACACATATACACATGTATAATACACATATATATGAAAGAATCAGAAACAACTTTTAGAAATAAAAAATGCAGTCACTCAAATAATAGTTGAGAATAAAGATAAAATCTGAAGGGACACAGGCAAAAAGAAAATCAGTTAATTAGAGAAAAATAGTAAAGAATTCAGCCAGAGTACAGCCAGGGGGGAAAGGAGGTAAAATTGACTAAAGTACTGAGATGAGCATTCAGAGATACTAATAATTGTCTAATTAGAGATTTAGAGGAATAGAGGGAATGTTGTAGAAGTAGTATTTTTTTTTCAGTACTAGGAATTGAACCCAGGAGTACTCTACCTCTGAGCTACACCCCTAGCCCTTTATATTATTGTGAAACAGGGTCTTGCTAAGTTGTGGAGGCCAATCTCAAACTTGTGATCCTCCTTCCTCAGCCTCCTGAGTTGCTGGCCTGTGCCGCCATGCCTGACTGATAAAGCAACATTCAAAGAGATATCCACTAAGGACTTTCTAAAATAAAAAAAAATACTATATATGAATCCTCAATTTGGACACATGCCAAACATGATAAATAAAAATTTATTTAAAGATAGAAACCTTAAAATAAAATTTTAGAAAACATGAATAAAGAAAAATCTTAAAGGTTTCTTGAAAGGGTTATAACCAAGAGAAAGAAAACAATTGTAAACATCAGCAACCTGTATCATTTAAAGTGCTTGGGAACATAATTGTAAATGTAAAATTATTTACACATTTAAACTGTAATTAGAGATGGAGCAGGAAAAAAATTAACACCAATGTTTATAAACTCAATGCTTGGGAGGATGGAAAACTCTCCTTGAACTTCCAAATAAGGAACTCACTGCAGAAAATTAACCTTAGGTGGAAAAAATAAGGTGAAAATTTAGGTATTAAAAATATGAATAAAATAGAGTATGTATTCAAACCTAAATGCACCAGCAATTATTTTAAGTAAAAACTGATTACTATTCCAACTGAAAATTAAGACAGTTGACTTAAATTCTTCTTAAAAATATTTGCTACTTGGAGATATTTGCTACATGGAGAAAGCCCTCCCATGTAGAAATTTTCCAAAAGAAAGACAGCATCATTCTCATAGTATAAGACAAAACAAACTTAAAGACAAAAAATTATATAATTTCACATAAAAGGAGATATCTCATGGTGATTAATGGATCCAGGTTAGTGAAAGACAGCAAAATGGAATTTCCCTAATGATTTAACCTCCAAATTCATGAAACAAAATATAATTCCCAGAACTAAAAAAAAGGCAGAAAGAGTCATGATAGAAGAGACATAAAAATACCTCTTCAGAAACTGCAGTAATTCTTTAAAAAAGAAATGGAAAAACTTGTAGGGATATGGAAGTTTTCAGTAACACAATTAATAAACTTGACGTACTTGACAAAGACAGAATATTTCATGGAACAATCACAGAATATATTTTCTTTTCAAATTAGCATGGAACCGTTACCAAGGCAGTCATTTGCCATATCATAAAGAATAAATGAGCATAGATATTATTTTTACACTCACAAACACACACACATACACACACGTACCACAATGTCTGCAAATGCCTGCAACATGTATACATATATCTCTCAGAGAAAACCCTCAATTTCCTAGAAATTGAATCGCATATTTTTAATAATCCATGCTTCATAGAAGAAATCAAACTAAAACTAGAAAACATTTTCACCCAAATAGTAATGAGGATATGAGTATCCACAAATGGTGCTGGGACAACTGGATATTCTCATTCAAAAAAGTAAAAATGGGTACGAATGTCATGTGATATACAAGTAGTAACTCAAAATGTATCAGAGACTTAAATATTAATAGATAAAATGATGGAACCCCAAGAAGAAAACAGGAGTAAATTTTTTGTGATTGGGATTAGATAATGAATTCTTTGGTAGGATGCTAAAAACATGTGTAATTTTTAAAAAAGCAATTAGAGTACATTAAACTTTAAAACTTCTCTGCTTCAAAGCCACCATCAAGAAAGCAAAGGTCAACTTAGACAATCAAAGGAAATATTTGCAAAACACATGTGGTGCAAAGATCAAGATATTTTACTGATAAACACAAATAACAAAAGGACAAGCAACCCAACAGCTACAGGATTTGAATAGACATTTCTCCAAAAAAAAAAAAAATGTATACAACTGGCCAATCGACACTTGAGTATCAATACACAATGAGGTGCCTCTTCATATCCTCTAGGATGTCTGGACTCAAAAACAGGAAGAATAAAAAG
Organism: Marmota flaviventris; assembly: GCF_047511675.1. Classification (NCBI taxonomy): domain Eukaryota; kingdom Metazoa; phylum Chordata; class Mammalia; order Rodentia; family Sciuridae; genus Marmota; species Marmota flaviventris. The sequence goes on along the minus strand of NC_092502.1, from coordinate 23,688,350 downwards.
TGCGGAGGAGCATAGGGAAACGCAGAAATCCTCATACATTGCCACATAGTATGAAAATGGCATCACTGTTTTGAAAACCACATTGGCAGTTTCTCAAGAGTTACCATAGGACTCAGAGATTCCCCCTCAAGTATATACCCAAGAGAAATGAAAACAAATGTCTACCGAAAAAAGCACACAAATGTTCATAGCAGCATTATCATAATACACAAAAGTGGCAACACCCTGCATGTCCACTACTTATAATGAATGGATAAATGAATGTAAGCTATCCATACCATGCAGTATTGTTCACCATAAAAATTAATAACAGATACATGTTTCAAAATAAATTTTGAAAATAGCATAGTAACTGAAAGGAGCCACACATAAAAGGCCACATAGGGTGAAATGAATTCATATGAAATGCCCAGAATAAGCAAATACAGAGAAATAGAAAGTAGGTCACTGTGTTCCAGGGTTTGAAGGTAGAAGGGAACAGAGAATGACAGCTCGTGTGTAGTGAATTTATTTTTTAGGATGAAAAACTTGTCCTTAAACTGGAGAGAATTGATGGTTCTATAACTGCGAGTACACTAAAAGCTGCTAATGGTATATTTTAAATGCTGAATTGTCTCTCAATAAAAGTTTTATTTTAAAAAATTGAGGGTGGTTAACTATCACCGAAACAGTAGTCAGATGAAAATTTATAAACTAAAGTAGATACATTAAAGAAGGATAAATCCTGAAATCCATTTCAAGACGGAATAAAAACAGCAAATCAAACACAAGATAAAAAAGTAATCAACAAAAATGGAAAACAAGCATTCATTCAGAAAATTCAGCAGTTATTTCTGGGTGTAAAGATTAGTAAATTGATGCTCCCTTACAAAATTGATTAGTAATATGAGGAAACACAAATTAACAATTTCTAAAATAAAAAGGAGGCATTACCACAGAACCTATAGATATATAAAAGTTTTAATAAGAGGAAAGTATAAATTACTCTATACTGATACATTTGACACTTTGGGTGAGAGGTAAAACCTCTAAAAATAGCACAAAGTTGACAAAAATAGATACAAATTCTAAGTATTCTAATCTCTCTCAAGTGGAGTTCAGTATTTGAAAAGTTCCCATCAAGAACACCAATACAAAGAAGTCTTTACCAGCAAATTCTTTTAAACATTTATGTAAGAAATAATGCCAATTTTCCACAAACCATGCCGGAGAATAGAAAAGAAGAAAGATAACTTTTCAAATGAGGACCACTGTAAAAAGCAGAATCATAATCTTGATTTTGAAATATAACAAGGAGTTTATAAGAAATATAATTACAGACCAAACTCTCTCATGATGCTACATACAAAATTATTTGCAAGACTATGGAACAAAAGCCCAAACAGAGGGAAAATATCAATAAATGGACTTCGTCAAAATTAAAAACACTTGTGCATCAAAGGACAGTATGATGAGGATGAAAAGACAACTCAAAGAATGGAAATCATATCTGATAAGAACCTTGTCTCCACATTACATAAAGAATACTTATATTTAAATAAAAAGATTAAACAATCCAATCAAAAATAGGCAACAGACATAAATAGACATTTCTCCAAATAAGATATGCAAATGATCAACCAGTGCATGCAAAGGTGCTGATCATCATAATCATTAGGAATATGCAAATATAAAACACAATGAGATATCACTTCCTACCCATGAGGATGGCTATGATCAAAGAAACAAAGTGTTGATTAGGATGAGAAGAAAATGGTACCCTCATTTGCTGCAAGTAGGAATAGAAAACCATGCAACCATTATGGAAAGCAATTTGTCAGTTACTCAAAATTTAAATATAGCATTACCATAAGACTCAGTTATTCTATTCCTAGGTAAATACCTAAAAGAATTCAAAACAAATCTTGCACATGGGCAGACAAATGTCTAATCTTCTCAAAGTAGCCTATAATTTTTTTTATTTGTGAGCCTATAAATTAATAAGTAAAAGATGTACAATTCAACAGAAAGGAAAGAGAGAACACTCGATTCACTGAAGAGAAAATGAACGATGAATATATAACTGGATGCTTTACCCATACTAGCAAAAGAAATGCAAATTCAGTATGCAATATATAGAATCTGATAATAGTTAGGGTAGACATCACTTGATGAACATCTAAGGGACAATAGATAAATAAATTCTGGTATTGTTATACAATGAGAATATTAAAAAGACAAATCATCAATTAAATAGCCCAAACTGGAGCAATCCGAGAAAAAAAAAATGATGAGTAAAAAGTAGGAATGATACATACTGTTGAGGTTCAGAAAGCAGCACCTCAAAAGTATGGCACTTGGGCATGATAAGTAGTTGAAAAAGCAGTCCCAGAACCAAGGTCTGTGTGACCTTATCTTCCCCCTCCTTTCACTTCACACTCCCTCCCTCCCGAAGCACAGTAAAGCTCGCTGTCTCTGAATTTTGACTACAGCAAGTTCCTCCAGAAGCAGTAGGACTGTCAAGAGCTCTCTCCCCATAATCTCAACAAACATGAAAGATTAACTCACCAGGAAGAAGACTAAAGGTCAGAGCCATATCGATGTTTACAGCAGCACAATTCACAATAGCTAAACTGTGGAACCAACCTAGATGCCCTTCAGTGGGTGAATGGATTTTTTAAAAGTGGTTTACATACACAATGGAATATTACTCAGCAATAAAAGACAATAAAATCATGACATTTGCAGGTAAATGGATGTAGTTAGAGAAGATAATGCTAAGTGAAGTTAGCCAAACCCAAGAAACCAAATGCTGAATGTTTTCTCTGATATACAGAGGCTGATTTATAGTGGGGTAGGGAGGGGGAGCATGGGAGGAAGAGACAAACTCTAGATAGGGCAGAGGGGTGGGAGGGAAAGAGAGGGGATATGGGGTTAGAAATGATGGTGGGATGCGATGGACATCATTATCCAAAGTACATGTATGAAGACACAAATTGGTGTAAATATGCTGTGTATACAACCAGAGATATGAAAAATTGTGTTCTATATGTATAATGTGAATTATCATGCATTGCACTGTCATATATAAATTAAAAAGTTAATTAAAAAATGAAGATTAAAGGTCAGTACCACTTATTCTACTGAGAGGTGTGTGCAACCTGTGGGGTGCTACCTGCACAATAGGACGATCTTGTCCATCATGCCATTTACTCCCCTCACTCTTCCACAGCTCGTGTCATCACCTCCCCACGGGAAAACCCAGGACCCTCTTCATATAGCTCAAAATTCTATTTAAGCTTCAACCATCTGGCCCTTTTTGAGTCTCATATCTTGTGTGGCCCATTGTAACAAGCACATGTACCTTTTCTCCATGAGTCTGTCAGTCTATGACATAAATTCTAGTACCGAGTCTTCAAAGGAAAATTCCCTTTGCCCCCATGACATACTAAAATCAAGATGTTAAATACAAAAAGAATCTTAGTTATCATACATAAATACCTGCATATTTCCCACATTGCATCTCATTAGCCTCTTCTTCTCCACTCAGAGGTTTGTATCTTACAATTAATAGTGAGACCAGTGCATGCACCGAAATCTTCAAGAGTGTGTCTTTACTCCTTAAAGAAGCTGTTCCTCCAGATGTCTTGTGGTCTTAGTTTTATTGCTTTTTTATCAGACAATCGGCAAGTTGGGAGCAAGGATACTGTGTATTACAATGGTTTATGAAAGTTTCTTTTGAGACTCAGTGTTCTACTTGTATCTCTAAATTCCTATCTCATTATCACTGGAAAAAAAGCTAGAAACCATAACAAAGTGGGCACCATAGAAAGAATAAATTATGGTCTAACTGTATTACCATATTCTATGCAATGATTTAAAAACAGATTTTCTAAAAGGATAGATAATGTGGAAGAGAGGCAGACCCTAAAGTTTTATATATTTAATGAACTGAAGAACCTCTGAAATAAAAATTAAAGCAGCAGCATTTTTTTTAATCGTGTAAGAACATTAATAGAAAAAAAGGTCTAGAACAAGCTCTCAATTTGTGCTTTCTAAGTGTTTCCCCCTATTTCTCTGTACTATTATATATTTTTCTAAACTTTTTAAATGTGCATTTATCCCTTTTGTATTTACAAATAAATCCATTAAAGACACATTAAGATGGAGAACAGCAATATACTGCTTCTCTAATGTAAAAAGAAATTAGAGTTTACCAAAGGCACTTTCTTGTCTTACATTAACTAATATTTTCCCTTCTGTTTTGACACATGCTCAGTCTGCTTAAAGTTTTAACCTTAATTTAAAAAAAAAATAAAGATATTCTGCTTGTTCACCCAGACATTAGAATACACAGCGTGTGCACCATTCCATTAAAGAGAATCATGCTCCTATGTCATCATGGAAAATATCTCTCACCAAGCTTCCCAGCTAGACTCTGGCATCCTGGCAGGTGGGGACCTCGGTATTAAATGATCATCACTGAGAAATGTTGAAATGTACTGCTTCTTTAAAAAAGGAAGAAGTAAACATTTTTAAGTAGAATCAACTGAGATGAAGAGTTGTGTTCCAACTCTTCAGCAATACGTTTAGTAACATATAAGAAGAACAGGCAGGAAGAGGACACAAACAAGCCAGGGCAGGGAGAAAATATGGACCCAACTTTGCAGCCTCATTTCTCACCAGCCCACAGGTCTACTTGAGTTTTCAAGACCCACACTGACCATTACGTCATTGCCTTCAGCTCAGGCTGCATCCTCAGTCTCGGATGCTCTCTCCCACCCTTTGCCCTTTTGATATATTAGTCCTGCTTTGGTGCCAAGTTCAATCAGACCACCTCCAAGAAGCCTTCTGAGATGTCCTGCTTGGAATTCTTTCAAAACTACCTGATAAAATTACTTGATTTTGGAACTTATGTGATTTATTATGCCTCATTGGTTTATAGGGATTTAGAGAACAGGAGCCACATGCCAGTCAGGTTGAGAGTCTCCTTCCAGTGCAGTTCTCAAGGATTTGTAAACAGAATTCACCTAATACATGTTGGTCATATTCACCTGGACTTGTATTTAGAGCTGAGCAGCTATTCACATGGTCAAACAGAAGATCCCCAAACATCACCCAAACACCTGAGACTGAGTTCCTTGTCCATGGGGGAGGACAAACACTACTTTGGACAAAGTCTTCATATTCTTAAAAGTGGGAAAGGACAAAGGCAAGTTGTCACTAGATTTGCAGTCTATTTTTAAGTCTTCCAGTGTGGAGATGTTGATTAGGATAGGGTTTAGGATTAGTGGACGATTTTGAAGAGAAATGTTCAAAATGTCTTAGGGAATAAATTTACTTATTTTTTTATTGGGGAGTGGATGGGTCTTCAAAATGAACAATAATAATATTTGCAATATTTCTCTTCTTGGGCAAGAATTTCCTCAAAGAAAAAAGTCATATCACCGAAGACAGGATAATAGTAGCATATTCACCATGTTAATGTAAAGCTGGGGGTTGAGGTGTAGAAGGTTTCTTTCTCAACATCAATAAGGATTTGCCAGCTATTTTTCTTGATAGAGCTACATCAAACCCAAGTAGCTACCATGTCTTTATTGCCAAAACCTTTGAAGGGTTTGCTCTTAAGGTCACCATAAAAATGCAAGTATTATTTCAGAGGCAGAACATAGCCATGCAACATTCTAAAGTGAAAGCTAGAATAGAGCAAGTGGTCAGAATCTGGAAAAAATTGACAAAAATGCTAGAATATTCTGATGGGATTCAAGATTAAAAACAATATCCCAAGCTTCCCTGGCTACTGACTAGATTACAGATAGGAACATGCCTCAAGCTGACCAAGAAAAATCTTCCCTAGGATTTTGTAATCTGATTCTAGGAAAGAAATCCCATTTCTTATTTTTTGTGGGGGAGGGTTGCTAAATTGGGTTCATTTAAGCCTGAAGCTGTGGCAGCAGAGCACTGTTCCATATCTTGCGCTGCTCCTGAAGCATAAAGGAATTTCACCATCTAAAGGAGGAAAAATGGGGACTTGCCCAAGAACAGAACATTGAACAGAAAGCAAGAGTGACAGAGATTGGATGACATGTGTATCTGGAGAACCGCAGTTTCAATAATCACCAACTACTTACTTACGCTTAAGCTGTTTCTGTCATTTCAAACTCAAAACATTCTGATTAAGCCCACATTTAATGATCAGTCTTAAATTCTGGAAGCATGTATAATTTTGAGATTCTTCGGGGATCCTCACTACTCCTCTACCCAGGGCCATAGATTTCAAAAAATAGAGGCAAATTTTTTCATTCTACTCAATAAACAGATTTCATACCACTTATATAGATCTTTTATACTGCCAGGAGCTCAGATCAAAATTATACAGAAATTCACAAGAATCCATATATGCCCTTTAGTGATGACTGCATATGGGTGGACGGAAGAGAGAAATCATACCAAGCCATTTTGGGAGATGAGAAAACAGAGAAGTCTTCATATGACTCCTACTCATCTCTTTCAGACTCTGAAATTATTCTGGGGCTATATGATCATTGAATTGAGAAAATTCAAAAACAATAACAAAGCGTTCTTTTAAACAAGAAATTTTACAAAACTAGAGTCCACAGGAAAAACCTCCTTCTCTCAGTGATGGCTTTACTTTAATTTACCTCCAGAGGTCATGGCTAGTCGATGCAATCCTCTTTTGACAACACACACATTTCACTGGCTTCCTCAGACAAGTGTTTATCAAACTGCTTCCTAGAGACTGCAGGGCAGAAACTTCATTGGGGTGAAAGAGAAAAATGGAGGGCAGGAATCTTTGGTTACCTTGTATCAACCTGAATACTTCTTTTTAAATTTATCTTTTGTGTACTGGGCTCTTAAGAAAAACTTCTATGAAAAGGATTTTGGATTGCTTTGAAAATTAAAAAAAACTCTCGGCTTTAACTATACAGCTTCCATGAATCCAAGTACTAAGTTCTTAGGTATCTCAGAGCCTGAGGGTCTTTAAATATTCAGAGACAATACCACTGTTTTCACAGATCAAGCCTCTGCTGGCCCTACAAATTGTGTGCTCTGTATTAACCTCAAAGGATCACCCACTTCTGTCAACCCGGTATTACAAAATAAGATTCTGTACATCTTGCTCTCCAGAGTATGCATCAACTGATGAGTTCTACATTTGTTAGGAAGTAAAATAAAGATTGAGACAGGGCACTACTGCCGCTCTGGGGCTTAATCAGTCTTGATGTAAAATTCTACCATTTGAGATCAGAAGCTCAGCATGTAATAAGCCCCTATTGTTCCAGCACACAGATCCCCACACATAAGTAACATTTCTTCAAGGCATTCCCCTTACATGTAACCAATAATGCAGAAAACACCTGGGCTAGCTAGAGCTCTTTGGTGCAAGAGAAAGATGCTATTAGGAAGCACTGGTATAACAAACCCTTAAAAACATCGTTTTTTTTGATAGAACTGTTCTTTAACACATCAGGGACTAAAGTTATTGTGACCTTGTTATACAACTCTGTCCTTTTTCCATCACCAAAAATGGACACACACACACACACACACACACACACACACACAGAGAAGACCTGTAATCCTTCATCCTACTCGCCATCTTCAAAGTGGGGGCTTTCTTTTCTCCCTTGCATTTAGATTCCATCCTTCTTCTTGAGGTAGTAAGTTTAGGGAATTTTCAAAGAGACAAAAGCTACTCAAAAGAATATAAATGTCAGACACATGTGTAAATTTCTCTTGCTCCATTTTCCCCCATGTCAGGAATGCCCTTTGTTGTCTCCTGGTATGTTTCAGCTGGCTGACATCCATGGTGGAAGAGCAATCATGCAGGCAGCATCCTTACAATGTAATGACAATCAGTTACCAAAAATGTGTGGGCACTGATAAAAGAACTCAGAGGGTCAGAAGCGAGTGGAAGGAAAAAGGCATTTCAAACAAATGCACGGCGGCGGCGGCAGCTCTGACCTTGGCTTCGGTTGCATCCAAAACGTTTATTAATTTTCCACTGTAAAACAGAAGGAAGCCAAGTGAAGTCCTGATAAAGGATCATTTTGGAGAGGGGGAGAATACTGTACTGTTTAAATGGTATTCCTGCAGTTAAATTAATCTCTTCTAGAAACATCTTTCCTCCCTCTTGTGCTGCCAAGAAGAGGGGGTGCAGAGGAGGAGACAGGACATAACTTAAGATTTATAAAGTCTTTGAGGATGATTCTATAGTTTTTAATGGATTGAACAACTAAGCCAGGTAATATAAAGAACAAGTACAGAAAAGGTTTCAGCCAACCTTTAAGAACAACATCAAGAATTTATTCCAGCGAGATGCTCTACCAAGAAGATAGCAAGTGAAAAAGTACAAAAAAACAAAAAACAAAAAAAACCTGTAGCATCTTTTACTGAGTGCCTACTGTAGTCCCATTATTTTAATTCAAAAATAACTCTGCAAGCTTGATGATATCCTCCATCTTGCAAATAAGAAATCAAAGGTTTAAATTAATTAACTTGTTCACTATCAAGCAATATGAGAGAACTGGGTTTCAAAGTGTCCTTTTTGGACTCCAAAACCAGGAGTCCACTTAAAAGTGAAAAAGATAAACTAAGAAACTAGTAAGGTGAGGAGTCTGAAGATCATGTCCTATTGACTGCAAAACATGTCAGTCATTTAATCTAGAGAAAAAGGAGCTGGGCAGGCTTTATAGGAGCTGTGGAAATCATCTGAAAGATTCCCATTTGGACAAGGAGAGACTTCTCTGTGACATGTTTCATTAAAAACAATTATTTATAGGTGCTACTTCTAGCTGTGACAGAATCCTGATTCACAGTGAAATTCCTACTGAAAACAAGTACAAAACCTAGGTAAAATAAATTAAAATTGAAAAATTGATCGCATATAATCATCAGTGACGAATCAATGAACCAGGCTCAATAGATCAAGATCCTGAAGAGAAGGGAAATGTACTAAGACAAACCTTCTATTTGCCTCTTTTATCCTACACACTGTGCTTGTCAGCTATTAGAGAACAGCACAGATCATAAAGCAGCAATCCAGAGGTTCTGTTGAGCCCCTTGGGCTAAGAAGACCAGAATAAATGAGCTTAGGGCTACCAGGAAAGCCAAGAGTTAAGAGAAAACAAAACATTTCTGAATAATTCCCCCTGAAAGTGTGATAGCAGAGTGACTTTAAAGAAATACTAGGGAGGTTCTATAAGTAGAAGAATCCCTGATAGAAGAAGAACACTAAGGTAGAGAGAGAATGAAAATCAGAGAAGAAGGCAAATTCATGAACATGAATGAATGTTGACTATTTAATAAGACTTGTCTCACAGGAACACACACACACACACACACACACACGGATGACGAATTTTAAACATAATTTATATGTGTGACAATAGTAATATAAAAGGTGAGAGAGACCCATAAATGGAATTGAAGTTTTCAAATGTATTTATCATAGAAATGGTCAAAGTAAAATTGAAGTTAGAATACTAAGTCAAGGATTCATTGTATAATCTTTAGGATAAAATCTTAAAATTTCTAAGATGTGTAGTTAGGAAGAAAATAAAGGAAAAGAGAATGTTATAAAATTTTTATTTAACACAAAAGAAGACTGAAATATAAGGGAAAAAAGAATAGTAGGTGAGAAACATAGAAAACAGGGGTAAGATAATATATTTAAACCCAAATACATCATCAGATGTACACACACCAAATATCCTACAAACACACAAGAAAAGTCAGATTAGGAAATAAAGAATAAAACCCTATTACATATGGCTTCCAGGAGACACATCTGTAGCTTCAGAGCAATTCACATGTCTCAGTAACTCATAGAACAATTCAAAGGGACACCTTTAGAAATCTCAGAAATATTTAAAAACTGATTTGCAAACAGGAGAAAGGAGGTCTTGAGGGACCATTGCTCTTGCCCTATGAACTAGAAAAATTAGTGGATTGCTCATCTCTACCCTACATCTTGTTTAAGAGGTTGGCAAAGTGCAGACACAAAATGGTCTAAGAAAATAAATTACAGACAAGGATCAGGTCTGAGTGAGCAAATATCAGTGACCATATTCTCATCCACAGAGGCCACTGGAAACTTGGGCTGACAACAGGCACTGGGACCTTTGTGGGGTCAGAAAAGCCTACAGACCTCATGGGCTGGCAGAATGGGACTGATGTGTTCAGAAGCTCCAAATGCAGATAACTTGTTCTTTTTGCCCACCACCTTCCCCCTGGGAACTTCTGTTGGTGGTGGATGTGGCATAAAAATTAAATTGGGAGAGTACTGTACAGAACAGAGTTCAATGTTTTGATCCCAAAGTCCTACCAGAGGGTGTGGCCTATGATACACACAGACAGACCAAGTTAGCCCTAAAGACATTTAAAAACACAGTTGAATTGAACCTAACCAACGCTGAAATCACCCAGCCACAAGCCAGCTCAAATCCTGGCTGGATTGTAAAGACTGACCTCTCCCCCTAATGAACTGACAGAGGAAGGACATGCTTTTGTAGAAGATAGTATCTTCTCCAGGGGCTACAATTGTTTCATGGCACAATTTCTGCCATGCAAGAAAAAATTATGAAACAAGTGAATAAGGAATAGGATATGACTCCTAATTGAAAGGAGAAAGAAAACTGTTAATACAAGACTCAGAGTGGCTCAGATTTTGAAATTAGTGAAGACTTTAAAATAGCTATTAGGACAAATTAAATAAATTAGAAAAAGAGACAAAACAGATTTTAAAAATGAGAATTTTGAGAAATAAAAACTTGGAAATAAAACCACATGAAAATTCTAGATATCAAATACTAAAACACATGAAATTGAGATTTTTTAAAAATGGAACTAAAATGATGAACAGAGCAAAGAATATGTTATTTCATTAGTCAAACTGATTGAAAACACAGGATCAAGGAAAAACTTTTAAACACAGACAATAAATTCTTCATGCAAACTTAGGAAATGGATTCTATATCCAGGAAAACAACAACAAAAAATGATGTCTGACCTTTCATTAGAAAACAATGGAAGACAACAAAAAACAGAATTGATATCTTTAAAGTGCTGAAGGGAAAAAAAAACTAGAATTCTAAAAATGAAGACTACATAAAGACATTTTAGACAAAATATGTCACCAGCTTTTCAGACTGAAAGGGAGCAACCCAGGAGGGATTCTCAGGCACATGGAAGGAATGAACACCAAGAGGGCCAAATGTGTGCATAAATATAAAAGATTTTTTTTTAATTTAAAAGAAAAGTATTGACTATTAAAAACCAAAGTACATCTGGGGATCCACAATATATGCAGAAATAAAATTTATGGCATGAGAGAGATTAAAATGTCACACCCCAAATATATTTCTTTGGCATATTTCAAGTTGGTTATTCAGAGAAACTGCAGACCTTTGCACTCACAGGAATGGCTCTGAGTAGCTTTTCATTTGTTAAAAGAAATTTATATTTATTATATTAAAATACTAAAAGCTACTTATTCTAATTTAAGGCAAAGATCATCTTGACTTATGATAACTGATAACTCCTGCCTCCAGCCTCTCCCTTTCAGGAAAAAGATTGGGGTCTGACCCCTGGTCCAGATAGGGAGGACCTCAGGTGCTGTCACAAGGAAAGCTTCATCTGCATAACCAGACACCCCCATTCACTGTGCACATCCTCCCCCAAACTTCCATAGCCTGCCTTAGATCTCCTTTGCCCAGATCCCTTTGTTAAACCCTATATGAATTTCCGCCATCTTTTCCCTCTTGAGTCTCATGTTCTTGTATGTATGTGGCATAGAAAAAAAATTGTTGGTTCTTTTTTTCTGTTGTCTGTCTATTGTTAGTTCATTTGATAGACAAAAATGATCAAACCTTCAGAAGGAAAAGAGTAAAGCTTCCCTACAAACATGGATAGCATAATGGACTGGGGAGATATCAAATGGAATCATATCCTTGCAAATTTTTTCATTGCTCATTAAGTGCTAAAATGCTAATTAGATTATCTTAATAATTTGGGGTGATAGTTGGGGATGCAGACTGTAATCTGTAGAGCATTAGTTCTCAACCTGAGATAATTACCTTACTCCGCCCCAGAACATTTTAGTGGACACAACTTGGTTGGGGGATGGTCCCTACTGTCATTTACTGGGAAGAGGACTTGTGTTTAGGAAAATTCTGTAGCTAAAGAAATTAAAAAAAAAAAAAAAAAAAAACTTTCATAAGACTACCTGTGATAAGCTGAGTAATAGCCCCCTAAAGATGTTCACCTTCTAAACCCCAGAACTAGTGAACATGACCTTACATGACTAAAGGGATTTTGCAAACTGTTAATAATTTGAGATGAAAAAAAATTGTCTTGGATTATCATTGTGTCTCAAGTGTGATCACAAGGGACTTTGTTGGGGGAGGGAGAGGATTCATAGAGGAGCTATTATGAAGGAAGAAAAGGTGAAAGAAAGAAGGGCAAGGGAAGAGAGAGGAAGAGATTGAAAATGAATGAGATTTTAAGATACTACATGGCTAGCTTTAAAGATGGACGAGAGGGCCTCAAGCCAAGGGATGCAGGCAGCTTCTAGAAGCTGGAAAAACTAAAATGGATTCTTCCCTAGAACTGCCAAAGGTAGCACAGCCTGTTACCTTAGTCCACTGAAAACCATTTTGGACTTTTGACAGAACCGAGGCAATGAAATTGTGTGGTATTAAGGCACTATGTTTGTGGTGACTAGTTAAAACAGTCACAGGAGGGTAACAGCCTACCCAACTAGGATTTGTTCTCAGGTATTTATATCCACAGTCTATGCTTTGAATTATAAGATAGGTGTAGATGCCAAACTGGGGCAGGATAGGGGGGAGGAAACTATTTATCATAATGATTTGCCTTGCAGAGATATTTGATAGTGCTTGATGTCTGGTGTTCCTAAAATTGAAATATACAGGAAATTTACCTATCTAGGAAAAAAAAATATTAAGATGGAGTAGCATTGATTTGGGACACTTAAAACGGTATTGGGAAGTCACTGTTAATCAGATCACAGAAAAATCTACATCTGAAACTTTGAATATGGCTACAGAATGATCACTGCCAAATACAGTTGACCTGTGAGTCACTCAATCTCCCTTGACCTTCTATATAATGGACCCTTTCCAACAAATTCCCCAAAGGCTGAGACCACATCCAATCCCTTTCTTACAAGACAGCTTATCTTCGCCAGTACCAACCATAATTCCTGACCACCAAGTGATGTGATTTTCAATGTCCTTGTGATTTAAAGCTGTCCATACCACTACCATTTTGTAAAACCTCACAGCACATTTCAAAACTGCTTGAATCTGTTTTCCTAGATAGCAATCCTAATTAGCCCCATAAAAAGATGTTGTTTTCTTTGTTCTCAATTAGGTTGGCTTTTTTCTTGGATAATGTACTAAAGACTTTTTGATTTTTGTAAGCATTACAGACACCTGGAGGAATGATCAATTGGCTGAATCCTCATAAAGTGAGATTCCTGAATATTCATGAACTCCTCTTTGAAATGTGTATACATACATATGCATGCATACATGTATAACATACTGCATATGCAAATGTATACATACACTGTATAAATATACATACACATATTTACACACATATTCTATGGATATTTATATAGATATGCATGTAGACGCACACATATTTGTGTATTTTATACATATATATGAGTAAAATATTCTTGGAAGTATACATACATTGTTTATATAAGTTGCTTCCAAGAAGGAGAACTTGAGTTTCCAGAAATTAAGAATGGCATTTTTTGATCACCTCCATCAGCAAGAGTTCAAGAGAGACTCGACATGTTTCTTCTAAGACTCTGGCCCTTTTTCCTGAGCCAACATTTGCTGCCCTGAGACTGTGAGGCAGAATCTCTGTCTTTTTATCCCTTTCCCCACAGGAAGCTCCAACCCTCCAGGTGGGTCCATGACCCAGACCTGCTTTTCCCACGACGCTCCGCACAAATACAGTTCCTCCCTCTGCCCTCTCACCCACCTGTCCCAGCTTTACTTTTCCCCATAGCATTTATCACTATCTGGAATATTTTATATTTTCCTTGCTTGTCTTGATCATTGGTTGTCTCCCTCCCACAGAAAGTGAGCTCCATAGGGCAGGGATTCTTGTCTACATGTTCACTCCTGGATCCCAAGAGGACATCAGAGTGCAGCACACAGTAGGTTCCCACTAAGTGTCTGATAGGGAAGCAAGAAAAGGAGGGAATAAAGGAATGAGTGAGAGAGATTTCAGCGCTCTGCTGGGAGCCACAGTTCTGCTGGCACCAAAGTCAAGGAGAGATGGGCAGGGAGAGTTATATTCCCAATGGCCACCCTCCCCATCTGGCAAGGGCTGGTAGGAAGAAGACATTGCTATGAAGGCAGGTCCCTTCTGTTATATGTCAGACCTCCTCCACCCATTTCCACCTTGCAGCTCCTACTGCAGCAGGAGCAAAAGAAAAATGCTGGAAGCCTACAGCCCAGACAAGTGGTGGGTTTGAAGGGTAAGGGGCCATGTGTCTGGAAAGCCCTGAAGTGCAAAGGGTGCACAATTACAGTCCTGTCTGCAACAGGTAGCAGAACACCATGAACAGCTTAATAACACGTTACTATTGCTTTAATGGAGGGCAAGATAAATTGAGAACTGCGCTTAGAACTTGCTGCATCATTTGTGTTAATCATGGAAAAGTTTCCGGGGAGGAGGGCCCAACGTTTCAGATTGTGATTTGTGATGCATAGGAAATAACCTGGGAGAACCTGGGGATGCCTACTTGATGAAGGTGGAGCAGACGGCACCAGGGGTCTGACTCCTTCGCCCTGCACTTAAGGTGCCCGCTGCTCACAGTGTGGTCCTCAGATCAGCAGCAAGGGCATTATCTAGGAGCTTCTTGCAGCTGCAGAATCTGGGCCCTAGCGCCCCAACTCCTGAATCAGTCTTCATTTTAACAAGGTCCCCCGGGGTCTGTGTGCACACTAAAGTCTGAAAACGACTCTCCAGGATTGCTTCCTACAGCTGTATTGGCACTATTTCCACTGCTCTGTCTGCCTAACAAGGAGCAATCCAGAAGCACCTCCTTCCTCCCCCTGAGATCTCATACCAGTGGCTGAGGGAAGTGGGAGTATCAGTGTCCCATGGGGTGACGCTGAGGCAGCATTTCCCCCTTTTCCAGAGCTTCCCCGGGGATTAAGCTCAATTGTCCACTGTGGCAGTTGGGCACCTTTGTTGGTTGTTTGCCTTGCTCATGTTCCCTGTTGTCACCATTCATTTGTCTCAGAGTGCTCCAAAAGGGACCTGGTGGCAGTCTGTGAGCTGAGGACTGAGGGATGTAAGGGACACACTGGATGAAGAGCCAGAACAGGAGGGTCCCCGATAGGCGACAGTCAGGGAAAAGACCCTGAGGCTGCAGACCTTGCAGGGCACTCACAGACCAGAACTGAGGCCAGTGTGGAAGGAGCCCAGTGGGAACGCCATGGAGATCAGGGAGGGCACTGCAAGGGTAGGAGAGGGATGGGTAGTGGCAGCTGCCCTGGTGCAGCTCAGAGGTGACGTGGCGTAGGAGAACTAGGTGGGAGTGGAGTTAGGGAAGAGTCAGACTGGGGAGAGTCTTGACCTGTTGCAAAGTCTGCACTGATGCTATTTGCAAAGTGTTAGAAATACGCTCCCCCACCCCGCCTTAACTTTTGCGTGTGTGTGTGTGTGTGTGTGTGTGTGTGTGTGGTTCTGGGGATTGAACCCAGTGCCTTGTGCATGGGAGGCAAGCACTCTACCAACTGAGCTATACCCCCAACCCCCTTAACTTTTGATCAATGCCATGAAATTAAGTATATTATCCAAAATCACTTCTTTTGATATATCTTCCATGAGGATGCACCATCTAATGGCTACACCAAACAAAAACTGTTTGGTCCTTATATAGAAATGCCCAACATAGCATCTGGCATAGGTTAGCACTTGGTAACATTTCTTTCCCTAAACTCTAGTTCAGAGAGAAGCAAAGATACCTCAGATCACCACTAAGCCATTCCCTGGCTTTTGTATGCTTGGACTTTGATTTTCATTTATTTAACAAACATGTGTCAAGTACAGCCTATTGCTAGGTGTTGTGCTGGGTAGTACAGATCTCAAGATGGACAATGTAAGGTTGCAGAAGGAAGCAGCCTGAGTGTCACAACTGCATGTTGTAAGTGTGATTCACACTCCATGAACAAAGAAGCCGGAATGCAACTACCTAAAAATTGTGCAGTCCTTTTTAGGGAGTTGCATATAGCTTAACAGAAGAGTCAGATTAATAACTGCATTTGAGTGAAGCTCAAACCATGAGTAAAAACTTGTCAGTTTGGGAAAAGAGGAAAAGAAGAAACTTTATCTAAGAAAAGGTTCTGTAGAGCTGAAACATAACCTGCATCCCAGTGATGGGGAAGAGTATAGCACTGGCTTCTAGCACTTCCTTAACTCTCAGGACTTGTAGAAGACTCTAAAGTGTGTTTTGTGATTTTTCCATAGAAAGGCATAATATTCAATACTTCCTAGTCTTGTTCGACCACAGATAATGCTGTTTAACATTTTAATTTTTTAAGAATTAGTAGTTAACCTCCAGATAAGAACATGACCTCCAAGTATATTGTGAAGCAATTAGTGTGCTAAACCCAGGAATCAAGGGTAAAACAGTAATATTTCTAATCAAAAGACATGAATATGGTAGTTTAGTGTTTTATAAAGCTAATTCTAAAAGCAGAGTTGGTTTTCTTGAGAGATGATCACTGTAGTAATGGATTGAAGAGGATTCCAGTATCTCTGCCAAGAACACATTATAATCTTAAGAAACCCTTCCTGTCAAAAAGTTCTTCAAAAAAACGTAAGCCCAGCTCTCCATCATGTTCAGCTTAGGGACCAAATTCTTCAACAGGACTCTTAAAGTGCAAGAAGTGAAATCAAGAATCAAATAAATGGGATGGAATCATACTAAAACGCTTCTTCATAGCAAAGGAAACAATGAAGAATGTGAACAGAGAGCCTACAGAATGGGAGAAATTCTTTGCCACCTGCACCTCAGATAGAGCATTAATTGTACAAAGACTCAAAAAACTTCACACACACACACACACACACACACACACACACACACACCCGGGGAGGGGGGTGCAGGGAGAGAGAGAGAACCCAATCAATAAACGGGCAAAGTGACTAAACAGACACTTCACTGATGAAGGAATATGATCAGTTAACAAATGATGAAATAAAAATGTCCAACATCTCTAGCAATTACAGAAATGCAAATTAAAACTACACTGAAATTTCTTCTCACTCCAGTCAGAATGGCAATTATCAAGAATACAACTAACAATAAATGTTGCTGAGGACGTGAGAGAAAAGGTTCAGTCATACATTGCTGGTGGGACTGCAAATTGTTGTAACCACTCTAGAAGCAGTATGGAGATTCCTCAGAAAACTTGGAATGGAACCACCATTTGACCCAGTTATCCCACTCCTTGGCATACACCCAAAGGACTTAAAATCAGCATACTATAGTGATGGGGCCACAACGATATTTATAGCAGCTCAATTTATAATAGCCAAGGTATGGAACCAACCTTGGTGTCCTTAAACAGATAAATAGATAAAGAAAATGTGGTATATGTATATAATGGAATATTACTCAGCCATAAATAAGAATGAAATCATAGCATTTGACAGTAAATGGATGGAACTGGAAACTATCATGCTAAGTGAAATAAGCCAATCCCAAAAAACAAAGGTTGAATGTTCTCTCTGATATGTGGATGCTAACACACAATAAGGGAGTGGGGGAGAACAAAAATTTATTGAATTATACAAAGGAGAATGAAGGGAAGGGATAGAGGAAGGGAATAGGAAAGACAGTAGAATGAATCAGACATAACTTTCCTATGTTTGTATCTGAATACACAACCACTGGAACTCCACATTATGTACCACCACAAACATGGGAAGTTCTACTCCATATATGTATGATATGTCAAAATACACTGTCATGTGTATCTAAAAAAGAACAAATAAAAAAGAAGTTATTCAGATGCATTAGATTTTAGTCCTCTTGCTGCAAATTAAGTCCTTATACCAACACTGCATCCTCCTCTAAAATCGATGCTATTTTTCCTGCAAATAATAATGGCAGATCATTTTTCTTCTAAAGTTGATGAAGAAAGAATTCCTACTTAAACAACACTGCACCAGAGAACTACAGGTGGTGAACACCAAGAATCAAATGATTTTTTCAACTCAAATCTGTTTTTTGTTTGTTTGTTTATGATGAAAAATTCAGCTTCCTAGGTATTTGTTCCAGAGTTTATTCCTTTCTAGATGTGAATGATCTTCTCTCAGAGACCGTTTCTTCCTTTGTGTGGTGATTCCACTTCTCCTAAACATTACTGTCTGTGAAATTTGCACTCAACAGATGGTACTGCCCAATGGGTGAGCTGCGAGCTCTTCCCCACCACCGCCCTGTGCTATCCACAGTCAGGACAGCCACAATCAGCAGTTCTTCACCATCTTCCCTGTGACTACCCACCTGCCCTTCTCCTTCCTAATCCACCCAGCAAAAGTCCCACTGCACCACTGAGTCTGAGAACTGCTCTCACCCTCGCCCCTTCTGTCTAAGAAAGAGGTCAGTCTCAGAGTTGGGAGAGACTTTAAGGTGCTTTCCTCCTGGGGCTCCCTTCCTGATATATTCACAGCCCAAACTGTACCCAACATGGAATATGTGTGTGTTATCTGTCTTTCCCAAATTTAAATTAGATCAAATGAGGTTCTTATTGGCTACTTAACCTTCCTGGGCTCCCATCCCCTCAAACATCTGTGCAACAACATTTTCTTTTCATTGGATAAAAAAAAAAGTGATAGTCACCAATGACATATGACCTTGTGCATCTCTCAAGGGACCTTCCCTTTTTATGCTGAAATCTATCAATTCACTCAGATGTACGTGAAATATTTCAAGTCAATAGACTGAAGCTCGTTCTCCTAGAAGACCCATATTTAGCACAAGATGGGTTTGGATGTTATTGTGGCGGTCATTGTTTAAGCCAGATAATGCAAATGAGAAGAATTCACATACAACTCCAGATTCCCCATTTTTCTTGAAGAATCTGAAGATCTACTCATTACCCACTTTGTACAGATCACCTTGCTGGCATGAGTCATTCTCCATGGTCACCCCAACATGTGACCAAGGTTCAGTTTCCTTCTATCATGATTTTGCTGTGCTTTTTTTTTTAACAATAGAAGAAATTTTTCTGCATCAATATAGATAGAAAAAAAAGACATACCAAGGGGATTAAGGAAAACAAGGAGTGCCATATTTTTATGTGAATGAAATCAACTAAATTATGCTATGAATGTATATAAATGTACCTCAGTGAATTCCATCTTTCTGCATATCTATAAAGCACTAATTGAAAAAACTAATGATAAATAGAAGGAAGACAATGGAACAGGTGGAGGGAGAAGAGGAGGAAAAGAGGAAGTACTGGGGGCAGAATGAGAGCAAATTATATTCCATGCATCTAAAATTATGTCAAAATGAAACTCAATATTATATATTACTATAATGCACTAATTAAAACAAAAAAGGAGCACCCCCTTTTAGTTTATTAGGCGAATCTCAAGCTCACTTGCGTTTTCATTCTGCCTGACCCAATGGCCATTTAAGTGTGAGATCCTGAGTTAGCCATTTGAGAGACCTCGGGAGGGTGACAATCATGTTACACAGGAAGCAGCTCTTCCTTCTCTACAGCTCAGACCTTCCACCTGTAAAGGAAGCTGGTAGAACTAGATAGTCCTTGTAGTTTGGACAGAAAGTCCAAGATCCTGTATTCCAACAAAACCAGAAAGTCTGAAAAAAAGACAGTCCAACGCAGGTCCTGCCAGGGTAAGAAAAGGCAACACTGACACCAAGTGGTCCCACTCACAAGCTTCCTGGTGATGTCCTAAAATTGCCCAGGACTGCTGGGTATTCAGGCCCAGCCCAAAACTCAAATCCTGAATAGGCAGGAAGCAAAAGGCCACCAAAAGTGAGTGTAGCCCAAAAGTGGCACTTACTGGCTGTGTTCCACATCTCCCCAGTGAAGACCTGGCTATATCATGGTTTGGCTTAAATATAACCAATCCATTATATCAAGGCATCTGTATTCAATAACGTATTTCTCTTGCATCATGGAAACAAATATGCCTTTGAAAATACCAGACTTATTTCTCAGAAAGTCAAAGCCCAAACACCTGCACAGTTCTATCATGATTTCTTTGATTTATTAATTAGTCCTCTAAGCTCTGAAGAATAATGAGTACCTGGGATGAGAGGATGAGGACTGGTTTGACTAGTTTTGTGACTCTATGCACAGCCTCAGATCCTTAAGTTTGGTGTCCAGGTGACCACGGGAGTGGAATGGAGGCAGAACTAACAGGAGAAACATATTTTGAGAATGTTTTTCTCACTTGTGATGAGTTAATAGTTACCAAAAGTTTAAAATCATCAAGAATCTAAAATATAACTTCTGGTGACATTTATTCTGACTGTAGATAGAAGGAAAATAAACAAATGAAAAAAATGTATTTTAGTCATTGCTATTTCATATCGGAAGCTTTTGATTTTTGTCCAAAAGGACATGGCCTGGCATTCCATCCTAACATTACCTCCTATCTTTTTTGGATGGTACCAGGAATTGAACTCTGGGGCACTCAACCACTGAGCCACATCCCCAGCCCTGTTTTGTATTTTATTTAGAGACAGAGTCTCACTGAGTTGCTTAGCACCTTGCTTTTGCTGAGGCTGGCTTTGAACTCAAGATCCTCCTCCCTTAGCCTCCCAAGCCACTGGGATTATAGGTGTGTGCCATCCTGCTCAGAGTCACCTCCTATCTTGATACACTACAAGTCATGCTTCAGAATCATGGCGTTGATATGAAATGTGCAAGGACTTCTGCAGCTATGAAAATACCTAAAACATCTCAGCGACTCAAGAGGCTGAGGCAGTAGGATCACAAGTTCAAAGCCAGACTCAGTAAGTTAGAGCCCTGTCTCTAAAATATAAAAAAGGGCTGGGTATATGGTTCAGTGGTTAAGTGCCCCTAAGTCCAATCCCTGTACCTCCCCCTCAAAAAAAAATATTGAATTCTAAGAGTTTCATTTGCAAGCAAAAATGAATAAATTATCATTGACAGTTTTTTGAAAAAACACCACTAGTATCCTGACATAACTGAAAGGCTCAGGAAGGACACTCAGGTAAAGAAAAAGTAAACAATCACAGTCTCTCCCGTCTCATCACCATGAAATAAAGATAACAGTATAAAAATAAATCAGCCACAACTAAACACGGAATGTGCGTGCCATCCTGTCCAAAAGGTGGTAGTCAAGAGAAGAATTTTATCCCCCAGAGGATACTGACTCCCAAGGATATTTCTTAGTTCTCTGGATTTGGATAAGGAAGGAAAGGGGGACGGTGTCCCCATGTCTCCTTTGGCCTCAGGGATGCTCAAAGCATGACCTGAGGTGTGAAGGAATGAAACGGGAAGGGCACTGTCCAACTGACCTACTTCTGCAGAAGCACAGGCTCCTGAACACCACACTACACAGGGGAACCGTCCAGAGGAAAGGACGCTCTGCTTCATTAAGTGCAGCCGTCTCAGGCACAGGTCAGAAAACAACACTGAAGACAGAGAATCAGAAACTTATTCCTCCAAGAATGATTTATAGCTCCCAACTCCAGCTGAATTCTCGGCCCTCACCTCACTCACAGGATCCAGAGTGGAAAGCAACACCTCACCTCCAGCAACAGCTGGATGATGAGATGCCTCCAACAGAGGCAAAAAGGAAGCCAGGGTCACGTGGATGGACAGAGGTGGCCGTGGGACTCAGAGCAGCTTTTCTTAAACAGGAGTTTGCAAAAAGGAGGAGTGTGTTAACCTGAAACATCTGAGAAAATGCCACATGAAAAAGAAATTTTAAAAATATGGTTTCTTGTTTTCCTAAAATACAGTACCCCAAGGATAATTCCCAAGCTCTTAGTCCCACTGGATAGGTTAATGAGAATAAGATTATTTAAAAAGAAATAAAAACTTAAACTAGTCTAGCCATACTTCAGAAGTATGAGGGGGACATGGAAGACTAAGGGGAATAAATTTGAGGTTACAATGATACCATTTTAGAATTAATGGATAAACTAGAGCAAAAAAGAAGAGACACAGTTGAAAAGAAAATTAAGGAGATAGAAGACACACTTAAAATATCAGTCAACATAGGGAGGGGAGAAATATAAAGCTAAGAAAGATTTTTTTATATAAAAAATTATATAATTGATAATGGAAGAGGAAATTGTTATTATACTCTAAAGAAAGAGTTCCTGAAGATGTTTTGTGGGTTGAATTGTGTCACCCATCAAAGGATATGTTAAGTACCTCTGCCTGGGATCTTATTTGGGAATAGGATCTTTGTAGATGTAATTAAGTTAAAGGAAGGTCACACCCATGAGAAGGACCTCATCCAATATGACTTGTCCCAGGAGAACCAAGGTTAGCCGGCTATCATCAGGAGGGAGGAAAGGGGAACAGCTTCTCCCCAAAGGTGTCAGGAGGAATCAACACTGCAGAAACACTGATTTTGACCTAGGAGTCTCCAGGACTGCAAAGGAGTGAATTTCTGTATTTTGGGGATAGAGGTGGGAGAGTGGGATACTGAAGATTGAACTCAGGGGCACTCAACCACTGAGCCACATCCCCAGCCCTATTTTGTATTTTATTTAGAGACAGGGTCTCACTGAGTTGCTTAGTGCCTCTCTTTTGCTGAGGCTGGTTTTGAACTCACAATATTCCTTGTCAGCCTTCCAAGCCTTTGGGATTACAGGCATGCACCCCATAGTTTTAAGCCATTTTCTTTACAGTATTTTGTCCTAACTTCCTTAAGAAGCAATTCCAACAAGTGGAACAAAGAGCAAACCATTTAAATACATGTCAGCAAGATTTTTGAAATGAAATTAAAGAAACAGGAAAACTGCAGACAGGGCAGATTGTGTTCTAGGAAAATTTGAAATGGCTGATTAACTCTGAACTCTACCAAGTTAACAAATGAACTTCAAGAATAAAAATCTTCAAGTTTGAGGCAGAGAAAGAACTCAAGGACTCCAAGAATCTAGGATCCCTTCATTAAAAAAGAAAATTGTTTTTTTTTTTTTTTTGGTGAACTGATGACATCCAACCAATCAATGAAGAAATCAAAATGAAGACAAACAAGAAGCCCAGATGAAACAGTGGGATGAGCATTGGACCAATTTAACCACAGTACTAATGAAAAATAACACTGGAAATTAGGTCTGGGAGATAAAATAGAAATCCTTCAAATCTTGATGATACATTAGAAAGCAATTTATAATATTCTAAAAGATGAACAGGAGGCAATAAATCCTAGATTAAATTTAAATATATGATTTTTTGAAAACAACAAGTCCAATTCTCTGATATGCAGAAACTAATCTAAAATAATTGTAGGTGGGGGGGTTCAGATTTTATCAAAATAGAAGAAAGACCAGGGACCAGTCAAGGACGGGGGCTGAGTCAGAGAGAAGAGGGATGTGAACAAAGAAGAACATTAAACCTGAGACTCTGCGTCTAATAGAAAAAAAAAGTAGGCCCTAATTTTCATCATGTGGGATTAGGCCCCCAACTTCCTTAATAAGACTCCTATAGCACAAGAATTAAAACCAAGAATCAATAAATGGGATAAAATCAAACTAAAAAGTTTCTTCTCAGCAAAAGAAACAATCTGTGAGGTGAATAGAGACCCTACATCCTGGGAGCAAATTTTCACCCCTCACACATCAGATAGAGCACTAATCTCTAGGGTCTATAAAGAACTCAAAAAGCTAAGCACCAAAAAAACAAATAACACAATCAACAAATGAACCAAGGACATGAACAGACACTTCTCAGAAGAGGGTATACAATTGATCAACAAATATATGAAAAAATGTTCATCATCTCTAGCAATTAGAGAAATGCAAATCAAAATCACTCTCTCATCTCACTCCAGTCAGAATGGCAGCTATTATGAAGACAAACAACAAGTGTTGGCAAGGATGTGGGGGAAAAGGCACACTCATATATTGCTGGTGGGACTGCAAATTGGTACAGCCAATATGGAAAGCAGTATGGAGAATCCTTGGAAATCTGGGAATGGAACCACCATTTGACCCAGCTATCCCTCTCTTCAGACTATACCCAAAAGACTTAAAAACAGCATACTACAGGGACACAGCCACATCAATGTTTATAGCAGCACAATTCACAATAGCTAAACTGTGGAGCCAATCTAGATGCCCTTCAGTGGATGAATGGATTAAAAAAAGTGTGGCATATATACACAATGGAATTTTACTCAGCAATAAAAGAGAATAAAATCATGGCATATACAGGTAAATGGATGGCATTGGAGAAGATAATGCTAAGTGAAGTTAGCCAATCCCCAAAAAACAAATGCTGAATGTTTTCTCTGATAAAAGGAGGCTGACTCATAATGGGGTAGGGAGGGGGAGCATGGGAGGAATAGATGAATTCTAGATAGGGAAGAG
Organism: Marmota flaviventris; assembly: GCF_047511675.1. NCBI lineage: Eukaryota > Metazoa > Chordata > Mammalia > Rodentia > Sciuridae > Marmota > Marmota flaviventris. The sequence goes on along the minus strand of NC_092502.1, from coordinate 23,663,737 downwards.
AGGTGAGAGGGAAAGGGAGGGGGCGGGGGGTTAGCAAGGATGGTGGGATGTGATGGACATCATTATCCAAAGTACATGTATGAAGACATGAATTAGTAGTCAACCTATTTTATATACAAACAGAGATATGAATAATTGTGATGTATACATGTAGTAAGAATTGTAATGCATTCCACTGTCATTTTTTTAAAATCAGTAAAAAAAGAAAAAAAGAACATTTATTTTTAATTGAGGAATAAAAGCTTATATAGATATTTAAAAAAAAAAAAAAACAGTGGAATGAATCTGACCTAAGTTTCTTGTGTGCAGATGTGAACATACCACAGTGAATCTCACCTTTATATACATACACAAAGCACTAATTAAAAAAAAAAAAAAAACAAGTAATCAGCAGGAAGATTTTAGAGGGAAGAGAACAGGAGGAAGGAGGAGAAAGTGAAGGAAAAAGGAAACACCGAGGAGTGAATTAGAGCAAATTATATTCCACGCTTTTATCATTATGTCAAAATGAATCCTAATGTTCTGTATAACTAGAAAGAATAAATAAAAATGCAAAAACAAAATGAATCCAAAAGATCTACATGGGAGCCACCATGCTAGAAAATGGGACTCCAATATGATTAAAATATGGTCTCTATGATCCAAAGATCTATCATCTTTGAACTATAATTAGCCTACTTGAATACTTTACTATATGTTCTACATTAGTGTCATCACAGCTGCTCACATCCTAGTATGAAATAGGCATGGATCCAGATGCAACACAGGTGTCACAGGTGTTGATTCTCAAACTACAACTGCCAAAATAGTACACGGTCTTCATTTTACATTTTATGAGGAAGAAGTATTTATCTAATATTTATGAAGTTCAGTTTGACTTCCACTTCTTTTTGTCTACTAAATTCAAGTAAAATCAAACTTATATGTTTTTGTTTTAAAAAAAGGAAGGAAGGAGAAAAGAGAGAAAGAAAAAATAGAATCCAGGTTTTTTTTTTTTTAGCTCAACTTTTCACCAGCTATGTGACCTCAGACAAAGCCTGTTCTACATCTTAGACCAGAGGGATAGTGCTAGTTATCTCTTTATCAGTTCCCCCTTTTTAACCTTTAATTTTAGAAAACTGGGCCAAGGACAGTGGCTCATGCCTATACTTCCAGAGACTCCTGAGGCTGAGGCAGGAGGATCACAAGTTCGAGGCCAGCCTCAGCAACTTGGTGAGGTCCTAAGCAACTTAGCAAGACCCAATTTCAAAATAAAAAACTAAAAAGTTCTGGGGATATAGCTCAGTGGTAAACTGCCCTGGGTTCAATTCCCAGTACTAAATACATACACACACACACAGATACATACATACATATATACCCATCCTGGATTTTAATTGGGCACACAGCAGTCTAGAATAAAGACAACAATTCCCAGCCTCCTTAGCAACTGATATGACCATGTGACTACACTGCAACCCAGTGGGTATTAGTGAATTATGTGCAATTTCTGAGAATTGTCAAAGGGACAATTCTTTATATATATATATATATATTTTTTTTTTTTTAAAGGACCCCTTCATGCATCTTAAAACAACCACAAGCAGCTTTCTAGTTGAAGCAGGAATAAGGCACAAGATCACATTCTATCAATGAGAAAGGTGAAGCTCAGAGAGGAGAAATAATTCACTAGCAAAGAACAAAGCTCAGGTCTGGACCTGGGGTTCTCTCACATCTGCAGCTACCTGCTGGCTGCACCAAGTTAGGATTTTTGACCCATGTTCCTGTGGACCCCGTACATTCTCCAGCCCAGAACCTTTTCAGTTCAAGAAGAATCAAGATAATTTTACTCATTGAGCTTGGAGAACTGTCAAAACATTTTAATCATGGAAAAATGAAAGGGATAATGAAACAATGGATGTCCCTTTTGAAAACCTGACATACAGTTTTGACCATGAAAGAAAAGAGCAAAGGCAAGAAGTCAGAGAGGTGTTAATAACCAGCCTGAGGATCTTACAGGCCCCTCCTTGTCTACCTAGAGAGTGACTCCTGATTGCTTTCCAAACACCAGTCCTCTGTCTCTCCAATTTGGAAGTTTCCATTCAACAAACAACGGTAAGGATCTGCGTGGGAACCACATGCTAGACACTGGGAATCCAGCCTCAATAAGACATAATCACTGCCTTCCAAATTCACATAATCACTTAAAAATAATTATTGTATTTGAACATTCATTAGATTACTTATATTAATATCACAATAGTCACTCACAACCTGGATAAATGGGCATTGATCAAGGTGCTTGTTTTCATGTAAAGTATAGTTTTCATACAAGAGATAAGAAATGTATAATATCAGCCTCATTTTATAGGTGAGGAGGTGAAGCATATGACAATAAATAATTTACCCAAGGTTATACAGCAAGTAGAATATGCTGTCTCCTGTGTTAATCACAAGAGTCCTAGCGTGGCACCTGCTTAATAATCTAAGTAATCTGCTTTTTTGGTAAAAGTAGGGGGCAATAGCTGGTTGCACATGTATGCATGTTGGGAATGTAAACCAATGCAATTCAGTGCAAGAAATATAAAGAAAAGATACAACACACAAAATGAGAGAGTCTCACAGGCATGAAAACTCAACTTGAGTCCAGGGAAACCGAGCCCCAAACCAAACCTTTCCCCACACCTGACCGTGTAATGAGGGCTAGCATATGGGTGAGCAGAGGCCCTGGTGGACATGGCCAGGGAGGCCGGCAGGAAGCAGTAGGTGAACCTTACTTTCAGAAGGGACGCCCACGCCAATCCACAGGGTGAGTGGGCCCGTGGTGGGGAAATGCTTCCTTACATGAAGAGAAATGAGTGTAGGATCCATGGCTGGTGCCTGAGTGGGAGTTGTGTTAGGAGAGATGGGGTAGAGAAAGACATGACTGGAAATGGCATCTTTGTCTGCTGGTCTCTAAGGCTTAGTCTCCACAACTAAGCCTAATCTTTCTGGAAACGTTTACTCCTGACCTGCTTCTCTGGTTCAGTAACTGTCTTAGTGATTTGTGTTCCAAGTTGAGAATCACCTCTTGTCCCTTTCCTTTGCTTCTGCATTCACCTCCTTATCACATCTTGTTAAATGTGTGATATCCACTCTGTTTTGTTAGCCCCATTGCCACATCTTGGGGACACCCCTCTGAGCCTCAAGATTAGACAAGAGCCATAAACCACAGCCCACAATTTCCAGCTCACCTTTCCAAAACCCACATGACCCACAAGTCTAGTCTTATGGGCACAGGGCACAAACTGACGTTTCATTCCCACACACAATGCCCAATTCAAAGAGCACAAAATATGTGGATACACACTTAGCCTTATTAGCATCCCCAAATAAAGGGAGATAAGAAGAAAGTTTTTACTTCTAGAACTCTGAAAATTTTAAAAAGGTCAGCAATGACCATTGCTGATGAGGATGTGAGGAAATGCACACACATGGTTTTCTTTGGGAGTACAAGTTGATAAAACTACTGTGGAAAGCAGTCAACACCCTTAAACAGGTATGTGTCCTCCTCCTGAAGAAATAATCAGACTCAAGTCCCCAACAAGGACATATAGTAATGGTTACCATGGTTACCATAAGGTAATTTAAAAAACTGAAAACAAGGTATGTATCTATCATTAATGGACTGATTTTGAAGACAATGGAACAGATGGGCAGATATGGGAATATACCCAGTGACTAAAGATGATAATGTATAGATACGTTTACTGACATGGAAAAATGTCAACATGAATACATACATGTTCCTGTGTAAATGTATAGAAACACCCATATAAAGTGAGAAAGTCTGCAGCAATAAAAAAAAAGTCATGTGTAGAGTGGTCCCAGTTTTTCAATAATCTTCAAATCAGTAACTTGAGTATTGCCAAATCTTATCATCTATCATAAATAAAGAAAGACATATATGAAACTATATATTGGGAAAAAAAGGAGAAGAGGCTAAGATCAAAGAAACATGAAGCTCCAACTAGTGATATATCCTTACTTGGGATCCAAGGAGATCCAGTGCTCACTCCAGCAACCCCTCTTACAGCCGCTGGTCTCCGAGCATCTCACAACCTGATACCGCACAGAATCCTTCCATCCTCCATTCACCACCATCCACCAAAACCTCTCTGACCATGCTTTCTCCCCTCTACTCCTGTTTTCCTTTTTCTCACTCTCTTGTAAGTCAGCCACATTCCTCTCCACAACATCCATCTCCAAAGACCATCCCAGTCATCTGTGATCACCTACTGACAAGCAGGGAGAGGGAAGGAGGAGGAAGGGACAAGCCACAGGGAAATTCCCAGAAGGCAATGTAAAAGTATTTATTAGATGTAAGGCTACTGAATGGAGAATCTTGAAATGTTCTTTTTTTCTTATTAAATCAGACTGACTCACAATTCAGAGAGACAGAAAATAGAGGAGAGGCCAAGAAGGGCTGAACATGGGAAGGAGTTGGTTACCGCTTCATGGTTACAGAGGTTCTGTTTTAAACGATGAAACATTTTTGGAAACAGTAGTGGTGGTTTTACAATATCACATGCTATTGAATTATACATCATGACCTCCTATAGGCTTGCCCCAAGAACCTTACCTGAAATAGTTAAGCAAATTGTGTGTGCTTGTGTGTGTGTGTGTCCACCAAAAAATCAGGGGTGGAGGGGGGCAGGCACAAGACGTATTGTTTGTCCCCTTTGCTATAGCTTTCTTTCTAGAGTACAAGTGATAGCCAAATTGATACCAGAGTCATCTACCATGAGGCAATAAACATGAGGATAAAAACCAATATATTATAGATGATAAAGCAGAAAGAGTGCCAGTGTCCCTGTGGGCATGAGGAACCTCTTGATTCAAACTGTCTATCCTTAGGCTTCTTACTGTGAAAGCAAATTAAAACCCCCTTGGTTAAGGTTCTTAGTAAGTTTTCAGTTTCTCCTGGCAGATATCACTCCCTGTTGCCTATTCTAGAGAATCAAATATTAGCATGGCATTAGAGACCCTGTCTAGTCTTTCCCCAACCCCTCTTTGCAGATTTATCTGTTTTGTTGTTATTGTTGTTGTTTGTTTGTTTCTCATACAAATCTCCAGACTCTGCGTTTGCCTTTCTCTACATAGAGCCTTCTCTGGCCTGATTCTGTGTCTGATCACCACAGTCCCTACCTAGAACATCCTCTCCTGCCACCTCCTATAGCTGCCCTTCTGTGCCACCTCTCCCACGAGGACTCTGCCCAACTCCAGCAAGAATGAAGTAACTCCGCTTCTTCTGAAAGTCAGAAACTGCCTGTGTCTCAAGTGTCACTAGTGTCCAATCCATCACCAAGGCTTTTCAGAAGGCCACGTCAACTCTCACTGGAGAACCAACATAGCCTCCCCCTGGCCTCCTCAATCCATTCTTGCCTCCCTCCCTTCCTCCAATTTCTAACACAGATTCCAGGATAAGTTCTTTCAAATTATTGCCAGATTGAGTCACATTCCACTCAGACTCTGTGGACCTTTTCCCAACACACTTAGAATGAACCCCAAATCAATGTCCTTGGCCAAACAGCCACATTTGCCTTCTCTTCCTTGCTTATGCCCACCTCATTCCAGCCTTAAGGTATTTGCACTTGACATTCCCTCTGCCTAGGATGAGCTTCTCCCAGTCTATACATAACCGGTTCTGGCCCATTTCCTGGTTACCTGTAAATCTCTGCTACATCAGTACCTCAGGTAGGCTAGGCCTGCTCCAAGAACCTTATCTGAAATAGTTAGCCAAATCATATTCATCTTTGGTGTGCCTTTTTCTTCTCCCCGGCATTTGTCCCTCCCTGAGTTTAGATACATGTGCATTTGCTCAAACGTTCTAGGACTCTAAAATACCAGGTCCACTAGAGCACGGGCTGTGCTGTCACCGTATCTCCACCAGTCACCACGGTGCATGGCACATGTTTTGCATGGCTTCTTCAACTTGTCCTGGGCATTTGCCACATTATTGCCCTCAGTAGATATTTCCACCTTGAAGTCATACCCAATGTCTTCTCCAACTCTGCCTCTCCCTTCATCCTGCCAATCCCTGCACCTATTGCAAAGTCCAGAACATCTGAATTTCTCATTTAAGTCTGTCATAAATTATTTGCTTAACCTGTGATTTTACATAAACTAATAAAAATTTTCCCTTATCAATAGTTAACTATTATTCTACAAAATAGTTAGAACTTGATATCGGTTCTTCTCATTGATGCAGGGCCTTATGCTTTAAGTAATTTTTATTTGAATGATTTTGATTTTATTCCATTTTCATTAGAGAAAGCAAACTTTTATTTTTCTATTTCATTAGACAAAGCAAAACCACTCTGAATCCTTCCAAAGAGCCATACATTTTTAAATATAAAAGATAAGATTTTTAAATCCAAATAAATAGAAACATGAATCACACGCTATTTAAAAGGGCAGGATCACTAGCATCCACAAGACTGTATTTATGAATATTAGTTAATCACTGTTTCTGTGTCTGCTTCAAATCATTCCATTATATAAGTAATGCTCAAGTCTAAGTTGTTTGTTTTGTTGTGCTGTGTTGTGTTGTGCTGTTTTTGTACCAGGATTGTACACAGGGGTACTTAACCACTGAGATACATCCCAGCCCCTTTTATACTGAGACAGTGCCTTGCTAAGTTGCTGAGTCTGGCTTTGAACCTATGATCCTCCTGCCTCAGCCTCCCAAGGGCCTGGGATCATAGGCATGCACCACTGCTCCCAGCATAAGTTTCCAAGTTCTTGAAAGGGTCCTCATGAAAAGGTTGAGGCCTGCTTCCTCAGTGCAGGAGTATTGGGTCCAGAGGGACTTTCTTGGGTTGTGGAGGCAGAATCTTTATTGAGGGATTGTTCTATTTCTCCAAGAAAGTGGGTTAGTTATCTTGAGAGCAGGTTGTTATAAAGTATCTATCTGGTCCCTTTGTCCCTTCCTCTCTTCCACATGTGCCTGTTTATCCTTCTGTATTTTTGCCACAGGCAGTCTCCAGTAGCTAACCAGACAAGAATGAGGTCTGAACTTTCCAGCTGCCATAACTGGGAGCCAAAATAAACCTCTCTTATTTGTAAATATCCCAGTCTCAAGTATTCTGTTAGAGCAATAGAAAAACTAAAACATCTCCCAATGCCAGCCTCATTTCAGGTTACAATGGACCTGCACCCATGATGGAAGTACTGGTGAGTAAAGCACCACTACTTCAAAGCAACGTTTAAATCACAGTTCCCCTTTACGCACATTGGTTAGCGAGAGAAACCAGTCTGAAAAGACTACACACATTCTAACTGTAAGACATTCACGAAGAGGCAAAAAGTAAAGGGAAAGCAAGAAGTTCAATAAGTGAATGTACTTATTGCCATTAAATGTGACACTTGAAAATAGCTAAAATGGTAAGTTTGCATCATGTGTATGTTTTACCATCATTTTTAAAACAGGAAAGATAATCATTGCCAGAGGTTCAGGAGAGGAAGTAGGGAGAGATGAACAGGGTAATCACAAGAAGTTTTCAGAGTGGTGACATTATTCCATTATGGTACTGTAGCCATGGGTACATCATACATGTATTTTATCAAAACTCACAGACCTTTCAAAGATGAAGAGTGAATTCTAGTGTAAAATATGGACTTCAGATAATATGAATGTATTGATACTGGTTCATCAATTGTAATAAATGAACAATGTAAGATTTAATAATGTATGAGATGCAATGCAAGATGTTAATAACAGAGGAATCTAAGAGGAAGTAGGGAAAGAGGGTGGATGGACACATTGTACTTTCTGATCAATTTTCTGCAAACCTAAAACAGCTCTGAAAAATAAAGTCTATTCATTGAAAGAAAGAAACAAACAACACAGTTCTCTTTGTGGTTATCAATGTCTGCTTGAACAGAAGTTTAAAAAGTCCTTACTGACAAATTGTAGATTTCATGTGGCATTGTGATGAGTGCATATTTATATTTCTTCTTATTTTGATGAGTTTCCTATTTATTCCTAAATATTTTATATTCTTAAATATCTGATAATTTAGGCTAATATTTATGAAGCTCCTAGTCTTTGCAAGGCTCTGTGACAACCAGTCACATACTTCCAAACAAATTAAGAAAAATATTTATTCCCAGTCATCTTTGGAGGTACGTAAGAAAGATTTCCAAGGGATTTTCCCAGAAGCTTTCTTTGGGATACACAGTTTGCCTTCTCCCTAGCATTCCTAGAAGAAACTAGGGTTCTCTATCATCTACACATTTTTATAAATTCCTCAGTTCCTCTTACTAGAAAGAAAGTAATTTCTCAGAGTGAACGGGCCACATTGATATGCACAGGCTAAACGGCTTGTAAGTGAATAGCAACACCCCACTAATGTAAATTTCATACACAGTTTCCTAAAGGTTAAACAATGCTGCTTAGCTCTACTGTGCCTGGAAAGCAAATGACAGCCAAAGGCTGAACCCTGGCAGCAGGCTGTCCTTATGCAGAAAGTTCTCTGAATAACAAAGTCCTGCTCTCTGCTTGGGAGAGATGTGCAACACCCTTGAACAGTCAGATTCCCTGGAAACTAAGAACTCAGCATACACACAGAGAGACTCCATTCAACACTCTTGATTCAACAACAGAAGTCCACAGGTAAAGGAGGGTAGAAAAGTAAAGATGGAAATATTTTCAAGTTTGCTTTGTGAATGCACACTTTTTAACAACTTTCCCAAATATGCTCACTGAACAGCATTATCTTCTCTCTCTGCTCCTTACCTTAGTACTCTGACTCCATCCTCTCTCATTCAGTCAGTAGTGTATGCTCAACGCCCACCCCATGCTGAGTAGCATTAAAGGTGCTACAGGTACATCAGTAAGGAATACAGGTAACTTCTTTGCATCCCAAAGGTTTCATATTCTGGGAGAGGCAGATAATAACCTAGCTAATTTCAGACTGTTTTAAACACCACAGAGGAAAATCAACCTGGGTAATGGTGTAACAAGAATGATGGTGGTGGGCATTGGGTGCAAGAACTGTAGATAGGTGGTCATGGAGGCCTCTGTAAAAAGCGGACGTCAAACTGACGTAGATGCTGAGAAGCAGCAAACCATCTAGAGATGTGGGGAGACTCTCCAGCAAAAGAAACCTGCATGTCCATGACTGGAAAGGAGGCCAGTGGCCAGAACAGAGGAAGGATAAGAAAAAGTGGTGTCAGGAGCTGGGTCCTGGAGGGCCCTGCAAGCACAGTAAATATTCTGGGTTTTGTGCTTCAGGAACATGGAAGTATTATTATTCAGGTAGCAGAATTATCTGATTTATGCTTTGCAAAGATCCATATTATTAGGGTGTGCTGAAAGGAACACAGAGGAGCAAGACTGGAGATGGGAAAATGGCTTGGAAGAAGAACAGAGGGAGTGTACCAGAGGAGAGGGGACTGGGGAGGGGATGAGCAGGCCTGTGGTTTGGGGCAGCCCCGTGACCCAACTTGGCAAGAGGCTGATTCAGATTACAAGGGGAGTCTTTGGACAACTTGTCCACCTCAAGGGAACACATCTTGTCCTCTGCATGGAGGCAACTTACCTGCTTGGGGAGCTGGTTGGACCACAATAGCCCCAGTGGGCTGTAGAGAAGAGATTTGATAGAGAAAATATCAAAGAAATCAATCAGAACAGGATTTCCTGATGGATTTGACGGGTGGGGTATCAATAGGAAAAGGGGAACTAAGTTCCCCCCAGGTTTCTGTATGGAGCATCATTGTGGGTGGTCTGTTTCCTGAAATAGGGAACAGTGGAGAGGGATGTCTTTACAAGGTTAGAAAATCAAGTTTTATTTCAAACACATCAATTTGAAGTGTCTACTGGACGACATATGGACAATCACAGAGGGACAGAGTGGGAAAAGAGGGGAGAAGAAGGTTGAATGCCTTCACCCTGGCTGAAGAGTGAAAGCATTTAGAGGTCAGGCAGAGGAGAAGGAGTCAGGAGAGACTATGCTCAAAGCCTTGGTAGCCAGGGTGCACTCATGCAATAAAACAGAGCACAAAGTCCATTTGTTTCAGAAGCAGCAGCCTGCCAGGTGGAGACTGGGTGGTGTTCACTCAACATGTGCTTTATAGCTCATTTTCAATCAAGGGCTCCCATATAAATCCAGACAGTAGATCATCTACAAATTTAATTAACTGTATTTGTGCAGAATCTCAATTTGACCATAAAATTTTAATGCTTAATATAGTTTAAGGTTCAATGGCCTTTCTTTTTAAAAGGAGACAGACGAAATGGCCACAGATTAATTTTTCCGGTCATCCTCAATATATCAGAGTTATGAAGACAACTGAGAAGATGGGATGCTTGATACAAGTACTGGGATGAATGTTGGATACAATATAGGGTAAAACTATCTTCTACCAAACTCTCCTGAAACCAGAAAATTTATTTTCTCTGATTAGATAATTGTTTGTTCCTTAGTAGCCATCTAACTAGGGCATCCTGAAGCCATTTGCGGAAGCCAAATATCAATGCCCAGGCAAAAACACTGTCACTTCTGATACCCCCTCACCTTTGTGTGCACACGGGTACTATGTGTATTTGCTAATAATAGTGCATGGAAGGGGGTAGGAAGTCACTCTGCAATGAGTTGGGACAAATCTATAAATACTTATAAAGCCTCAACTGAATTTATTCACATTATTGGGTCTTCTAATTTAAGAAGAGTGGTTGTAAAGAACATTGGACCTAGATTTTAGTCCCAGCTCTTATATTTGTTAGTTGTGTGACCTTGGGCAAAGCAATCAGCATCAGGTTTCTTCTTCTGTAAAGTGGGGCACGGGGATGCCCACTCTGGCTACTTCACTGGGAAGATGAACAAAATAAATGAAATCAGGACACATAAAATCAACTGCCATTCATTTCTGTTACCAGGATATATGAAGCCAGGCACATAACAAACTCCATGTTGTTCTGAAATATTTTACCACGTAATTACTGGAATAGCAGAAATTAAATGTGTCCGCAGACTTCATACCAAGCAGCACAAAGCCTATGTTCTTTCACATTAGCTCATAGTAAGTCATCAGCAGATGCTCACCTTCCTGCATATGCTTGCTTGAGCCTGCTGGAAAAGATGCCAGGGATCATTTAGTTCACGCTTACTGTTTTAAATCAGAGGGAACCAAGGCCCAGCATGGGGGCAGGGTGTAAAACGACACACTTTGGTTTCACAGGAAATCTCTGCATCAAAGTTTCTCCAAATAAAGGGCTTAGCACAGATAAATCATTTTAAAACTATTTTACAACAGAACCGACACACAGGGTTAGGGAAAAACAGAATCTGACTTCTATTCTTTCAGAGCAAATTTGCCTTTAGGACACTATATTCCATAAGATCAGTAGGAAAAGGCGGCTCAAGCTGCTAACAACAACAAAATACTTTAAAGAAACTCTTGGTTTATGAGAGTTGACAAACTGGCTTGGCCAAATCCCAGAAGTTGGCTGGGTTTGGAGCCAGAACCTGGTCTAAATGCTAATGTCTTCCAGCAGGTTACAGCTTTGCAAGGTCCCAGGTCCCCACTGCTTCCTTTTGTCTTCTACCAGCCCACTTCACTAAGCCAAGTACCCTGGCTGGCTCCAGATCACCCCCACCTGCCATCCTTCACGCTTTGGAGAAATTCTATGATTCACTTGCTTAAGTTCTTATCTCCATAATTAAAATGTCAATTTCACTGCCACAAAATATAACAGAAGCTTAACCAAGAGAGTTCATTTTCATAAAGGTTTATGTCTAAGCAGCCTGGGGACGATGTTGCAGTTCTCTGATGTCTGGGAACAATGTTCCTCCTGCCTTGCCCTGTCATCTTCAACCTGCCACTAGGTACTCATGGGCCCAGATAAAACTCAGGATTCCTAAACAGGGAAGGGAAAATGGCCAGTGGAAGAGAGCCATTGGTTCAGGCCACAACATTTTATCATTATTAAATTTTAAATACTGGGGCAGAGACAAGGAAATAAGCTTCTATATAGCCTACACAGTGCTAGTCCTATGCAAATCTGTGCAGGTAACTGCTCAATACTCATTTATGGTGAGGTGAGATCCATCAAGTAAAAAAAGCTTAGGAGTGAGAAAAGGAGGTTGAAAGAGATTCTGTTTGGGACATGTGTAGCTTGAAAAGTTGATTAGGCATCCAAAGCAGGTGTAGTGTAGTCCAGCAAGTAGTGACGTGGGAAAGACATGATGGGCAATGTGCACTGGGAGTAATCAAGAGGTGGGGCATATCTTCAGCCTTGGAGGAGAATCTAGGAAGACAGAGGTAGATTGAGAAAGAGGTCCAGGAACTGGGTTTGGGGCTGCATCCAGCATCTAGATGTTGAAGAGATGAGAAAATTAGAAATAGCGGCCCTTGAGGTAGGAGGGGGAAGGATATTTCAGATAACAAGAGAAGGGTTGTAAGGAGGAAGTAATGATGAAGTGTCAAATGTTGCTAATAGGTAGAAAATAAGGAATCAGAAGTGAGCATTCAATTAGCCAAGGGAGGTCATCAGTACTTGTCAGTGTTCGAATAGAACGGGGAAAGCAAAGCCCGTTTGGAACACATTTGAGAATAAATAAAAAGAACAGAATTGGAGACAGCAAGTATTGATGACCCTTATGAGGAATTTTGGTGTAAAGGGAATAAAAATGGAATGCAGTGGACAGGAAAATGGGAGACAAAGGCTCGAAAGAACTGAGGTATGAGAAACAAGCTGGGCACAGTGGTGTACACCTATAATCCCAGCCACTTAGAAAGCTAAAGCACTAGGGGCACAAGTTTGAAGCCTGTCTGGGCAACTTAGTGAGACCTGTTCTCAAAAATGAAATTTTAGCAAAGGCAGCTGGAGATACAGTTTGGTGACAGAATGCTTACCTAGCACGTGCAAGGCCCTGGGTTCAATCCGTGGTCACATACATGTGAGAAATAGCCTGTTCCATTGCTAATAGGAATGATCCATTAGACAGAGAAAATTGAATGATGTCAGTGAGAGGAAAGAATTGCAGCCTAGTTCTTGAGTAGGTGGGAGGAAATTGGATCTAATAGAGAAGTGAAAGGGTGGAGTTTGATAGGAGAGTGGACAGTTCATCCTTGGTCACCTTTAGAAGGCAGGGTTTATGGGTAACAAAGCTGCTAAGTGAATGTGAAGGAGGAATCAGTTGAAGATCTCTCCTGCATAACTTTTTTCAATAGAATAGGAACTGGATTATCATTGAGAGTGAGGATGGGGAGGAGGATGGGAGTTTGTAAAGAAAATATCAATGGTTATGTAGAAAACGGGAGAGTGAAAAGATTAAGAGTGTATGGGATGCTTGCCTGGGAGCAGTAAAGCCCCCTTGAGAAGACCAACATAGCAGAATAAAGACACCCAGCACTCACCTCCTCCTCCATAAAGAAAAACCAGAGTAACAGCTATATAGCTGCACTTTGAGGAGAGGGGCTATGTGAGAAAGTAGAAATCAGCAAGAAAAAGATGAAACATTATAAGATCCAAAGACCTGGGAAAATAACATAGAAAAAGAAACAAAATACTTTGGCATATGCCACCCCAGCTCCACAGTCTAGGGAGAGGGCATCGCCCTTTTGCCAAGGTAAGTGGGAAATAAACAATCCTAGCAAACTCAGTGAAGATGCTGGCAATCCTAGCTGCTGGAAAGTTTCACAATCCTCACAGACTTGTAACTGACTTAGTTGTAAAGTAACATGAAATCTGGACAGTAGCTTTGCTTTGGAAAAGGAATTCGCATCATCTGCCAGCAAACACCCAAGGTGCTCTAGCTAGGAGCCATCATGTGAAGTCAGCTACTGTCTGAGTTTGGTTTGCTCCAGGAGTCAAAAAACCCTGCATATTCCCTCTTCTGGAATTCCACGATATTCCACCTCTCTGAGGTTGTGGGTAGCCAGCTGCCTTGAAGAACAACTGTCACCTAAGTCTGTTGGGTACAGGGATTCTGACTGTGAAAATGTAGAGGGAAGTGTTCTGCTGGTAAGCAAACTCCCGGGGGATAACAGGCACCCTGTTTCCCACCCTTAGAATGCCTTGTAATCTCTCTTAGGATCTAATAATATAGCTAATATATGTGCAATATCTAGCTGGTATGGCAGTGCCCTGAAAAGCTTCTGTGTTAGAGCCTTATCAAGCTTCGACTTTGATTGCAGGCACATAGCTCCTGGGAATAAAAGAAATTGTTTGCTAGGTAACTACAATGTTTCACCAAGCTCTGGTGCTCCTGCAGCTGCCCACCAAACAGTAACTACAGACAATCGACTTTCTTAAGAGGTGCACAAAGCTCCTGACATTACATATTGTAACTGTAGAATGTAACTGCAGAATAAGCAACCTTATTGATACTCTAAACAATAATGTGGTTATGGTACTAATGACCTAATATAACCTACTGGTATAAATAAATGTGGCTGCTTGGACAAAGAGTCACTCTGCCACCTTCCCTGCCTCTATACCTTGTCTCTGTGTCACCTTTTATTATTATTTCCTTACAGTTGGGTGTCCTGCACTGTAGGAGACATGTGCTGCCACAGGGAGGGGATTAAAGGGCACTGCCCTCAAAATCCTCAGGTCATTTGTCCTGAGACCAAGGGGGTGGCCAAGCACATGCGGATGTGTGCCAATGCCGGGACTGAAGGCAGCACCCACATGGTTCCTGCTGTCCTTGTACCACAGTCAGGCACCTCGTGTTGACAGTATGGGGAGGAAACACTGTGCTTCCTGTTGCACTCCCGCCCAAAGGGGCATACTGAGGGACTTTTAGCAACTCTGTGGCTCTAGTTGTCACCCTGCTCCTGGACACATGCTACAGTTGAAGGAGAGGATAAGGGCAGAAAAGCCCCATCTCCAGGTATCCTCCAACCCCCAGGTATGCATGAAGTGGGCCTAGAGGAACACTGCATGGCACGAGCTGCAGTCTGCACTGACCTCACACCATCACAGAAAGAGAGGGACATCATAGTTTCTGTTGCCACCCCACCTATGAGGCCTCTGCCTATCCATGCACCTTGTCTGACCACACACTGCTGTCAGGACAGAGTTTGAGCACCACAGAGGGGATGTTGTGGTTCCTGTCAAGCCTCTCCCCACATGGCGTCATAGTCCACGCCACTGACTGGTTGAAGGACAAATGCTTCATACCCCTCACCAACTCTGAGACTTTAAGTGTCATAAGCTCTTACTAGTAGCAGAGATAGCATCAGCAGTACCTGAAGAAACTACCATTACCTCATAAGGACAACCACTCCCCGTAGGATTAGCCACACAGGGAGCACCCCACATCCACTGTCATCTGCATCTCCCATGCCTGAACTGCTAGAGTGTCCCTATTCTTGTATGGCCCACAGAGACTGTGGATTTCTCCAACTCTGCCATGGTACACACTGACCAAAGTTATCAATCACAACCAAAGAAAATATAAATAGACTGTAATATGATGCCAATGTTGCATAACATAAAAATAAAGCCAATACTGTGTAATAAACCAAACTTCCCAAGACATATCTGCACCTGTCACTTACTAAAAAGTCCAACCTGAAAAAGTGGTAGATATCCACCAGATGCTCAAGTCTCAATGTAAAAGCACAAGACGTGTGAAAAAACAAGGTACTAAGGCACCTCAAAGAAAACAGAATAACTCTATAGCAACAGATCGCAAAGAAATCAATATGGATGAAATGTCTGACAAACAATTCAAAAGAATGATTGTAAAACAGCTTAATGAGATCAAAGAGAGTACACATAAATAAATAAAATTAGGAAGAAAATGTGGGATATGAATAAGATATTCAGCTAAGAGTGTCTATGAAAAAAAAACAAATACAAATGTTGGAAATGAAAAAGCTTTAAGAGTCAAATAAAAAATACAGTTGAAAGTCTCAAAAGAGAATGGATCAAGTAGAAGAAAGAATATCTGAACTTGAAGACAGGTATTTTGGAAAGGAGAAGGAAAAGAAGGAGGAAGAGGAGAAGATGAAAAAGGAGGAAGGAGATGGAGGAGGGAGAAAGAAAGAGAAAATTAAATACTTTTAGAACACTATCACATTATTAAATGTGAAAATATCCACATTTTCAGAATGCTCAAAGTGAAGGCAAAAATGTTAACCATATTGAAAAACTGTTCAATGAAATAGTAGCAGAAAACTTCCCTAATCCTGGGAAAGCTATGAGCTCCATGCACAGAGGGCTAATAAAGACCCTAAATAGAAATGACCAGAAAAAAATCTATAACAAAGTATATTATGGTCAAACTTTCAAAAGTACAAGACAAACAAAAAAATTCTAAAGTCTGTAAGAGGAAAGTGTCAAGTCACCATTAAGTTTATGCCCAGTAGACTAACAGCAAATTTCTCAGCAGAAATCCCACAGGCCAGCAGAAAATGGAATGGCATATTCCAAGTCCTGAAACAAAATAGTTGCAACAAACAATAGTTAGACAATAACCTTCAAAAATAGCAAACAGTAACCTACAAAAATGAAGGAGACATCCAATTCTTTCAAAAAAAAAAAAAAAACCCAAAGCTTAGGAGATTCATGACTACCTGGCCAAAAAAAGAAATTTAAGGAAGGCTCACATTCAGAAGTGAAAGAAAAAACTAGTATCATGAAAGCATATGAAAGAATATATTCTTCTAGAAGGTAAGATGCACAATTGAGAAACAGACCAAAAGAAATAATGGACAAAAACAAATAAAGGAAAACGAACAATATGTTGCCTTCAAGAAGTACATTTCACCAGTAAAGACACACACAGAGACTGAAAGTACAAGGATGGAAAATTATATTCTAAGCTAATGGAAACCCAAAGCAAGCTAAAGAAACTACATCTGTATCTGAAAAAAAAAAAAGACAAAAACTACAAGAATAGACAAAGATCACTACAATAAAGACCAAGGTGGCAACTCAACAATAAGCTATAACTATTGTATCTATATGCACCTAATTCTGGAGTCCCTACCTACAAAATAAACACTGTTTGACTTCAAAACAGTGACAGGATCCATTACAATAACAGTGGGAGACTTCATTGCTCCATTCTCAACAATAGACAGTTCATCCAGAGAAAATACCAACAACAACAACAACGACAAAACAGAGTCAAACAATACTATGGATCAAAAAACTTAAAAGACATTTACAGAACATTCCACACAACAGCTTAAAAAATACACATTCTTTCATCAGCACATGAAATATTCTCTATAATAGGCCTTAGGTATCAAAACGAATTTTAACAAATTCGAAAAACTGAAATCATATCCTGCATTTTTTCTGATCATATAAAATAAACCTAGAAGTCAAAAATAAGCTGAGCATGGTGGTGCATTCCTATAATCCCAGTGGCTCAGAAGAATGGGACAGGAGAATCAAAAGTTCAATGCCATTCTCAGCAACTTAGCAAGACCCTGTCTCAAAAAAAAAGGCGGGGGGTGGGGATTAGGATGTGGCTCAATGGTTAAGCATTCCTGGGTTCAATCCCTGGTACAAAAAGATTTTTTAATCATACAAATGATTTCATTCTTCTTTATGGCTGAGTATATCCATGTTGTGTACATCTATCTACTGCATTTTCTTTATCCATTCATCTGTTGACACAGACCTGGACTTGTTCAATAACTTGACTGCTATGAATTGTGTTACTTTAAACATCAATGGGTCTGATCATTATTGTATGCTGATTTTATTTCTTTTGGAAAAACATCAAGGGGTACAATAGTTGGGTCTTATGGAAGTTCCAGTCCTAGTCTTTTGAGAAATGTGTCTATGCTATTTTCCAAAGTGATTGTAGTAATCTTCAGTCCCACCAACAACGTATGAGTGCATGTACTCTTTCACTGGTGAATGGTTGTACTGGAGGCCATCCTACTAAGTAAGATAAGCCAGACTCAGAGAGTCAAGAGTTGAATGCATTCTCTCATAGGCAGAAGTTAAAGGGAAAAAAGGGAGAAATAGGGACTCATGAAAATAGGAGAGAGATCAATGGAGTGGAGGAAGAGGTTTGAAAGGAAAGAAGGAGGGATGGGAAA
This sequence comes from Marmota flaviventris, assembly GCF_047511675.1. Lineage (NCBI taxonomy): Eukaryota > Metazoa > Chordata > Mammalia > Rodentia > Sciuridae > Marmota > Marmota flaviventris. The sequence goes on along the minus strand of NC_092502.1, from coordinate 23,645,701 downwards.
AGGAAGGAACAGATAAACGAAACTGACCAAATTGTGCTATGTAGGCATATGAATACTCAGTGAATTCCACCTATACGTATATCTAAAAAAGCACCAGTTTTTAGAAAATAAAGACCAGGGAAAGATAGAAAGGAAGAACAGGAGAAGGAGCAGCGGAGGTAAAGAGTAAGTACTGGGGACTGTAAGGGAACCAATTCCATTCCATGTATGTTAATTATGTCAAAATGAACTTTATGATCCCTTAGAAAATTTGGAATGGAACCACCATTTGACCAAGCTATCCCACTCCACAGTTTATACCCAAAGGACTTAAAAACAGTATACTACAGTGACACAGCCACATCAGTGTTTATAGCAGCCCAACTCACAATAGCCTAGTATGGAAACAACCTACATGTCCTTCAACAAAGGAATGGATAAAGAAAATGTGCTATTTACAAACAATAGAATAGTGCTCAGCCTTAAAAAAAAGAATGATATAATGGCATTTGCCAGTAAATGGATAGACTGGGATATCATGCTAAGTGAAATAAGCCAATCACTCCTACCCCAAAAAAGGCCAAATGTTCATTCTGATAAGTGGGTGTTAACACAAAAGAAGGGAGGGTGGAGAGGGGAATAATAGAATTGCATTGAATTAGACAAAGGGGAATGAAGGGAAGAGATGGGGAAGGGGCATAAGAAGGACAGTAGAATTAATCAAATATAACTTTCCTAGCCTTGTATTTGGATACACAAACAGGGTAACTCTGCATCATGTACAACCACAAGAATGGAATCCTGAATAGAATAAGTTACACTCTATGTATATATAATTAGCCAAAATACAGTTTACTGTCATGTATCGATAAAAAGAATAAAAACAGAGAAATGACAGGCATGAACAATATAGAACCCTGTTTAATGATAGGTAAAGAAAGATTCAGAATTCTGTGTATAAGATAGGCATAAGGTTATAAAAAATCATAAATGCATTCAAACATTCTTGGGATATGTGATAAATCATTTTATATTTCAAAAAAATTTACTTCACTATTATGTATGACTATAATGAATTTTAGGAACATGAAAATAAAAAATTATGTGGGTGCATGGAGACAAAACAACACAATTTTGAATGGATAATAGGTCATTAAAAAATTAAAAAGGAAGTAATTTTTTAAAAATGAGAATGGTAAAACAACATACCAAAACTTACGGGAAACCAGAAAAAATAGAATTAAGAAGGTAGTTTACAGCAATAAGTATCTACATAAAAATTTTTTTAAAAAAATTTAAATTCTCAAATAAAAAACCTAACAATGCATCTCAAGGATGCAGAATAATAAGGGCAAATCCAACCACAAATTAGAAGGAAAGAACAAAGATTGAGCACAAAATACAAAATACAGACTTAAAAAAATACTAAAAATCAACAAAGAGTTGATTGTTGAAAAGATAAATAAAATTAACAAAGTTTTAGCTAAACAAATTATATATATATATATATATATATATATATATATATATATATATATATATACATACAGAGAGAGAGAGAGAGAGAGAGAGAGAGAGAGAGAGAACCAGATAAATAAAGTCAGAGATTAAAAAGAAGACTTTACAATTGTTATGGTTTGGTTGTAAGTGCACCCCCCAAAAGCTCATGTGTGAGACAATGCAAAGAGGTTTAAAGAAGAAATGATTGGGTTATGAGAGCCTAACTCAAGCAGTGAATTAATCACCTGATGGGATTAACTGAGTAGCAACTGATGGTGGGTAGGGTATGGCTGGAGGAGATAGGCATTGAGGGTGTGGTTTGGGGGTATATATTTGTGTCTGGCAAGTGGAGTGCACTTTCTCTCTGCTTTCTGAACATCATGGGATCCGATTCCCTCCGCTACACTTTTCCTCCATGATGTTCAGCCTCACTTTGAGCCCTGAGGAATGGAGGCTTCTGTCTATGGATTGAGATCTCTGAAACTGTGAGTCCCTAAATAAACTTTTCCTCCCCTAAAATTGTTCTGGTCAGATCTTTTAGTCACAGCAGTGAAAAAGCTAACACAACAATCAGTACCATACAAAAACAAAGGATTATTAAAGAGATCATTATGAAAAACTATATAGCAACAAATGGGTGGACCTAGAAGAAATGAAAAAATTGGGGCACCTATGATCTACCAAATTTGAATAGCAAGAAAAATGAAAATAATCTGAGTAGACCAATCACAAGTAATGAGATTGAATCAATATATAAAGTCTCCCAACAAAGAAAAGCACCGGAGAGCTTCACTGCTAATTTTTATCAAACTTTTAAAGCAGCACTAAAGACAATTTTGCTCATACTCTATTAGAATTGAAGGGAGGAAAATTTTTCAAACTCATCTGATTAAGCCAGCATTGCCTGGTTGTCAAAAACAGACAAGAACATAACCGAAAAAGAAAACTACAAACCAATATTCCTGGTGCAACTACAGATGCAAAATCTTCAATAGAATCACAGATCTAATTCAATAGCACATTAAAAATATCATTCTCCATGATCAAGTTGGTTTCATCCCAAGGAAGTTTCAACACATACAAATCAATAAATGTAAAACATACATCAACGGACTAAAAGATAAAATTTTATGATCACGTCAATAGAGAAAAATCACTTAATAAATTTCAACATTGCTTCATAATAAAAGCCCTAAACAACTTGGATATAGAGTATTGTACCTCAATATAATAAAAGCTATATGTGTTGCAAGCACGCGCACACACACACACACACACACAGAAAAGGAGGAAGACAAACTACTCCTGTTTGCAAGTATGATTCTATATAAAGGAAAACCTAAAGATTCCACCAAAAGAGTCTTAGAATTACTACCTGAATTAAGTAGCAGGATACAAAATCAACATACAAAAATCAGTAACTTTTCTATATACCAATACCAATTTTGCTGATAAACAAATCATAAAAGCCATCATATTTAAAATACCTAAAAAATAATGAAATAACTGGAAATAAACTTAACCAAGAAAGCAAGATATTTACAATGAAAATTATTTTTTAAAAAAAACTAATGAAAGAAATTAGAGAAGATACTAAAAAGATGGAAAGTTCTCCCAAGTTCATGGATTGTAAAAAAATAATATCAAAAATATCCATAGTACCTAAAGCAATCTACAGATTCAATTCAATGCCCATCAAAATGCCAATGACATATATCACAAAACTAGAAAATAAAACACCTTAAAGTTCATATTGAAGCACAAAAGACTGCAAATAAGGAAAGCAATCTTGAGCAAAAAGAAAGTGACAGATATAATAATACCAAACTTCAACAGGACCCCAAAAGTACAGGTAACAAAAGTAAAAATTAACACGTGGGCTTTCATCCAACTTCTTTTTGACAAAGGAAATAGGGAAGAGGCAACCTATAGAACAGGAGAAAATGTTTGCCAACTATCCATCTGACAAAGGATTAATAACCAGAATATATCAGGAACTTAGCAAACGTACCAGAAATAGCAAGTAATCCACTTTAAAAAGGAGAAAATGACCTGAATAGACACTTCTTCAAAGAACAAATGCAAATAGCCAACAAATACATAAAAAATGCTCAATATCATTAACCATCAGGGGGCTGGATGCAAAGCAAAAAGTACAATGAGACACCATCTCACTCCAGTGAGATTGGCTATAATAAGAGATGAAAAACTAAAAAATGATGACAAGCATGTGGGGAAAGTTGCTCTTAAACACTGTTGGTGCAAATGTAAATGAGTACAGCCATCATAGAAAACAGAATGGAGAGTCTTCAAAAAATAAAAAGTAGATCTACCATATGATCCAGCTACCATCTCATGTGACGGTATATATAGAAAGGAACTGAAGTCACTATACCAAAGATATACCTACACACACGTGTGTACTGTGGCACAATTCACAACAGCTAAGATATGGAATTGGTCTAGATGTCTATCAACAGATTAATGGACAAAGAAAATGGGGTACATAGGCAAAATGAAGTATTATTTAGCCATGTAGGGGAATTAAATTTGCAACAAAATAGATGGAATTATAGAACATTAAGTTAAATGAAACAAGCAAGGCACAGAAAGACAAATGCTGTTAGTTTTCACTCGTGTGTCAAACTAAAAAAGTGGACCTGAAAAAATAGTGGTTACTAGAGATTTAGGAAAGGTGTGCTTGCTGGGCAAGGTGAGGAGTGGAGAAGTGAAAAAATGGAGGCTGGATTTATTCAGAGCCTGCTATATGTATATATATTTATATATAAATATTATACTGAAACTCACACATATGTATAATTAATATATGTTAATAAAATTTTTAATTGAACCTCCTTGAAAATATAATGATGGATTTAAAGTAAGACCAAATTGAGCAATTACATGGTTCTTTCCAGCCATTTTAACTGCAAAGATCAGGCACAAAGAAGTGAAAATGAATCAAGGGTATATGAAATCTACTGATCATAATGACTGATTTGGGAAATTAAGAAGGAAAGTGAAGTCATTATGGTGGTGAGGTCCAATGAAATAGAAGTAGGGTTAATAAATTAATAATTTAATTGAATGTCCACTTGGGTTTGAAAGATACCAGTTGAAAGATAGAGGTAAGAAGCTAAATATGGGAATATTTTAGATTACCTCTATTTAGATTAGGAAATTAGGATTATGGAAGAGGTGCCGCCATATGTAAAGTCACCATCTGGAGTTAGGTCATGCCAAACTTAAGAAGGAAGCTTGTTTACAAGGACAAAGACAATGCCTCTCCTAGGTCATTAAGGAGACACCTCTGTGCTTGGAATAATATGTAACTTCCTTAGAAGTCAATATGTCACTATTGCTCTGTAATATAGTTTTAAGTCTGGTATCGCTATACCGCCTGATTCGCACTTCCTGCTTAGAATTGCTTTTGCTGTTCTGGGTCTTTTATTTTTCCATATGAATTTCATGATTGCTTTATCCATTTCTACAAGAAATGCCGTTGGGATTTTGATTGGCATTGCAAGGAGCTAAAAGCATGCAATGGAGGGAGGATAGCATCTTCAACAAATGGTGCTGGGAAAACTGGAAATCCATATGCAACAAAATGAAACTGAATCCCCTCCTCTCGCCATGCACAAAAGTTAACTCAAAATGGATCAAGGACCTAGATATCAAATCAGAGACTCTGCGTCTGATAGAAGAAAAAGTTGGCGCCGATCTACATATTGTAGGGTCGGGCTCCAAATTCCTTAATAGGACACCCATAGCACAAAAGTTGATAACAAGAATCAACAAATGGGACTTACTTAAACTGAAAAGTTTTCTCTCAGCAAGAGAAACAATAAAAGAGGTAAATAGGGAGCCTACATCATGGGAACAAATTTTTACTCCTCACACTTCAGATAGAGCCCTAATATCCAGAGTATACAAAGAACTCAAAAAATTAAACAATAAGAAAACAAATAACCCAATCAACAAATGGGCCAAAGACCTGAACAGACACTTCTCAGAGGAGGACATACAATCAATCAACAAGTACATGAAAAAATGCTCACCATCTCTAGCAGTCAGAGAAATGCAAATCAAAACCACCCTAAGATACCATCTCACTCCAGTAAGATTGGCAGCCATTATGAAGTCAAACAACAACAAGTGCTGGCGAGGATGTGGGGAAAAGGGTACTCTTGTACATTGCTGGTGGGACTGCAAACTGGTGCGGCCAATCTGGAAAGCAGTATGGAGATTCCTGGGAAAGCTGGGAATGGAACCACCATTTGACCCAGCTATTGCCCTTCTTGGACTATTCCCTGAAGACCTTAAAAGAGCGTACTACAGGGATACTGCTACATCGATGTTCATAGCAGCACAATTCACAATTGCTAGACTGTGGAACCAACCCAGATGCCCTTCAATAGATGAATGGATAAAAAAAATGTGCCATTTATACACCATGGAGTACTACGCAGCACTAAAAAATGACAAAATCATAGAATTTGCAGGGAAATGGATGGCACTAGAGCAGACCATGCTTAGTGAAGCTAGCCAATCCCTAAAAAACAAATACCAAATGTCTTCTTTGATATAATGAGAGCAACTAAGAACAGAGCAGGGAGGAAGAGCAGGAAGAAAAGATTAACATTAAACAGATACATGAGGTGGGATGGAAAGGGAGAGAAAGGGAAATTGCATGGTAATGGAGGGAGACCCTCATTGTTATACAAAATTACATATAAGAGGTTGTGAGGGGAATGGGAAAATAAACAAGGAGAGAAATGAATTACAGTGGATGGGGTAGTGAGAGAAGATGGGAGGGGAGGGAGGGGGGATAGTAGAGGATAGTAAAGGTAGCAGAATACAACAGTTACTAATAGGGCATTATGTAAAAATGTGGATGTGTAACCGATGTGATTCTGCAATCTGTATTTGGGGTAAAATTGGGAGTTCATAACCAACTTGAATCTATTGTATGAAATATGATATGTCAATAGCTTTATAATGTTTTGAACAACCAATAAAAAAAATAAATTAAAAAAAAAGAAGTCAATATGTCAATCAACAAGGTCAAGATGAGCATATACAAAGTGTGTTTTGCTTGGAAGGCATTAAGAAGGAACAAGTATATAAAGACTAATACATCCTGTCCCCTAGATCCTCTGCTTCATTTGAAGGATAAACCTCCACAACCTCTACCACCCCATAATTTTGCCAATGTTTTATGTGTAGAATCCACCATTTTGAATCTCACTATTTTGTTTATTGGAAAATCACTCCAAGGAGCACCTCACCAGGCTCCCAGATCACCATTCATCTCCTATACTCTAATCTTCACACAGTTCTGCACACCCTTTTTGCCCTCTATCTTCCTACTGTCTCCAATTTGAAAACTAAACCCACTTAAGTCCATCTAGGGTAACTCTTAATCCTCAACCTCTTCTCTTGTCTTCATTTTATAATCTCTGTATGACGCTGGCTCTCACCTGAGGACACTGTTCCCTTATAACCTCTCAAAGTGTGGATCATTTTTCTCACACATCTTTTACCCACTGGGTATGCAGAGGTTATGTTTTTCTCATTGTGGTTTCCAAACAACTTTAATTTCCTCTTTTGTTTATAAAAGTTCTGAGCCCCATATTATTGTTTTTGTGTCACACATTATCCCTTCTCGTTACTGTCATAAAAAAATGACCCCTGCATCACTCCCCTAAGTTCTCTAACACATTCAGTTTCTGCCTTAGTCATTTTCTCCCATACTATTACTTAGTTTTTAAAATCTTAAAAGAGAATGAATTTTCCAATACTACTCCCTCAATTTCCTTCATCTAATCCCATCCACTTATAGTCATTCCATTACCAGTGTGACAATACATGCCTATAATCCCAGTGCCTTGGGATCCCAAGTTTGAGGCAATCCTTAGCAAATTAGTGATAACCTAAACAACTTACTGAAACCCTGATTCAAAATAATAAATAAAACGGGCTGGAGATATGGCTCAGTAGTAAAGTACCTCTGGGTTCAATTCTCAGTACAGAAAGGAAAACAAAAACCACTATAGCCACTTCATTAATTCAGTGCTGTGGTCCTAATGGTCTAAATGATGCCCCTTCTGCCCTCCTCCCCCCCCAAAAAAAGCATGTGTTGAAACCCTGACACCCAAATGTAATGGAATTTGGAGTTACGCTTAGATAAGACCATGAGGACTGAGCCCTTGTAATGGTATTTTATTTGTATCTGTAAAAGAGATGCCAGAGAGCTTGACCTTTCTCTGAGAAGACAGTGAGAAGGCAGCCATCTACAAGCCAGGAGGAGTTTCCTCACCAGGAACTGACCCGAATGGAATCTTGATGTTGGATGTCTAGCCACTTAATCTGCCCAGTCTTTGGCGCTTTATTAGAGAGGCCCAAACTGACGAAGACACTCAGCCACTCATCCTGAGCATAGCTCAACTGGCCAGTTCCTGGTTTAGGCAAGAGAAGTTAAGTCCAAAGCGGGTTTTGTTTTTGTTATTAGAAGTATTCTCTGTTGTCTCTTTCTGGACATTCAAGAAAGAGACATAGACACAGGTCAATCTGACCTAAATGTAGGTTAGACTCCAGTACTTACTAGCCATGTGACCTCAAGCAAATTCCTTAAGCTGCGCTTTAATTTCCTTTTTGGTAAAGCAAAAATAAAAATCACCCACCCCATAGGGTTAAGGATTAAATTAGACTTTTGTATGGTAAAAGCATGGCACTGTGCCTGAAACTTCAAATGCCTGATGCTGATAGAATTGTGCCTATTTGCCATCTTCTCTCCTTCAGAGGCAGTATGACACACCATTGAGCCTCTCAGGTTCAAATTTCAGTTCCACTATTTTAATAATAATCGATCTTGAGCAAATTTTGTAGCTATTTTGTGCCCATGTGTATAAATTGGTAAAATGGGGGTAACAATAAATCCTGGTTAGATTATCATGAGAACTAAATTAGAGAGTATATGTAAGGGATTGGAAAACTGCAGCCCATGGGCTTAGTAACCTGCTACCTACTTTTTCAAATAAAGCTTTATTGGAACATGATCGTATTGTTAAGGTTTCTTGTATGGCTGCTTCCCATTTACAGTTATGGAGTGGAGTAGTTGTGACAGAGACCATCTAGCATGTAAATCCTAAACATTAACTCCTGGTCCTTTACAGAAAAACTATGAAGAATCCTAGCGTAGGCAACCATTCAAAATGGACTGATTTAGTGCAAGTTGTCAATAAGCAAAATTGTATTTTTCTTAAAAAAAAATAAAAGCCTACTTCAATTTTCTCAAAAACTTAAGGGAAGAATTTGGGTATAGGAGGGCAGATAGGAATAATCACTTGCATTGTGAAATGTAATAGTCAGTCCTAAAGTGGACGCTTTAATTTCCCTCTGGGCAGAGATTTCACCTTGGGCACAAGACTGGGTTGGGCTTTCATTGGATTTTCATGTTCCTGTTAATGCTGCGGCCAGTACTAAATCCAAAATACTCACAGCAAAGCAGGGACAACAAGCCTAAGAGGGAAACTAAAAAGTTCTCACAGAATACAATCATTTTAAAATAGGGTTTTATTTTATTCTACATTCCTAGTGGTTTTAAAAACTTAAAGCAATGGATTAGCAAAATAGTAAAAAAGTGGCTAGAAGCCACTGAATGATACTTTGTGCTTTATTGGATGAAATACATAGAAATAGGCTTTTGTCACAAGTTGGGCAAGGACATAAAAGCACTTCATAAAAATGTGTTTATGTACCACATGTTGAAACACTAAAAAAATAAATAAAACTTGAATACCACTTCACATACTTCAATGCTTCTACCCTAGCACTGGCTATAACACAATAGAAACCAGCCCTCACATGAAACATATTTTGTTATTCTCTACATTAACTCATGACAAAAGGCCAGAAGATTTTCTAGCTAACTAAAGTCAAAAAAACAGAAGGCTGGATTTATGGTAGAGAGGGTCTTGTGGTATAGTATTTACCATCAGGACACCCACGCCTGAACCCTAGACTGTCACTTGAGTCTAGAGTCTAGCAGGGTGTTCAGGCTACTTCATATTCCTGATTCTCTCTCCATAGAACACTTCTAAAAATTCAGAGCAATGGAGCATTTATAATACTTCAACAGTACCTGATGCATAATAGATTCTCTATATACATTAGCTAGGCAGAGTGGCAGTTGTCATCATTGTCACTGTGTTGTAAAAACTACAGAATACAGAATCGCCAAGTCCTGGAAGCCCAATTCAATTATTGATGCCTTAATTTGCATTATAGCTGAGTCATAAAAAAATCCACAGCCAGTGTTGTTTGATATACTGGAGAATAAAAGATTTAATACATAATGGGTCATGGAATTTCTAAAAGATAGATTTACAAGACAGTTTAGAGGTATTTATCTTTATGTTGATTTAATAAAAATAGTTTATGAAATCATATATATAAACTATATACCTAATAGTATAGTTATAGTAGTTTATAGTTATAAACTATTTATATTACATAAAATTATTATAATTTGTAATAAAAATACCACCCTTCCCTAGAATTTCCATTAAAAACTATTTTTCAATAAAATATTGCCTGTCAGAAATAATCACATCAATAGAACCTAGATAGTCTTGAAATATACTCTCCATTGTAGATACAGGGGTACAACTCATAAAATGGCAAGTAAACAATGTTGCTTAAAATACCACATCTGGATATTAAGGAATTATTGTTTTACTTATGTAAACTAAAATATAATTCACATACCTTGAAACTCAACTTTATTTTGGGGGGCAGGTACAGGAGATTGAACAGGGGAGGACCTGACAACTGAGCCATATCACCAGCCCTATTTTGTGTTTTATTTAGAAATGGGGTCTCACTGAGTTGCTTAGCGCCTTGCTTTTGCTGAGGCTGGCTTTGAACTCACAATCCTCCCGCCTCAGCTTCCAGAGCCACTGGGATAATAGGCATGTGGCACTGCACCCAACCTGGAACTTAATTTTTATCAGGGCATAATTCAGTAGTTTTTAGTATATTCACAAGATTGTACAACCACTATCAGTATATAATTCTGGAACTTTTTTTTTCACTCTACTAAGAAAGTCCATACACATCAGAAATCTTTCTCCATACCCAACCTCCAGCTCATTTTCATTTCTTTAAGTCATTACAAGAATATAACTATTTTTAAAGAGGTTTTAAATTCTATAAGCTAAAATAGATATTGGTGAAATCATATGATACCTAAGAATTGCTGCAGTTGATTATACCATACCAATAAATATCATGAATAATAGCATTCCTGACTTTGATTTACTTTTCAAGGGCCTTTAAAGTTCCTTATATTTCTACAATGGAGAAATAGTTAAAGAAATGGAGAAATAAAGCAAGAATAGCCAAGTACTAATAATTATCAAAACTCAATAAAGAGTAAGTTATAATCATTACATTATTTCTATTCTTGCATATATTTTGAATTTTCCATAATGAAAAACTTAAAATAGAAATGCAACATGAAATCTCAGAGAAAACATTTTAAATATAAGTAAGACATGCCTAATTTTATATAATTCACTAAACTTCAAAGCAATTAGAAAAAGCCTTATTCTCAAAGGCCACAGAACATTTACTGTGCATATCCTACAAACATAAAACATTATCTTTTTCCAAGGTTTTGCTCAATCTTTCTGTGCCCTTGTAGCTAAGATGTGTCTTTTGTCATAGCATATAATTGGGTTTTGTTTCTTATCCACAGAGAAACTTCAAATTTTGATTAGAGTATTTAAGCTATTTTTATTTATTACTGATAGGAAAAATTTTAATACAAATTCTTCTATGTGTTATTTATATCACACCTATGTTCCCATTTTTTTTTCCTTTTGTGCCTTCTTTTGGATCAAATATAGTTTCATTATTCCAATTTTTTATCTTGTGCTGGTTTGTTAGCATTCACTGTTTCTTTTGTAGCTACCTTAGAGATTATAACATGGATCATTAATTCATTTTGTCACTTCCCAATGAGAACCCTTAAACAGTTTACATCTCTCCTACATTTTGTATTAACATTGACATATGTTTTATTTCACTTATATTTCAAATATAAATTCCCATATGGCATTTTTCACTTTATATAGTCAATATTCCTCTAGATCTACCTACACACTTGCTATTTCAATTGCTCTTCATTTTTCCCTGTATTACAAGGCTCTTTTCTAAGATCATGCATCCAGAAAAAAAATTTTTATGAAATCTCCTGATGAATTTTTCCATTTTTTTATTTAAAATAATTTCTTAATTAATATAAGAAGGATATCTTCAATGGCTATAGTTAACATTTTAGTACTTTGAAAAAGTCATTTGACTTGTCTTTATGTCTTTTCTTTTTTGCCTCTGGATGCTTTTATCATTTTTTTCTTTGTCTTTCTGCACTTTTACTGTATTTCCCAGCTTAGTTTTCTTTTCCTTTATCCTGATTGTTCTTGAATCTGTAGTTTAATATCTTCAGTTAATTTGAGGAAATTCTTACCAAATATTTTCCCTGTCTAAATATAGATTTTTTTCTTTCTAATCTACTATGCAGATAAGCTGTGTTGAATCCGGTTCTAAACCTATCAGTTGTGTTCTTAATTCCAATTATTCTAATTTTTCAAATTTAGCATTTATGGATAATTTTAAAAAACAAATTCCAAGTATCTGCTAAAATTTTCCATTATTTTAAAGTCTATACTTAATAGCACCAATATAAGGGTCACCAATGGGTATTTTTATTGTCTATAGTTTTACTAGAACACTAGACAATATCTTAATTCTCCAGTGATTTTCTTTACATTCTGGCAGGCAATTAAAATAGAAACTGCCCAATTTAACCTAATAAAAGACTCAGCCAATCAAGATTGGAGTTCAGTCTTTGAAGAACCTGATAGTTTACTCTTCCATCTTCCTTCCTGGGGCATGGTTCTTTAGGGGCCTACAATGAAAGGCTTGAGTGTACAGCGAGGCCCTTCAGCCTTAGCACAAACTCAACCACAGTCCTCTCTATTAACAAGAATAATGACGTACTGTTTGCTTTCCAGCTTCATCATGGCTGCTTTTGGGTAGCTTATCTCATCTGCCTGTACCTTATGAATTGGAAAATGCTTCAAGAAGGAACCGAGGCAGAAGGCTGGACGGATGAGAACAGTTTTCCTTTTCTATGACATTGAACCCTGTTAAGTCCTGATTTATTAGACTCATTCTCCAATTCTTGTCTCCCCAAGCCCATAAAATGACTAAAAGTTGCTAATCAGTTTCCTAATCTCTTGGTCTATGGTAATTATAAGTCAGTAAATGTTCTGAGGAACAAAGTAGAAGACCCCACTCAATGTATTTCTCTTTTTCTCTTAGACCCTTCATCCTGGCTGGGATGGTAGTTCCTTAGTAGCTCCTTGATCCTTTCAAACAGGTCATTGTTCTTTTATTTCATTGAGTTTTTCTAATTATTCTAGGAATGAGAATTTGTTTGCTATAAGCTCATCTACCCATTCTAGACGTTAACTGTTTCACGTTTGGATATAATCATGCAGAGACATACAGCAGTGAGCCTTAGTCACTTTAGTATTAATACTCCTTTACCTGAATTGTAAAAGGCTTCATTGAACTTCTGTTTAGATGGATTAAGCCTATTAAAATTCACCATATTAGCATTTAAAATAACAATTTTAATATCTAAAATTATTTATTATAAATGAACCTATTATAGGTGAACATGTAATTTTAACACCTAACTGCATGGGAAAAAATTGTGAGAAGTGGCATTGCTTTACATTTTTGTAAATCTCTTCAATATTTAGTTTAATAGAAGAAGGCTAGATTCTCTTACCTGTTTCAGTATTTAATTCGTTTCCACAGAGTATTTTGGTTATAGTGTATGGAAGAAAACCCATTCTCACAGATACATAGTTTAAAAAATGGAAGTGTTTTTAAGTCTTTTCAGATGATTATGGATTTTCTTGTCTGATACAAAACTTAGGTTTCCTCAAGTTTAATTGCAGCGACATATCTGAAGCCATATCAATAAACATTTCACTCTGACATTTAAATCTAGAGGTCCATCTTGCTTTTCAAATGGATTTTTTTCCATCGAGTTATTATGACATCATATATTGATCATGTGGAAAATACTGATGCACCAAGTTGTGTAGATCTTTTAAATATTAAAATTTTTCATTATAAAATCCTAGAAAATGGGCTGGGGATGTGGCTCAAGCGGTAGCGCGCTCACCTGGCATGCGTGCCGCCCGGGTTCGATCCTCAGCACCACATACAAAGATGTTGTGTCCGCCGAAAACTAAAAACTAAATATTAAAATTCTCATATTCTCTCTCTCTCTCTCTCTCTCTCTCTCTCTCTCTCTCTCTCCCTCTCTTTAAAAAAAATCCTAGAAAACACATTGGTCAATAATCATTAAAAGTATTGAAGAGCTATCAAACTTGACATGGCAGAAACAGGTTTCTCAAAACTTGAATTTTATCATTCACAACAAATGGCAGTTTTAACTTTTTTAAAGTTTTTAAGTAAAAGGAGCACCTTTTTCCATTTTCAAGACAATGTCTACCAAACAATTATGTCTAAAAGGCAATAGTTGTCCGACACACCCTTTCTAGTAAAATATGATGTTCAATGAAAACAGTGGTCAGCTCAGCTTGAAAAACTCCCTCAAGATGTTTCTGTATCCAACAGAAATGCTTTCTGTGGTTTTCCATTTTGTCATCCAGAATATCTGTCAATATCTCTCTCTCTTTCTCTATACACACACACACACACCCCCACACACACATACACACACACGTTCTCAAGGATCAAGATCTAATACTTTTTATGCTTTATCATAAACATTAAGTGATTTGGTATTCATATGTTCATACTCATATATAAATATCATAATCCTCATTATTGACAAATTCTCATTTGCAAATTTTCCAGTTTGCCAAAGTTTATTTGTAACCATAAAAATCAATACTTTCCAGTCTTTGGCAGACATTCTTGGACTGGCTAGAGTAGTAAATGACCCTATCCATCAGATGTACACATTCTCAGATAAGAATAAGGCAATGATGCTCTGACACTTGTTTCAAATCTTATGATATAAGCAAGTTCCCATTTTGCAGCCTCTTTAGTGCCGTGTTTTCTCATTTTTATGATTTTTGTAAATGGTTTTTCTGTGTAAAATGGCCTCTAAATACTGTGCTGAAGTGCTATGTAGTGTTTCCAAACATAAAAAGGTTAGGATGAGTCTTCCAGAGAAAATGTGCATTTGATAAGCTTCTTTCAGGCTTAGGAGTTAAAATGCTGTTGGCCATTATTCAATGTTAACAGATCAACAGTATATATTAAACAAGGTATCTTTGAACAGAAACACATCAAGCAAGGTCATATGTTAATTGGTTCCTGAAAATACTCAGACTGGAGGGCCCCAAAAATCTATTCTTGTATCTCCCCTTGAGCAGTATTCCAGTATTTGTTAATTCAAGGTTCATGGTGACTTCATAGAATATATCTACTGAGAATAATGAGCAATTATATATGCATATATGTACAATTATTTGTACATGTACAAATAATTGTGTGTGGTAAAGAACCCACTGATTACTAATAAGACTAGTGCTAATGCTTTGATTTCTTCTAAAGCATGAGAAATTTTATCCACTGTTGCTTTTGCACTATCAGCATCGATGTCAAACTCTACAGAATACATCTTAATATTACTGTGAGACCACTAAGGGTGTTACTGTGGTTTATAAAAAAAAAAAATCCAAACAGACCAAAGTACTAAATTTCTGCCTTAAAATAAATCTGTATTTCCCTAGAACTATTTATATCAATTTCACTGTTTTTGTCTTTTTATAGATATGGTGATTCCAAATGCTTTCAAATTGTTCACTCCTCAGGACTTTCATAAGCCTTGTCTACAAATATGTAAACAAAAGAAAAACCTCAGGCTTTGTCTTTGTTTCATTTCTTGATCTTTTTGTGTGTGAGAGAGAGAGAGACAAAGAGAGAAAGACAGAGAGAGAAAGACAGAGAGAGAGAGAGAGTGTGTGTGTATGAATGTTTTTTATTTTACTTTGCTAATGTCCTTAAATTAGCTGTTTCTATATTATTTCTAATTCCATTGGGATACAAATTAAGTGGCTTATAGATTGTCCACTTACACATTTTAAAATAGATGATGAGATTTAGAAGCATGACCTTTTTTATATTCGCTTTTTATTTATCAACTTAAAAAAATGAGGAAATTTTTCCTGAATGTGTACATGTTTTGTTCTTTAAATTTTCATTTTGTGGTTTTAACATCAGTTCCTGATTTTTGCCTGAATCAATTATCATTACTAAAAAATGATCCTTACTAAGTTTACTTTCTTCTCCGGTAGGTCTGCTGAACTCTGACTCCAGGCTGCATCAGTAGGGCTGTGCAGGGCCTTTGGTGCCTATCTGCCTCCTGAAGGTCTGATGATTATCATCTGTTTTATCATCTACAGAAGTCCCAGCAGCAGGGGACTCTCCCCAGGAAGACTGAAGAGCACTAGGGTCCAGACTGGTGATACCAATCCTCTGGATTTTTCTTATGTCCACCATGTTCTAGCTCAAGCTGCTGGCAAAGCTGGTGCCATTAGACTTTTGTTGAAAATGTTCCAGATCTGCTCCCACAGTCATTTCCAATGCATCTCCAGGCACCTAACTGATGACTGGTCACCCTCTCAGTGAGCCACTGATGCTGGTGGCAGGACATCTGGGCCAAACTGAGTTCAGAGTTGACTTCTGCCTCTGGCCTGAATGAGACCATAAAGATTTCTCCCAGTGCAAGCTTCCTGCCTTCCTTGCTCACGGGGAGACATCCTGCTCCTGTCTTGTCTTAAACACCTTTTAAAACTCCACAGAGATGGTTAGCAGAAGTTGAGAGAGGGCAGAGGAGGCAGCATACTAGCAATGTGTCTGTTGTGTAGAGCCAGGAATGTGGAAGCACTCTTCAATTTGTGAAGGGAGCTGGCTACCACTAATGTTACCACTGTAGTTTGGATCCAGAAGGTTCCCCAAAGGCTGGGTTCCCAGTGCAGCAGTGGTCAGAGTTGGGGCTTCTGAGAAGTGACTGGATGATGAGAGCTCAAGTTGGTGCCATTTTCTGGGCTTTCCATACCTTGAACTCTGTCCCCGATCTTGTCCCTGGCCTCCTTGGAAGGATTCATCAGGTTCTTTTTTGATCTTCACATATAATCTAGATCTTCTATTTTGAAACCAAGTTTGGACTCTCGACTCAGGAACTCCAATTTTCTTAGCAAGCTGTTCTCTGCAATGGATCCCAGGGTAGGGGTTTTTCCTGAAGGCCTTGAAGAGGGTGCACAGCTGAGAGGGGCTGTAGGTGGTGCGGGGCCCTCGAATCTTTTTACTCAGAGTCCCTTCTAGAAGGGAATCTTTCCCTGGGCCTTGGCTGGATTGCAGGGCCTCCTTAAGTTCTCGTCTTTCCTGGAAGAAGGATCTAGCTCTGCGATTCTGAAACCAAACCTGGATTCTTGACTCTTCAGCTCTGATTTCCAAAGCAAGTCTTTGTCTGGTAGCATAATGTGGGTAAGGCATTTGGTTAAAGGTGTTGATGAGGATTGCCAGCTGCTCTTTGGTGAACTTAGTGTGATGGTGCATATGATTCCCTAGCATAGACCCGTTTGAAGAGCTGTCTTGCGCCATGGTGGAAGAGAGTCCCAATAGCCAAGAATTCATCCAAGAGTTAGAGCATGACTAGAAAGAGTTATAGATCCAAGAGAGAAACTTGGTTTCAGATGATGCCAAAATAAAAACAAAGGGAATAGAGGCCTTTTTTGTTGTGCAATTTCAGATATTATAGCCCATAGCAAGGAATATACAAATAAATCACTAGTATTGCCTTTGTGTCTAAAATAAAATGTGAAGGAGAAAAAAAAACTGACTATAATTTAGAGACAAAAGAAAAAGGAGATATATATGAGTGGATTAAAAAAAAAGAGATAAATCTGAAATGAGAGCTCAAAGTGAAGAAAGACTGAGAGATTACTAAGACACATGTTAGGAACTCCCATCTGTGAATGAATCCTGTCATTGCCCTTTGATGGGCCTCTGCCCTCACCTCCTCCTCCATGTGCCAGCAATGTTCTTAGGCTAGCAGGGTCAGGGTTGACTCCTTGATGCGGTGGTGGAGGGCTCAGGTGGTGGAGGGCTCAGGTGCTGGCCTGAGCACCTCCAGCTTGGGCCTCTCTGACTCCACCTGCCTCTAACCTTTTCCCTGTAGCCCACTCTGTTCTAATGTCACCTTGGAGTCCAGGAACAACAGGTCTGATTGAGAAGCATCTGTATGACTAGGGAATGAAGCTACTCCCAAGTGACAGGAAACCTCACAGAACTGATCACCCCATGATGAGACTGCCCCCTAAATGAAAGCAATTGCCCCATTGTCGAGCTGTGTCTGAGGCTAGGACCCTAAGCAGGTCCCATCTCACCATGAGAATTGAGTCATCCCCTCAAGTGATGATGACCTTCCTTTTAGATCTTTATAGGACAAGTTCTGAGACAATGATCAACCAGATAAGGACCAAGATGACCCACTCTGCCAGCTAGGCAAATCCCCAGCCTGGCCTTTGTTCTCCTTCCTTTCTATTAGGCCCCAAAGTTTTAGCAGCCCCTTGAATACAGACCTTCAGTCACTGAACTGTTATACCCATTTTTCCTGGCATGATCACATTGATTAAAGCTCATTTTTTGTCTTTCACCAATGTTCATCTCTTCAACTGGCATCTTGGGACTGGTACTAAGCCTAGTCTGTTGGGACACCAGAGCAGGACCTTCACCTAGGACCCTAGTAACAAGGTTGCAAAAAAGTTGGATCAAGTCGGCACAGTCCTTCCTAGGGCCCATAGGACACTCTGAAGAACCCTGTGGGAAAGGGCATGACCTGCCAGGTCATGTTCTGTCAATTCTTGCTTAAAAATGTTAATTGTAGGTAGTAAGGTAATTTCCTCTTTTCTCTCTGGAGTGTAAAGAAAAAAGAAAAAGGTATCAGTAAGGTATGATTTGGACCTTGCCTCTGAAGCATAAGAGTTTAGACTTTTTGATCATGGGAAACAAATTGGTTTGGAGACAGATTTGAACAAGGAATGAATCAGGGAGCCGTGCAGGCTGATGCTAGACAGATACAATGGTTTGTCTCTGAGCATTTTATAAATCTCTCTAACTGCTGCTAAACAACCTGTAGAAGCTCATCTGAACTGCAGTAAGGGGAAGTTAGGAGGGTCTAAGCCTGTGATTAGGGCAGAGCACTCAGCCCCCTTCTAAGGCTGAAGAGCAACATCAGCAGTGTCCCCTGGCAGAGGAGAGTAAAGCAGCCAGAAGTAGCCTGACCTTCGGGGTCACCTGCAGCAGAGGAAGACAAGATCATCTTGGCAGAACCTGAAGATTTACTTTTGGGTAAATATAGAAAAATACAAAGGCCCTTTCAGGAGAATTAGTTTTTAATCAATGAAACAAGTAGATCATGTCACATACAAGCTATTAACTTCCTTGGTAGCTCTAGGATCATCAGGCTAAAAGCAATCATTTGGGCTAAGTTTTCACATTTGTGTTTCATACAAATTATTTTCAGTTGTGGTTTTAGAGGCTTTTCTTTGAAATCAGGAAATGATGTAGAAAGGTAAAGTCTTTAATTTCTTTAAAAAAAATTAGCCTGTTCTTAGTTTATGGCACTCCTCCTTTGCAAGCCTTGCCTTTGGGATGCTTTCCTTTGTTCTTCTTGCACTGGTTTTGCTAAATACAGAACCAGTTTAGTCCACCGTGGAAGCACATAGCCTTTGTAGAAAGGCATCTCTATTTCTCCAACTTTGAAACCGTTTAACAGCCCTTATCAGCAACTAAAAGCCTCCCACAGAAGACAAGTAAAGTGATTGAGAAACCCATAAAAAGCCAGAAAAAGAAAGCTGGATAAAGTTAAAACAAATTTCAACACAGGTCTCCACTGATCTGCACAGTAAATATAAAAACCTAACATGTTTATTGGCCTTCTTTTGATTATCATTCATTATTATTACACAGTTTTCACATCTACTAGTTCCTTCCTAGTTGGAACCTTCCAGTAAAATACTGGAATGGAGGCATGTTTAAAGATAAAGAGGCACCACAGCACTCAGATTTTAAACTTATAAAGTTATAAGTTTTTCAGAGTTCACTTGGGATTATGCCATACACATAAACAATGAGAGTCCTTAAAAAAAAAAAAAAAAAAAAACTTTGACTTTATAAAATATTTATCTAAATTTTGTTCAATAAAGGAACTGGGCATCTTTAAATAGCTATGGATATCAAAAGCCTTTTCAGGAGATAACCAACTAGTTAAAAGTAAATATAACCAATGAAATAAGCGCAAGTCTTATTTCAGTTCCAAAATGTACTTTTATATTAAACTGTGTTTCTATATTTAGATGCAATAAGACTGAAGTAATGAGAGCCATTCATTCTGAAAAAGAAAACTTGAGATCGTGATTTTTAATCATCAAATATTGCAAAATTATTACATGGAGGAAAGAGTTTACTTACTCGGTAAAACTCTAAGTCAGAATTCAGAAACTGCCAGGATATTTTTTTTAAAAGCCACAGGAAGAAATATTATGGGTAAATACAATTGAGAATATTATTACTAAAAAAGAAAAAAAAAACTATCCAATTTTGGAATTGGTTATAACAGGACTGAGGTCCTTGTCACCTTCAAACATGAGCCACTAGGGTATTTCAATGTTCCCTAAAACATGGGGCTAGGAATATAGCTGAGTGGTAGAGCATGTGCTTAAGTATGGGCAAGGCCCTAGGTGTATCATCAGTGTGTGTCACATACATACAGACACACACACCCACACACCACACACCCACACACACACACAAAAAAAAAATCTTGAAATTACCGATCTTTGTATGTCTTTAGCACTAGAAACCTATATTGAAAACAGAATCTTAATTTCTGGTTCCCATAAAAATAAGAGCAATTTCAAACATCAAAATCTCACTGTAATACCCTTCAAAAACCATACTAATAAACAGAACACAAATTTTTAAAAACTCAGTTTTTTTTTTTTTTAAAGAGGAAAAATAGTACTTCAAACTTCAAATTACATTTATGTAAGGAAATGGATTTTCTTAAACCAACAGTGACCTTTCAGAGGTCATGTCAGAGAAGAGTCACACATTGACCAAGCAGAAAACAAGACTGGACAGTGGGAGACTAACATTGATGGAACCCAGGCAAATTGCTTCTAGAGAAAGAGGGTCTCACCTTCAGGGGACAGTTCTTAAAACAGGCCTGATACTGCATTTCACTGAGGAATAGAAATGGAACCATCTGAGGATGCTCAGATCCACAGGTGGTAGATGTGGAGGCCAACACGTGTGCATGTGTGTACATGTGCAGGGTGGAAGGTCACCTGGTCAATAAAGCCCCAAAAACAAATAGTAAAATAGGGGTAAGCTGAATTAGAGACAACGTGATAGGCAGAGAAGCAAAGACCCATCAAACATAATTGGAGTCCCACCGAGACAAAACAACTACCAATTTTAAGTGTGGAAACAGAACTAATGTTTAAAGCTACTTCCAAAAACCTTTATAGATATCACATTAGACTTGAATTCACATATGAAAATGATTCATTCTGCAATGGAAAAATTAGAGAAAAGGTTCAACTCCATGACATTGTAAAATGCTATAAAGATAAAAAATTCCATTGACTCTCCAGGAGCCATTAGTTGGCATTGAAACTCATTTAAAAAAAAAAACTGAAATGCCAAAAAATAAACCAGTTAGAATGTACAAACAAATTCAACAAGGTTGCAAGATATAAAAATCAACATGTAAAAACTAGTAGCAGTTTTATAAACCAGTACAACATTTGCTGAAAGAAAAATTTTAAAGGTAATCCCATTCACAAAAGCTACAAAAAATAAAACACCTAATAATAATTTTTACCATGGAAATGGATGATCTCTGTAATGAAAATTATAAAACACTGAAGAAGAAATTGAAGAGGGGACATGGACACACACACACACACACACACACACACACACAAATGAAAAGACCTGCCATGTTCATAAGCTGGAGGAATTAATATTGTTAAAATGTCTACACTCCCCAAAGCAGTTTATGGATTCAGTGTAATCCTCCTTGAAATACCAATGGCATGCTTTACAGAATTAGGAAAAGAAATCCTAAAATTTGTATTTAATCACAAAAGATGCCAGATAGACAAAGCAATCTTGAGCCAAGAGAACAAAGCTAGTCATCATCACCCCGACCACAAAACATTCTTTAAAGCCATAGGGCCAATACAGCATCAGACTGGCATAAAAACCAATATGTAGCCCAACAGAACAGAGAACCTGAAACAAATCCAGCCAACTGATTTTTTGCACAGGTGCCAAAAACATAAGCTGGAGAAAAGACAGCCTCTTTATTAAAGATCCTTGGAAACTTGGATGTCCACATGCAAAAGAATGAAACTAGACCCCTATATATCACTATATTAAAAAAATATGAATCAAAGACCTAAATGTAATGTCTGAAATTATCAAACTACTAGAAAAAAAATCAAAGGCAAAATACATTGGTCAAGGCAATGATTTCTTAGGGAAGACCTAGAAGCACAGCAATGAATAAAAAATAGATGGGATCACACAAATAAGGAAACAAAAATTAACAGACTAAGAAAATATTTGCAAACTATTTATCTAACATAACAAGAGATTAATATTCAGAATATATAGGGAACTCAAAAACTCAACAGCAAAAAAAATGTCAAAACAATCCCATTAAAAATGAAAAAATAATCGGAATGGACCCTTCCAAAAGAAGATACAAAAATAGGCAAGTATGAGAAAATTCTCAACATCACTAATCATTAAGGAAATGCAAATCAAAACCACATTGAAATACCATTTCACCCTAGTTAGAGTGGCTGCAATCAAAAGGAAAAAAAAAAGAAATTAATGCTGACGAGGATGCAAAGAAGGGAAAGCTCTTGTATATTCTTGTTGGGAAAATAAATTAGCATAGCCACTATTGAAAACAGTATGGAGGCTCCTCAAAATGCTAAAAACAGAACTACCATGTGACTCAGATAGCCCATGACTGGGTATATATCCAAAGGAGATAAAATCAGAATATCAGAGAGATACCTGTACTCCATGTTTCTTGAAGCACTTTACACAAGAGCTAAGATACAGGATCAGTTAACATGTCCATCAACATTGGCACAATGGAATGTTCTCAACCACAAAAAATTCTGTCATCTGTGGCAACATGGATGGGATTGAAGGACATACATCAAGTGAAATAAAACAGGCACAAAAAAATAGTGTATGTTCTCACTCATACATGGAAACTAAAAGGATGGAAGTCCTAGAAGTAGAGAATAGATTGGTGATCTCTTGGGGCTACAATGAGTAGAGGGCAGAATAGATGGGGGGAGGGTGGGAAATGGGTACCAAGATATAGTTAGATAGGAGAACTAGTCCTACTATCCTAAATATAGTAGAGTGACTATAGATTAGAACAATTTATTATGCACTTCTTAAAGAACTAGAAGAAAGGGAAGAGTTTAAAGGTTGCCAATACAAGGAGATGATAAATGTTTAAGGATGAGGAATTGCTATTACCCTGAAATGATCATGACACTTTGTATACATATATCAAATTATCATACTGCATCTCATAATAATATACAATTATTACTTTCCAATTTAAAAAAAGAATCAACTGCAGTGTGTGAAACAAGAGAGCATCCAACGTTTTTTAAGAAATTTAAGGAAAGAAAATGTGAGCCAACAACTTTATATCTAGTTGAACTACACTTTGAATATGAAGACCATAAGGTAACAATTCCAAACCTTGAAGAACTGGGGAATATTAAACTCACAAGATATTCCAAGGAATTTACAAGAGTCTAACTCTTCAAAATGTGGTCTGCAGCCAACAGCAATGTCACTCAGGAGACTGTTAGATGTGCAAAACTCAGGTCCTACCTTAGGATCTTCTGAGTCAGAATCTGCATATTACACGCTTCCCCAAAGAATTAATATTCACAGGAATATCCCGCAAGCTCTATAAGACAAGCTTCATCCCATCAAGATTTCAATGGAAACTGGCAAAAGGATGTGTTCCTTTTATTTATATATGAAAACATGTTTAATTATAGGTCTGAGACCAAAACAAAGAAGAAAAGATAAATGTTCTTCCAAAGTAGGAATATCACAACTGAAAAACAGGGAAAAGGAGAAAAAATAATACCGTGTCATAGAGAAGAGGTGGTGTTATTTTCAGCTTTTGGTTGCTGTGACCAAATATCTGCCAAGAACAACTTAGAAAAAGAAAAGTTTATTTTACCTCAGAGTTCCAAAGGGTTGGTCCAGGTTGACCCTATTGCTCTGGGTTCCAAAGTGAGGCAGAGCATCATGATGGAAGGACAACAGCCAGAAATCAGAAATAGGGATGAGGGAAAGGAGCCACGCAGCAGATGCACCCTTTTACGGCCTGCCCCCAGAATCCCACCTCCTCCAGGCACATCCCACCTGTACACAGTTACATCCCAGTCGGTCCAATCAAACCAGGAGAGACTAGATTACTGCTCTCACGGGCCAATCGTTTTACCTCCAAGCATTTCTACATTAATACAGGAGCTTTTCAGAGACTCCTCACATCCAAACCATTTCAACAAGGAGGTAACAAAAGATATTACAATAAAGATGGTCAATAGCACCAAAGTGTATACCTTCCAACACTTTTTTTTTCTTATTATATTGACTAATGCCTCCAACTTACTGATAGTGGAGATAGAGAATATTCTTGCTCTTTCCTAATTTTACCAAGATGGCCACTAATATTTCCCATTTGTAAGGCAGTGGTTTGTGATGGGGACTGTCTGTTTCCCTGTGTATCCCCACTTTCTTGCCAGACTTTAAGCTGAGTCGCTCTTATTTCCTAGATGTCATGGCAGTCCTTTGAGAGTTTCAAAGGCTATCTCAAAATGCTGCTTACTTCTCCAAAGCCAGCATGAAGATCTCAGGGTCCAGTCTGGGAAGACTCTTTGATAACATACCTTTATGTGGGCTGTGTCTCTCTCCCACCATGTCTTCCTTGCTCTTTTGGCTAGAGGTAAGCCACAGGTTCTACCTGCACTGAAGAGGGAGGATTATTACACAAGGCAGTATGGGGCACGGCAGTCTGTGGAGTGTTCGCTCCTTTTGCCAACCAGGGTAGCCTCCTGCCACCAGCCAGCAAGCAGCAGAAGCCTCCTGACAGCATGAGTGAAACAAGCCTTGGGCTGGCTGGAGGCCAGGTGATGATATTCCCCCACTGTCCTGCAAGAGACCCTGGAGAGAAAACCTGCTAAGCCACACCTAGACTTCCTCATTCACAGAAACCCTGAGATAATCAATATTGACTTAGGCCACTGTATTTTAGAGTAATGTGTTACATAGCAATAAATGTCAGGGTGATTCCTCATTAGATCTGAGGGGGAAAAAAAAGATAACAAAAGATATTACTGGGACAATTGGAGAAATTTGAATATGAGTTTTGTCCTGGATTATGTAGTACCAATGAAAACTTTCTTGGATGTAATATTATCAGGACTACATAAGAGTACGATTCTGCTCTTCGAAGATCCCACTCAAGTACTTAAGATAGCAACTCACTTTCAAGCAGTTCGGGGCACAAAAACAAACACAGTAAAACAAAAACTTTGTTTGGCAGGGTGTATATGGTATATTGTTTAAATGCAGTGTGGGTGTGTAGAAAGAGTAGCAAAAGGCTAGTAATTTATAAATGTACCCCAAAGGGCTTATGAATGTTCATTGTATTAGTCTATATAAGTGACATAATTTTAATTTATACAATGACATTTTTAAATTACCAAAAATTCTGTAGATTTTAATTCCTCAACCTAAAAGTTTATATTTTAAAAATCAGAGGTGGGAGGGGTATGGAGTGAAATCACACAGCCCTGCCCACTAGGCTCCTCAACTCCCACAGCAGCCACCTGATTCTGTTGGATTGTAGTGTGATAGGGACCATGGTTAGGCAACCACAAAAATAGATGCATTTCCTGAGCATCTGCAGCTTCATGCTCCTTAATTCATTGTAAAACCTGAATGTGAGGCAATTTTTAGCCTTTACATAAAGATCAGCTTCAATTATTTCAGACCTGACACCTTTCAGAAAGTTACTAGAGAGCCAAGTAGATGTTTTGAGTTAAAACAAAGCTCCATTTCCTGCAGAGTGCATTGGAATTACCTAGGATTTGTGTTAAAATGCAGATCCTGATGCACTGGGTCTAGAATGGTGCTTCTGAGTTTGCATTTCTAATCATCTCCCAGCTGATTCTGATTCTGCTGGTACCAGAATCACATTTCTACCTCTAAAGCCTTAGAGCAACTTCCCAGCAGGCTGTCAGTTAAAGTGCAGTTAAAACTCCTTAGTCATTGCAGAGCTGGTAAATGACCTGTGGATCCACTTGCCCAAGGAGGCAAAAATGTACGTATAAAGAGGTTTGCTACACAAACTTGCAATCACAGAAGAAAGGAAACAATCTAAATGTCTATCAATAAGAGAATGGTCAGATAAATTATGGCTTATTTATATAAGGCAACACATATCTCTTTTTAAAAGCCACAGTATATACTTGTCCTGTGACCCAGCAAGCCCAATTCTAGTTATTTTCACAAGAGAAATGAAATAGGCCTATACAAAGACCTTGCAAATATGTCCATAGCAGCTTTACTTATGATTTCCAAAAACTAGTAACAGTCCAGGTGCCTCTCAATAGGGAAGTGGATAAACTAACTGTAATATGGTCATAAAATGTATTACCAGTCAGCAATAAAAGGGAACACATTGCTGTAATCCTCACCACATAGATGAGTCTCAAGAGGATTAGACTTAGTGAAAAAAAGACTGCCCCCAAAACAATACACTTTCTGGGTTGTGATAATTGTGTATTCCTTGACAAAGAAAGGAGTTACGCAGGTAGATATAGTCATCAAAACCTCTCAAATGGCCAAGAGTGGTGATGCACACCTGTAATCCCAGCAGCTCGACAGGCTGAGGTAGAAGAGTTCAAAGTCAGCCTCCGCAACAGCGCTGTGCTAAACAACTTAGTCAGACCCTGTCTCTAGATAAAACACAAAATAGGGCTGGGGATGTGGCTCAGTGGTTGAGTGTCCCTGAGTTCATTCCCTAGTACCCAATCCCACCCCAAAAAACAAAACAAAATAAAAAACTTCTCAAATGTTGTTCTTATGATCTTTAAATTTCACTGAATATAAAATGTAGCTCCACGAAGGGGAAATGTATTCAAATATTGACCTCTAGGGAACAATATGCAATGCATAGAATTATTTTAGGGGAAGGTGTACCAGTAGTATCTGCAACTTGCTTTGAATGCATCAGGAAAAAATAACACGGTAAGAGCTGGGTAGAGGGGTGGATCCAGACATAGGTATGTGATAATGCAAACATAGTAAAATACTAATGATAGACTATGTATGTGGGAAAAAATTCCTTCACCTTTCTGTCCATTTAAATTTTTTCATATTAAATTGTTGGAGAAAGTGAGATAGATGTATTTTGACATGGAAAAGAAATCACCAGCAGGGGCTGCGTCTGTAGTTCAGTGGTAGTGCGCTTGCCTAGCACGTATGAGGCACTGGGTTCGACCCTCAGCAACACATAAAATAAAGGTATTGTGTCCATCTACAACTAAAAATTTTTCTAAAAAAAATCTTTAAAAATATCACAAGCAATATCTTTATGTGATAAGAAACAAGTTACAGATACACCCACTTATCCATATGTTAGATTTCTGGGCCGATAAGAACTTAGAGGCTATTAATTCTGAGAAATAGGAAAGATGTTGGAAGTAGAGACAAGGAGGCTTTCACTTTCATACAGGGGGGAGGAAGAAAGATTAGAAATGGCGACACTGTCAAGAAGAACTTTACAGAAGCAGACAAAGTAATGACCCCAAACAGCCAAAAGCGGGGTCAGTGTTGTATGTAATGATGTGTGTGTCAAAATGCAAAGCTAGCGCATACGGCTGCTCTGGCCTTTACAGCTCCAACAGAAACATGGGGCACTTGCCTTGATCCTGTCTCTGTGCAGCCAACTGTGATGACAGTGGAAAAATACAACTAATTGTTTGCATTAAAATGAATGCACTACTAGGTGCTGGGGTAATAATGAAAACAACTTGGTCTCTTTCCCATAGTACTCCCAAAAGAGTGAAAATTCAGACACCCAGATGTGTGAGAGTGATTTGCAGCATTGGTTGTAAATGAGGCGCTTTGGGACACTTGCTCAGTAGATGGAAGTTTGCCACAGGGGTATAATCCCAGGACCACACTTCTTCCACTTGACCCCAGACCTCTAGTCATGGTTAATTGCACTAGGATGAACAACTTAACCGAGACAGTTCAATCAAATTCTGTTTCCCATGAGTTCAGAATTAAACTAATGCCCAGTCATTAAATTTTGTTACTACTGGACCAAAGAGAACATGCAATCTTGGGAACTATGGAGAGGTTATTATTATTTTTTTAATCAAAATGCAAGTGAGAAGCAAAGAAAGCTGGAGTACCAAAAGAGAGAAAGACCTAGGAGTTCTGCACAGAGAAGTGAAGAGTTAACAAGGCCCCCCAGAGAAATATTGAGAGTAGCTACCTGATTCTCATTCGTGCTTTGCACATCTGTCTCCACTATCTTGTAAACCACATTCACGGGCCATCGCCCCTGGATTCCATAAAACAACCCTGAAGTTGTCCAGAGAATTTCTTATCTTCTTCATCCAGTCTGAAGAATTCCTCTTGCAGCCTGAAGAGCTATAACTAAGATAATTATTCCAGACAAATCTACAAAGTGCAATTCAGGAAGCCAGAGGAGATACCATTGGAGGCTCTGAGATCTCAGAAAAGTTTCTGCTACGTAGAAAGTCACCAGGGACCAGACTCCAAGGGCCTTGATACTCTGAACCCTTCGATTATTGTGCAATGCATACCCCCTTGACGGGTCATGTCATGTGACTCCCCTGCTCTGCTCCTTCCAGCTAAGTGTCTTTATGGCAGGCTCAGCACTAGGCACTCAGCTCATGGGGAATATCAAAACCAACATGATAGAAAGTATAGTGAGCTCTTTGAAGAAAATGAACATGAGGTCAAAGTGCATTTGAGGTAGGGTAGACTGGGAAAAATCTTTGACAAGGGATGTTGGGGCAAAATACTGGAGAGTATGAGGCAGCCGCTAGCTCAGGAAAGAGTGTCACAGGTAGAGATAAACTGTAATGTGCAAAGATCCTGAGGAATGCCCCTGACAACAAAGCAGTCTCTAAGAACAGAGGTGATATCCTGCAGAGAGTGAAACCTGGCCTTGATGTGTATGAGCGGAGTGGATGATACACTGCCTGGGATCCTTACACTTCAATGGTCTTCATAAATCCCCTCAGCATCTATGTGCCTCTGCATTTTTCAAAGTTCCAGGGTAATTTATTATTAAAAAATATTTAATGGTTATTGGAAGTAAAATGCTCTTTTCCCATTTTACCCAACCCTCTTTCATCTGCCAGGTCCAACATTAAAGTTGTCACATAAGCACTTCCTGATGTGATACATAATCACCAAATGGCTAGCAAAACAGAATAAAATAATCTAAATCAAATAAAAAGCATTAGCACTATAAATTTTGCTGATGACATGATCTTATATTTAGGAGACCCCCAAAAACTCTACCCGACGACTTCTACAGCTCAAACAAATTTAGCAAAGTAGCAAGATACAAGATTGACATAAATAAATCAACTGCTTTCCTAGACTCCAATAATAAACCTGTTGAAAAAGAAGTTAGGAAAACCATCCCATTCACAACTTCAAAAAAAATAAATAAATAATAATACTTGGCAATCAACCCAATGAAGGAGGTGAAGGACCTCTACAATGAAAACTATAGAATATTGAAGAAAGAAATCAAGGAAGAACTTAGGAGATGGAAAGACCTCCCATGTTCATTTTTAGGTGGGCAAAATTAATATTGTAAAATGGCCACACATCCAAAGCATTATAGAGAATCAATAAAATCCCCCTCAAAATACCAGTGACATTCTTCACAGAACTAGAAAAAGCAGTTCTAAAAGTTATTTGGAGACATAAGAGATCTAGAATAGCTAAAGCAATTCTGAGCAAAAAGATGGATGCTGCAGACGTCACAATGACAAACCTCGGAATACAATAGAGACCTACAGTAACACAAAGAGCATGGTATTAGCACCAAACAGACATGAAGACCAATGAAATAGAAGACACAGTGACAAACCACATACATAATCATCTGACACTAGACAAAGGTGCCAAAATTATACGTTGGAAGACTGGGGTTGGGGCTCAGAGGTAGAGTGCTCGCCTACCATGAATGAGGTACTGGGTTCGATCCTAAAGCACCACATAAAAATAAAGATATTGCATCCACTTATAACTAAAAAATAGTTAAAAGATATATATATATATATATATATATATATATATATATATATATATATCTTTTAACTATATATATATATATATATATCTTTTAACTATATATATATATATATCTTTTAACTATATATATATATATATATATATATATATATATGTGTGTGTGTGTGTGTTGGAGAAAAGATAGCCTCTTCAGCAAATGGTGTTGAGAAAACTGGATATCCATATATAGAAGAATGAATCTTGCCTCCTAGCTTTCACCATGCAAAAAGTCAACTCTAAGTAAATCAAAGACCTGTAAATTAGACCAGAAATTCTGCAACTGCTATAAGAAAATGCAGACCCAGTACTCCAACACATTGACACAGGCTTCCACTTCCTTAACAAGACTCCTAAAACACAAGAAATAAAACTGAAAATCAACAAGAGGGATTGCATCAAATTAAAAAGCTCTGCACAGCAAAGGAAACAATTAAGAATGTGAAGAGAACCTACAGAATGGGAGAATTCATTGCCATTGGCTCCTCATGGCATTAATATTCAGAATACATATAGAAATCAAAAATCTTAATACCAAAAACAAACAACACAATTAATAGGCAAAATAATTAACAGCGTATCTCAAAAGAAGAAATACAAATGGTTAATAAATATCTGAAAAAATGTTCAATATCTCTAACAATCAAGGAAATGAAAATCAAAATGTTATTTCATCTCACTCTAGTCAGAATGGTAGTCATCAAGAATACAAATAAGTGTTGGCAAGGATGTTGGGGGAAAGGTACACTCAGACATTGGTGGGACTGCAAATTAGTGCAATTACTCTGGAAATCAGTATGAAGATTCTTCAAAAAACTAAGAACGGAACCACCACATGACTCAGCTATTTCACTCCTCAGTATCTATCCAAAAATTCTAAAATCAGCATCATATAAGAATCTAGCCACATCAATGTTTACAGCAGCACAATTCACAATTGCTAAGCAATGGAACCAGCCTAGGTGCTCTTCAACAGACAAAATGGATAAAGAAAATGTAACACACACATAACACTACAGTTATTTTATATTAGACAAAGGCACCCAAAATATACATTGGAGAAAAAATAGCATTTTCAACAAATGATACTGGGAAAACTGGAAATCCACATGTAACAAAATGAAATTGAGCCTCCCTCACCATGCACAAAATTCAAAATGGATCAAGAACCTAGGAATTAAACCAGAAACCCTGCACCTAATGGAAGAAAAAGTATACCCAAGTCTCTATCATATCGGATTAGGCCCCTATTTCCTTAATAAGACTCCTATAGCATAAGAATTAAAGCCAAGAATCAATAAATGGGATGGATTCAAACTAAAATGTTTCTTCTCAGCAAGAAAAACAATCTGTGAGGTGAAAATAGAGCCTGAAGCCTGGGAGCAAATCTTTACCACCAGAACAGATAGAGCACTAATCTCTAGGATATATACAGCACTCAAAAACCTTAACACCAAAAAAAAAAAAAAAAAACACCCCAAAAAACCCAATCAATAAATGGGCCAAGGAACTAAACAGACACTTCTCAGGAGAGAATATACAATCAATCAACAAATATATGAAAAAATGTTCAACATCTCTAGCAATCAGAGAAATGCAAATCAAAACTACTCTAAGATTTCATCTCACTCCAGTCAGAATGGCAGCTATTAAGAATACAAACAACAATAAGTGTTGGTGAGGATGTGGGGGAAAAGGCACACTCATACATTGCTGGTGGGACTGCAAATTGGAGCAGCCAATCTGGAAAGCAGTATGGAGATTCCTTGGAAAACTTGGAATGGAACCACCATTTGACCCAGCTATACCTCTCCTTGGTTTATACCCAAAGGACTTAAAAACAGCATACTACAGGGACACAGTCATGTCAATGTTTATAGCAGCTCAATTCACAATAGCTAAATTGTGGAACCAACTCAGATGCCCTTCAGTAGATGAATGGATAGGGAAACTTTGGTATATATACACAATGGAACATTACTCATCATTAAAAGAGAATAAAATCATGGCATTTGCAGGTAAATAGGTAGAGTTGGAGGATATAATGCTAAGTGAAGTAAGCAAATCCCCAAAACCAAAGGCTTAATGTTTTCTTTGGTATGAGGATGTTGACTCATAATGGCGATTGTTGGGGGAGCATGGGAGGAATGGAGGAATTTTAGATAGGGCAATGGGAGGGAGGGAAAAGGAGGCAGGGTAAGGGGATAGGAATAATGGTGGAATGAGTTAGACATCATTACCCTAAGTACAGGTATGAAGACACGTATGGTGTGAAAATACTTTGTCTACCTGTGTCTTGAAAATTTGTGCTTTATATGTACAATATGAAATGAATTGCATTCTGTCATCCTGTATAACAAATTAGAATAAATAATTTAATAAAAAAATTAAAGAAAACGTGATACATATATACACAATTGAGTATTACTTGGCCATAAAGAAGAATGAAATTATGGCATTTTCCAATAAATGGATGAAACAGAAGACCATCATGCTAAGAAGCCAGTCCCAGAAAGTTAAAAGTTGAATGTTTTCTCTGATATGCAGAAGCTAGTCCAAAATAAGGGAAAAGAAAAGTGGAGAGGGGGTAATTTCATCAAAATAAAAGAAAAATCAGTGGGATAGATGAAAAGGACTTGACAGAGAATCAAGAGGGATGGGATACGGCAAGAACAATGGAATGAATGACCTAACTTTCCTGTGTACATCTATGAATCAACCACAGTGAACCTCACCTTTATGTGAATCTATAAGGCACTAACTTTTAAAAATCAACTGTAAGTAAGTAGCAGAAAAATTGGTGGAGTAGAGGGAAGGAGACAGTAGAAAAGAAAACAGATAGAGAAATTATCCGGGACTGAATAGGAGAAAATTATATTCCATGCTTTCATAATTATGTCAAATAATTATTACTAATGTTGTATATAACTAAAAAGAATAATAAAATCATAAAAATTATATTATAATAAGATGCCAAGTATATATGTGTAGATATTTATGTGTGTGTGTGTGTGTGTGTGTGTGTATATATATATATATATATATGACAACATATGTGAGAGCAAGGAAAGCTGAAGTAAGATACATAATACAAAATCAAAGGAAAGGATTAATGACTGTGACTACATAGAAACTTCAAAACCATTAAGCAAGGGCCAGAGATGCAACTCAGTGGTAGAGCACTCGACTAGCCTGTGCAAGGACCTGGGTTCCATCCCCAGCACCACAAAAACAAAAGACAAACAAAAAAAAACCTATAAAGTAGTCAAATGACATTTACCAAGAAAAGAAATAAAGACAGCTTTTCAACACAAGTGCAGATGCACATTCAGAATTGAAGAAATGTAACTTAAAACCCAATTCATCCCAATAGATGTGTTCTCATACATGTGTCCGGAGGAAAATCTAAGTATATATGATAATTCATGATAGTAAATGTCTGGGGAAAAAAAAACAAACTTAAACATTTAGTGATGAGGAATGAGTTAACAGGACAGCACAACCACTCAGTTGTAACACTGTACAGCCATTAAAAAGATGAAGGCTGACTTATATGGTCTGATAAGAGCTTGTAAGATACAATGTTAAGTAATCAAAGTAGGTCGGAGTCATTATAGATATTATATACACATTCTCCACACACAAGAAAAATACACTGGCCAGGACTAACCCTGAGAAATATGTATCATAGCCAATGTGGGCAAAGTTCACTGATTTTATCAGCCCATGATGACATTGCCAATGAGTAGCTAAATGAGGACTTCACCCCTGATCTGCCAGACTCCAAAGCTGACACATTTAATCATGAAGCTCAATATCATGAGAGGATGCCAAAAAGACAAGAACAGCCAGGAAACAAATGGCAGGACATTTCCTACTTTCTACTTCCCAGACAACCAGGTGAAAAAAAAGACACTAATGGAATTTTACAAAAGAAAGGCATATTCATCTTTAAGTCCTTGAAAGGAGAAGGCTGGGTATGGCAGAAGAACATATAGCTGCCTTCCCTTCCCAGGGATGATCCAAAATGACAAGCAGGTTTGTTGAAATTTAGAACTTGCCCTCCTAAGTGAATTTTAGGGTGCAAAAACCAATCAGCTGGAATTTTCACCTTCTGAGCAGACCTGAAATTCAGTGGTTGCCTTACTGGTTCTAACTAAATTCCTACAGGCTTAAAAATCAGATAAATCCTGAGCTTTTTTGAAAGCACTTGGCATTGAATAAGCCTACTTATCTAGACCCAGGCCCATGAACATTCTAGCACATGTTGCTGACTCCTTAGAGTAAGGAGAACTCTCAGAAAAGTTGGGAAATCTAGAACCCGGCACAACTGCACTCCAGCATCCGTGTTAAGTTGTTCTATGACATAGCCAATAATGAGAGCTGACTATCTTCGACAATTTACTTCTTTGGAGGAACAAACTCTAGTACCTGGGTCAGGCTAGAGTCCAAAGGCTGACTACTCTGTGCCTCCCATCCAGTCAAACGAAGCCAATGAAATTCTTTATCTCAAGAACTGAAGTGGCTGGGAGTCTGTTTCATTACTGAATCTAATAAATGGCATTGCTCTAAAGTCCACAGATTCCTGCTATTGAAGCTCCCCAAACTCTCCCAACACCTACCTTCCTGAAGCTTCCCCCATTCCATGAACAATCTTAGTGTGCTCTTCAAGCTGCCCAGGTGCAGTGTCTGCTGTTTCCAATGGCAAAACAACATGGAGGAATATTGTTCTGCTTGTTACACGCCCAACATTCATTTCCCATTTTTTTTTCTGCCAAACAGGACCCTGATTTTGTTTGCCATGACGGTATTCACATTAATACTCCATCTCTCTTGCAGCTAAAGATCGTCATGTGACTTAGCCCGGGCCTATGAGTCACTGAAAGAACTTCCTGAGGGTCTCCTTAAAAACAGCCAGACACTTCAGAGTGGCATCTTTGGCCCTTTGCTCTCATTTCTCTCAATGGAAGGTGATGGGCGCCTGGGAGCTGCCATCTTACAACCCTGACACTTGAAGCCACTCATGAAGGATGCAGCACAGGAAAAGAGAAGGGGCCTATGTTCTTTAGGATAACTTGGACAACGATGCTACCTCCCCTAGTAACTTCTTCCGTGAGGAAAATGAACCTCCGCTTGGTTCAGAAGCTTGGATACATTTCTGAAATGAACAGCAGAACATAGTCACAAGATGCAACATCTGTTCTTTCATCAAGTCTATTTTATAATTTCAATTCAAGGTAAGCATTGGGAGAGAATCTGCTACTGTAAATTGTGTGGAAGAAAGAACTCATGCCAAATCAGGACAGGTCTGCCCTCTTGTGGGCAAAACATGCAGATACATAATATATAACCCACTGTAATGAAGCAGAGTTCATAAATCAAGCTTAGAAATACAATAGGCCCCTCCAATCCATGGTTTCTTTCTGTGGTTTCAGTTATATGCAGCTCATGGTGGACCAAAATTATTAAATAGGGAATTCTATAAACAAAAATCCATTCGTTTTAAAGTGCATGACGTTCCGAGTAGCATGGTGACATCTCATACTGTCTCATCCTGCACATGAATCATCATTTTTTCCAAGATACCCATGCTGAATATGTAGCCCATATTAGTCACTGAGTATCCATATGGTTATCAAATTGACAGTTGGGGAACCACAATGTTCATATTTTACTTAATTGTAGCCCAAATCTCAAGGGAAATGATGCAGACGATTCAGATGTTCCAAAGAGAAGCTTGAAGGGCTCCCTTTAAATGAAAGGCAAGAATACAGTGAGATATTTCAAGAGAATTAAAACACATTTGCATAACTTTCATGACACTGTGTTGTTATAATTCTTCTATTTTATTAGTATTCCCTTATTGTGCCTGATATATAAATTAACCTTTATCATAGGTATACAAAGGGAAAACTGATATTATAGAGTTCACTACTATCTGTGGTTTCAGGCATCCAGAGATCTTGGGGTGTAGCCTAGTGTTTCCCTGATTCATAAGTGGGGAACTGTTTGGACTAATAATGGGTATGGAACAGAACAGAAAAAAAAAATGAAATCTGACTGTGAGATGAGGGAAAGTCTAACAGCAAAAGTAGTCAGTAACCTTGGGGAATAAGTAGAATTCTGATAGACAAAGGGCCTGCAGGCCAGGAAAAGAGTGTGAACAGGGGCTGGTAGGCACGTTGAGGAACAGGAATGAAAAGTGCCTCATCCGCAAGGAAGCTTAAACATTGCTAACTATGACAGTAGTACATACCCAGCGCCAGCTCTTATTGTATATTCATTTTCTCAGTAAATTCTCCATATAAGCCACAAAAGTGAAAGGCACTATGACTATTATCCCCACTGTACAGATGAAAAAATTGAAGCATAAATAGTAAATTTCTCTAGGATGACAGAGACAGGAGGGGCAGAAATGGGATGTATATGAGCACAAGTGAGTCTAGTTCCAGAGCCTAGTCTTCTAAGCATCTTTTGCACAAATGCTTGGTAATGGCCCTCTGAAGGACATTTCTAAAAGGACTGAGTGGATACTAGCACCTGGAACTAAGGAAAACACGATCACTAAGGAGACCCCTGGGTTTTTAAGAGCATTGTATTGTCAAAAGGCTGGACAAAAAAAGTTTTAAGACTTAAAACCATGTTGGGGTCCCCAAATGACATTGATAAAGAAGAGAATCAAGTCCGTCCCAAGAAAGATCCTTTGCACACAATCAGCGAGGCCAATTAGGAAAATTCAAACAGGAGAATTTCCCAAAGGGCAGAGCAGAGGCCAGGAAGAACAATTTACAAGGGAAACACTTTCAGGGAGCAGAGAAGAAGCCCTCTGAAGGAAAGTAATGGCCCATCTGAAGGACTACTCATGAAGGAATGAAATATTAACAAGGTGATTGTATCAATTAATCAAATACGCCTCTGCGAATGCAAAAACTGTTTCATAGGGGAACATAGGAGAAATGATCTCAATATGGGAGAAAGTTGACAAAAATCAATGATAAAAAATAATCAAAATAGAAATAGAAATTTCTTAATACTTATAAAATTAATAATCAGATTAGTAGCCAAAGGAGAGAGACACTTAAAGTCAGGAGTGAGATTTGTCACTATTTTGATTCTTTATTAAGCAGAAATGGTTAGCTTAGAAGAACAGAGTAAAACATACAAAGTTCACTCTCCATAGAAAAGGATCACAACTCGAAACCTGTCCACCAGCACCCAGACCTTGGTCTCCACTGAAAGAAACCAGGACTCCTTGGAGAAATGACTAGTTCCATGATTCCAAGATATTAGGCCCACTTGGGAGAAGTTAAGCCTGGAATATTTCAGAATATGCCAGAAATCCAAGAAGCGTTCAAAATAGGTGACACAGGAACCAGTTTAGGGCACAAATAATCAGGAATAATAATGAATTATAAACCATTGGGAGAGAATGAAGGGATTCATGAGTTCACTTCCATAAGCAGTAGATAAGGAGCTAAATGTGGGGGAATAACGATAATTGAATGCTGAGTCTGACTAGGGAATGTGGAAGGTGTACTGAATGTGGAAAATAAGCATTTGGCAACCTTTCTAGTAAAGATCAGAACAGGGGAGAAGTATCCATAAAGTTTGACTCCATGGGGACATTTTGATGAGGAGCAGGATATTTGCATGGTTTGTACTTATTAACAGTTGGAAAGGAGGAAAAAAATGAAGGAATATATCAGCACTTTCACAAGGTCATCAAAATCAAATCACCAAATAAGGACAGACAGGCACCGTGTGCCTCCAGCTGTGACACCGAGATGACACGTCACTTATGCAATGTCATACCTAAGAAAGTACAAGTACATATAACCCCCAAAGAACTCTCAGGCATACCCAAACAGAGAAGCATCCTCCTAAAGATGTGTGTATGGAGTGGGGGAATCCAATATGCAATATGGTACCCAAGATTGGATCTTGACACAGAAAAAAAAAAGACATCAGTGGAATAATGGTGAATCTGATAGTTGAAAGTATGGAATGCATGTCAACTTCTTAGTGTTGACAAATGTACCACAGTCACATAAGACATTGACATTACAGAAAACTGGATAAAAAATAAATGAATTCTCTGAACTATCTTTGCATCTGCTCTGTAAACCCAAAATTTTTAAATAAAAGGTTTAAGAAAAAAACTAAAGGAGAATAAGGTTGCAATTAAAAAAAATGTCAATGATAAAGACAAAGACACACTGTAAAAATGTTGATAAGAGTTGGCTAAGGAGACAGGATAGCTAAATTTAGTACCTGACCTTAGACTGGATCCTGAAAGAGTGGATACAATTTTATAAGGGACATTGAATCAACTCACATTTAAAAAGGAATAATATTGAAGAATCCCATTTATAATAGCAAAACACACAGTATTTGTGAAAAAGGTATAAAACTTGCTAATAAAATTTAAAGCTTTATAAAACATCAAAGACTAACCAAAGAGATTTATTATATGATCATAGTATTTTATTATTACAAAAAATTTAGTTTGCCTCCAAATTATTCTGACCAGGTTAATGTTGTACTTGTGACTTTTTTTTTTTTTTTTTTTTTTTTTTTTGGAGGAGTGGAAAGGACACAGAGAAGGTAAATCTTAAATTTACATGGAGCAAACAACCAGCTACCAAGACTTGATCTCAAGCCATAGTCATTAACACAATGTGCAATTTGGTGCAGGGTAGGCAGATCAAGTGTTGGTGATGATGGCATCAAGTACATACTTTGGGCTACAAATAATGGGAAAAGTGGGCTCAAAGGGATTAAGGAAGACTTCAACAGGAAGTCTTAAAACAGAGCTCTCTCCTGGATTGGTAATGGTGTGAATTGACAGCCTGGATGATGGCATTGCCCCTCAGGCTGGTCCCTTTATGGCATAATTGTCTGGAGCAGTTCTGTTCTATCCCAGTAATGACAGAGGAGATGCCGATACCTAATGCTTCTTTCTGAGAAGCTGGGAAGTCATTCTAAAAATCCCAAGATATGTTTCCACTTATGTCTTCATGGCCAGGCTCAGGTCACTCCCTCAATAACCAAGTATGCTCGCTCCAAAATCAGCTGCTGGCAAAGGTAGGAAGGTCACCACAACTGCCCTCCATAAATCATCCTAGGCAGAAGCAGGGCTGGGGTGTCAGCCACTTAGACAACAATGTCAACTCTGCTGGGGAAATTTTTTTTCCTATAAATATATTCATATTTTATTTATCAACTTCCAAAAAAAAAAAGTCTGAGGGAGGAAATTCTTCCAGAAGTTATACATATTTTTTCCTTCAATTTTTCATTTTATGGTTTTAACATCAATTGATGACTTTTCCTGAATCAATTGTTGTTTCTCTGGTGACTGTAAAAAAGGTTATCACTAAGTTTATTTTCTTCATCTCAAGGTCGACGGAACTCTGATACCAGGCTGCTTCAGTAGGGCTGTGCAGGGCCTTTGGTGCCTGTCTACCTCCTAAAGTTCTGATTTTTTTTTTCTTTTTCTTGTGTGGTGCTGGGGATCAAACGCAGGGCCTTATGCATGAGATGGAAGCACTCTACCAACTGAGCTATGGCCCCAGCCCTTAGATTATCATCTTTTCTCATCTGCAGAAGGCTTGGCTTGAAGTCCCTGCAGCACGGGACTCTCCCCAGGAAGGCTGAAGTCATGTCAAATACTCTAGATTTGTCTATGTCCACCATGTTCTAGCTCAAGCTGCTGGCAACGCTGGTGCCATTGGACTTCTGTTGAAAATGTTCCAGATCTGCCCCCACAGTCATTTCTAAGTGCATCTCCAGGCACTTAACTGATGACTGGTCACCCTCTCAGTGAGCCACTGATGCTGGTGGCAGGACATCTGGGCCAAACTGAGTTCAGAGTTGACTTCTGCCTCTGGCCTGAATGAGACCACAAAGATTTCTCCCAGTGCAAGCTTCCTGCCTTCCTTGCTCACGGGGAGACATCCTGCTCCTGTCTTGTCTTACAAACACCTTTTAAAACTCCACAGAGATGGTTAGCAGAAGTTGAGAGAGGGCAGAGGAGGCAGCATACTAGCAATGTGTCTGTTGTGTAGAGCCAGGAATGTGGAAGCACTCTTCAATTTGTGAAGGGAGCTGGCTACCATTAATGTTACCACCGTAGTTTGGATCCAGAAGGTTCCCCAAAGGCTGGGTTCCCAGTGCAGCAGTGGTCAGAGTTGGGGCTTCTGAGAAGTGACTGGATGATGAGAGCTCAAGTTGGTGCCATTTTCTGGGCTTTCCATACCTTGAACTCTGTCCCCAATCTTGTCCCTGGCCTCCTTGGAAGGATTCATCAGGTTCTTTTTTGATCTTCACATGTAATCTAGATCTTCTGTTTTGAAACCAAGTTTGGACTCTCGACTCAGGAACTCCAATTTTCTTAGCAAGCTGTTCTCTGCAATGGATTCCAGGGTAGGGGTTTTTCCTGAAGGCCTTGAAGAGGGTACACAGCTGAGTGGGGCTGTAGGTGGTGCGGGGCCGTCGGATCTGTTCACTGGGAGTCCCTTTTGGAAGGTGATCTTGCCCAGGGCCTTGGCTGGATTGCAGGGCCTCCTTAAGTTCTCGTCTTTCCTGGAAGAAGGATCTAGCTCTGCGATTCTGAAACCAAACCTGGATTCTAGACTCTTCAACGTTGATTTCCAAAGCAAGTCTTTGTCTGGTAGCATAATGTGGGTAAGGCATTTGGTTAAAGGTGTTGATGAGGATTGTCAGCTGCTCTTTGGTGAATTTAGTGCGATGGCGCATATGATTCCCTAGCATAGACCCGTTTGAAGAGCTGTTTTGCTCCATGTTGGAAGATGGTCCAGAATCCAAGAGATCCTAGGGAAAATAATGTTTTAAAATTATTTTTGATATTATTGACACATTTGGATATTTTCTCCAAATGAAGAAAAAAATTCACTGACAAATGAAACTTAAACGCCCTACATGGAAATCATCATCTGCAATTCTCTGACTACCCATATGACCAACTGAAAATTGATATTGAGCACCTTCTAAATGCCAGGTGCCAAGTTCAGTATACCCTCAGATTAATCCGTACAATGCAACTTCAAGTAGAAGCCAAGTCCAGAGGAGGAATGAGATTTGTGTGAATCACCAGCTGAATAAGTGGTAGAGCCGGGCCCTATGCTCATTTTCAGACAAGTGCCCTATTCTTCAATCCAGACTTGTGTCTCTAGCCTTCGTTGTGCCAGGGGAAAAAAAAATAAATGATATAGATTCATAAACCAGGAGGAGCTGCAAAAACTCCCCTAGAT
Organism: Marmota flaviventris; assembly: GCF_047511675.1. Classification (NCBI taxonomy): domain Eukaryota; kingdom Metazoa; phylum Chordata; class Mammalia; order Rodentia; family Sciuridae; genus Marmota; species Marmota flaviventris. Next base: position 23,604,353 of record NC_092502.1, on the reverse strand, counting down.
GTTTTCCTCTCTGCAGGCTCTATAGGAAGGGATGATAAATTTCAAAATTCTTCGGATCTACTCTCAACCATCAATGTGTTGGAGTGGGGAGGCTGATTGCTTCTTTGGAAAGAATCTGTCAAACTAAAAAGAACTTCCTAGGAAACTCAGTGGGCCTGGCATTCCCACTGTGCCACCCACTCATGCAAATCGACTTTCATAAATACAAGGTACCTGGGCTCCATTAGGGATGTCAACAACCCAGGGTGACTTAAGGTTAGAGGATAGAGGAGGCGCTTCCCGGGGGCAGGGAAAAACTACAAAAAAAAAGATGAACTCAGCCCGTCGGACAGAAACTAACCCACCCAGTGAAACAGAGCACTGCACAGTTCTCAGTACAGTTGTGATGGATGGGCCCCTCTGAGGCCACCTGTGATGGAAGCCAGATTGTCAAAAAGACAGTAAACCAGGAGCCAGAGATGAGAAGTGAGAGCGTGCTGTCAGCTTGCCAGGGGATATGCCGCTAAGATTATGGGACCTGCATGAAGAGTGAAGAGAGGGGGAAAAAAAATTATATATATATATGATGGGGGAGGGAGGTGAACGAGTTCTGTAAACAGCCTCCAAGGACACCTGGGAGAAAATCTGGGGCATCTAACATCACAACGATGAGTTTTGCAAACAGGTAATCTCATCACCTTCCAGAGCATGAGGTTCTCAACTGGTGCCAGGGCTGTGAGTCTGGGGAGCCAGCTGTTTCTCCCCACCTTCTAGCAAAATTCCAGACTCACAGGGACACTCCAGAAGTCACAGTTTCACACTCCTGAAACTCTCTTCAGAGAAGCTGGACAATAGCAGAGGGGCCAGGATCATGCATCCGGGTATCCCACTCCACCCAGAGATGGAAGGGAGGGAGGGAGGGAGGGAGGTACTCGGGGCTTTGAGGAAAGTGTGGCTCCTGAGGACTGAGCAGCAGCTGCTTTGTTAACTTCATCTTGCAATTCGTTGTGGAAAGACCAGCCTGCAAGTCTCCAGTAGAGCAAGGAATCTGAAAAACCCCAGGGAAAACTAGCAGGTCTAGTGTTTCCACATCATGCTCTACACAGTCCTGGGGATACTGTGGAAATGTTTCAGGGACACAATTCATTTGGGTTTGCAGGAAGAAGATGGGGAGACAAAGGAACAGCAGGCAGGGTTCCAAACAGAGCAGTTCTACTTTCAGGGGTTTCAAGTTGTATTAATATTTATTAAGGATTTTCAATATGCCAGACCAATGCCAAGCGTTTTACATCTGTTTTCTCCCTTCGTTCCTTTAGTTCTTAAAACCATTGAGTGAAGTGAGGCTATTAATATTCTTAGGATACAGGCAAGGAAACTGAAGTGCAGAGAGGTTAAGTAACTGGCCCAAGGTCACACAGCAGGTAATTGGTAGTGAGATTTAAAAGTCAGCTCTTTTGCCACAGTATTATATAGAAGTCCTCTGTAAGATTTTCTGATGAAAAGGTTTTCTCCCAGGACACAGCATAGGGTTTATCTAAGGTGGCCCAGTCACAGACGGCAACCTTAAGACTGACAGCCGAGGGCTTATCAAAATCTCTGACAGTAGCGCATGAGTCATGAGAGTCACAGCTGCTCTGCAGTTTATTCTGCCATCTGTTAAAATGAGGAGAATATTAAATATTGACCTCTTGTGGCTCAGGCAGGCTTTGAGAGTTTTAAGGATTTAATGTCTGAAAATCACCTCCTACAGTGACACTGGGAACCTGGCAGCAGCTCTCCTGCGGATTCGGCAAAAGGCATACCCAGGGCTAATGAAGAGCAAGGCCCACCTGAGAGCTTTGCCCAGACACACACCACGAGGCTCAGCATCCAAGGGGGAGGAAAGAGAGTAGCCAATGGGGTGACGGAGGGCCTCTAGGGAGAGGGTGGGCAGATGCCAAAGAAACCTGGGGCACAGATGAATGGTACCTTTTATAAGAAAGGAGGAAACAGTTCGTCCCCTCAAGAATCACAGTCTGCTTTTAGGGGACCATGAAAGACAGGAGAGTTTTTCCCACCTCACCCGTAAGAAAACTCTTGTTTTTCCTTTGGATTTTAGTCTATCTCCTTAGCTTTGGTTTCTGGTAACGACCCTCTCCCTTAAAATAAAATTGGAATCTATCCAAAATGAGCTGACTGGGCCCTGTTTTGATTGGCCTCCTATTCTTTTGGGGAAGTGGACAGAGCATAACTAATTTACGTTAAGATTGGAGGAGAATATTCACCTCCTGGAGGGCAGGTACTAAAAGGGACGTGGTCCTTTCTCAACCTGAAATGTTTCATTTATAAGTGTTTAAAGTTTTTAAGTGAACTTAAAATGTTTGATAATATAGAAAGAATCTGCAGCAAACACGGAACTACCATCTGTGTTAGGCACACAGCTGTCCCTTTCTGTACACTTGAAATACATCACAGCTTTGAAAGCAAACCTGAATTGCTCAGAGGATTTGACCAGCTGGCATGAGAATTAGAAGCCCCCCAGGGCCGGAGTGGCCCCTGATTGCCGTCATGTAAACAGCCCATGTTTTGAATCTGAAGTTAAGCAAGACTAAGGAATAAAACTCTTAATTTCAAGTCTTCATTTTGTTCATTCAGACATTTATAGAGCACCACTGTATACCTGGTATTTTCGCAGGCCTTCAGGACAGAAGGTCGAGTCAAGCAACATGATCCCTGCCTTCTTTGAGTTTTTAGTCTAATGAAAAGACAAAAATCTAAATAAACAAATGAGTGAACAGTTACACATTGTGGTAAATGCTCTGGAGAGGGGAAAAAAAAATGGTACAGATAGAAAACAGTAACAAGGGGCATGGTCCAGTTTAGACAGGGGATTGCAGATAGGAAGGTCTGATTGTCTAGGATAAAGAAAGGAAGGATGAACACTCCAGGCTGAGGTGACAGGAGGTATCCTCGCACAGGACAGAGCTGTCTAGGTCCTGAGGGCAGAAGACAGCCAGAGTGGCTGACGCACATCATTGAGGAGAGCCAAGAATTCTGAATGAGAGCCAAGAGGCAGACAGGGGCCAGACCAGGAAGGGCTTTGCACACACAATGTGTTGGTGTTCTATTCAAAAATCAATATGGCATCCAGTAAACACTCTAGTGCAAGGGGCGACATGTTCTGAACAAATCTGGAAGATCACCCTGGCTCCTCCGTATAGAATTGGCTTGGAAATTGGTCAGAGCAGAAGCAAGGAAATGAGGGAGAACAGGCCCAGCCCGTGAGCGGAGCCTGGAACCATGCCTATTGTGAAGTTTTATTGCAACAGGACACATCTTCTGTTTCCATGCTGTGGCTACCCTCACACTCCAGCAGCAGAGCTCCACACAGAAGGTCCCCAACTTACACCCATCAACTCATGGTGTTTCAACTCCACAGTGGTGGGAAAGCAATGCACATTCAGTGGGAACCAAACCTCGAGTTTTTTTTATCTTTCCCCCCAGGCTAGTGACAGGCAGTCTGATACCCCCTCTCGTGAAACAGAGCAGTGACAACTCCCAAGCAGCCACATGATCAGAAGGGTAGACAACCAACACTGCAGTATACTGGCTTACTAAGCCGCAGTGTTCAGTAGGGTAGGTGTTTTAATATCATAAATCGAAGATGCATTTTTCAACTCATGATGGGTCCGTCAGTATGTAACCCCATAGTAAATTAAGAATATTTTCAGTTGCATCAGGGACTGTCTAGTTTGAAAAATCAAAAAAAAAATATTTACTACCTGGCCCTTTTCAAATCACTGTGTCAACTCCCAAGTTAATAGCTGTAGCTGGCAGTGGCTGAGGTACCAGACAATGGAGGCCAATCAGCATCTATCCCACAAGAACTATTGAGCCCGTACTGTTCTTAGGAGAAAGCCAGGTCCCTATAACTGTAAATTCCATTTAAGACTAGACTCTATCCTCCACGACTCTAAATCCAGAAAGATCCATTCCCTCTCATGTACTTACAAAATCCCGTTTCCCGATGCCTCAATAATTCCCTCCTAAAACTTCAAGCTTGGTTTGAGCCTTACCCCCTTTGCAAAGTCTTTCCCCGACTTCTAACTTGCTTCAATATCCAGATGTATTTCCTATGCCCTTGATCATACCGTGCATATTGCTGGTTTTGGATGAACAAAACCTTTTCCTCCATATTATGAAGATGGGCTTTCCCCAACCTCTGGGATGCCACTCATGCCTTCCCAGTGAAAGAACTCTGTAAGGAAGAGTATTCAGAAATGGGACAGGTCCTTAGGAGAATATTTCCAGAGGGAAAGAGGAGAGGGGCTCTTCTGAAACCACTCAGAAAGACTCTTTGTCTCACTGGGACAGTGCAAGAGGCCAGCCATCTAGATGGTCAAACCCCTGCCTGATGCTCTTACGCAGGATCACATGCCACTACCTTCAGTAAGGAATCTCAAGGGCGTCCCCTGAGCCCTGCAGGCCACAGTATCTCTCAGCCTTACTGTTTCTGGTAATTGAGTTTCTGCCATTTACAATAAAAAAAGAGTCCTAACTAACCTAAGAGCCTTCATCAGCTGGGCCACCATCCCCACCCAAAGGAGACCAAGTTGAGAACTTCTAATAACTCCACCCCCTTAGCCTGGCATCCTTGTGGGAGACCACATCAGCCCACCCCAGAGTATGAAGGATCAATCAGCCAAAGACAAGCAGTAGTGCAGATGCAGGAGTGTGCTCTACCCTCCCTCTGTTTGCCTAAACAAGTGACACATCCCCTCTCCCTGCTACCTGCGAAACCAAAAGCTGACCCCTGGAGACAATCCTGGACCTTTCTCTACCTGGAAAGGTCACCAGAGGAAGCTACACTAACAGACTTTACTGACTAGCCTCCCAATGTCATTTGCTTGCCCCCAACGGCAGCTTCTAGAGTTCTTTTCCTCTGTCAGTCTTCCAAAAATGTATTGTTCTCTGTGAAAGATGCTATATGAACTCAAATTCAAAGCCTCCTCTTTGAGAACTACTCATCCTCTGGGTGTTGCCCAGGCAAAGGTAAAATCTTCATGTTACGTGCTTCTGTTTGTTTTCCTCTTGAAAACCTGTCTTTTATTTCAGGGATCCATTCCCACTAAGAATGCGTAGGGTTGATCTTTCACCTGTACCAGGGAAATTCAAATCATTGGCACAGCTACAGCTTCGTGGCTGGTGGGCTTGTCGTGGTTCAGTGGAAGAAACCAGGGAAGGGTCTCACACAAAGTAAGACACTTTACCCTCCAAGGGCGGTGGTGTGACTTGGCTGCTCACTTCCTGTGCAATCTCAGAGGAGTCCCCTCAACTTCCCTATCTGTAAAACAAGGAAATTGGCCTTTCTGAGCAAACTTCCCCCTTCCCCAATTCCTGTGTTTAGGTCACTGTCCAATTCATCCACAAAAATGAACATTTGGGGACTCATCACTTTGAGGTCAGGGTGACTGTTTGCACAGAGCATTATTTGATTTTGTTCTGGAAAATTTAATCCTTCAGCCACAGGCAGAAGCAGGAGTCTGCTATTTACCTTGTACTTCTTGTTCCACCCAGCACTTGGGCACCCTCTGCACACCAGGCAGGGACGACGGGCTAAGGGAATGAGAACATTTTGTTTTTGACCATGTAATGGGTGCCCCATGAAAGACCTCAGGTGCTTCTTGAAAGATGTAACAAGAAAATATGAAAAGAAGATTTACAAATGTCTTAGAGGCCAGCATGACCTATAAGGAAAGCCAAAGCTGGCTGAGAGTGTTATTTTCTACTCTCCTATAAAAGCAAGTTTTAAAAAAAAGAAAGAAAAAAAAACAGCAAGAAATTTCTCTAGCAATAGTTTGTTTCCTACTTCTCATGACCCCTGTGATTTGTAGTCTTTCACAGACACAATATGGGGCCAAAAAAAAAAAATCACAATGTTTCTTAGCTGGGGCTGCTAATTTAGCATTTTAGATAATTCTTCTTTGGGCTTCAGTGTCCACTGTATTGTAAGACATTCACTGCCCCCACTAACTGCCTGCACCATAGTCTACCATTTCTGTGACCATCAGTGAAAAATACCCCCATATTTTTTTCCAATTAACCATAAACAATCCACTACTACCTCCTAATCAAACTCCTGTCTACAAGTAGGCTAATGAGGTACAGAGGTGTGACATGATTTTCCCAGGGTCACACAAATAGAACAGGGCTAAACGTCAGATTGAAAACCACATGTTCTAGCCAGGCCTGGTGGCACATGCCTATAATCCCAGCCGCTCAGGAGGCTGAGGCAGGAAGATCCCAAGTTCAAAGCCAGCCTCAGCAACTTAGCAAGGCTCTAAGGACTTAGTGAGACCCTGACTTTAAATAAAATATAAAAATAAAAAGGTTGGAGATGTGACTTCAGTGGTTGCGTGCCCCTGGGCTAAATCCCTGGTACCAAAATAATTTTAAAAACCCACAAGTTCTGACATTTAGGCCTTGTGAACTTTACCCTGCTTTATTTCATCTCTGCTATCTAAGGGTTTCAATTCTACAGCTTGGTGCTGTTATAAAACTAGAGCCAAGTTATTAATATTAATAACCACCATTACTTCCCAGTGGTAATTCAATTGCACTTAATACATTCTTATACAGTAGTTAGCAAGATTTTTTCCATATCCATTGGGGTCTGCATTATCATAAGCAGCTCATCATACCCAGGTTTGTTAGTGGACAAAGAAAAGCCTTACAGAATCCAAAAGCAGCATTCTCAAACATTGATTCTCAAGGAAAGGAGAGATGAGACAGTGGGAATACACCCAGAGAGCAGAGGTCAAAAATATTCAGCAACCCAGGAAGCAACTTTGCCCATGAAATCCTAGCATTTCTGACATCCGGAGCCCCCTTTAGTCCATGTTGATGTCTTCTCATGAGCTGCTCCCATTGGGTGACCCTACTCCTTAGAGTGGGGGTTGGTCTAAGTTTTTAGCGGCAATGAAGTACTATGGATACATCTGCTCATCCTTTGCCTGTTACAACTCCCCAAATCTTACCCTATTCCTAAATTCAGAGGAGGTGATAAACAGATATGAAAGAAGGACACTAGATTCAAGTTAGTATTTGGATCACACTGACCTGCTACAGCAAAGTCACTGGCAGAAAGGACAGGAAAAAAAACTCTGCCTGCACATCACCTGGCTCTGACTCCATCTCTTGCTCACACACACACCTGATCCATCAATATTGTATGAAGGTGGAAAAGGACAGAGCCTTCAGGACTCTGCGTTCTTGTGGTGCCTTCAGAGCAATTCATGAACCTCTTTTAATGCATTTGCCTCCTCTAAGAGATGCTTCAGACAGGCCCCATGATCAATGATCAAGTGATACTCAGTCACTTTTTCAGAGTTTTGATAGAACAACAGGTCTGGAGCTGCATTTTAATAGCAAGACTCCGTAGTGATCCAAGAGTCCTTTTTTCTGCATAAGAATATCAAAGACAGGATAAATGGATTGAGTCAGAAGTTTAGTATATGTGCTGCCGAAGCGAGCACAAAGTCAGAAGTTTAATATAATGTGAAAAGAACAAAACTAAGATGCTGAATTTGGGTATGACTTAGCCAAAAGTATTTAAAGCAATACACACAATTTTATGGAGATGCCAATTTATAGCTAATAATCAGGGGAAACTGAAAAAGTAAAAACATATGAATACCCCAAAGAGAAAATATGCTAATGTCAGAGTATTTTCTTTTTCATAGTTTCAGTCATGTTATAGGAACTCGTTAGGAATCTATTGTCATTTAATTTCTCCAAAATATCCAATTATGGTTTTGTTGTCCAGGGACATCAATTTTTTTTTTAAATGTTCCTTCATATCATATGGACTTCTGTGAATAAAACTTGCTGGGCATGGTGGCTCATGCCTGTAATCCCAGTGGCTCAGGAGATTGAGGCAGGAGGATCACAAATTCAAAGCCAACCTCAGCAACCATGAGGCACTAAGCAACTCATTGAGACCCTCTCTCTAAATAAAATACAAAATAGGGCTGGGAATGTGGCTCAGTTGTCGAGGGCCTCTGAATTCAATCCCTGGTAATCCGCCCACCACCAAAAAATATAAAAGTCTGCCTTCTTCACCCTACCAAAAGGGGGTCAAGTGTGGACTTCCAGTTCCAAAAGCTCCTTTTCTATTTTTGAAACTCTTCCAGGGAAACCAGAGAAACTTGCCTGAGCCCTGTAAAAAATGTTGCCAGCTAAGCACAGGGCTGTCTTCCTCATCCCCCTCCTTCTGAAAAGCTGGGGACCACCCAAAGTGCTGATCCAAATCCATTCTGCAACAAATATTTGTTGCAAACAAGGAAATAGCATACAGAAATTTATTGTTAACAAGAAAAGTGAAAATAGAAATTATTTGTAAGAGGGGAAAAAAAAAAAAAGCCCTAAAAAATGCAATTATCTAGCATGACTTAAAGCTAGTCATAACTATTTTAAATTACTTTGCATATAAATATCAGTTATCCCTATGGGAAAATGTAAAACCCAAAGAGAAATGCCTAGCCATGATTGAGTTATAAATCTGGCATTATCTTTGGTAGAGTTCTCCAATAGAGAACCAACAACTTTCTTCCCCACATTCCCAATTTACTTCCAATTCTTTCCTGTGAAGCACACTGGCAAAGTAAAACCTTGTGGTGGTAAAAAAAAAATAATAAAATAAAATAAATCGAGAAAAATAAAAAACAAAAACAAAACTCGGCAGCAAATCCAGTAACTGCATCAGAAGAAAATCAATAAGACCGATCTTCAACTCAAGCATTTCCCCTCAGGTTGAGCAGTTCCTCACCCAGGAACTTGTGAATATTCTGCTGGTCCGTATATACAGTTTGCATGAACGTGATGTCAACTGGTTTAAGAAGGATACGGCATGTTTTTTGAAACGGTTTTGTATTAAGGATGAAGAGCAGTGAAAGAAACTGGAAGGGCAGTCGAGAGGATCTGAATTGGAGCCTGGGAAGGCATAGGGCAGCGGTGGGAGGCTCACAGAGCCCAGCTAAGGAAAGGTGGCTATGACCATAGCCTCTGGGCAAGGAAAGCCATTGTTATTGTTTAGATGTGGTGTCCCCTGAAAACTCACATGTGAGACAATATAAAAAGGTTTGGAGGAAAAATGATTGGGTTATACCCTTAACCTAATCAGTGAGTTAATCCCAGATCAATCAAAGTGGCAGGGTATGGCTGGAGGAGGCGGGAATTTGGGCGTGGCTTTGGTGTATATATTTGTATCTGGACAGTGGAATCTCTCTCTCTGCTCCCTGGTGTAAGCTGCTTCCCTCTGCCACACTCTATCTCACCATGATTTTCAGCCTCACCTCTAGCCCCCTAGGAATGGAGATGGTGATTAAGACCTCTGAACCTGTGAGCCCTCAAATAAGTTTTCCTCCTCTACAATTGTGTTGGTTGGGTCTGTAAGTCACAGCAGCAAAACAGATGACTAAAACAGCCATCTAAGGTTTTGGAGAATGCCAAGTCCTTGAATGAAGTTGTGACGAAGAAGGTTCCAGAGACCAAAGGCCAGATATTCTGATCTGTGGGAGGCTAGCACATCAGGGGGTGGGAGGGAAGAAGCTCATTGGATTAGACAGAGAAGGAAGGGATGGGATGGGGAGGGGAATAGGAAAGACATTTGAATGACAGTAGTTGACATAGACAACTTTCCAGTGTTCACATATGAATACACAGCCAGTGCAACTCCACCTCTTGTACAACCACAAGAATGGGATCCTAATAAGTTATACTCCACGTATGTATAACATGACAAAATACACTCTACTGCCATGAATATAAAAATAATTACTGGGGTAAAAAGAAAAAAACAAAAAAAAAAAAAAGTAGGTGCCCGGGAAGCATTGGTCCTCGCTAAATCCACAGGGGAAACACTGTAGGCAGGAGGACCAGCTACTGCCACATTATGTGCAGGAGATAACGAGGACCTAAACAGACCAGTCAGCGGGGATATGAGAAAACGGACACCAGGAAGCCCTGGAAGGACAGACAAGATGATACAGTCTCCGTTTAAAACTTGCCAGCTTCCAGGTGCCTCTGGGGTACGAGGGTCGAAATGGCTACGGGGCAGTTGCAGATATTCAGAGAACCAGGTAAAGTTCACCAAGTTCCTGCCTGGCTCAGGCCCCTCTAACCATATGTGAGGCACTGAAACACCAAATTCATCCAAACAACCAAAGCTATGCAACCTGCTATAAAAACAAAACCAAGGAAGGACAACCCAGCCCTCAGGACGGTCCTGCCCTAGCAATGGCTTCACGTGAGGCTGAGCCTTGTTCTGTAAGCAGAATCTTCTCCGTAAGCTTAGGTTCCTCGGCAACAGTGGCTGGCCAGTTGCTAAGTGGACCAGCTATGCTGTGGGTGGCTCTCACTAGGTGAGGGCATCTTGAGCTCAGGAATGCTAGGGCTAAAGAGGGGAGGGGCCCGTCCCTGGCTCCAGCAGAAGCTGCTCTGCACTGTCCCTCGCAGCCAGTCTCCCACACTTCCAGAGCAGCTCTTCTGGTTTTTGCTTCTCTTCACTACCCCCAATTTTGGGTAAATGTCTTTCACTCCGTTGGGATTTCTAGAAAACTCAAGAAGGGACCAGTGCTCAGACTGGGCTCACTTTCACTCAATCTGCCCTGCATCTGGTGTTGGGAAACAAGGGCTTCCTTTCCTTTCCTTTCCCACCTGAGCTTCTTAAAACCTCCTACCATAGACACTGGGAAACATCCTGGACGCCCATCAACACGGAATCAGTTAATAAAGTGTGGATTCCCCAGGCAGCTGAGCCTCATTTAAAATTTAAAACCAACAAAGTAATGAGCAAGCCCCCAAAGCCCCCATCTCAGAATTAACCCTAATTGCATTCAACAACATTGTCAGGTCTTGTGTCAGAGAGATTTTGGAAGGGAGTGCACGCCGCCAAATAAAGTTACCTGGACCCTCTTGGAAACTTCTCCCCAAAGGAGATTTGTTAGCAAACTCCAATCGGGGCCGCTCTCTCTACAGAGAGAGGACTAGCAATGGCTGATCCAGCCTTTAGCTCCTCTAATGAGGTCAGGTATCTATATGTTGATGGGGAACAATCTCTACACTCATTGTTAGAGGAAACAACCAGATGCAAAATAACCTCCGTGGCATTCTATCATCTAAACCAGGTATTTTTAATCAACCAGCTCTGGAGGAATTATAAGAAGTTAAATTTTTAAATTATAAGTAGTTAACCTCAATTGCAGGGCCCACAGGTTTACCCCAATCCTGAAAGAGTAAAGGAAAAGGAGGAAACTCGCAATGAAACTATTCCAGTTGCCTCTTTGCTTTTTCTATCCTATGGAAACGGACAAAATCTTGTTTTCTGCTAATGTCTTGTTACCAGGATACCATTTTTTCCAATTACACACAAAGAGCAGAGATTATTAACCCTGTGATTTTATTCCAGTGAGACTGTTCAAAATCACACTCCCTACCCTCCACAGAGGTTAAATAATGAATTATGAATGGCAGATGATAATGGAATTCTCAGAATGAAGTTCTATAAGCTCCAAATCGGTTTTCTTGGTAGAGTGCAGGGAGCTGAGTAAAAAGAAGGCAAGTGATCATAGTGTGACCGTCTAATGGGCTCAATCTGATTTTACAAAGTAATGAGCAAGCCCCCGAAGCCCCCATCTCAGAATTAACCCTAATTCCATTTAACAACACTGTCAAATCTGGGTCGAAGAGATTTTGGAAGGAAGTATGGTAGGAATTATTTGCAATGGTGCACGCCTCCAAATAAACTTACCTAGAACCTCTTGAAAACTTCTCCCCAAACTCCAACTGGGGCTGTGCTCACTCTGTGCTCACTCTCTCTCTAGCTCGCTCTCTAGAGAGAGAGAGAGAGAGAGAGAGAGAGGACTAGCAATGGCTGCTCCAACATTTATCTCCTCTAATGAGGTTACGAGGAATCTGCGAGGCCCTGCCTCAGGTGAGTTCAGCAGGTGCAGGTCATTGAGAGGCGGCACTGCAAATGCTGGGAGGGATCGACTAGCACGATAGCAGTGTGGGGCCTCTGAATGCACTGTCCACACCCCCACTGGACCTGGCACTAGTAAGCATTCTCAGAACAAATTTCTAGCAGCATCGAGGAGTTCATTAGAGATACAGAATCATGGACCCCTATCCAGATCTGCAAAACCAAAATCTGCATTTTAAGAAAATCCGCAGGTGCTTTGTAGGTACGTACAATTTGAGGAGAATTAGGGTTGCACAGCAGGAGTGAGAAATGAAACAAATAAATGAGCAGGAAAGTGTAATGCTCCCTTTTCAGCCTAGCATTACACAGTGTTCACAACTGATCATGTTCTCAAATCAGGAGGTGACCCAGATACTTTGGCAAGATACTCCTATAGAAACGCCAGGCACCCACTTCCCCTGGACTCAATGAAGCCTCAGGTTCTGGCTGAGTCACTGGCTACTTCTGATGGCAGGCAAGTTCCCTGCCCTCTCAGGCCTCAGTTTCTCCACTTGTACCATGAACACTGTCTTCCAAGCACCATCCTGGTGGTGACAGTCCCCAGTTCTAAAAATGGGAAGAACAGGACCTACTGAGGTCTCCAGGTCACGGATAAAAACGCCCTGCAGTTTATCCCTTCCTTGGGCTTTTGGATGTGACAAGTCGTCTCTTGCAAAGCCCACTTTGTTCTGTTTTGCTTTCTTGTTCAAATGTGGCAACCTTTCCCTCTGCTGGAAAACCTTCCGCCTACCTTGAGTCCAGCAGGTCTGTCTCTCCTGGACTGTCTTCAGGCAATCCACTTAGTAATTCTAAAGGCAGGGACAGTCTAAGATTTTATCAGCATATCAGGCTCCCTCTCTGAAAGAAAGCTAAGATCCCCATAAGCACAGTCTTTGAAGAAGAATACCTCATCTTCTTTGGAATCTGTCAGCCAGCTAAGTTGTCCACAATCCATATCGGCTGTAAGTCCAGCTGACAGTGCTTAACAGACTCCCAGGGGGAAAAGTCTCCTTAAACAGCAAATATCCTGGCTGGGGATGTAACTCAGTGGTCGAGTGTTTCCCTATCATGTACCAAAACCCTGGTTTTAATCCTCAGCAATGCAAAATGAAAACAAAACAACCATCTCACCCATATTTAATATTTAAATATAAATTATAATACTTGACATATTATCTTTTAGTCTCTGTTTAAATAGCCCCTTTATCAGGAAAACTAAGACCTCCATAGCACTCCATCCCATTCCACCTGATCTCTGGAAAGTTCCCTCAGTTTTTAGGATCACAGATGTGCCTTCTGGATACTTCCCCCCATTGGGAATTGGTTCTTTTTCACAAAATCCCAGAGCACCCCTCTTCTTCAGAGTAGTATCCAGGTTATTATTTCTTAATTAGGTATCATTATTCTCTCCGATATTGCTAAAAAGGATCTCTTTAGTGGGTTCCCTTTTTAAAAGCAGCATCTTGACTTGAAATAAGTATTCCATGCCAGGAGGAGAACAGGACTCAATCCTAGGTATTTTGCTGGTTGTCTTCTTCAAAAAGGAACCATAGATAGATAGATAGATAGATAGATAGATAGATAGATAGATAGAACCACATGGCAGGATGGTTTATTGAGATATTAACTCGTGTTTTGTTCTTCCTGTTTGTCTCACTATGCCCCCAAAGCCAGGGAGTGGAATCTGCATGGTCCCATTCCTTTGGAGATCTGTGCTGCAAAGTCAAAGGCACAAGTTATTCTCAGATCAGCGGTGTCTTAGCTTTTGTTTTCTAGAATCTTCTACTTCCTAGAAAATGTAGGGTGGGGTTAGGGTGATAGAAAGAGCAGAGAGAAGGGAGTGCCTCTGAAGCAAGAGTAAAAAGAGGATATGCCCCAAAATGGGAAAGAGATGGAGCTGATTCACAAGCTACCGGAGAACTTGGCCAATATGACACTTAAGAGATGTGACCAGTTCTTGGAGCAAAGAACAGCTTACTGGAACACCAGAGAGGTGGATTCCAGGTACTGGGTATAGTACCTGGATAAATACAACTGAGACATTTGTCTTCAATGAAATGCTCCCCACCTCAGGCCCAAGAGTAGAAGTTTCACTGGTGGATTGGTAATGGAGGAGTCTTTCCCCCATTATCTGGCCACCAGATATGTCTCCAAAACTTGGATATGCCCCCTGAGGAGGTGGGAGAGGACCTCTAAAACTGATTAAAAATTATTTTCTTACAGCCTCCTGGTTCGTAGGTTTAGAGCCTGATTTAGAAAAAAAAAGAAAAAGAAATACTTCCATTTTTTACACTTGCATTTATTATATAAAATTTACTTCCATTATAACTGTGTGAAACATTGTGAAAGGACTCAAAAGAAATATTTCTTACATCAGTGAAAGTGCTGTCTAATCTGGAGCCAATACTTTGATGTAATGAAAGGAATTGTAGCCCCATATAAAGCAATGGGACCCCGGTCGTGTCATTTTATCTTTCTGTCTTACTTCTCTCCTCTGATAAGTGGAGATAATAATGCCATGATTTCATAAAATTATGAGTAGAATTCCAGATTTTCATGCAGATGACCATATTAAAGTTTTAATAACCATAGGGTTTACAGAGTTGGTTTCAAATATGGGTTAAAAGTTAGGGCTCCAGGTGAAAGCACATTTTTAAACTCTGGCTTTCGGAAACCTAGTTACCATTCCAAAATTTCAGGATCTTCATTCACAAAAGGGGAGAATAAGAGTAGCTAGCTTTTTAGGTTTCTGTGAGAATTGGTTAATATAATTGATAAGACCTTCTTAGCAAAGCACTTGGTATATGCTAAGTGATAATTAATATTATACATTGAGGAAATTGAGGGAAAACATTTTGCAAAATTAAACACATCACAGAAATGTAAGGCATCATCATTATTAAGTACTTGGTATTTCAGTTGATTTGAAAAGAAATTTTCCTATTTTTAAGAATAAATTAAACATCTGGACCTAAAACATATGTAATTATACAACAAAAGGAGAGGAGACATTTAAATCCACAGATGGGGAATATTACTTATTTTAGCCTAAAAATAACCCAATGCTGTGATATAACTCAGATGGTGTTTCTATAAATATTCATGGAATGATTAGCTGATGGAGAGTTAAAGTACAGTACTCACAATTTCTTTTATGCATATATGTGTGGATGTGAATTTCTTTAAAGTTAGTTTTCCATCATTTTCCAGGCAGATGATACAAAGGTCTAATCAATAATTCATTCTGGCAAAGAAACTCATTAATCACTCAAGGATATGACGCAAATCCTGTCAGGAAGCCTTATTTAGGCAAATAAGACAACTTAATTTAGTACAAAGTGTATAGCAGAGCTTTGTGTACATGTGACTAAACATTATGGGTTTCTCCATCCTAGGCCTGGACTTGTATTACCTTCTACATCTCCTGTCCAGGAGGGATGGCCAGTCCTGTGTTCTTGGAATCTCTGAAGCTACTGAGTCCAGATGGCTCCAAAGAGAAACACGGCAAAGAAGAGCTTTTGGGGGAGTCAAGTATGTAGAGCTGGCTGTCCTCAAAGCCAGCCTTTCAGAAAATCTGGCTATCCCCTCCCCACCTATTCTGAAGCCTGGTCAATTTCTTCTAGGTGAATACTGCTGGGAATGGGGAATTCATTTCCCAAAGTGAATTCATTCATTTTGGTTACACTATTTTCCATTTCAAACAGCAAACCATCCAATCCAAAGTGGTTTAAGGAAAATGGGAATTGATTTCCTCATATCCATGGAGCATGAACCAAGTAAGATCATAATTTTAGTCTTGCCATGAGCATGACTCATCCAGTGTCACCAGGGTCTGACTTTTGTTCCCAGGTCTGAGCTCCATTTCCTGTCACATGGGCTCCCCTTGTGGTGGCACAAAGCAACTGCAACCTCCGGTTCTCTCCTTTGAGACTGACAGGAGAAGATCAGCATACTAGATAATTCAAACAAAAGTCCCAGGATTTTCTTCGTGGTTCTGATTTGCCCACCTGGAGCCCTGATGACCATTGCAGGGGTGAAGTGGGATTATTCAGCGCTCTGATAAGCCAGGCTCAGCTCTGATACCCTAGTTGGATAGGAATGAAAGTCAGCTCCAAGGGAACTATGAAGAATGAAAGAGCAGAAGGGAGGTATCAAGGAAATCAGTATGCATGGAAAGGAGAATAAATGAATGCTAGGCGAACAAACACCTAATTCCACTACAATATTTTCCACTCTAAGTTATTCTAGTAATTTGCATTTCTTTGGTTAGATGGAAACTCATTTCTGGAAAATTCCATTCCCAGACCTTGATGTGCCTTCTAGAATCACATTGAAAGCAACTACTACCTCTTCCCAATGACAGTCCTTCCACTCTTTGTATATAGATATCAATTCTCCCCTTTTCTACTTCCCAACAGGATAAATGGATCACACCCCAGGCAGTAGATCTTATGAATTAGAAATACATCATCACACACTACTAGGTAGACACCAGATTCTTATTGAGAAAACTAAATGCTGTCAGCTATCCATATATGTTGGTTCTGCATCAGCAGAGTCAAACAACAGCAGGTCAAAAATCTTAAAAACAAACTCTTGTGTTTGGCTGGGCATGGTGGTGCATGCTTGTGATCCCAGAGGCTTGGGAGGCTGAGGCAGGAGGATCGAGAGTTCAAAGCAACTTAGCAAGTTGCTAAACAACTCAGTGAGACCCTAAATAAAATACAAAAAAGGACTGGGGATAGGGGTCAGGGGTTAAACACTCCTGAGTTCAATTCCTAGTATCCCCCTCTAAAAAAAAAATTGTGTCTGTACTGAACATGCACAGACTTCCCAACCCTTGCTATTATTCTCTAGACAAAACAGTATTTCACAGCATTTACATTGTATTCAGTATTTTAAATAATGTAAAGATGATTTAAAGTGGCTGGGAGGATGTACATAGGTTATGTATATAAACTACACCATCTTATACAAAGGACTGGAGCATCCTCAAGTGTTCCTGGAATAAATTCCCCACTGATAATGTAAGATGAATATATAACTTTACATTTTGTTCTGCTTATCTTTGTTTCAAAGAAAATTGTTTTATTAATACATTTGATAAGAATTAGCATTGGCAAAGCTATTTAGGAAATAGACATTTTTAATCAGTTCTGGCAATGCTGCTTAGGAAATTTGGGCCATCCATCCTAACATTAGACACACAAAAAAACTGAACAATACATTTTTTTAAAATATCAAAGAACCATATAACTAATTTAAAAGTACCAATTCTAAAACTAAAGAATATGCTATAGGCCAGAGAGGTAAGTCTTAAACTCAAAGTTACTTTTTATCTTGAAAGTACTTTCGGACCTGGAAAGAATATCTGCGAAATTGAGCTGTGGTTTGCGTTGCCTCATGGAGTTAGAGGAAAGGAGATAAAGCCAAGGACTCATTAAAGTTAGAGGCTTTGATAAACTACTATCCAGTGTGAGAACAAAAAGGGCTATGCCTTCAGGGTAAGGGTGAACCCATGGTAACACTCTTCTCACATTGGTTTATAATCTGGCTGCAAGACATCTAAGTGATTCATGGAACTGCAAGTCTTGAACTTAAATTAAGGTGTGGCACAAAAAAAGTTTCTTAGCAAAAATAAATGCATTTCCACTCTTAGGTGTACCCCACCCCCAAGCTGGAAAAAGATCACATAATGCTTGGCCTCCAACTATTAATAAAAATAATTTTTCAAGTTACGTAGGCTCCATACAAGAAGATAAAACCAGGTACATGAGATATTAAGACATTTGGGTGGGTTGAGGTTATGGCTGAGTGGTACAGTGCTTGCCTAGCATATTTGAGGCACTGGGTTCGATTCTCAGCACCATGTATAAATAAATAAAATAAAGATATTTTGTCCATCTACAACTTATATATATAATATATATTATATTATATATATATATAATAATATATATATTATATATAATATAATATATATTATATATATAAGTTGTAGATGGACAAAATACCTATATATATATATTTTTAAATATATATATATATTTTTTTTAAATATATATATATATATATATATATATATATTTTTTTTTTTTTTTTTTAAGACACATGGGTAAGAACCAACTAGACTAAGGACAATAAATAGATCCAAACAGCCCTCAAATACTGGAATTATCAGACAAGCACATACTTTTTTGTTATTGTTTTTAAAGTATTTTCAAAGAAATAAATCTAAGCTTGAGTTAAAAGTTCATTTGATGAGAGAAAGAATAAATAGACTCTTTGACAGATGGTTCTAGGACAATTAGATTTCCACATGAAAAATAAAATAAAATAATGAAGCTATATCCATACCTCATACTTTACAGAACAATAAGCTAAAAAGGAACCAATAACTTAAATGTAGAATTAAGCCAAAACACTTTTAGAAGAAAACATAGGGGTAAATCTTCATAATCTTGGATTTAGTGATGGGTTTTTTGATGTGACACAAAAAACAATCAATATGAAAACAACTAAAATTAAAGACTTCTGTGCATCCAAGCACATTATCAAAAACATGAAAACACAACCTAGAGAGGGAAAAAATGTTTGCAAATCACCTATCTGACAAGGCATTAATATCTAGAATATACAAAGAGCTCCTGTAATTCAATAACAAGAAGATAAACAACCCAATTTAAGAATGTTTCAGTCAAATAAATTAAACAGAAACTTCTCAAAAAAATACAAATAGCTAAAAAAAATATGAAAAATATGTTCAATGTCATTAGCAATTAGGGAAATGCAAATCAAAACTGCACTGAGATTTCACCTCATACCAGTTAGAATGAAAGTCGTCAAGAATACAAATAATAAGTGCTAGGGAAAATGTGGAGAAAAAAGGTACACTTTTACACCGTGGGTGGGATTGTAAATTAGTACAACCACTATGGAAATCAACATGGAGGTTTTTCAAAAGACTAGGCATGAAACCACTGTATGACTCAGTCATATAACACTCCTCAGTATTGATTCTGAAGAACTAAAAGCATCATACTACAGTGATACATGTATACCCATGTTTATAGCAACACAATTCACAATGGCAAACTGTGGAACCAGCCTAGGTGCCCACCGATGGTTGAATGGATAAAGAAAATGTGGTATACATTTTATACCACAAAACTATACACAGTGAAGTTTTATTCAGCTATAAAGAAAAATGAAATTATGTAATTTGCAGGAAAATGGATGGAACTTGAGACCATTATGTTAAGCAAAATAAGTCAAACTTAGAAGGTCAAGGGTTGTATTTTTTCTTTCATATGCAGAAGTCAAAGAAGGAACAGGAAAAGAAGGGTGGGGGGCAGATCTCATGAAAATCAAAGGGAGAAATTGCACTGATATTGGCCGAATTATATTGTTATATTAATTATATTGTTATATTGTTATATTATATGCATGTATGAATATGTAATAACATTACAAATAACAAATCCCATCATTATGTACAGCTATAATGCACCAATTTTTTAAAATGCAAAAAAAAAATTGGGCCAGGGAATTGAATATATATTGCTCCAGAGGATATACATAAGTGGCCAATAAGCCAGCAAGATGCTCCACAACATTATGAAAAACAAAACCATGATATACCACTTCACACTTATTAGAATGGCTGTAATTATTTTTTAAAAGGAAAATAAGTGTTGGTATGTGAACAAATCAGAATACTCACACCTTAATGGTGGGATTGTAAAGTGGTTCAGCCACTATGGAAAACAGCATGTTGATTCCTCAGAAAGCCAAACATAAACTTCCCATTGGACTTAGCAGCTCTGCTCTTAAGTATGTAACCCTCCCCACAAAATTGAAAGCAGGGACTTAAACGGATATGTATATGTCAATGATCATTGCAGCATTACTCACAATAGCCAAAAGGTGGAGACAATCAAAGTATCTACTAACAGATGAATGGACAAAGTGCTGTACATACACACAATGGAATAGTATTTAGAAACATTATTATTTTTTAATATTTTTATTAGTTGTTGCTGGATCTTTATCTTATTTATTTATATATGGTGCAGAGAATCAAACCCAGTGCCTCATACATGCTCGGCAAACACTCTGCCACTGAGCCACAACACCAGCCCTATTTAGAAATATTATTAAAAAGAAATGAAATCTATACACTGATGAACCTTGAATACATGCTATCTGAAATAAATCCTGAACAAAAAGACAACTGTTGTATGATTCTGCTTATGTGAAATATCTAGAATAGGACAATTTGTAAGGACAGAAAGCAGAGTTGGTGTTTGTCAGGAGCTGTGAAGGAAGATAGGCGGGGACTAGGGAAATATTCCTTAATGGATACCGAGTTTCTGCTTGATGAGGTAAAAAGGTTTTGGAAATAATGATGAGTGTACAACATCGTGAGTGTGATTCATGTCACTGAATTGTACATTAAAATGGCAAATGTTATGAGAAAAAAAGGTTTTTAAAAGTGAGGCTTAAATATTTTGGCAGGGAACTGGTAACTATACACTGACTAGCAGATTTGGAAAAGAAAATACAAATTCAAGAGCTGATTAGAAAATTAGAAATTAATACTCTAACAAATTATAAAAAATATTTGATCTGGCTTAAAACTGAATTTTGAACCTAAAGATACATCAGAAGACACTATCCATAATGCTGCTGAGAGAGAGAGACAAGGCAGACAATGCAGAAGAGAGGCTAAAAAACAGGAGATCATGAGAAACTGGTTGCTTTAAAATTAGAGAACAGAAAGGAGAGAGAGAATGAGCCTAGGGAACATTCTGAAGAGCTAATAGCTGATAATTTTCCACAACGGATGAAAGGCATACATCTATAGATGAAAGAAGTCAAACGCAAACCTGAATAGGATAAATAAAATGAAATCCAGGCCTGAACACATTCCTAGTGAAACTGCAGAAAACCAAACCCAGGGCGAAAAAAACTCTTCAAACAGCCTGAGATAAAAAGACAGATTAACTTCAAAAGAACAATTGTTACACTGATGGTTGACTTCTCTCCAGAGATAATGGAAGCCAGAAGAGGGTGCTAAATTGTCTTCAATATGCTGAAAGAAAGTAACTGCCAACCAAGGATGCTAAACCCAGGGAAAATATCCTCTCTAGAAGGAAAGCCAAATAAAGTCTCCAAAAGATGTAAAAAAAAAAAAAAAAAATCTCTAGAGCTGACTGAAAATAGACCTGCACTAAGGAAATGCTAAAAACTGTATTTTAGGCAAAAGAAGAATAATACCAGATGGAAAGTCAGATATTCAGAAAGAAATAAAGAGCACAAAAAGTGGCAAAACTAAGTAAACAGTGATTGTCTAAAATAACAATAATATTATGTTAGATTAATTAATTTGCATATAGTTGGAATGCATAGCAATATATCAAGGGAAGATAAAATGGAATTATAACGTTTCTTGTTTTTTTTATTTATACCAGGGACTGAACCCAAGGGCTCTTCTACCACTGAGCCACATTCCCAGCCCTTTCTCTTTAAATCTTTTTTTTTTGAGACAGGGTCTCCCTAAGTTGCTTAGGGCCTTACTAAATTGCTGAGGCTGACTTTGAACTTGCAGTCCTCCTGCCTTAGCCTCCTGAGATGCTGGGATTACAGGCAGGCACCACCATGCCTGGCTAGAGTGTTTAAGGTCTTGGATAGTCTAAGAGAAGAATAATAGTATTGATCAACATTAGACTATGATGTGGTAAAGATAGTTATGCCTTGTATGGAAAACTCTCAAAGAGCAGAAAGATGTTATACCATTTTCAACTGAATAGAGAAAAACTTAGAAACAGAATTTTTAAAAGTCTAAAAGGAAGTCAAAAAGAACAGAACAAAAATAGGCAGCACAAAATGTCACAAAATAAGATCACAGAGTTCAACCTAAATTACGTCAGTAATTCACTTAAGTATAAATAAATTGTTCCAATTAAAAGGTAAAGATCATCAGTCTGGAGAAGAAAACGAATTATTGTTCACACACACGAAAGAAACAACAACAGGTAATGGGGGGGAGGGAAGGGGAGGGAGAAGGGGAATAGCAAGGATGGTGGAAGGAGATGGTCATCATTATACAAAATACATGTATGAAGATGTGAATGTGGTGTCAACATACCTTATATACAAACAGAGATATGACAAATTGTGGTATAAAGGTGTATTAAGAATTGTATGCAAAAAAAAATAAGAGAGCTCATGTATAATGGTATAATTTGGCGTGAACATACTTTATATAAAGAGTTACGAAAAATTATGCTGTGAATGGACATTTATGAATGTAATGCACTTCACTATTGTCATGTATGTAAGAAATAAAAAAACAATAATAGAACTCTTGATAGATTCAGTTTTGTGATTAAAATAAATTTAAACTAACAAATAAATAAATATGACAAACATTTTTGTAAAAAAAAATTGTATGTTGTAAAATTCTAGTGAAGCTAATCATTTTTAATCATAATTTTACTGTTTCGGTTACTTTTCAGTTATTATAGTTGAAATAAAATAGCTACTGGTGCTTTAAAAAAAGAAAGAAACAAACAAACAACAATAACAAAAACAGGCATTTCAGAATTTTGGAGTATAATTAATTGAAGTACACACTGGGAAAATACTTTGGATCAGAATATTGCACTAACCAATCTACCATGATTTACCCAAACATATGCTTCGAGTCAGCCTTCATTAGAGGAATATATCACCCAGTTGTGCTTCTTTTAATGTATAAAAATATACATATAAGAATTTCCATTGCAGTGTTGTTGGTAATAGCAAAGGAATGGTCTCAGCCTAACTAACAATAGGCTCAGTCTTAATAATCTATATAATGATAGGTTATTCAACAATAAAAAATGAATTAAGTAGATTTGGATGTGTTGGCCGTGAAAGATCTTCAAAATAAACAATAAAGTAGGAAAAAAATAAGGTGCAAAGCAATTTGTACAGTGTAATCCCTTTTGAATAATAGAAAAATTAATACATGCATTTTGCTTGTTTATGAATTAAACATTTACAAAAGAATAAATAGATACATAATCCAAACAGTCAAAGGTAGCTTTCCTTGGGAAAGAGAATTGCAGATGTCTGGAGGAAGGGAAAGACCTTAAATATTGAAACTGTGTGCACCTTTTGTATAATAAAAACAACTAACAAAAATGATTTAAGTAGCTGATGATGCAGCTATCTGGTGTGGGCTGATGGTCCCATGCAGTGATTCTGTGCTGGAGTTTCTGGAACAGAAGGCTAGACAACTTCTCCACAATGGCAGCTGTCCCCTGGAACTGCTGTCCTTCCCACGTTAGGTGTGATGTGTCAATATAAATTGCACCTAGTTTGATTCTGTCATTATCTAATAACTGGTAGTAATGTTGAATGAAGCTGGATCCAATTTGTTCCCAAACTGGCCTGTTTCCCATTCTGGAGCGTCACCCAACCGTCACTGAGACCTGAGGGGCTGGCACAATGGCAGCAGTGGCAGCAGAGGAGCAGGCTACCTCATCTAAACAAGTTTTGCAATTGAAAACTACCTCCTGTATGGCTGAAGCATTCCCTTGGCCTACCCACTTTCCCTTTTTGCCCATCACACACACACACACACACACACACACACACACACACACACACAGATTCGCCTTCTCATTCACAAAAGTTCTCTTCCTCCAGGCAATGACAGAAGCCTCTTGGACAGCATTCACATTCACACAGTATGTCAAAAATGTAAGTCAGGGAAACTTTAATCAACCACAACTGCATGAAATTTTGCAATTTAAAAATTACTCTGGTCTTAGAAAATTGTGATGCCTGTTTTTTTTTTCCCCCAAGGGGGTCAGACCCCCACCTTCTTTTCAAGTAATACCATTTTTAAGAGCTTCATTGCGTTATAAGTTGTATACTGTTAATTTACCTGTTTAAAGTGTAGAGTTTAATGGTTTTCAGTATATTTATAAAGTTATGCAACCATCACTACAATGTAATTTTAGAACATTTTCAAGACCCCCCCAAAGAAACCTATTAGTATACTCCTCACTTCCTGAACTCCCAACCCTACATAACCACTAATCTTTGTGTCCCCCTAGATCTGCCTATGCTAGACCTTTCATATAAATGAAATCATACACTGTGGTCTTTTGTTTCTGGTTTCTTCACTTAGCATAATGTTTTGAGGTCCATTCATATCATATTATGAATAAGAGCCTCATGTCTTTTTTTGTTGCTGAATAGAATTCTCTTGTACGGATATACCACATTTGTTTATAGGTTAATGGATGTTTGGGTCATTTCTGCTTTGGGGCTATTGTAAATAATGCTACTAGGAGCATTCAAGCACAAGCCTTTATGTGATCATATATCTTCAATTTTCTTAAATATATACCCAGGAGTTGGACTCCTGAGTCAAATAGTAACTATGTCTAACATTTTATAAACCACCAAACTATTACCCAAAGCAGCTGTGTCATTTTACATTCTCACCAACAAGGTTTGAGTGTTCCAATTGCTCCACATCCTTTTTCCTTTTTGATAGCAGCCACCTAGTGGGTGTGAAGTGGTTATACCCTTGTCATTTCCTTTATTCTACATGCCATTTTCTGCTGTTTAGGTCTCCATGAAAGTGTAAGCTTAAATAATTGCATGATATCTAATTCAACATGCCACAAATCCTCAAATAACCAAAATCCAGATGGAAACTGGAATATTTTTTTTCTATTCCTTTCCTCATCATTTAGTTGAGGTAGAAAATTCCAAAGTGAGCCGAGATATAGGAGATGACTTTAAAATAAAAATAAAAAGTAAGTTCCAGCATATACCTTAAGAGCAATGAGCATTCTGCACATGGTCTACATCCCATACATCTGGTGTTTTCAATCAAGACTCAAGTTCAAAATGATGCATTTACTGTCTTCCAAGATCCTTCATGACATCGGAAGCCCAGTGGGATGTCTGGTTCCAGCAGGATAAAGGAAAGACAAGAGAGAATGATCCTATAGTTTGGATGTGGAAAGTCACCCAAGGCCCATGTGTCAAAAGCTATTTCCCCAGCTTGGCTCCGTTGGGAGTTGGTAGCAGCTTTAAGAGGTAGGCCTAGTGGGAGGTCCTAAGTCCCTGAGGAATACTCTTCAAGAGAGCGTGAAGCCCTGATCTCTTCCTCTTTTGCATCTGACCATGAGGTGAACAGGCCTTCTCTACCACACACTTCCACCATGATGCCCTGTGCCATCACAAGTCCAAAGCTACGTTACCAATGGGTCATGGACCAAAACCTCCAAAACCGCGCACCAAAAAAACAAAACAAAAAAAAACTTTCCTCTTTACAAGCTGATTATCTCAATCATTGGTTACAGTAACAGCTGACTGATGAAGACAGCAAAGTAACAACCCCATAAAAAGAAGACCCACTTCTCCTATGCTAGGTGTACAGAGGTCATGAGAGCTTCAGTGTCACTTTGAGAGAATTTAGGACGTATTGCAGAAGATAGCCAGATTCAACTGCAGTCACTTAGGAACATTCAAAAAGTTTAGCTGCGGCTGGGCGCAGTGATGCATGCCTGTATTCTGAGTGGCTTGAGAGGCTGAGGCAGGAGGATCACAAGTTCAAAGGCAGCCTCAGCAAAAGCGAGGCTCTAAGCAACTCAGTGAGACCCTGTCTCTAAATAAAATACAAAATAGGGCTGGGGATGTGACTCAGTGGTCGAGTGCCCCTGAGTTCAATCTCTGGTATCCAAAAAAAAAGATGTTTAACTCTGAACCAGGAGCAGAATCCAAGAGTAAGAGCCAGGGATGGAGGGGGCAGTGTCCTGGGAAGGTAAAGCCTGCTGAGAATTCAGGAAACAGTGGCAAGACGGAAATGGTTAGGAATACGAATGGTTAATATGAGTGCTCTGTGTTTTCATACTCTGATCTTCTGATCTCTGTTTCAGCACTCTTCCCCTGAGCAAGGTATAAATATATGGGCTGCAGGAGACCTTCCTGTTTCACCAAATCAGCATCTTGTGGGTTCAGGCTCAGTATGAATTTTAACATGTTCCCAGATGATTCTTAGGCTCCCTAAAGTATGAGAACCACAGAGAAGGACATAAACGCTCAGCTCCTAAGATGAATCAGAGCCACCTCCCCACCCCACCCCCGCCTCCCCGTTTGGACTTTCCAGTTCTCCAAGTGCATTGGGTGCCTCCTCACTAGGAAATCATGCAAAATCAATAAACATGCATGTATATCTCCAAACCTGTTGGGCCTGGAGAGTGGCCAGCAGCAGTCCCTGCTCATCACAGAGCACCTACTCTGTACCACCTGGCTAACTGCTTTACCCACATTAGTCCATTTCATGTTCACTGATGAGGAGGATGCCATCCTTACTCCCAGTATACAGATCATAAAATTGAGACTAAGCTAACACAAGCAACTTTTCCCAGTCCACCCAGCTGGACAATGTTTAGGCTGGTTCATCTCCAAGACCTGTGCTCTGTCCATCAGCTGACATGTAACAAAATTTTTCAACAATAATTGTAGAGAGGATGGTGGAGTTTGCCGCATTAGTTGATGGACAGTCTTGGGTTAATGAAGAAACTTGATTCACCAGGGCAAACCCAGGGCATTAGGGTCAAGAACAATCTTGCTGTCTTTCCTGATCGTCTTATCCCCGGCCCAGAAGGTGCTGTGGGCTCCTGTAATCTCCTCCGGGCCTTTTTCATCTCAGTGAAGAAGGGTCTGAGATCGAGTCTGGGAAGAGATTAAAAACCAAAGCTCAGAGGAACCGATTATAATGATGCAGAGGCATCCTGAGTCAGGAGGGAAAAAAAATGATAGGATTTTGATGATGGAGCTGCTGAAGGGAGATAAGACACCAGCTCCGTCTCCAGGGGGAGGAGAGGAGCAAGGGAGAAATGGAACAAAGGAACCGTGATAAACAGGGTGGCAGAGAGATAAGGGCAGGATGAGGACAAGGCCAGAGAGGAGGGCAGCGAGCCCAGGGCTGACTGAAGGAGCCTGGGGCCCAAGCCGTTTCCTTTTTCTTTCCTTCTTTTCCTTCCTCCTCCTCCTCCTCCTCCCCCTCCTCCTGCTCTCCCCTCTGCTTCATTCTTCTTTTTAAGGTTCTCATGGTACACTTTAAAAAGATGGAGAAGGGCAAATCTGTAGTACAGCTTAAATATTCAATCCTGATCATTCAAATGCTTTACCTGAATATATAAATTAATTTGGAGATAAGTCTAAATGGCCCCCGTCTACATTTATACCCTTTGCTGCTGCTGGCCCATCTCCAGACTGGTCATATTCCTGCAGTCTAAGGATGAAGAAGAGCAAATCATCTTTTTACAGCAGACGGAGGAAACCTAAACCTCACAGGTGAGTAGTCCTTTCTACCTGCCCCATTTAGAGATCACTGGGGTGGTGTTATACACCTGGAGAGGTCAGAGCACCAGGTAAATTTCCATGCTTTGAAATTGCATATCCATGTGGCTTGGATGTGAGGGTCCCCCTGACACACCAAATTTTTTGTATTAGGCAATGCAGAATTGTTCAGAAGTGAAATTATTAGATTATGAAAGAAAACCTCATTGTTAGATTGATCCACTTGATGGATTAATAATTTGAAGGGACTACTAGGTGGTCACTAAGATGGGTATGGCTGGAGGAAGTAGGTTACTAGGGGCACAGGTGGGTCTATATCTGTCCATGGTCTGTCTCTCTCTCCACACCCACTTCCAGTTGCTATGACCTGAGCAGATCTTCTTGGTCAGGCCCTTCTGCCATGATGTTCTGCCTCACCCAGAGCAATGGAGTAAGCAGACCTTGAATTGAATCCTCTGGAATCATGAGCCCAAATAAGTTTTTCCTCATCTTAGCTGTTCTCTGGGTGGGGCATTTTGGTCATAGTGATGGAAAGCTGATTAACACGCTCAACTGATTAACGAAAGCTGATTAACAAATCTCAACTTTGGACCAGCCAATTTCTCTCTCTCAGCTTCCATTTCCTCATCAGTCAAACAGGAATAAAACTAGCAACCACTTCAGGGGGATGCTGTTACCATTAAATAGAATAATGCATTGAAAATGCTAAGGGAAATATCTGGCCTACTCCAAGTACGCACATAATATTAGTGATGCTCATTAGTCCTGTTATGAGATCTGAGCAAAAAGCTAGGTACCTGAGCATCCTATAATGATGATATTGATCTATTGGATTAAGGAGGACTCAGGACACTTGGTTCTCATTAATAATGGTGGGAACCTGAACATGGCTTTGCTTTTCTGTGCTTCCATTTATTCCCCCCTATAAAATAAAAATTTGCCCTTCCTCAAACACAGAGCACTCTGCATTTGAAATGTTTAGAAAATATGAAGGGGTGTAGAAATAAAAGGTAGGATTATTTTCAATTCTGCAGTATTGCACTTTGCTAAAGCCAACTACTCTCTGTCAAGCTTGTAACATTTCACTGTAGCTACAAATTCTTACCATAATTTGCCTTCCCTCCTAGGTCTGGAAATATCAGCTCTATTCCTCTGTTGAATTGTGATACTTTCATCAAAGGTACAGTTCCGGAGTTTCAAGGTGTGTACACAGAACAACGAGACATTTTTTCCTGTTCCTCTTTTGGTTTCAGGTACATCAGAAATGCTCCGACCATTTGGAATCATAAAATGCACAATAAAGATAAAAATGGCTTTGTAAACTGCCTGGGAACAGGGTGTGGGTTGTCATATCCATTACTAGCCTCCAGCACCCTGCGAGACCCTTTGGCATCTAGGAGAAACTAGCAAGCCTTTGTTGGATGAGTGAATATGGCAGAAATTGAGGTTGTGTGCCCAACAGCCTCCCATTTCCCCAAGCTAACTGATCCTAATATTTGTTTGAGTGATGATGTGTCCGGCCTGGCGGATGAACTGTGATTGGTGTAAATTAGCCCTGGCAATCTCAATCCCTTTGCCCGAGGCTGGGTCTGTGACCGGGTTCTGGACAATGAAACAGATGAAAAAATACTTAATAACTTTTATGAGCAATTTCTCTTTTTGGTAAAAAGTCATATTAGAGGAAAAGTCCCACTTATCACTTCCTTTTCTTCTGCAAGAAATGTTTTAGTGTGGAAGCATATCAGACTGTAGCAGCCCATCTTGGAATCCTGAGGGAAGAACCAAGAAAGTGGCAAAAACCTTACTAATAATTCATTCTGGAAGCTGCCGAACCAGCCCCGAAACAGCTCCAAGTCAGACTTCCAATAATATGAAATAGAGTCTTTAGTGATTAAGTCATTATTTTTAGTTTCTCTTACTTACAGCTGAATACAATTTTAATGAGGCAATGAATGCCTATCTGATTTCTGGCAGGGGTCTCCCACTGTATTCAGGTACAAGAGGACTGTCAGTTGCCTCTTTATCATGTTCCTTAGCCCTGGCAATCTCAATCCCTTTGCCCAAGGCTGTGTGTGTGACCGGGTTCTGGACAATGAAACAGATGAAAAAATACTTATTAACTTTTATGAGCAATTTCTCTTTTTGGTATGTTCTGTAACCAAGATTTCCACTTAACCAATCCCCTGTGTCTCTCTTATAATCATGGTGCATCACTTCATTATCCCTGTGCTGTCCTCTAAACAGATGGATACCACCATCCTAACCCTCAGACATTCCTTCCCTGTTTATCTTTTCTGTTTTCTCATTATCACATCCAAAGACCAAACATTACATCTTGGCTTTTAGTTACTTTGATGAGCCTCTTTCATAATAATTGGTCATTATCTTGGCTTCTCAGATTTTTTTCACCGATTTTATTGATCATTTCTTTGAGCGAAATCAGGTGAGAGCCCTAAAACCACATAAGCTTGTAACTTTAAGCCAAGCTCTATCCTGATTAATTAGCAGCATTGCTTTCTGGCACAGAGCTATCCTGCCCTTAGAACAGTGGTTTGTGAACACTGCTGCTTACAGTCATCTGAGATGCTTTACAAACTCCTAATGCCCAGGTTTCTCCCAAGCCAATCACATCAGGACCTCAGAGGAAAGCCAGGAATAGGTATGTTTTTAGGCGCTGGGTGATTCCAACATGACACCAGGTTTGAAAATCAATGCTTTAGACCAGAACTTCTAAAAATGAAATATGCATGTGAGTCACTTGCAGATCTTACAAGTTATATTGTAGATTTTCCCATCCAGGGGGTTTAGACTAAGGTCTGGGATTCTGATTTCTAGTAAACTCCTAGATGAAAATACCACTGATTTGAGCCCCATATTTTGAATGCCAACGGTCTAGAATCTAGATCTGGTAGTATTCTATTTTAACACCAGAGCTGAGCAAGCTAAATTCTACTTGGGATCAACTCAGAGTCACAGGAAAATTGGTTACTACCCCAATGTCATGTGCAGGGCCTGTCAGTAAAAGAACTGGGAAAGTGGTTGCCTTTGATCTCTAGCTATGGACTTAGATTGATCAACCATCACAGTTTGCCTGGGAGTAGGGGTGAGGGATTGTGTTTTCAACATGTGGAACTTTGTGTTTTAAAAGTGGCAAAGTCCCAGGCAAACTAGGACAAATGTGTCATGGTAGTCGGGAGCAAGGGAGCAGCCAAGCTCCCCTCTTCTGCATTCCATTTCCTCTTTTGGGGGAGCAGCAATGCACTACAGGTCAGCAGTAAGCTGGGAAAGATGGCTTGGCAGTTGTGGTTGTGGAATGCTGAGATTCCATGAGAAACTCATGGATCAGCAGCTGTCACTCTCAGGAGGGCAATAACCAGGCAGATGCAGTTGAACTTTGAAAAATCCAAGTATCAAGTTGATGACAGCCACTGAGGTAAGCCTGGAGAACACAGAGTAGGTCCCTATTGGAGCTCTGGTTTGCTGTGTGGCCTGAAGCCTGGCCTCAGTTTCTTCATCTGAAAAATAGGGGTTGAATTGAAGGATGCATGAAGATCTTTCCTGTTCCCCACCCCTGCTGCTCCATGTGCAACCTGGGTCATGCACATGACTGCAGGACACCATCTTTTCAGGTCAGGCACAGTGAAGCCACCTTCTGTTCTGTGAGCAGCCATTTAGGCACCGCCCCCCCCCCCCACTTTTTCAAAATAGCAGTAGCATTAATCTTATTCCTGAACACTTCCCCCCACTGTCCTTCGATGCTCAGACACTGAGAACTCACAGTACCTCTTTTTTTTTCTTAAGACTGTAACATGTTTACAAATCTAAATGAAACTCTATTTCTAGAGTCAGACTTGTGGTTTCCAGTGGCTTCCTCCTTCTGCTCCTGCCTCCATCCAGGGAGCCCACTTCTCAACTTTCTGTTTTCTTTAGAGAGACAAAGAGTCTCCCCAGCCGCCCATTGCTGAATTCCTGTTAACCTTTCATTAAGCCTGCTGACAGCTGGCTTCAGCTCTTCATGAGTTAGTTCAACACATTTCCATTCAATGTGTCCCTCTTGGCATCATTAAAGTTTCTGCCAGGTTCTCCACTCGCTGTTTCCTCTGCAAATGCAAATCAGATTCTGAGTCAATAATATGGGAAAAAGGGAAGACGGAGCCACAAAGAGGCTGGGATTGGAGAACCATTGAACCATTGATATTACACTCAGGTTGCCACGGATCTGAGCAAACTAAATCTACTTGGGTTCACTGCAGGTCAATGCTGCAGTGCCTTATGCAAGATGTCATAAATTACAGCCCTCTCTGAGAAGTTCAGGGTAATGGTCCAGAATGCAAGGTCCTTCAGGCCTGTTCCAATTCCAGAAATTGGACCTTGTGACCTTAGGCAAGCTCCTTCACCTGTCTGTGCTTCTGTTTTCTCAGCTCCAAAGCAGGAGGAATATATCTGCTTCATTGGACCTTCTTCTGGGATCCAGTGAGATAATGGCTTTGAAAAACTTAATAGAATACCCAGAATACAGAAAATGCTCATTAAAATTTGTGTATTACCTGTTTCGTTTAGCCTAGAAAGGCCAAGGTCAAGGCTGAAGAGTTAGGCTGCTTTGAATCTGCAAGGTTTGCTTCTGGACTTACCATAACCATCAGCTATAAGAGCCACACGCTGCCTCAAAGTCCTGCCTCGTGGAAACTGGGAAACAGTGTGATTCCATTGTAAGGCACTTCCCACTTGTGTTTGGTCTCCTTTAGACTTTAAGCTCCTTGTGGGAGGCAATTGTCCCTCCTGGATTCCCCCTCCCCAGCACACAATAGATACTAGGAACTTGTTTGGACACAGCTACCAATTCATCCCAAGTACATGAAGAGAACAAGAGGAGCAACTACACCAACAGCTTCCTCTGATCAAGGAATCTAAGCATGACATATTTTTAAATTGATTTTAAAAACCCACCTCTTTTTAAAAATTTGTTCTAATTAGAAAAACAAAAAATCCACCTCTTACACCTACTCCCAAACTGATTACCTTTATAACCCACAGCCATGTATTATTTGCCCAGGACATTGTTTTAACTAACTTGGAATTTTCGTGCCCTTAACTGGACACACAAACACTCCAATTGCCATAGGCCACAAGACCTCCCCTTGCCTTATTCAACTGTTATCAGCTACCTGGCCTGTGACCAGTTTGTCACTGTATCTCAAGGCATACCCTAAGCCTGCTTATTCTTTTATTTTTAATTCTAATTTGTCGTATATGACAGCAGAATGCATTACAATTCATATTGCACATATAGAGCACATTTTTTCATATCTCTGGTTGTATACAAAGTATTAGACATCATTTGTGTCTTCATAGATATACTTAGGGTAATGATGAGCATGGGAGGATTAGACGAACTCTAGATAGGGCAAAGGGGTGGCAGGCGAAGGAAGGGGTCAGGGGGTAAAAAAGGTGGTGGAATGAGATGGACATTATTACCCTAAGCCTGCTTATTCTATCTAGGGCTGAGGGCTGCAGATGGAAAGGGCTGGAAGCCAGGAGACAGGGATCTCAGATCTGCATTGAGGAAGGCAGTTGTGTGCGTACGTAGTGTGCAGAACAGATAGCAAAAGGAGTTTGGTGGTGGTGACAGTGAGAAAGCTACTGCAAGGGTCCAAGCAGCAGTAAAGTGACAGTTTCAGTGAGGGGAAGCAGCAGGACTTCCACCTGCTGATGCTGGACACTCCAAACCCTTTGTCAGGCTGGGCTCATGGTAGAGGCAGAATTTTTCCTTGAAATCTCAATCCACCTGTTAGGGATGATTATGGTATAAGAGTTTGCAAACTCCAAGATTCATCAGAATCACCAGGAGGGCTTGTTAAAACCCAGACCTCTGGGATCCACTCCCAGAGCCTCTGATTCAGTTGCTAGAGGGGAGGGTAAGAATTTGTATTTCTAACAAGTTCTGATGATGCTAAGGGTGCTGGTTTGAGTGCCTGGTGGTTTGAGAATCACCAGGCTAGAGCAGCAGTTCTTAGCCCTAGTTATATAGTAGAACTGCTTTGGGACATTAAAAAAAAAAAAAAAAAGATGCCTAGGTCACACCACAGACTAAAATAATGTTTTAAAGGGTAAGAGTCAGGAATTGGCATTAAAAAAGAAAGAGGAGTGGGGAGGGGGAGGGAGAGGGGGAGAGGGAGGGGGAGGAAAAGGGAGAGAGGAAGGGGAGGGGGAGAGGGAGGGGAGAGGAGGGGGAGGGAGAGGAGGGAGGAGGAGGAGGAGAAACCTCCCCAGTAGATTATAAAGTTCCACTAAGACTGAAAACTACTAGGCCAGTAGTTCAATATTAGTTAATAGTTCAATACTACAATTGCACATAGAAAAATTTCTTATTTTGAACCAGGAGTTTCAGAAAAATATTTGGGAAATGATTGAAGATGGCTTCTTGCAAAGAAGAAAAATAGTCGTTGAGCTTAAGCATTGTGTTTCTGAGGTATCTGCTATCTTCTTCTTCTAATCAGACCCAAGTTGGTAATGACACTGATGGTTATTCAGGAAGATGGATGGGGGCAGGAGCTAAATTAGGGTGGGCATATTGTTGGCTTACATAATATTGCAACCTGGCTACCTTGATCAAGTCATCTAAATCCCTCTCAATTTTCTAGATGGGGAAATTGAGATCCTGAACCCGACTTTAGACCCAACCCCACTCTATTTCTAAATAAATGTTTGAGTTCAGCACACCAGTCAGTGATCATTAGAATCTCAAGCTAATGTCAAAACTAATGGAGACAACAGAACCGAAGGAACCACGGATCCTCTGCTAGTTGCTTCTATTCCTTAGGTCACATCCGCCATTTTTTAAAATACCCAACCAAATGGGCCAGGCTGCTCTGGGCCCATTGTTCTTCTAATGTATATGTGAGAGGGGGATTTTTTTTTTTTTTTCAGTACCAGAGATTGAACTCAGGGTTACTTAACCACTGAGCCATGTCCCGGCACTTTTTTATATTTTATTTAGAGACTAGGTTGCTAGGGCCTCACTAACTTGCTGAGGCTGGCTCTGAACTTGGATCCTCCTGCCTCAGCCTCCTGAGCCACTGGGATCACAGGCATGTGCCACCGTGCCCGGCAAGCAAGGGATTTTTATTAATTGCTGAATGGATCAGTGTCCTATGAACTAAGAGGACAAGGAACCTATAGGCTGCACAGCTCAAATCATAAGACTGATATTTTTTTTCTTTCCTTAAGGTCATGTCAGTAGAGTAGAAATCCCAAAGATGTGACCTGGAGGGTGGTGTGCTCCTGCCATCAGCTGTTACCCCACCCATGCTGGGAAGCACGTCTGAACGCGCTCAGATCAGGTTTCCTGTCCCCACTGGCTAGCCAAGAGTTTCTCTGGTACACACTTTTACATCTATTCATTCAGCGACTGTTGAGTTTGATCTCTCTCCTAGGGTTTCTCATGCTGGTATCATTAAAGTTTTAAAATGAGTGTGTTCTTATTGAGGAGAAAATCGCCATGAATTTACTGAGAGCTATGTACTTGGATGGCCCTGCTGTCACCCTGGTGTCCAGGCACCGTCCCTGTCATTCACCATGCTTGGCTCTGAGGGACTCTGGCTGATTCCCACATTAAATTTCCCAATCAAGAGTTAAGAGGTAACACTACAGTCACCTTTAAAGATACTAGAATATGAAAAGAAAATTTTAAAAAAGTGCAGAAAACTGGGGAGTTTGTGGATTGAATCAAAATGATGGTGTGATTCAACATCTTTCCTGCATTATTAATAAGGCACGGATCCCAGGCTGCTCAGACGACACCTCAGTGGGGCCCGAAACTCAGAAAGCTGAGCAGAAAAAGGAGAGATACAACATGTAGAACACAAAACCAACGACAGTGGTGAAGGGGCCAGAAATCTCGTTCCAGAAGCAAGGCAGGATAGAGACGTGAAGTTCTCCTGCCACCCTCTGGAGAGGTTCCAGGTAGGAGAGATTGGACACGTTCTCTATCAGTGCAAGGAATTCATCAGGGACCCAGAAGCAGATGCCATCGGAGACAGATTTTGTTTCAATTTTTTTTTTTAGAGAGAGAGAGAGAGAATTTTAATATTTATTTTTTAGTTTTCGGCAGACACAACTCTTTGTTGTATGTGGTGCTGAGGATCGAACCTGGGCCGCACGCATGCCAGGTGAGCGAGCTACCGCTTGAGCCACATCCCCAGCCCCTCAAATATTTCTTAATCTCAGAGCAGCCCTCAGGTTGGCCGGACTCCTGCCATGGCGTGGTGATGAGGTTACCTGGGTATCATATGGAAGATCACTGATCAGTGACACTGCAGAGATGGTTAAAGCACGAGGCAGAGAAGATGTGGTCTCCCAAAGACCTCTTACGTGTGAAATTAAAACTAAACCGGATCCATAACATCAACACAATAGTCAAAACATTTAAAAAAAAAAAAAAAACGAAATTTATAACACCACAAGACTTAAATGGAAATTTCAAGCGTCAGGGCCTTGTTCAATCCTAAGAAAAAGTAGCAAGTTAGAGAGTGAAAAGCCCATCTTCATCGTCCTGTCCACAGTGCATGTCATTGAGGGCATTTTTGCTTTCTCTAATTTGTTTGTCTAATCTGTGAAGAGAAGAAAATATGGTAAGGGAAAACAACACCAAGAGCAGGGAAACACACACACACACACACACACACACACACACTACAGATGCTGCTAAATTACCCTGCAACTGACCAAGACCATTAGAGGAAATTGCGCTTGGAGTCCCTCCTGTCCAAGCTTCTAGGTTTACAGATGGGAAAACCGAGACTGCAGGACATGAAGGGTGTTTGCCTAACTGTTACAAGAAAATTGAAACTTTCTTAGCAAAATAAAATATACGATCACGGTCTGTGCATTTATTTACCAAAAGGATCATCAAGTATGATGTTGGAAAGTCACATTGGGGAGCCTCTGTTTCCCAGCTTGTTGATGCTTATTAGTTAATAAACACTGAGTTCTCAATGCAATGAGTTAATGAAAGCAAGACCTTCATCAGCAACGTACACCAAACCTTTTCCTTTATTTCCCAAAAAAGCTATAGAACAAGTCAGATATATAAAATTCATTGGGCAGAGGAATGAATTCCCAAGAATAATATTCTGAGTGTTTTTTTTTTTCATTGTCCATCCTCCCAACTCTCCTCTCAACGAATTCCAATTTAACAAGATATTTTTAAAATCAATCACCCAGGGTTGAACAAAGTTCAAGCAGAGTAAAAGTGACACATCGCCTTCTTTCTTTTGCATGCTATACTTCTATTAATGCCACCTGCCTTTGTATTTCCATTTTTTTTAACATATATAGTATTAGCTGAGACAGAGGTTAATGTGAGCTAAATCCCCACAACCTTTCCACCTCTAAAGCCACATCTCTCCAGCGCTGTGTTTAATCAGAACACAAGCATGAGTCATTAAACCGCTGGGTAATATCTAATCATTTGTAACAGCTTGTATAATCATCACAACAATCAGTCATGCAAGATGAATTACCTCTTGTGTTTCTGCAAACAACTGGTTTTCGTGACTTTCCCTGAAAAGACAAGGGGGCAATGTGAGGAGGGGGGCTGTGCTAGAAGGAGTGGGATGTTGGAGAAAGCCCAGTGCTCCCTTCCAGAGAGCCCAAAGGAAGGCCTCCCAGACGGATGGCCAGGAAGCCACCTTTCCCCAGGTGGAGGCTTGCTATTTCCTGGGCCTAAGGAGGAGCCCTGAGTCACTCAGCTTTTCCCATGTGAGGGCAACCCCAGGGAGCGGCTTCATTGATGAGTCATCCGCGGGCCCAGAAGTAAAGTATTCATTTAGGTTTTTAAACACTTCTGTATGAGATCTACCGAGACTCTCCCCAAAACTGTAACTATGACTTTGTGTGACAGCTAATATGGCTGATGGGCTTCCATGAAGTTCTAAGTTTCCTTTTGTGGTGTTCACCTGGGACAGGTGTTGAAATACACAAATTTCACTATTGCCCAAACCAGCTGAGATGGCTGCTAGTCTCATCTGGTGACCGGCTGCCCTGAAACAATAATTTCTCTCCATTTTATAAGGGTATCAGTGTCTGTACTTTTTCAAGAAAACCAAAAACTCTTGTTTCTTGGCTTTTTGCAGTGTTTCAGTGTCTTTGTCTTTCTTTGGTGGGGTGGGGTCTGTGTTCAAGGTCATGGACCAGCTTGAAGATTTATTACAAAAAATGGACCCTGTTCCCTGAAAAATGCAGATTCTGGCATATGAACACTTTTGCAAATGATTTCCAGGTATTTGCATCTCCCCGTGAAGGACATTTGTAGCCCCTAGGTTAAGAAAGCCTGCTTTTAGGGAACTCAGCAGCCCAAGATCATTTATGGTTTTCTTCCTGGGGCCATCCTAGCTAAGGGTTTCTTCAGCCCTAAGACAGCAACAATAGTACCTACCACTTAAGGGAGTAAGGTAGATGGAACCACTAGCGTGTCAAGAGTCCTGGGTCAGCCAGGCACGGTGGTAAACACCTGTCATCCCAGCAGCTTGGGAGGCTGAGGCGGGAGGATCTCGAGTTCAAAGCCAGCCTCCGCAACAAGGAGGTGCTAAGCAACTCAGTGAGACCTTGTCTCTAAATAAAATACAAAATAGGGCTGGGGGTGTGGCTCAGTGATCGAGTGCCACTGAGATCAATCCCCAGTACCCCCGCCCCCCCCCCAAAAAAAAAAGAGTCCTGGGTCAGGAAGCACACAGAGTAAGTGTCCAATCAGTGAAGGTGCATATATTTATTTTTTTTTAATTTATTTATTTTTTTAGTAATGTAAACTCTACCAGGAGGACAGTCCACAAAGCCATTGGCACCTTATGGAGATGGGTTTACCTGTAACCTCCCTGGCTGGGATGGGGACTGTGATAAGAGATGAGCCTGTTTGAGGATGGAAGATAGGGACAGGATGCAGAAAGTGTCCACGGTGGGGTCCTGCTAGAGTCACCCTGCTCTGAAGGGCTCCTCCTCGCCCGTCCTGCCCAGCTTACCTCGCAGGAGAAACGTAGCCACCAACACCAACAGCACGAACCCCAGGCAGGAGGCGACCATCACCACCAGGTTGGTCTCGTGGTTCTGGGGAGACACAGGCAAAGCGGTGGATTGGCCCACTCATTCAGAATGCCCACACCAGAGGTCACATCCGCCCCCATAATGCCTTCCAATCTCCAGCTATTTGACCGCTTTCCACCCCGAACTACCCAATGTGTCTCGATGTCCAAATAAAGTCAGTCTTACAAGTTAGGTTTCTTAATTTTTTTTTTTTTTTTTTTTTTTTTTGCGTGTGAAAACCTGAAAGATTTTACTTATATCTCTGAATTTTCCTAAGTCTTGGACATGAGGCATAAGGGGCCGTGCGGCTCAGGGGTCGGAGGATGAAAAGTAGCCACGCTGGGTGCCGTGTCAAATCTCTTTCCCAGCCACTGCCTAACCCTGTGGGCCCCCCCGGGAGCCCGTGCAGTTCTTATCATGGCTGACTTGGGCTTCTAGAGAAATCAGGATTTCAGAGAAAATGAAGCTCAATTTCAAATTTTCTACTGCAGTGGTTCTCAAAGTGGAGTCAGGGAGCCCATGAGATCAGAATGATTCTTGGGGACATTATTTGCCATTTTCACTGTCTTTCTGTCATGAGTTTCCCAGAGGTCATGCGACCGGCAATGACATCATTCAAGGCTCTCCCTCACACAGGATGTGGAAAAGCAGGTGTGAGGCTCCCTCCAGTCTCCCATTAGGTTCGGAATTGTAAAAATGTAAAAATAATGCTATTTTTTCACTATTTTTTTTACTTGGTAACAATATTGCTAGTTATCATAAAACACATACTTTTTTCTTCTTTCTTTTCCTGTTTTTTTTTTTTTTTTTTTTTTGGTAGTACTGGGGATTTAACCCAGGAGCACTCTACTAATGAGCTATGTTCCCAACCCTTTTTTTAACTTTGAGACAGGGTCTCACTAATTAGCAGAGGCTGGCCTTGATCCTGTGGTCCTTCTGCCTCAGCCTCCCAAGTCACGGGGATTTCAGACGTGGGCCACGATGCCTGGCAAACATACACTATTTATCACCCACTGACCAGCCACACTCTCTATTTCCTTCCTCCCTTCCTGTCCCATTCTCCAACACACAGAATGCCCTAGGCTATGGGGACAGTGACGATAAAGACAGCAGATTGTCTCTGAGGAGACGTCCCTTTCCTTCACAGACATCTGTTCTGCCCGGACTTTTCACACAGAGTGACTTCAGTCATTTTTATAATAATAAAAATAAATGAAGGGAACCCTCAGAAATGAAGAGGAACGCTGGTGGCAGGTGTAGACTCTGTGGTATGTCAATAATC
Source organism: Marmota flaviventris (assembly GCF_047511675.1). Classification (NCBI taxonomy): domain Eukaryota; kingdom Metazoa; phylum Chordata; class Mammalia; order Rodentia; family Sciuridae; genus Marmota; species Marmota flaviventris. The sequence continues at coordinate 23,564,640 of NC_092502.1, read as the reverse complement.
CCGGGCCACACAGAAGGAGCTCGTAATGATTTTGTGTGTTTTTATATATTGTTTTTGTTTCTCTTTCAGAACATCTGCACTTGTAGAAGAGGCAATCAATATTATGTCTGCCCCGAGTACAAGTCTACAAATTATCTGAGTATTCTGTAATAGTTGCAATGCATTTTTCCCCCCTGAGCAATTTTCTGCTCTCCCTAGTTCATCTATGCAAACCTCTACTGTGGGTTTTTAAAATCTAAGTCAGATACTTCACATACTTCACAGGTCTTTTACCTCTTTTGATTTACTTTGCGTGGGACTTGTCATCTCGGATGCTGGGAAGGAAAGCAGAGAGAAATGGTTATATGTTTCCTATGGGAGAATAAAAAAACTACCTCCTGAAATAGTTCTTTCAAGGCCGTCTGGAATTTCAGCTGATCTGTTTAATGCTTTGATACCATCTTTCCTTTTTTCTATAATTGACTTAGGCATATCTGTTTGGACATGGTTCTAATTGGAAATTCATCTGCTCTCCAACATCATCCCCGAGGAACATCCCCATTGCAGAGGTAGGAATGAGACTCTCGGCTCTTAAGTTTTCGATAGACCCCCGCAGTGCCTTCAGGATCTTTTCCAGCATGAAAATCTGTCAGTCTTTCAGTTAACCCGTATTTATGGGGCATGTATCACAGGCTGCACACGGTACTGGCCACACCTTACACCTCATAGGTACAACTCACTGCAGAAAACTAAATTTAATAAAAATGGAGCCAGGCCCCAGATCGCAACATTCTGGAGAACAACGAACCACATATACAACAATGGTCCCGTGAGATAACAGAGTCAAAACATCTCCATAATCTAGTGATGTCCTAGGTGTCATAATGTCACAATGCAATGTGTTACATACCTGCAGTGACACTGGTGTGAACAAACCTTCCACACTGCCAGTCATATGAAAGGGTAGACATTTAATTATGTACGGTATATGATACCTGCCAACCCGTGCCTGTTATTGGCTTGTGTATTTGCTATAATAGAGCTTTATTGTTATTTTAGAGTGTATTCCTTCTGCTTAAAAAAAAAAAAAGTCTACTATAAAACAGCATGCATGCCCTGTGACCCTCGCAGCCTTGTGACAGCTCGTGTTCCCCATGTCTCTCCACTGCGTGATTTTCTCCTGTGCTCGACTTGATGTTTTTCCTTTGTGATAAGTCAGAAGCAATAGGCTGTGCCACACACATCAGGGCCACATAGCCTAGGCTGTACCCTGCAGTTTTATGTAGGCTACACTCAACAAAATCCCCTAATGATGCATTTCTCAGAAGGGTCTTCATCATCATGTGACACAAGGCTGTTATATAAGTAGTTGAGAAGATTATCAATTGCAACTGTGAAATTCTGTGAAGAAACTGCATTGGCTATCGGGGTGTGTCTAGGATGGCAGGCTTGTTCTGAAGGGCCAAGAAAGCGTTCATGTGAAGGTCAGGCTTCTCCTGAAATGTGGAGTTAATTACTCATAACTAACGGCTGAGTGACAAGGGAACTTTACTGAGAACCTACCCAGTGCCAAGAACCATTCCAGGCACTAGGAATACTGAGGTGTATAAGGCACAGCCCCTGCGACCATCAAGAAATCACAGCACATTGGAGAAGAGGGGTCAAAAGATTATTTCAGCCTCCCAGACCAAGGTGGTAATGTGGCACATGGCTCAACGTGGCATTCAGTGAAGGTCTTGTTTGGATGGGGCTCCACGAGTCCCTTCTGCCTGTTCAATGCTGGGACCCTAATGCTGCCTGTCACATACTTTGGTGCTCACTAGATGCTTATCGAATGAATAATCCTTAAGCATAGTTAAGGCTGTGTAAGAATTAACCAGGCAGGGAATAGTGACCCAGGCACTCCCTGGTCGCAATGGTGACAGGGAAGTTACAGAAGCAAGAAGCAACATGGTGCCCTGTCTGTTGGTGAGCTGTTGTGGGCAATACCAGGGGCCAGAGTGGCAGCGGAGAAGAAGGGTGGGCAGAAACAGTCCAGGAGGGTACTGCTGGGAAGTCTCCCTGAGTCTAAGGTAGGGAGAAACCACAGAAATGTTTTGGTAGGATAGGATCCAAGGCAGGGATAAGGGACCAACCCAGCCAAGAATTTTTTTCCAGGTTTGAAGTTCAGAGCTCGTAGAAATGAAGGGCAACAGACAGATATCAGAACTGTTCAGTAGGGAGATGACAGGATATGGAGACCGAATGTGGGGTAAGAAAAAGGTTAGAGTCTTCATTTACTCCCAATTCCTACTTGAGTCACGAAGGTACTACATTAAAGGTCAGCCAAGACGGGGAACAGGGACAAGAAAGCAGAAGTGCAAGTCTAGGAGAGAGAGGGGTGGAGATCAGGGAGGCCAAGGAGCTTAAGGTACCCCTGGGACACACACACACACAAGCACTACCTGCCTAACAAGCAATTGATGTGTTTGAATGAAATTTTGGAAGAGTGCATTTGGAGATACTGATCTGGGAGTCATCAGTATCTAAGGAGCTGTTAAAATCCTCAGAGTGAATAAGAAATCTAAGAGCAGCCTGTCCAGAGAGAAGAGCAGGAAATGTGGGAATCATCAGCATTAAAATGTGGGCAGAGGAGGTGGAGGAGGGAAAAACCAACAAACAGAGAAAACAGTCAGAGAGATCAGAAAGAGATGTGTTGGACAGCAGAGCAGGGGGAAAGAGCTCCAGGAGGACACAAAATCACATCTACAATAAAACCATGAAACAGAAGCCGAATGTAAAAACCACAGAGAGAGAGAGAGAGAGAGAGAGAGAGAGAGAGACCCTGGATAGAGTAGACTCTAGGCTAATAGTTGCTGAGATGGATCATTAAATCCACCACCCCGTTCCAAGCTTACTTGCAGTTAAGGCTAAAGAAGAAATGTGCTGGCTTGTGTAGGGCTCATAATTGGTACCAGAGAGCTTATTTGTTGTTCAGGGAAAGCGACTTGTCGAATGCCTAGGAGCATCAAAACCCAAGGAGGAAATTTAGCGTGTTTTCATATCCTACAACTAAGTTATTGTTGTTTTTCTCTCTGCTATTATCCCCTGGAGCTGGAAATTGCAGGTAAGAATTCAAAACTCCTACTCCTGTTCTGTCAAAAGCCGTTGCATTGTAATCACTTGTGATGGATAAACCAGAAATTGAAACCATCAAAGAGAAAAGCCAGCCTGGGTCAGTTTTATCAAATCTAATCTGTGTTTTAAATTGCAATTGCCTAATGGGAGAGACATTTTGCAAACACTAACACTGCTGCAGGATACCAAAGAGCACATTTTTTTCCACTTCTTCTTTGGAGCAGGCTAAAAAGCCTAGAAGGAAAGCTCGCCAGGGGCTACAGCATTGTATGCAGAACAGCAAGAGAAATCCCAGTCAGTGAGAAAAGGAGCCATGCTGGTGGGCAGGGATGGGGACTAAGCAAATTGAGACCCTGTCTTCCCTGATGGCTGTGTCTCCTCATCCTCAGATTCTCCAAGCTCTGGGCTCTCATACAGAACAATCAGACAAAGACAGAAAACTCCGGGAAGTTTCTAGAAAGCAGTTCTGAGCGGGGCATTATAGTGGGTTGAACAATATCCCCAAACCATGTCCACCTAGAACCTCAGACTGTGACCTTCTTGGGGAATAGCCTTTGCCCTCCTACCTCTCTCGCTATTGCAAAATCACCACAAAGTGAACCACAGACCTAAATGTAAGATCTGAAATTGTGAAACTACCGGAAGAAAATAGAGGAAATGCTTCAGGATATTGGAATAGGCAAAGATTTTTTTTTTTTATAGGGCCCTCAAATCACAGGCAACAAAAGCAAAACTTGAAAATCAGAATCACAGCAAACTAAAATGCTTCTGAACAGCACAGGAGAAGATCTACAGCTAGGAGACAACCTTGAGAATGGAGAAAAGATTTGTCAACTGTTCAGTTGACAAGGGATTAATATTCAGAATAAATGTGGAACTTGAACTCAAGCATCTCAATGGCAAAAAAAAAAAAAAAAACTGATTTAAAAACGAGCAAGTCATCTAAAGAGACATTTCTTCAAGAAGATATTCATATGATCATCAGGTATAAGAAAAATGCTTATCACTAATCATCAAGGAAACACAGACCAAAACCACAAAGCCAAAATCACCTTACTCTAGCTAGGCTATAATTGGAGAGACAAAAAAAAAAATGTTGGTGGATAAGGATTTGGATAAAGGATAACAACAGTACAACCATTATGGAAAACAGTATGGGGTTTCCTCAAAAAACTAAGTATAGTATGGCAATATGTAAATCAATGGATGTGTAACTGATGTGATTCTGCAATCTGTATATGGGGTAAAAATGGGAGTTCATAACCCACTTGAATCAAAGTGTGAAATATGATATATCAAGAAATATGTAATGTTTTGAACAACCAACAATAAAAACTTAAAAAAAAAACTAAGTATAGAACAACCATATGATCCAGAAATCTCACTGTTGAGTGTATATTCAAAGGAAATGAAATCAGTATTTCAAAGAGATGGTTGCACTCCCATGTTTAATGCAGCACCTTTCATAATATCCAAGATATGGAATCAACAAGTTATCGACAAACAGATGAACAGATAAAGAAAATGGGATATGTATACAATATATAAAGGAATATTACATAGTCATAAAAAAGAATGAAATCCTGTCATTTGCAGCAACGTAGAACTGGATGACAATATATTAAGTGAAATGAGTCAACCACAGCAAGAAAACACTGCATGTTGTCACTCCTATATGGAAGTTCAATATGTTGATCTTGGAGAAGTTGAGCATAGAATAGTGGTTACCAGTGACACTGGGAAAGCTCAGGGGGAAGGGAGAATGAAAAGTTGGTTAATGGTTACAGAGGAAAGTGGGTAGAACAGATAACTTCTGATGTTCTCCAGTAGAATAGGGTAACTGTGGTTGATAACAAGTAATTGTATATTTCATAATAGCCATTAGGATTTTTGATGTTCCAAATAAATGTTTGAGGTGATGAACATACCAGTTACCCTGATCTGACCAGCACACACTGTATCCATGTATTGAAATATCACAAGGTACCCCACAGATAGGTAGCATTATTAGGTGTTATTTAAAAATTTTGAAAATCTTTTAAAGAAAAACTTTTTCTGAGCTTATACATTCACCAAAACCTCTGATTAATATTAGATTTCCCTTTAGGGCAAGCATTTATTTAAATGAAAAACACTAAAATAGGGATTTCTTGGTAGTTAGAATTCTTGCTATAAACTAGTGAAGTGGTCTCTTGATTTCTTGGTAGGCAAGGGTACTTGACAAAATGGAATTCCTGTAACAACCCGGATTTTAGAGGACTTCCAAGTCCTGCCATGTAACCTCTCTTATTTTGGCATCCAGGGACCCTCTCCACCATCAGTAAGTGCTTATCCCATGCTTGCTAGCTGGGTGACCATGGCCAGGACACTTCCCCTCTCTGAGCTATACAGCCTTCATCTGAAAATGCTGACATTTTACCATCTGATCTCCTATGTCTTTTTCACCTTTATAATTCTGGAGGTCTTATTACAAAGAAATCTGAATGACCTGAGGAAGTTATCTTTGCATACTAATCTTTTAAAAGGATGTAGTATTATAGTTAGCATAAGGAATGAATGTGTGGATACTTAAAAGTATATACAGAAACACACGCATACCTCTTGCTCCCCAAAGAAAACTAAAAAAGAAACACTAAAACAAATACATCTGACTTTGAATGGTAAGATTATAGACAATTAAAAATCTGTTATCAGGGATTATGGCTCAGAGGGAGAGCACTTGCCTCGAATGTGTGAGGCACTGGGTTCGATCCTCAGCCCCACATAAAAAATAAAATAAAGATATTATGTCCACCTATAACTAAAAAAAAATTTAAATCTGTTCTCATTAGTATATCTGCATAACTTCTAAATATTCTCAAATAGTTAGAAAAATTTAGCAGTAAAACACTCTTCATATCATGTGTGAATCATTGGGAATTCTCCAAGATGTCTGAGTCAAGAACAAACTCGGAGGCTGTGTTATTTCTCTGAAGCAGCACCGCGGTGACCTTCTAAGTGAAACTTTGAAGAGAGCTGTTTGAAACCCAGCAGCCCACAGCCAATCAAGGGTTGGAGAGGTGCTAATAGAAAAGTACATGCCCCTGGATCTAACAGCACCAATAAAGAATGATGCCCAATAGAAGTTGATTGATTGATGTTGTTTTTATAGATAAAAAATTTTAAATGAGTATCTATAAAAACTGATAAAATCTGAGTAGGGTTAATAACTAGTCAATTGAACTGTGCCCATGTCAGGTTCCTGGTTCGGACAATGTATATACGACATTACCACTGGGGGATGCTGCAGAAATGCCTAGGGCATCTCTCCGGGCTGTTTTTGCAATTACTTGTGAATCTAACATTATTTGAAAATAAAAAGTTTTTAAGGAAGGTGGACATGATCAAAGCAGGATATACTCATGTAGGGAAACGTTGCAGTCAAACCCATTAGTTTTTACAATTAATACATGGTAATAAAAATGACAAAAGTTTTTTTTTAATTGTTTTAAGAAATATTCCATATCATTTAGTCTAATCCATGCAGGATATAGTAGCTTTGCAGAAAAGATTTGTTGAATAAAATTTAAAGTGAGTTTAAAAGAACTCAGAATGTGGACTGGGGCTGTAGCTCAGTGGCACAGGGCTTGCCTAGCATGTGTGAGGCACTGGATTCGATCCTCACCACCACACAAACATAAACAAATGAAATGAAGGCTGACTGTCCATCTACATCTACCAAAAAAATTTTTTAAAAGAGAACATAGGATAATTTTGTAAAAGAAAGAGAAGGAGGAATAGAAAGAGGAAAGAAAAAATTTGTAAAAAATAATAAAACATATTATTATGTTTTATTATTGTTGCGTGATTATCTCTTGCTCATAGAGAGGAGAACACATATGAACTTTCATTTGATGATGTTTTAACCTTTTTGTTTTTTCACAAGAGAATGTATTTATTCTGTAACCTGCAAAGTCAATAAATTTTAAGCAAGAAAACTGTGGCACTAAGAACCGCACTTTGACCATCTAAGGACATAAAACCTAATAGGGTAGGAAGCTGCATTCAGAAGCTGTTCTGCAAGAGCCCTGGGAAAAAGCTGAGCGTCCACCCATCCTTTCCAAGGAACCCTCCTGAGTCTGCATGATGTAGATCAAGGGTTTGCAAAATATGACGTGAGGGTCAAGGCCAGTTCATGGAGGGTTTCTGTACAGTCCACAAACCAAGGATTGTTTCCATATTTTTAAAGAGTTGAGGGGAAAGCAAAGAGAAGAATTACTATTCAAAATTCAGATTCCTGTACCCCTAAGTTCTATGGACACACGGTGGCACCCATTTATTTCCATATTGGCTATGACTGCTTCTGCACTCTGGTGTCAGAGCTGAGTGGCTGCAACCCAGATGAGACTGTGGCCCACAGGCCTCAATGTACCTTTTGGCCCTGTACAGAAAAAGTTTGTTGGTCCCTGGCATGGTGAGCCTACTGGTGCATAAACAACCCAGTGGAGTCAGGAAATTAAATGCATCCTATCTGAACACAGTTTTAATATGAAGAGCCTTCCAATGAGACCCTCAGGTGATGACAGACTTCTCCTTCCACATGATTCTGCCTCAGGTGGGAGAACCCACAATCTCACTCAGCAAAGACCATGTGCTCTGTGCCATTCTGAGCTGGCATCGACATTTTACATTCAAAAGTCCTTTAAGAATCCACTTTAAATATCATCCCTGCTCCCATTCCATTAGTAATAATTTGCTTTAAATTACTAGACTCCTGCCAGAATCAGTTTATTGAACACTGGGTGCCTGGCACAGTGGCAAGCCCTTTATGTAAATCATCACATTTGTTGCTTACAAAAACCATTTTATAGACATGCAAACTAAAGTTGAAAGAAATTACCTCCTTTACTTCCTATTTATTTATTTTGTTGAATCACTTGCCCAAGATAACTCAGACGATAAAGGGACAATAATAGGAAATTTGAACCCAAATCTGAATGACTCAAAACAAGACTTGATTACAGCCACTCTGGGAGAAAAGAAAGAGTGCATTAAAATCCAGTTTGAAAACAGAAACTCTCCAATGAGAGAAATTCTAGCCAGAAATCAATGAGAAATAACTGCACTTCGTCTTCTCAGTGGGCACATTTTAACACTCTTGATAGACCCCGCGACTCATGTGGATACACTTCCCAAACAAAATTAGTTCTGAAATAAGTCAATTCAACCATACAATCTTAACGCAATCCTAGGATTCTGAAAGTGACAACTGCAGGCCTTCTGAGAAGTTTCTTTTCTTTCGTGAGGAACCCCTGGCCTATGCTGCCCTCTCTGGATCACTGGAGGTATGGTTTTAAGAAATCCAGAGAAAGCAAAGAGATCCCCAAAAAATGGCAATTTGAATATTTTAGAATTGGGAGGAATTCAAAATTACCTCCTTGGCTTCCTATCTATCAATCTATGTATCTATCTATTTATTTACTTATTTAGTCAAGGGAGAAATTGAAATCGAGAAAGAGAAGTTTATTTGCTCAAGTCTTCACAGTAGTGAGTTCCAAGGAACGTGACAAGAACCTGTGTTTGCTGACTTCTACACACTATTCTTATTTGCTGACCTTGCCGGTCAGCACTAACAGACATGGGACTTCAGAACTCCCCTGAAAAAAGTGGAAACACCCGTTTACTGAACTCACATATATATTTTTTTCAAATCTGGAAGCCTCTATAAGGAATGAGCCAAAAGAACACAATACATATACACTTTAATTAATAAACCAAAGGGAAGAACATTCAGGAGTCGGGGGTTCCTTAGCTACCAGAGCAAAAGTGGGTGTGGGCCTCTTTTTTTGTTGAAAGGGAACAGAGAGAAAATTGTGTTGATACCTGAAGAGGATCATAGAGAGGAAGGAATGCTGAGATGCTGTCACATTTCACACAAGAGAGGTAAACAGGAGAGAAACAGAAACTATAGAACAAGAGACACCGAGGTTGGAAAACTGCTTCCACCCTCCATGCTCCTGAGATAGCCCAGCAGCAAAATCTCATCACCAGAGGGCCCGGCTCAGGCTCCTCTCTTGGGTACCAATCTAAGGGTGTCAGCAAAGCAAAGATAAGACCCCTCCATTCTCACCTGTTCCCTCTGACACCCCTCTGAGGGCAATATCTGGCATTCTGTTATAACCAGACCAGCTGATCAGTAACTCCAGACTCAGGGCTAAGTGTTCTACCAAGCAGCCTTGGAATTATTGATAGTACCAACAACAATAATGCAGCTAAGAATTGACTACAAGCCAAACAACAGCTCAAGGTATTTTCCATGTTTGACATCAGTTAATCCTCAGAAAATGCCGTGCAGTGGGCATGGTTATTGTCCTTGTCTTACAGTGGGAAACTTTTGCAGCCCTGAAAGGTTAGGCAACTTGCTAAGGTCACGTGGCTAGGAAGGGACAGAGCAAATCTCAGAGCCAAGATTATCTACCTGCAGAGCTCAAGCCCTTATCCTCTGGGTTTGATGGACTTTGTAAATTGTGGGAAGAGCCCACAGAAACCTTGCTCTGCAAAGATTTGTTCTGGAAACTGAATACAATAATAAGCAATCCATTTAGAATGAAACCCCAGTCAGCTGCCATCTATATGGGTACAGTTTTAGGGAAGGAGATCCTAATGCACATTGACATCAATGATTATTATGAGCACAACGGAAGCATCAGAAGGACATGAAGCATATGTTGTTTCCACTGAGCTTCAAAATGATTCTATGAGTTAAGTAAACTTGGAAAGAATGATTGAAAGAGGAAGAAACTGAAGTTCTGAGAGGTCCCAGGCCATGCCCAAGGTTGCACAGCTAATGATGATTGCTAGTAAATGACACAGCAATGACATCTGATTACAGATTCCACTTCTTTCCTTCTTTCCGAGCATGCAGGGCTCAACACACCTACCACCCGCATGTGGCATGCTCTTGCCAAGGGCATTTTTGTCTTTATTAATAGATTTATTCCCAGTGAGGAGAACAGAGGTCTTATCACTGAGGACCCATGGACCCTGCACCCCTGTGAAATCAGAACTTTCTCTAAGAGCCTGGAAGCCCCTCCCTGGATCAAAAATAGGGGGACATTTGTCCCTGCAGAGAGGTCACATTCCAGCATTGGTCCGGCTCTGTGTTCTGTTTCAATGCCTCAAACTTAACTTCTTTTCCCCTCTGTGTTTGACTTGCCAGACAACTCCTGAAGCTTGACAACTGTCTTTGATCTTATTTGGCTGACCTTTCTGAAGGTGAGCTGCTAGATGCTAGAATTACATGGATTCAATTCCAACTTTATTAATAAAAAATACCATTTGTGCGGCGGATAGGATATAATGGGACTGTGAGAAGAATCGTGAGCATCCACTGTCTGTCCTTCTGCTTTATCCCCCGGAATGTCAGCCTACCAACCGATTCAAGTCTGTGAGCAGCACCGGGAATAAGAGATAAAACAGATCTGCTAATGCCTCTCGGAAGACGTGGACTTTGAAATCAACAGCATCCAATTTCTCGCTTCTAACGATGGCATTCGTGAGCAAACCTGAGCTCTACCTTGTTCTCTGCTCCCCTCTGTTCCTTATGCTGAGCTTGGACTGAGAAATGACAATTCCTCTTATAACTTCTTTATGCCCTTGATCAACTAAAGACCAAGAAAAGTATCTAGTTCCAACAGGGCTCCCTTTTATCTAATGAAACAATGCAGAATGGGGGAAACAGCTCTCATTTGGGAACCAGGAGAGTCTCACCCAAGGGGCTGGTCCCTCCTTCTCTTTGAGCTTTTCAAATACATTGGTGCCTCAGTTTCCTCCTCTGTAAAATAAGCAGACTGTACTGTACTTCCTTCTCAGAACTGCAGCTGGGATGGCTTAGAAAGAATCTCAGAGGAAATTTCTACACATACAGTTGCTTGGCCAATCTCATGGGGTTCTTATGTGGCAAGTCCTGGCTTCAGCAGAGTGATCTATATTTTCACAAAGCTCCCGTGACCCCGCCCAAGGCCTGGTCTGATATTTATAGATTGCATGGACTCTAAGCGCTAGCTCCTCAGCCTCCTCCTCTTAACTCTAACTTCTCTTGCACTTCTTCTTTGAGGCCCCCCTGCCACAGTGCACAGCATTGAGGATTTCCTTGCAGACAGCTACACCCTCCCTAACCCTTGACAGCTTCCTCTGACCCTGTGCCCTCTGGATCCCATCTTGTTTTTGATATCTACCTCCTTACTGGCTTTTCTTATCCCACCACTTTCTCCCTAGTGTTCCTTCAACAGGGCAGGAGGAGAGGGGACCCTCCTCTGCACCTCTTCATCTCTCCCTTCACCTCCCAATATCTTTAGGTGACCCTGCAGGAGCTTCCCTCATCCCCCCTTTGCTGATGACACAATGAAGTGTTTAAGGGGCCAGGTTCAAGAGCCCAAGAGACCCATAGCTCAAACTCTGGTACGTTCCTTAGTCTCTCCAAATGTTTCTTCTTCTTGGACAGAATACTAGACTCTTCCTCACAGGTCTAGACAATGCTTCAGAAGGACACCCTGTATCCAGAGCACTGAGCCCAGCCCTGGAACATAATAAGCACTCAATTAAGTGTAATTAGCAATAATTATATCTTTGAACCATCCCTCCTGAGGTCACACACAAGAAATCAGGGCAGACTGGCAAGTTCTTAGCATTTACTCTGTGCATCATCACAGTAAGTATTTTGATAAGGTAAGTGCCAATGATGAAAGGCACCCCCCTCCACCCTGGCATCAGGAGTCAGCCCAGACCCACACTTCTAACTGCCCACTAGCCATTTCTCAGAGGCATGTCAATCAATCGGAAGATCTTCCCCACAAAGTCCGCTCTTCCTCTGCACTTCCCTTACCAGTTAACCCATCCCACCAGCCCAATCTCCCAAGTGGCTTCCTTCTTTCTTTTGTGACCAAGTCCTCTGACTCCTGAGTCCTAAGTGATTGGCGCGTCCTTCTCTACCATTGCTGCCACCAGCATTCGGGTCCAGACATTCCTCTCTTACTTGAAATACTCTAGGAGCCCACTGGGTAGCCTGCCTGCCTCCAGGCTTGCTCCTCTAACACATCTGCTACACTCCTGCCAGAGCATTTGTCCCCAAGACAGAGCTGGAAATGGCATTCCCTACTCAGAAGTCATGAATGGTTCCTCTGAAGGAATCTAGAATGAATGAAATCTAAATTCTTCAATCCGCCATTCAAGTCCCTAAGAATCTAGCCAGAGCTTCCTGTCTCCGTTAGCTCAAACTGGACTTGAAACCATCTCCAGAGAGTTCACGCTCTTGTCAATCTTCCCTGTGTTTGCTCAAGCTGGTCTCCCTGCCCTTAGGTGACCCTGCAGGAGCTTCCGTCATCCCCCATCAATGAAATGATCTCCTCTTGGAAGAACCAATGCAAAGAACATTGAGTAAAACCATCCCTGACCTTGGCTCTCTTTTCCAAGACAGCATCCATCTCTCACTTCTTCCGGCCCCAGTGAACTTTTCACGTCTCTGTCTCAAAACATGAAGCCCCATGACAACTTGCTCCCCACACACCTGTCTCCACCAGTAAAATGTTGGGCCCTTTCCCACCCCTTCCCACGGTCCAGAAGCTCCTGGTTTTTATGTCCTGTGCCACATACAGAGTAGCAAGTAAAGATCATGTTACCCTTTTCCATGTGTCTAAACCAAACGCCAGACTACAAGAGAAAGATAAGAAAGTTCCATCTCCAGCGACGGTTTTCCTCTGACAATCCTTTGACTCCATGGAGAGGCCAGCTTGCTTTGGACAGTGAAGCTTGTGCTAGCTTTCAAAGAACACACAGTAATAGGAAAAAATGTTCCCCAAAGCATCCTTACCCCACTCTGCAATCATGCCTGTCCCTGGAACTAAAAATGACAAATAAATAAACAACCACAAGAAGCTACTGCCAAAAATCACAAGCAAAGAAAAAGAAAAATGTTACATTATCAGAGCTACACTATTGCTTCCAATTTTACTAGATTTACACTAAAGTTCTCATGTGCATTTGGGTGCATTAATGTTTTTTTTTTTTTAAGAGCTTAATGGTTATTAAACAGAGTAGCTGGGTTCATCCTGACAAACTCATACATGCATGGAAATAGATTTAAGTTCATGACCCCGCCTTTCCCTTCCCCTTTTCCCTTCCTCCTCCCGCTTCTCCTTCCTCTACTCTACTAGACTTTCTTTCATTCATCTATTAATTAGTGTTTAATTGGTTCTTTATGTAATCTTATCCTTCCTTCACCTTTTCCCTTCCTGTACTCTTAGCTTCTGCATATGAGAAAAAAAAACAACATTTGACCTTTGAGTTTCTGAGTATGGCTAATTTCACTTAGAATGATATTCTCCATTTCCATCCATTTACCAGAAAATGCCATAAATTCATTCTTTCTAATGAACTCCATGGTGTCTGTGTGTGTGTGTGTGTGTGTGTGTATCACAATTTCTTAATCCATTCATCTTTCGATGGGCATCTGGACTGACTCCATAATTTAGTTATTGTGAATTGTGCTGCTGTAAACGTTGATGTGGGGACTGGGGTAGTGGCTCAGTGGTAGAGCGCTTGCCTAGCATGTATGAGGCACTGGGTTTGATTCTCAGCACTGCATATAAATAAACAACAACAAAAAAAGGTCCATTGATAACTTAAAAAATATTTAAAAAACAAAACATTGATATGGCTGTGTCACTGTAGTTTGCCTCTTTTATATCTTTGGGGAAAGTACCCAGGAGTGAGATAGCTGGGTCATATGGGGGTTCCATCCCTAGTTTTTTAAGGAATCTCCAAACTGCTTTCCAGAGTGACTGTACTAATGTACATCCCACCAACAATGTACAAGTGTTCCTTTCTCCCCACAACCTCACCAGCACTGTTGTTTGTATTCTTGTTCCTTGCCGCTCTGACTAGAGCAAGATGGAATCTTGTTGTAGATTTGACTTGCATTTTTCAGGTGCATTAAATTTGAATTAGTCTACCATTTTGACTTCATGTTGGTGATTGGTATAATGATCCATTGAGAAGCTGAGAAAAAAAGTGAATCCTAATACTTTAGGAGTGAATATAAAATTTCCTTGTCTCAAGGGAGCTCTGTTGAGAGATAACGCCTGCCAGTCCTGGGACAAAGGCTGTTCATGCACAAGATCAGGAGAGCTGGCTCTGGTGGCAGATCTCTTCCCAACTCATTGAAAGGCCTCTCTCAAATCACTGGTCTTCTTGGTGCCTCAGTTTCCCCAGTATTCCACACAACACTTCCCCCTATACCCACCTCTCACTCTAGGAGTTCATAGACTCATGATCAGTATCCCTGAATCCTGGCTATGAGTCCCAGCTTTGCTTCTGTCTAGCTGTGTGATCTTGGATAAGTCACTGCATCTCTGAGCTCCATTTCTATGCAGTTAGAGAGTGGAGGTGAGGATGTCAGTCCTGGGTAGAGTTTCTCTTGATGCAGACCAAAGACTTTATAACTGGAGGGGAGGTCATTAAACTAGAAGATGTGGACACAGAGTGGCCTTATAACATGAAAAACATGAATCTGGAAGCCCTTGAATGGCAAGCTAGATCACGGCTCCTTTCCAGATAGAACTTGATTTTTCAAGTCTAAATTACAAAGTGGAACCTCTATAGATTGAACAAAACTGAGCATAGATTAAGAAAGACAAAACAATGAAGGGAGAGTAAAGACGTCTACCCGCAGCAATAAAGCCAGTAATGGCCAGTTCCGCAGAGCATCCTAAAAAGGAGTCAGTGGAAAACGTTCAGAATCTCACATTTACTCTTTTCATAGAGAATTACTACTATACGATTTTTAAAGATTTTATAACTTCCTCAAGTTCATAATTTTGTCACTCAGGGGCTATTTCCCCAGTGTAATTAGTAATTTAAAAAATAATAAAAACGACAAAGTGTCTATGAATGTATCAGGAATAGCAAGTCAGTGGACATCGGATACTAACGTCCTCTTATTATCCTTCTGGATTAACCTAACAAGGAAGGTGTGTGAGGGGGACTAGCAGCAGAAATGTAAAGAAAGGACACAGGAATCCTTCATGATGACAGTCATTTACCAGCTAATGGTTATACACACATGCATTTCCTCACCTAACCATCTCTTAAAAGTCCTTTATTACTATCCTCATTGTACAGTTTGAGGAAACTGAGATTTCAGAAAGGACAGAGCAAGAAGGGGAACAAACAAAAATCACCACAAAAGGGCGATGTACTCATGAGCATTCGGGTCCTCTTAAACCCCAGCCAAGGCCACCCAGAGACCAGGAGGAGGACTTGAAAGAAAGGACTGGAGATATTGAAGCCATTAAAGTGAGCCTGAGATACAATCAGCAGGGGACTTAATCCCAGTCCACTCTATTTCCTCTGGCTTTGGAGTCCATAAATAATGGTGATCGAGGCTTTGGGGAACAATTTGGGACAACTGCACGTACTTCTGCTTCCCAGAAATAAATGAAATGAATCCTCTTAGAGGGTTAAGAGTTTGCATGCTCCTGCTAGACTTCTAAGAGGGAGAAAACAATCTTCGTAAGATCTTCATCAGAGTTTTCATTTGTGGGTGTTTGTGTTTGTAACTGAATTATGGTTTCTAACCATTCGGGAAACTGCAGAAATTTTGGAGAATCCCATGAAAGTTCTGAGCTTTTCCACAGAAAACAGTGTACACACAAACACATAAAAGTCTACATATAATTTCAGGGGATTTATGCTCCCCATCTCCACCCAAAGTTTATCCACAGACAATCCTCATTTAAGGACATAGTTTAAAATTGGACATAGTGGGCTGGGGTTGTGGCTCAGTGGTAAAGTGCTTGCCTAGCATGTGTGAGACACTGGGATAGGTCCTCAGCACAACATTAAAAAAATAAAGTTATTTTTAAAAATGGACATAGTTTAAAATCCCTGAATCTGGGGTGTGACTGACTCTCTCTCTCTCTCTCTCTCTCTCTGGCTATGTGATCTGCGGCAAGTGGCTCCACATCTCTGAGCTCCATTTCTAAGTATCCATACAGTGGAGGGAAGAATTGCTACTCTGAGGAATGCTAAGGATTTAAACTAGCCCTCAACCATAGAAGCCTTACTATCCGAAAACAAATTGTGAAGAAATGGGGAGGGAATTAGAGACAATTAGCCAGGATGAGGACCCAGAGACGTGCAGTCCCTCTAAATTGGGTTAAAGCATTTTCGCTAAAACAAAGAAGAACCCTTATTCTATAAGAAGCTCCAAAGGGGAGATCAGAAGGAAGCAGCATAGGATTGTCAGAGTAGCCTTAGAGTCGGAAAGACATGGGTTAAATAGAGGCTTGCCATCAACTAGACAAGTTATTCATCTCCGTGGACTCTAAAACAGAGGGGATAACTCTACCTACCTCATGGAATTCATGAAAAATAAGAGATAATACAAATAAAATGTACAGTGGGGGAAAAGGGCCTCAAAAAGCATCGGCTTCTTTAATAAATTATCTTATCTTCTCCATTTCTTTACCTGTAAAATGAGGATCATAGCTGTACCTGCTGGATGATCACTGTGAGGTTTAAGTAAGAACATGGACATAAAAACTTTTCAATCATCACCTAATATACAGTGAAGTCCTCAATAGGTGGTGACTGCAGTTATACTGTGTTTCATTGTAATAAAAAATGGGAAGAATAGGGTAATAAATGAAAAAAACATGACCTTTTATTTCAGACTGGAAGCCCAGGTAAGTCAAGTCATATTTAAGAACATGTAATCAGCTGGGTGTGGTGGCGCATGCATGTAATCCCAGAGGTCTGGGAGGCTGAGGCAGGAGGATCTTGAGTTCAAAGCCAGCCTCAGCAAAAGCCAGATGCTAAGCAACTCAGTGAGACCCCGTCTCTAAATAAAACACAAAATATTGCTGGGGATGTGGCTCAGTGGTTGAGTGCCCCTGAGTTCAATCCCTAGTACTCTCCCCCCCGCCCAAAAAAAAAGCAATCAGAGCTAGACTTCCTGGTTCTAGTACCTGAAAACTATTAATATTGGGAAATTTAGATAAAACAGCTTTCTGTGCATCTGCTAAGAGCTATTAAATGAAGCAGCCCCTACATTTCAACCTGGACCCAGCCCATGCATGTGCTCAGTAAATTCCAGTTTCTTCCATCGACATTCAGTGTGATGAGTCTGACTGGCCTTATGGCAAGATCCTCTTAAGCTTCAACCTATGGATATTGCAGCAAGGGCTCTCTCTGTAATAGGATTTGGTCCAGGAGGAGTGAAATTAATGTTATTAGAGATAGTATAGAAAATAAGAAAAGAGATTCTATGTTATTCCCTCATAATTCTGTGTAAAATAGTCTAATGTTTAAAATGGAATAGAGAATAGTAGTTTGGGGACACTATCCTGACCCTCCACTACCTTTCTAGTTGCTTCCTTCTCCTTTGCAAAAAGTAGTTCCCCAACTTCACTCCAACCCCTGAACAAAGAAGGTTTGGATCTTGTCTCCCAGTTTCCCTCTAGCTATCAACTTCCATTCCAGATCTTCACACTGTATGAGTTGATGCAAGCCAAAGCTTCTCAACATCAGATCACACTCGCATTGCATCTTAATTTATAATCTCATTGCAAAACTTCCCCCTGCTTCCACGCACTCCTGTCTACCCCTTCTGAGCCCTATGAGTGTTGTTACATTGCCTCATTTGAGTTAAGGGATGACTGTTTTCTGATTGACATACATATAAAAAGATGCTCAAACTCCCTGTTAATCAAAACAGGAAAAGAACAAGATGACATGTTCTGAGAAGATTGAAAAAAAATAAAATGGTCATATCAAGCATAGGGAGGATATGGGAAAGCAGATATTCTGAGGGTGGGAAAATAAATCAGCACAGCCTTTCTCAAGGACAATTTTGTAATAGCTGTTAAATTGAAAAGGGCACATTTTTTTTTCAATCTAGCATTTTTACTGCTTCATCACCAAACCTACCTAGAGAAATGCTTGCATAATTGCTGAAGGAAGCATGCATATTCAAGGATGTTCACAGCAGCATCATTTATAATAGAAAAACTTTGGAGCAACTGAAATACCATTCAGTAGGCAATAGATATTATGAGTACCCATGGTATGACCTATTTTAGTGCAATTCAACATAATGATACTGGTCTCTACATGAACTGAAAAAATAAGTGGTCCAATATACATCATTAAGTAAATAATGATATTTACTCAAATATCATATGCATCATATAACATGCAGTACCTTATTGTATATGATATGATGGCTTAAAACACACACACACATCACACATAAGGGAATGAAAAAAAGATCTGGAATGACCATCTTCAATTAATAGTGATTATCTTGGGGGGTGAAGAGGCTGGGATTGAGGACAATGAATCAAGGAGAATTTCATTTCTGTCTTTATGTGCGTTAGTATAATGTTTGTGTGATTTAAAATAAATAAGTAATGGTTTGACAAATGAGCTATGATTTTCCTACCACTATTCCTGGCTTCAAGTCTGAAGTTGCTAAAGAAGATGGTGGAGTTCAACAGAGGGGCTTTGGAAATGAGCAGGGGAGGGCAGAAGCCACCCCACCCCCAGGCTTGTGACAGGTTTCACTTTGATCCCAGTTCACAGGAGGATGTGGAATAGGCCCCAATGGATCAGAATCAGCAGAATCCTAAGACATGCAGTCATGTGGCAGATTGTCCCCATAGCCAAAGACAAACCAATCACAAGCACACTGCTCCCTCACCTGGTTGAAGAGGAGTCACTGAATCGCCAGTTTCCCCTGAGTCACTCTCTCTCCGTGTCCCCTGGGATGTAGTCCTAAGAACCCGAGTTTCAGACCCTTTGGAAGAACAAAGGGAGAAGACTAAACAAACATCCCACTGAGTTTCAACAAAGAAAACTAAAGTCCTTGGAATTAGGATGAGAAAGAAGAGTACCACATGCTAGAGAGGCCACCTGCTACCTTTAGGGAACCACAAAGGCTGCTCTCAAGCCAGCTTGTCCCAGGTGGACTTCAGGGCACAAATGCCTCAAGGCCTCAAGGTTATCTGTAGTCTTCTGTTTCAACACAGTTTTGTTTTTTTGTTTGTTTGTTTGTTTGTTTGTTTTTTAGTACCAGGGATTAACCACTGATCCACATTCCCAGGCCTTTTTATTTTTTGTTCTGCAACAGGGTCTCACTAAGTTGCTTATGACCTCACAAAGTTGCTGAGACTGGCCTCGAACTTGCGATCCTCCTGCCTCAACCTTCAGAGTTGCTGGGATTACAGGCCTAGGCCACCATGCCCCGCCTCCGCATCACCTTTACTCAGTGTTTCTCCCTTATCCAAGAGGTGAGGAAAGATACAGTGAGGGTCCGCTCACCTTTGGCCGTAGACGAGGCAGTGTCTGCAGAGGTTGCCTTGATGCTTCTCCAAGACGCGCTGGAACCACGAAAAGTTGCTGATTCTGGGAGAGAAAAAAGTTTGATAAAAGGCAGTTAAAAAATAACAGTGTGAACGGTACTTGTGGTAGGTGGTAGTATTCAGAGATGGGGAGGGGCCAGGGAAGTGCCTGGAGAGGGAATTGGGGAGAGGTGGGAGGGGTCTGGGAGGGCCCTGGTGGGGCAAGGGAGGGGCCTGGGAGGGGGGTTAGGAGGGGTCAAGACATACAAGCCCTCCCTTTTTTTTTTTTTAAACAATCAGCTTTTTGTGGTTTCTCTATATGTCCAGCTTTCCTGAAAGATGGAAGGTAATCTTGAGACTCAAGGAAAAGAAACTAAGATGTTTTAAGATGATTATTTTAAAGCTTAAAGGAATTTGAAAAAAAATGCAAAATGGATTAATAACTTAGAGTTTATGGATTTCGATGACGACTCAGAGAATCATAGAATCAGCCAATTCAATATTGGAAAGCCACTGGAATTATCTGAGCCTGACTGAGCCTGCTAAATGCTGCCTCGTGGTTGTTTTCCGGTTCACTTACCTCAGAATCAGGGTTGAAATGTGGAGGAAGCTTAAACAAACCCCACCAAGCAATGGAGCTAGTCACTTTGAGAGATACAAAGGAGCAGAGTCAAGAAAAATTCAGGGGAAATATAGAGAAACCAGGATAGAACTAGTTGACCTATTTTAAAAACATTTCCTCAACCAATCTCTAAAGACCAGGCAGAGACTTCACCCCAAAAGGAGAGCGCTGGAGTCTGACCCCAAATAACCTTTCCTGGTTCTTTAGGAAGCAAGACTCCTGGGAGGTCAAAGGGAGAACCCAGGAAGCTGACTTGTCAAAAAACACAAAGGAAAAGAAACAGAAAAGGGGGAAAAATGAAACAATAAAGGAACAGTTTAGTGAAATAATATCCACACACACAAGTGCTCTGTGCTTGATGGCTGCCTCTCGCCCCCCCATTCATATTCATGTTGACATGACAACCCTCAGTACTGCAGAATATGACTGCATTTTGAGTTAAGCCCTTGAAGTGGTAATTAAGGCCAAAGGAGATCATATGGATGGAACCTAATCCAATACGACTGGTCTCACAGAAGGACAGACAGAGGAAAGACCATGTGAGGACTCAGGGAAAAGACAAGCATCTACAAACCAAAGAGGACTGAGGGGAAACCAACCCTGCTGACACCTGAGCCTTGGACTCCGAGATCACAGAGCTGTGAGTAAATGTGTTCTCCTGTTTAAGACACTGGCACGTGGTATCCGTGATGACAGGCCTTGAACACGAATACAAACACGTGCATGCATACCCCCACAAAGACCCAAGAGAAGGTTCTTGGGCTGCCCCAGTGAGAACCTTATTCTAAGGAAATCAGGGCACCTCTCACCAGCGGAAGGGAAGAGGGGCCCAGTTCTGCAATCTACCTGTGGTGAGGACAGGCCCTTCCGTAGAAGGCCCGGTGGTCAGAAGACTCGTGGCCACCTCCGGGAGGGAGGTCATTGTTGTCAGGGGGCATGTGGTGGACGTTGTGAAGCCCGAGGTGGCCTTTGTCTGAAGCAGTGTTCTCGTTGTGAGGTCAGGGGTCGTCGTCACGGCTGTTGTTGGAAGCACCACTGTGGTTGTCGTCATGTGAGGGGTGGTGGTTGGGGGCAAGGTGGTCATTTTCCTGGTGGTTGTTGGGGCTGTAACCAATACAAGACGTGTCTGGCACCAAGCAGAGATGGAGGAAAGGAAATGACACAAATGTATCGGGGGCCTGTCCATTTCTCTCCACTTCTATCGCCCTCACCAGGTCTACGGGCCTGGGCCACTAATGTTGGGTTTCTCCATTCCTTTCCCTTCCAATCTATTCTTTACATACTGGCTACAGTCATCTTTCTAAGTGACAGATCTAATCATGCCTGTCCCTGCTTAGAACGTAGGTAGGGTCCTATGTGACCAAAAACTTAGCCCCATGCTTTGGTCTGCCCAGGCTCCAATCGCATGGCTCCAGCCTCCTCTTCTCACTTTTTCCAGCCATCGGGCCTTTCTTCAGATCTTTGAACACATCACTGACTTTCGAGCCATAGGAACTTTTGTGTGTGCTGAATCCTGTTCTTTCCTTGTTACTATCTATGCACTAGGCTGACTCCTCCTTCAAAGGAGGGCTCAGGGGAGGCTGAGGCAGGAGGATCATGAGTTCAAAGCCAGCCTCAGTAACTTAGCAATGTCCTAAGCAACTCAGTGAGACCCTGTCTCCAACTAAAATACAAAACAGGGCAGGGGATGTGGCTCAGTGGTCAAGTGCCCCTGAGTTCAATCCCCGGTACCCCATCCCAAATAAAAGGAGGGCTCAACTAAAAGGTCCCTTCTGTGGAGATGACATCCAGATTCTGCAATAACTACTCTAGGACTGTCTGTATTGTGTTCTCCTACTTCACCTCCACAGCATTTGTGGCATTTCAGAAATGCTATAAATTTAATTACTTGGTTATTATTGTTTGTTTGATTATTATTGTTCAAGATCTACTTCTACTAGACTGTAAGCATCAGGAGGAAATCCCAGCATTTGTCTTGTTCTCCTTTGTGAATCTGATACCCCTCACAGTGCCTGGAACATCATAGGTACTCCAAAAGCATTTCATGAATGCATGAATGAACTAATGCACCCAAAATGCACCCAAAGTGTGCAACTTTTGATGAGAATGTAGTTTACTTCAGATATCAAAGATTGGTTCATGCCAACATTATGCATTCCATACACATCTAAATTTGAGTTCATTATCTATAGTTTATTCTATGCATCTCATCTTCTCTAGAATATGTCAAATTTCCCTAGACTTTAATGAAGCAAAAAGACACTATTTGTTCCAAATGAACTTGGAAGTGACCCTGGAGAGTATGAAAGTCAATTACTATTTTATAAAATAATAGCTAGTTATACCAGACAAGACAAGAGAAGACTTGGGTCAGAGTCATTTAACTTCAACAAAATTCATTTTCTTCTGCAAAATTAGAATACCCTCAATCTCATAAAAGAAAAATATATCGATATGTATGAAAGTTTTCTAATTTAAAGCATTCTTTTTAGTTGTTCTCAAATTTTAGAGTGTTTCATAGTCAATGGAGAGATTCAAGAATATAGATATCCACAGTGTGAAGGTTCCTTAAAAGACCAGGCATGGAACCACCATATGATTCAGCCATACCACTCCTCTGTATCTATCCTAAAGAATTATAGCCATCATACTATAGTGATCCATGCATACTCATGTTTATAGCAGCACAATTCACAATGGCCAAACTGTGGAACCAGCCTAAGTATCTATCAACGGATGTCTGGATAAAGAAAACGTAGCATATATACACAGTAGAATTTTATTCAGCCATAAAGATGAATGAAATTATGTTATTTGCAAGAAAATGAATGGAACTTGAGACCATTATGTTAAGTCAAATGAGTCAAAGAAGGTCGAGAGTCATATATTTTCTCTCAAATGTGGAGGCTAGAGAGGAAAAAGGGGGGCAGTATGTGCAGGGAGGTCTCATTAAAATAAAAGGAAGATCAGTAGACGAAAAGGACCAGTGAGTGGGAAAAGGGGAAAGAAGGGGAAAGTGCTGGGGAGTGGTACTGGCCAAACTGCATTGTTATATTGTGTGCATGTAGGAATACGTAACAACAAATCCCATCATTGTGTATAGCTATAATGTACCAGTTAAAAATGTGGGGGAAAAATAAGATAGATATCCAGATCCTGCCTTCCAAGGCACAGATCTGTTAGGAATAGAGCCCAAGAATCTTCCAGTTGATGTGGATGCAGGCATAATACACACCTCACTTTGAGAATCTACATGGTGGGCAAGCACTGAAGTGGGTTATTGATAGCATAATTTAACCAGAGGCTCTAAACAGCCTGTTCTACACAGCTCAGATCTTTAGGAGTCCCCTGCTTTCCAAATTTTATCAGAAGCCACTGATGGCAACAGAAAAAATATATGCCTAAAAACTACTCTGTCTACAGATCCCCAGCCCTTTTCCCTCTTTCCAAAGTCACAAACCATTTGCTAATAGGCTAAAGCTTACTCGTGAACACATTTTATTTAGTTCACATGGTATGTATTTAATTATTATTTGGAAAAATTATGGAAAAAAATATGCAAAAATCAATACAGTCCATATAAAAATTGGGAGATCTGAAAACACTGTGCCCAAATTTCTGTTAGCAGACAACCCCCTAAATAAGCAGCAGCTGCCCTCTTCAGTTTGACCCTGCAATTAATTCTTTCTCTTCTGTCTCCCCACCTTCAACCTCATTCATTTCTGAGGCTGTCTTGTCAAACTTGGTTTGAGTTTCCTTTCCTGCTTCATATCATGGCTTAGCACATCAAGTCTAATCTTTCCAATTATCATCTAGACAAATGCGGCCTCTTCACTACCACCAGTGAATCTATCACCCATGGTTATGTCTTAGATATGAAATGTCCCCAAAAGCTCATGTGTAGGATGCAAGAATGTTCAGAGGTGAAATTATTAGATTATGAGAGTTGCGACAATCTGTGGATTTCTCCATTGATTTGGATTAACTAGATGGTAATGGTGGTCAGGTAGGGTATGGATGGAGGAACTAGGTCACTGAGGGTGTTCCTTTAGGGTTGGTGTTTTGTCCCTGCTGAGCTGAGCACTCTCCCCTCTACCCTTTCCTGGTGCCATGTCCTGACTGCTTCCCTCCACCAGGCCTTTCTGCCATGATGTTCTGCTAACCTCAGGCCCAGAACAACGAGTTAGCTGAGCATGGACTGAACCTCTGAAACCATGAACCCAAAGTAATTTTTCCTCCTCTAAGTTGTTCTTGTGGATATATTGGTCACAGTTATACCAATCTCACCATACACCCATTAGTCACTGAATTTCCCCTTCCCCAGAAACAAGCCCGTCTGCATGTGCTCACCTCTACTCAGCACCAAGCGAATGTGCTTCTTCACGTCATTGAACCAGCCTGGCACCTCTATGCGGCAGCAGTACACCCCGCTGTCCTCTTCATTGGTGTTGGAGATGGTCAAGGAAACATGACCTCTCTGGATGTTCCCCAGAAGCCTATATTTTTCAGACGCACTAGAGAGCACTCTAGATCCGTCCGTGTGGAGAAGCGCCTGGCTGCATTTGGAATTGGGACAGTGGCCTTTGCCCCAGCACATGCTGTTTCTGTCCTGAGACCAGGACAAATATAAACAGGGCAAAGTCACTGACTGACCCAAAAACGATGTCACGGTATCCTCTGATGCAGTTGGTACTGCAAGAGAAAAATAAAAACATTAAGCTGCACATGACTCAAATCTCTCAGACATGCAACATAGCTTTCCTGCAAATAGATGCTTCCAGGAAGATGCAAAGAATTATAGTCTGTGTTTTTGTTTATTGTTTTGTTTTGTTTTTGCAGTTCTGGGGATTCAACACAGGGTACTCTACCACTGCCAGCCATTTTTATTTTTATTTTTTATTTCGAGAGAGGGTCTTGCTAAATCACTAAGGTTGGCCTTGAACTTGCCATCTTCCTGTCTCAACCTTGAAAGCAGCTGTAATTATAGGCCTGCACTAGTGTGCCCAGCAGGTTTCTTTAGCATAAAATTTTGATGTGCCCTTCAGCACCCGGGAGCTCCTAACTCCACACACTTTCACCCTCGGTAGAGATGGTCGACCACCTGAGTCTATAAACTAATCTTGGCAGTGAGAGCTTTCTACTGATTTAAACACTCTGATCTTGACTACCATTCAATAAACCAATAAATTCTCAAATCAAAGCTCAGACCCTGTAATCCAATTCCACTATCTTATGCAAACTAATCCAAAACCTCAATAAGCCAATATCATGTACTACTGATTCAAATGCCTCAAATGGGTCTCCCAACCCAGAGTGCACCATGACCGGAAAATGAGCTGTTAAACTATATTCCATTATCCTTCTCGCCTCTCAGTATTGGAAATGGAAATTGATTCTCTAGACTATTTCTTTAATGTTACAGAATATGAAGTTAAGAGGAATTCATAGATGTTTACTCATTCATTTTTAATAGATAAATAATAAGAGTGTTCATTTAGGGAGTATATATGATGTTTTGATCTATGTATATACAGTAGAAAGTTTCAGTCAAGCTAATTAACATGTTCATCACTTCACCAATGTATCTTTTTTTTGTGGTGAGAACATTAAGTCCTTCAGCAAGTTTGAAATATACATTATTATTTTTAACTGGGAAAACCATGCAGTGCAATAGATCACTAAAACTTATTGTCCCAGTCTAACTAAATTTTAGACCTTTTAATCAATATCTCTCCTTTCCCCATCTTCCCTTCTATTCTATTGCTAGATTTCACCTGTAAGTGAGATCATACAGTATTTGGCTTCTTGTGCCAAGCTTATCTCACTTAGTGCTTCTTAAATATTAGAGCTAGAAAGGGCCACAGAATTATCTAAAAGGGCAGCTGTCTGCTGGGAAGTGATATTGGCCAAATTATATTGTTATATTGTGTGCATGTAGGAATATGTAACAACAAATCCCATCATTATGTACAATAAACGCACCAATAAAATGTGAAAAGAAAATAAAATGGCAGCTGTGACATATAAAAATTCTGGAGGTTTGCATTTACCATGGAAGCTATGTGAGATGGAATGGTACACTGTTTCTAAAATGGAACATCAGTATTTCCTAACCTTGGTTCTCATGGGCATGACCTGGGGACCTTGTTAAAAATACATAAATTAATTGCTGAAATCAGAGTCAGCCTCCCCGAGGCCAAGGCCTATGGATGGGTACATTAATGAGGTTCTGCGGGTTGTTCTGCTGCAGTTGGCTGTTCAGCCAGTGTTTGAGAACCACCAGGCAAGTTCTTCTATGATTACCTCCATCTCTGGGAATCCATGAAACATTTTCACTACTGCACATGTCAAACCCATTGGTTCAACGGACCATGATCAATTTTTCTAAAACCCACACCCTTGCTAGATGCTATTGAAGTGATAGCTCAAGAGGATATATCTCTCAAAACCTTAAAATAACATCCTGTACCTTTTCCAGTATCTGGATTTCTGCTAATTATTTTCTCCAAGGTACCCTCCCATGGGACTCTCTATTCACTAACTCAAGGAGCTGATTGGCTGAGTTGTGTAACATGGTAAGTAGAGTCATGTTCCTCCTGTCTCAGGAACATCCAGGTCTTCCTCCTTAGGAGATGGTGATCCTGAAGCCCAAGAGTTCCCCCAGGTGGTAAGTAAAACTATGTGCTTCCTGAACTTTCCACAGTTGGCTCTTAACAATGGAAGCGCATTCCAAGTTTGGACCAGCTTTCAATCTTCCTTGATTCAGTCTCTTCACTTTTCCACAGTGGAAAGGCTTTGCAGTTTATGTAGATGTACTGGGAAGTCCATTTATCCCCATAAAACCAGGAAAAAACTAAGAAGTACATTGTCCTCACTCCCCACAGTGTTAGCAATGTAGAACACACACACCTGAACTGAATAACCACTGAATTATGAATTTGTTCCTATGACTATTTGGTAAATGAATTTAAAAATACGCTGGGCACCCTGGTGCACACCTGTAATCCCAGCAGCTTGGGAGGCTGAGGCAGGAGGATCATCACAAATTCAAAGCCAACCTCAGCAACTTAGTGAGGTACTTAGCAACTCAGGGAGACCCTGTCGCTAAATAAAATATAAAAAAGGGAAAGGAATGTGGCTCAGTGGTTAAGCACCCCTGGGTTCAATCCTCAGTACTGAATATATATATTCTACTGGCGATTCTTTTATTTTTCTAAACATTATGATATTAAAGGAGGCATCCTATTACATAATAGCAAAAGACCCAATAGAAAAACTGGCAAAGATGGGAGAAAATTGGAGCAACCAATTAATTTTACCCATTATACTGGCAAAAATTTAGAACATATAAAATCAACTCTTGGCCAGCGTATGAGTAAACAGGGCTCCCAGACACTACTGGGGGAATGAAGGGAAGGACTCAGCCTTCTACAGCAAACTGGAATAAAATGAGGGTGTGAACTGGCAGAGCTATACTGTGGGGCACACTGGTAGTTTCTATTAATATTCAATACACACAAGTCCTAGCTATGCTGGACAGTTTCATATTTGTTATGCACCCTCGAGAAACATGTATGCATAAGGATGCTTATTGGCAAATCAGTTTTTTTTTTTTTGTTTTTTGTTTTTTTTGCAGTCTGTGAATGCGATGGACAGTGTCTGTGTGTGGAATGGCTGAATGGCAGCATTCTTAGATTGCAGGAAGTCTAAGTAGATTAATAGTGTTAGAAAGTCCTATATGAATTGCATGAAAATTTCAAGCTATTTTAATGTATGGAAAGGGCCAATTTCAAAAGAAGACATAAAATATAAAACATTTTCAATAAATAAATGGAACAGTTTGCATTTCTTATGGGCTGAGATATAGAGAAGTCTGTGGTGGGACAGACCAAACTCATGACATCAATTACCTCCACAGTGACAGGGAAAGGACTGGAACCAGGCGTACTGATCAGAAGGGATTTTGGCTCTACAATATTTTTAGTTTTCCAGTAAGAGAGTTTCTATATTACTCATCTGATTAAAAATCAATATTTGAAAAAAGGAAGCATTCTGTGAGGTGTGGTAGAAAACACCCTTCAGCGTCACGCTGTAACCTCATCTGCCACTTACGGCTTTTGCCTTCTTGCAGAAAACCCACAGTGATCATCATCATAAGACAAAGAGGAGGGGCTGGGGCTGGGGCTCAGTGGTAGAGCACTCACCTAGCACGTGCGAGGCACTGGGTTCGAGCCTCAGCTCCACATAAGAATAAATAAGTAAAATAAAGGTACTGTGTCCAATTACAACTAAAAAAAAAAAAAAAAAAAAGACAAAGAGGAGGTACTCACCTTAGGAAGATGTCTAAGGTTCACATGACATGAAGTATCAAATGTCATGTGAAAATAATTAAGTACAAGTAGAAGTAACCAAGCACCTTGGGATTTGGAAACGGGACAAGAATTTTTCCTTCAGCTGTAAAAGTATCCTGATAAGGAAATACTGGAATCGAATCAGTTTCCCCTCTGTGGAATTACTAGGGTGGGTATAACCAAGGTTCTGGGGCCAGCTAGGTTTCTTCTTCAGTTGATGTCCCTCTTCCAATCCAGGGCTTGGTTTCACCATTTACAGAGTGCAGGGTTTCATTAGGTACCCCTTAGGTGCACATCCAGTTTTGATCCTTGGTAATTCTGTGGAGTCACTCTCCTCTAAGTTGACCATTTTAGAAAAGGCATGTTTTTTAAAAAATACGATTTACCAGGTGCTGTTTCCTTCAAGCAAGATGGGAGAAGCCCATTCTTGACCTTTCTGAAGCAGGACATGTGGACATCACTCCAGCAAATTTCAACATAACAAAACTCTCCAAACTTCAAGCTACCAGGGCAATATAAAGACAAGTAAAAAATAGTGATAGTCAGACGATCATTTTCTTACATTAAAAAAGGGAGTGCTCACACACCAAACCCAATATGACATGTCAAAGTGACAGAGACTTCATTAGACTATTCTTTGACAGTCTATTATGCATCAACCATGGAACCAGGTTCTGGGATACAAGAAATAAATCAACCTGTCCTGCCCTCTCTGAGCCTACAAAGCGTCTGCACCAGAGGCCGTGAAGAGAGCAGTTACTTTGGGTGACAAGTTCTCTGATGCAGGAACTCCTGCAGTTGGAGGAGAACTCAGCAGAAGCACCTAGACCAGAACTCAGGCTACAGGGTGGACAGGAAAAGGCTGACTAGTGGAGACCAGAGGTTGCTTGGAGTTGCTTAGAGAGGAAAGAAAGAGACAGAAAGAATAGCACAATGTGGTCTTGAGGGAGAGAGGGAACACAGCGAGAGAACACTGTAGGAGAGAACACCTTTGTTCCTTGGAACAAAGGTGTTCTCTCCTACAGGACGTATTTAAAATTCATACTCGAATAAACACAGACTTTCAAAACAGCAGGGCCATTTGATATTGTCTAATCCTGGAATCAGATAGTCAGAGGTCTCACTTGGGTCCCTCACTTCAGACATGGAAGAGGCAGAGCAATTCAGTGTCAATGCTAGTGACTGGGAAGCAACCTTAGCTCAGGCAAGTGTCTGCAGAAAACCCCAGGGTGCAAAGGGTGTGTCACTGGCCAAAGCTAAGTGGTGCATTACATCATTCAAAACCTGGAAACAATGTGCAGGAAAGAAACCTCACCTTGAAGCCCTGTCCCCAGCAAATCAAAACAAAACAAAAAGCAAACAACACTCCCATAATAAAGAGAATAATAAGAATTATAGCAAGGGTTCTTATCAGAACAAATTGCTCTGACTCTGACTGTGATACATAGCTCCTGCAGGTGACAGTTCTTATCCCCATTCACCTCTGTCTTCTCTTAAATTGTCATTTTCAACATAAGCACAAGTTACCCTAACCCGAAAGCTCCCAAATCAATCTCATGGTGAACACCTGGGTAACACGAGCCCTTATAGGGGAAGGTTCCAGAACACTTACCCAGATAAATCCACCCGAACTGCATCACCAGCCAGAGAAGGAGAGGCCCTTGGGACATTTTGACAGGAGTCTGTCTGTCTGTCTTTCTGTTCAAGACCCATTTCTTATACCACGCTTACTGCTGACAGGGTGGGACATTTCAGTTTCAGTTCTCTCTTTGTCTCATTATCTTCCCTTTCCCCCATCCTGAATAGCCTCCCTCAATTTGGGATCTGCGATAAAATGTGCTGAGCACTTTTGTCCTGGTGATAAGTGTGTGTGCACAATTGTCTGGAGTGATGGTAGGGGTGTACATGTGCCTCTGTCCACGCTTGTCAGGGAATCTCCTATGTGTGCATGAACCTCCATGTGTTTGCTCACCTGCTATGTGCATGTGTAATTTGTGAATGGCCATGGTCACCCCGACTCCTGTAGTTTTTGTGACAAAGTGTAATTTACTATTCCCATTAGCAATTGTTTTCCTGTGGGTTCCCCAGTGTAGCCAAGGATAAGTTAGATGGATTTGGCCCCACTTCTATTCTGGGTTCTCCTTCACCCTCTACCCTGGTCACCTTGCCCTGATAATGCAGAAGGAAAAGCAGGGCTGCAACCAATCATCAAAAACACCATTACAATTTACTGGAAAAGAGAAGAGGTTCCCAACCTAGGTGCCCTTCAACAGAAGAATAGATAAAGAAAATGTGGTACATCTATACAATGGAATATTAGTCATAAAGAAGAATGAAATTATGGAATTTGCTGGTAAATAGATAGAACTGGAGATTATCATGATAAGTGAAATAAGCCAGTCCCAAAAGACCAAACAAAGGTTGAATGTTCTCTGATATGTGGATACTAACACACAACAAGGTAAAGGGAGAGAAGAACAGAAGTTCACTGGATTACACAAAGGGAAATGAAGGGAAGGGAGCAGGCATGGGAATAAGAAAGACAATAGAATAAATCTGACATAACTTTCCTATGTCCATATGTGAATATACGACCAGTAGAACTCCACATCATGTTCAACCACAAGAATGGGATCCTAATTAGAATAAGTTATAATCCATGTATATTAATATGCCAAAATACCTTCTACTATCATGTTTATCTAAAAAGAACAAATATAATAATTAAAAATAAATTTAAAAAAAAAGAAAGAAAAGAGAGCCAGGTATGGCACACACCTGTAATCCCAGCAGCTCAGGAGGCTGAGGCAGGAGGATCAGGAGATCAAAGCCAGCCTCAGCAAAATTGAGGCCCTGAGCAACTCAGTGAGACCCTGTCTCTAAATAAAATACAAAATAGGGCTGGGGATGTTGCTTAGTGGTCAAGTGCCCCTGAGTTCAATCCCTGGTACAAAAAAAAAAGAAAGAAAGAAAGAAAAGAAAAGAAAAAGAAAAAGAAAGAAAGAAAAGAGGTTCAATAGAGGAGCATACTGTTGTACAACAGACAGAGATCTAGGCCCACACCACCACTTGTTAAAGAAGCCACTTAATAGGGCAAAGCACAAAAGACAACCCATGAACCAGACTACAGGGGTTGACACAGGTGATTTTGTGACTTCTTTGGATTTTATAGATGAAGCAGTACAATCATATCTCTAAGAACAAGGTAGATGAAGAATCAATTCAATGCTTAGCAACCAGACGTTCTATAAATCAGGATTTTTTTCATCGCTAGTGCTTATTGAGGACTTAATTATATGCTAGGTATTCAGTTCAGTCATACAGTATATTATTTAATATTCCCAACCTTAGAAAATAAATATCATTTTCCTGTTTAACAGGCAAAGGAAATGAGGCTTAAGAGTTTTTAAAAACATTACTCATTACCCACAGCTAAAAAGTTGTAGAAATAGGACTCAAACTCAGACTTCCTGATCTCAAAGTCCACACTTTTAATCTCTAATCACATTCCCTTTTGACCTGTGGCCCTAGGGTAGTGCTTCCATAAGACCAAGCCTATCCTATCTAGCACTAGAGAGGAAATTTAAAGATGCACCAATGTTCTAGATTTTTTTAAAAGCCTCATTTAATTATGTCAAGCTAAATGAGCTGCAAACATTCAATATTGCCTACATAGAGAAAATATAAACATCAATTCTTACCACTGATAGCGTGTGGACTGTGGGATCCTTTCCCACCCTATCCCCAGGAAACTGGAAGAGTTAATCTCTGGATAAACTGAATTGGCCTATAAAACATTTACAGATGTTGATATTCAGGTGTTCCCCAACAATGACACCCAATGCCCCCTCAATACAGCCAGCAGGGCCTGACCTCTGCCATGGATACAGAACGTGTACTAGCTTTCAGTGTGTCACTCCTAGATGTGAACAGACACATGAAGCTCAGCCAAGTTCTTGTACAACTTGAACAAGAAACAAAGACAATGAGGAGAGCAGGGGGGAAATTTAAAAAATATTTTTAGAAGGTGGTATCCCCCCCAAAAAATATTTTACATCAATGAAGAACAGATAAAGTATAAAAAGGAAAAAAAATCAGACATTGAGAAAGCCCTGTTGGAAATTAAGAATATGTCTCTATGCTAATATTTCATGAAAAGTTTTAAGATAGAGATAATATTTGAAATATAAAGTGAAGGAACTTTGCTATAAAGTATAATAACCTAAAATGCCATATGACTAAGGTTGTTCTAGTACATTTTCAAAAACGGAAAACAGAAGGAAAGGAATTATTAAAGCAATATTTAAAAAGAAAAAAAAAGATTCCCAAACTCGCATTATATAAGAGATCTGAGTCTTCAGATTGGGAGGACAACTAAATGCTAATCCATGAATGAAAAGATGTCCAAAAAAATGATTACTGCACTACCATGCAATGTGAGAACATTAGACATGAGTATAGACATTATAAAAGTTCAGAGAGAACATAAAAACATATTGCATTGAAAGGATCTGGAAACAGATGGTGTTGATCTTCTAAAGAACAAAGCTAGAGAAGAATGCAGGAGAAGTGTTTTCAAAATTCTGAAGGGAAAACGATTTTCAATTTTATTGAAAAATGGAATCTTATTTCCTACAACTTATTACTCAAACGTAAAAATATAATAAAGACCTTTTTTGGACATAGATTAATACAAAATTTACCTCTTGTGCCCATTTCTTAGGGAGTTTTGGGAGATAAATCTGTAGCAAAACCCTAGAATTAACCAGGAAACAAAATCACAGGATCTAGAAAATAGGATATCGATTCAAGGGATGGAAAATTCCAGAAAGACAGCTGCAGGGCAGATCTAGAGAACATCTGTTTCAGTTCTCTGTCACTGAATCACAAACCACCCCAAAACTGAATGTCTAAACAATTTACTTTTCACCTCCCTGGGTTGACTGTGCTCAGCTGGGCAGTTCTCATTCAAGTTCGATGGCTGGAGTTGGAGTCATCTCAAGACTAACTGGGCTGTTTGACTGTTCCTCGCAGGTCTAGTGAACTGAGAATAACTACAAGAGCTAGGGGCTGAACTAGCACCTTTCACTATCCACATGGTCTTTTTACTTGGCATCCTAAGCTTCCTTACAGTATGACAGTATGGATTTTTTTACATAGTATCTGGCTTTCTCAAAAATCAGCATTCCAACAGGCTCAGGAATAATCAGCAAAGATTTCCTTCCTACGACCTAGCCTCAGATGTTGTTCAGTATACTTTTCATGATAATCTACTAGTCAAAGATCAAATTAGAAGGCATCACAGATTCAAGGTGGAAGGAGACAAATGTTCTGAGCAACAGGAAGGGTGGTTCAGTGGGGTTTGTTGGGGAAGCATCTTTGGAGTCATATGAGAAATCTCTTGAACTATCTGTGATCTTTCTGTAAATCTGAAGCTGTTATCAAGTAAGTTTATTTAATAAGTGTTTATTGCACATATGCCTTTATTTTAGATATAGAAATGCTAATAATAATTTGGTATCCAGAGGGATCTATGGACAGACTTTCAGGAATTTACAAATAACCAAAATTGGATGCTTGGTTTATATTAAATGTGTTACTAAAGGGACAGTCCATTGCATTCCTGGGTATTTTGTGTCTTTGCCACCTTCTCTGCATGTGGAGACAGGCCTCTGGAGAATCAAATCAACACAGCGTTGATTTCATTCATGACCATAATGATTGGCAGGTGACCCAAAGAAACTCAAGATTACATAGCTGGAGATGTGTACTGGGTCTTTGAAAGATAGGGACCCTCTTTATTTCTAACTGATCTTTGAGGTGTGAGAATGTGACCTGAAGCTGGTGTTAGCCACTATACCACCAATACCAATGAGTGAACCCTGCCTGATGAAGAAACCAATCAAGAAGAAGGCCAGTGGAGAAACAGAGAAAGGTTCACCCAAGCCCATGACACGGTGTGGGCTTCTGAAACAGGGCTCATCCGTGACCAGCATTCTCTTCTGGGCTTAAGCCAATTTGTGTCAGGTTTTCAGTCATTTGGAATTTTAAACCTAGAAAGACTTTTGCATGGTGGTAACTTGGGTGGATGATTTTAAAGTTCTTCTAATCTTAAGAGGTAGCCCTATTATCTGGCCCAATCACCCGCTTCACCAAATGCCTGATTTACCTCAACTTTTCAATCTTTCAGCAAGGGCTTTTTAAAGTATTATGCTCCAGGCATGTGAGAAAGTCATTAGGCTCTGCGAATAAAAACCAATAAACCATAGATACTATTTTTTAAGGACTTGATATTTTTAAGCAGAAGAATTTTCAATCCCCATTTTCCTAGATAAAGCATCTGGAGACCAGAAAGGATTAAAAAAAAAAAGGCTGTTACATAATGGCATGAAAATAGAATGCAGGTCTTTATCATGGAGTGAGCCTGGTAGCAGCTAGTACTCCCTTTCTGATAAATAGCATTACATGAAATCCCATGCATTCATTTTTATTCATTCATTTCTTCATCAGCTATAGCAATGGTAGGCAAACTGTATCCCATGAACCAAATTCAGCCCAACACCCATTTTTGTAAATAAAGTTTTATTGCAACAGAGCCATGTCCATTTTTAACACAATGTCTGTGAAGGCTTTCCAGCAATGATGGCAGAGTTGAGTAATTTTAACAGATATCATATGTGCCACAAAACCAAAAATAATTACTCTCTGGTTCTAACAGAAAAAGTCTGCAAACCCTCAAAGGCAAGGAAGAAGGGCAAATGCAGAGAGATGGGGGCTGGAACGGCAAGCAGATCACCAAGAGCCTGGTAAACCTCAGGAAGGAATACGGGCACTGTCCTCAGGACAAAAGCAGCCCACCTTTTGTGGGGGATTATTGAGCCTGAGAGAGTAAATATAGGACTGATACATTCCAACAGTTGGGACTATTTTTATTAAAATGGTGTCCAGAACTAACAAGTTGGTAAAATCTCTATATCTCCTCCAGCTTGGGCAGGGTGTGATTGTATATTCTCCTGAGGAAAAGACATTACTTATTCCTGGAAAAGGGACCGTATTGTATGTTATTTCTGTGGTGGGAGGAGAGTTGCCTCTTCTGCTTATTATCAACCAAGGATGCTGTTGTAGTCAGCTGATTCATCACTTAGACCAAAAGACCTGACAAGGATAACAGGAGAGGAAAGTTCATTTGGTGCTCCTGGTTCCAGTCCTTACTTAGATGACTTAGTCCATTGCTCTTAGCCCAAGATGAGGCATAAAATCATGGCAAAGGGCATCAAGAAGGAAAATAGCTCAGGACGTGGCAACCAGGAAGGAGAGAGAGAGCTCAGCTCACCAGGGACAAAATACAAGCCCCAAAGGAGTACCGCCATGACCTACCTCCTCCAGCCACACCATACCTGCCTGCAGTTATTACCCAGTTAATCTACATCAGTGGATTAATAAACTGATATAGACTTGGTTAAATCTCTTATAACCCAATCATTTCCCTCTAAACTTTCTTGCGTCATCCTACACATGAGCTATTAGGGGACACCACCTCATATCTCAATCTTTACACGGGTCTACGCAGCAAGCTACTTTTCACTCTATGACTTCTACATAGGCTTCTTTATTTCCTATGATTTCCTGTGGGGTGGGAGATCAGACAGCCTGGGTTCCAGCTACAAGAACAAGCTACATGGTGTGAGCAACTCACTCAACCTTCTTGTGCTCTACTTTCCCCTCCATGGGGATAGTAATGCCAGTATCTTGGATGAACACTAAATGAGACGGTCCATGAAGAGCATTTAGCAGATTACCCAGCCAATAATGAACAC
Organism: Marmota flaviventris; assembly: GCF_047511675.1. Taxonomy (NCBI): domain Eukaryota; kingdom Metazoa; phylum Chordata; class Mammalia; order Rodentia; family Sciuridae; genus Marmota; species Marmota flaviventris. Next base: position 23,528,378 of record NC_092502.1, on the reverse strand, counting down.
CCAACACATGTTAGTTATTACTCTAGTGGTTGTTATCCAGGTAGTGTTAGAGATGCCCAGAGGACCAAATGGCCCATCATAGTGCAACTTTCTTGTCATGGACCACTCAACATCCCCTCCTGGTTCTGTATACAGATCCACCCTGTCATATAAGTAGGGTGAGCATACCTAGGCATAACTGATCATTGTAACCTCCTTCCTTGTGGGGATTGGTACAAGGAAAAGGAAGTATACCTGTTCACTCGGAGAAGCTGATTCCTTCAGCAGCATGGATTTTTATGAGTCTTGAAAAATAAAAGCTGCTATAGGATCATTAATTTAAGCATGCATCCAAAGCCTGATACATGGGATCAAACCTCTGCTTCTATACTTTCTTCCAAGGTTGTCTATTCCAACTCAGCTGTTAGGGAAATGGGAAGGGAATTCATATTCAGTGAACTGTGGCTATGTGCTAAGCACAGTTCTAGTCTTATTCATATGTAATCCCACCCACCCCCCAAAAAAAAACATGTAAAGGATCATCTGTACTAAATATACAGGGAAAGGGATTGGAAGACATTATGTTTTTCATGATTCAAAATATAGTTAATAGTGCTTACTGTATTAATAAGAGTTTATTTAAGGACAGGGACAGAGGTTTATTTGTATTGTCCTTTGGAGGAGGTGATTCATGACCCAGGTACACATGATCTGGAGCTGGCCCTTCATTAGGAAACTCAAGGCATCATTTGCTCTGTACCTCTCTGGGGTATCTCTTTGGGTCTCTCTGAAACGCTTCCCTGATTGGCATGTCAACTTTCTCATGGTCTATGTTATATATTCCAGCCCCAAATCCTCCCAGTGACCACAGCTCTGATAGCTGTCTGAGCTCATTGACCTAGTCTATTGACTCGAAATTCCATATTTCTCCAAGAGAACTTGAGTCCTTCTGCTTCTAATTTTCTATGGAAGTCCTCAGGTTGGGGTTCCAGGTCATTCTGTGCTTGGCTATCCTCAGATCAGCCATACTCATCAGGGGAAAACCCCACTGTGCAGGGTCTGACCAGTCCATTTGAAACCTTAACAGTGGGGATTGGGAATGGGGTATGGTCTCTCAAAAGTGGCAGGGATTGACAGGCAGTGACTAACAACCTTAATACAATCCCAAATTGGAAGACTTTTATGAATCTGTTACCAAAACAGTCAATTAAGTCATTTTGGAGTCTATTTACCCAGAAACAACAGAAAATACAGTTCATAGGAGCCTGACTATATAAGGGGTTTGTTTTTTTCTCTCATACAAGAAGCCCAGGAATTAGAAAATATCAAGGACTCGGATTCTTCTCCTTCTGCTCCTCCCTGTTGGTGTATCCTTGCATGGTCACAGGAGGGCTGGTCTATTTCTGGTCATCAAGTTCATATTTGGAAAGAGGAAAGGTTAGGCAGAGAGGCTTTGATATGATTAGTCCTTGATTTTTTTTTAATCTTTATCTAAGAAACCTTTTTCTCAGATGACTTTATCCATAGCCTATCCTCAAATCTATCCTGTGAGGTGGCTGTGCCTGGTTCAGACCAATCAGGGCCACCCTCTAAGCCTGGGGTAGGAATATAGGATTCCTCAGATCAAGGAATGGAACATGCTGGTTTCCTAAAAACTACTAGGGTCCTATTAGATGAAGTAAAGGCTGTTGGTTCTGCAATGAGCAGTATTTTCATTAACAGAGCACAAGAGACCATGTTGCATACATCCTATGCAGCTGGCCCAATGCTAAGCTTCCAATAATGACAAAGTCTTGTTGAATGAATGAATGAATGAATGAATGAACGAATATTTTGACTTACTAAATGGAGAAAATTATATAAACCAGAAAGAAGACAAGGGTGGCTATTAGGAGATGTAAATACTTTAGAAATCTCTGTGAGGTCCTATCTGAACTTTGAATCTCTGCATTCATAAAATTGGACTGGATGATCCTTTCACCACAGAGTTCATCTGGGAATCCAAGGAAACTAATTATGGGTAAGTTCTTTGACATTATAAAGTATTAGGGAAACGTTCTGATTTATAAGCAAAGGAAACAAAGATTGGAGGAAGTCGAGATGAGTCACTTGGTTTTAGAAATCACTCTTCCAAAGGGAGGAGCCACAAGTCAAAAAGGAGAAATGGAACCTGGGTGTATACATGCTCTCGTTAGTTCAAGAAGTCTTAGTTTTTTGTTTTTTTTTCCTTAATATTCTAAATGTGAAAGAGTTTCCATTTGAAGAAACTCATAAAGTGTTGAAATCTTAAAAAATCAACTTCCAATTCTCCTGGTAAGGCCAGACTGGGTTAAGAAATTGAATTTGGGTATGGACCAAGGAGTGGGATAGCTGGGTCAAATGGTGGTTCCATTCCCAGTTTTCCAAGCAATCTCCATACTGCTTTCCATATTGGCTGCACCAATTTGCAGTCCCACCAGCAGTGTATGAGTGTACATGTTCCCCCACATCCTCACCAACACTTATTGTTGTTTGTCTTCATAGTAGCTGACATTCTAACTGGAGTGAGATGAAATCTTTGATTTGCATTTCTCTAATTGCTAGCGATAATAAACATTTTTTTCATATATTTATTGATTGATTGTATATCATCTTCTGAGAAGTGTCTGTTCAGTTCCTTGACCCATTTATTGATTGGGTTATTTGGTTTTTTGGTGATTAGCTTTTTGAGTTCTTTAAATACCCTAGAGATTAGTGCTCTATCTGATGTGTGAGGGGTAAAGATTTGCTCCCAAGATGTAGGCTCTCTATTCACCTCATAGATTGTTTCTTTTGCTGAGAAGAAACTTTTTAGTATGAGTCCATCCTATTTATTGATTCTTGATTTTAATTCTTGCACCAAAGGAGTCTTATTAAGGAAGTTGGGGCCTAATCCCACATGATGGAAATTAGGGCCTATTTTTAAACAGCATACTACATACTTAAAAACATACTTTAAAACATACTATATACTTACAAACATACTACCTCCTTAAAAACAGCATACTACAGGGACATAGCCACATCAATGTTTATAGCAGCGCAATTCACAATAGCCAAAAACTGTAGAACCAACCTAGATGCCCTTCAATAGATGAATGGATAAAAAAATGTGGCATATATACACAATAGAATGTTATTCAGCAATAAAAGAGAATAAAATCATGGCATTTGCAGGTAAACATATGTTGTTGGAGAAGATAACGCTAAATGAAGTTAGCCAATCCCCCCCCCAAAAAAATGCCTAATGTTTTCTCTGATATAAGGAGGCTGATTCATAGTGGGATAGGGAGGGGGAGTGTGAGAGGAATAGAAGAACTCTGGATAGGACAGAGGGGTTGGAGGGGAAGGGAGGGGGCATGGGGTTATGGGGTTAGAAATGATGTTGGAATGTGATGGACATCATTACCCTAAGTACATGTATGAAGACACAAATGGTGTGAATATACTTTGTATACCTCCAGAGATATGAAAAATTGTGCTCTATTTGTGTAATAAGAATTGTAATGTATTCTTCTGTCATATATAAATAAAAAATAATAATAAAAAGAATGTGATGTATGATAAATGTAGCATCATGATCGGTGTGTGAAATAAAAGTATTAATGAATGGGGAAAAAAGAAATTGAAAGTGGGAGAATAGATATAAGAATGAAAAAAATATAACATTCAGTTCTCCTGGGGAGGTCCTAGCTGGCATAAATCCAGTGAAATCACTACTTCCAGGTTACATGATAGTGTGAAAACTCAGATGAATGTAACTAGTTCCCTATGGTCATTGAGTTTAATTTGATTTCATATAGCTTAGTGCTAATGTTATGGCTTAAATATGTGGCATCTTCCAAAAAACTCACGTTAGTTAAATCAGGATTGTTCAGAGGTGAAGTGATTAGATTCTAGACTGAGCCAATTGGTGGATTAATCTATTTGGTGGATTAATAATTTGAATGGATCACTGGGAGGTAACTATAGGCAGGTGGGGCCAGGCTGGAGGAAGTAGGTCACTTGGATGTGCCCTTGGGGATTTTATATTTTATCTTTGGATCGTCCCTGTTTCTCCCTATTCCTGGCTGCCATAGCTCAGCCACTTTCCTTCACCATGCCCTTCCACCAGGATATTCTGTTTTACCTCAGGCCCAGAGCATGGAGTTGGTGAACCATGGACTGAATCTCTGAAACCTTGAGCTTCAAGTAAGCATTTCCTCCTCTAAGTTGTTCTTGTCAGGTATTTTAGTCACAGCAACAGAAAGCTGACTACCAAAGACAGTCATTTTTTACAACATAAAAGTTATCTTTGAAGCACTTGAGGGAAATTAGGTCTGTCTCCATGATATTAGAGCTGACCACATGATTTGATTTGGCTACTACATGTGAACAGAAGTGCCATCAGTTACTCACAGATGGAAGCCTATAATTGTGTATAATTCTTTATTTTCCCTTTCCCTAGAAGAACAATTAGCTCCAATCTGGGTGGGAAAGACATCAGTTAGAACCATATCTCCCACCCCCATGACCCCAATAGAAGAAAACAAAACAAAATTTTGTTGTCTGAATCCACTAAATTGTGTGCGCTTAACTGCAGCAAAACTTAACATATCCTGACTAATAACCATCTCAGTTATGTGGAAACAGCAATAAGGAGTTAAGAATATTTTCGGAGTGAGACAGTCTAAGATTAGACATTCTGTCCTTATTAGACATTCAATACCTATTTCTATACCTCTCTCAGTATGGAGCTCTAGTTCTCAGATATGTCTGCACCTTAAAAATCACAAAAAGAACTTCAAGACATTGTGATTTTATCAGTCTGTTGTAGGGCCTAGGTATTACACTATTTAAAGCTCACATGTACATCTACCCACTTGTCTAGAATGTCTTTTTTTTTTTTTTTTTTCTTTGCAGGGAGGTACCGGGGATTGAACTCAGGCATTCCACCACTGAGCCACATCCCCAGACCTATTTTGAATTTTATTTAGACACAGGGTCTCACTGAGTTGCTTACCACTTGCTTTTGCAGAAAGCTGGCTTTTAACTCAAGATCCTCCTGTCTCAGCCTCCCGAGCTGCTGGGATTTCAGGTGTGAGTTATCGCCTAGAATCTCCTAGGCATTTGTCCTTCAACATTAGACTGAATGTTCTCCAAATAACTTCCTGGATCCAAAGTTCCCCCTTGAGCTCCAGAAGCAACTTGAGCATAACTTTATCCTTATAATTAGAACATCACATTAAGATTATCTATTTCTAACAATAAATGAATTATATTGTATATTTCAAAACAGGCAGAAGAAAGGATTTTGAAATTTTTTTACCACAAAAAATGATAAATGTTTCCAGATATGCTTACCCTGATTTGAACATTGCACATGGGTACATGTTAAAACATCACATGGCACCATAATAATATGTACAATTTTAAAAATTTTAAGTGATACATAAAAAGACAAAAATTCTACATATTAATGGGGTATAGTGTGATGTTTTCATGTATGTACATTGCTTAATTGGGTAAAACATGTCTGCCACTTTGAACATTTATTACTTCTTTATGATGAAAATATTCAAAAGCATTTATATAAATATAAATGCTACACATTTAGATAAGACACATTTGTTATCTGTAGTCACCCAACTGTACAATATTACATTAGATTTTCTTATTTCCCTCTAATTGCAATTTAGTATCCATTTCTGAGACTTTCTCCCTCCTTCCAGCCTCTTGTAACAGCCTTTCTAGGACAATTTCCAGGATCCAGGAAGTTATTTGGAGAATATTCAGTCTGATGTTGAAGGATAAATGAACTCAGTAAGATTAGGAGATTCCAACTTTTTTACCTCCTACATATGAGGGAGATGATACAGTACTTTTCTTTTTGTGCCTAACTTCACTTAACATAATGATCTCCAGTTTGATTTGGGTTGTTGCAATGACAGGATTTCATTCTTTTGTATGGCTGAATTCAGGCATCTTTTGATTATAATAAGGTATTTTGAAATTATAGTAACTTAACATGATTGTAAAAATAAGAAAAAAAAAGAAACACGGAAAATATACTAATAAAAATCCTAGGCTTGCACTACATTCCTTCCCACATGTTAAATTTTTCAATATCCTATTTTATATCTTTCCACATTGCCAGTGTAGTCATTATTATTACTTTTAATAGTTTTTAGTCTTCATTCTAAAGCTATCAATGGTTTATGTATCATGTTTACAAGATTAGAGCATTCTGAATTTGCCTGCACACTCTTAGCAGTGAGCTTTACACTTTCCAATGTTCTCTTCTTACTGATTGTTTCTTTATTTCAGTTTGAAGAACTCCCTTCAGTGTTTCCTCTTTTTTTTTACAGTTTTAAAAGAAGTTTTGTTTTAAAATACTTGATACATATTATGCTCTCTAATAATATGTACAATTTTATGTGTAAATTAAAAAAAAAACCCATAGCACACAGCAAATGTAGCAGTGTGGGAACAATAGAGTAGTTCCAATATAATCATAAAAAGCGTGATCCATTTCCATATCTATTTTCTCACCACAGTGTGACCTCCTGAACACAGGGACTATCCGAGGATCATTCTGTAGTCCATCGAGGTTTATACCCATAAATACTTACTGGTCTAAACAGGGAGAAGAGATCAAATTAAAATTAAGAAATCTTAATTAAGAAACCTCTACCTGTGAGAAAGCAGTTTTAAGTAAAGAGTGAAACAAATGATGTTATTCTAGATTCAGAAGTGGGTGAGAAATTTGGTTTGGTAAACAATTTGAAGACCTGGTCTTGAGATGAGAAAGGGAAGGCAGATGAGGATGGTCATAGAATGTTTGGGGTTATTTTTAGAATAGGAAAACAGGTTTTGTACCATTAGGAATGATATCATTCAAAAGGGGAAATGTGTTTCAGCCGAGAAGTATAACTTTTGTTAGTCAACCATTTAGGAATGAGAGAAAGCGGGGAAAAGAAATGTCAAAAGTGGTTGTTTCTAGGCATTTGGGTTTGGGTGACGTGTGGCTTTCACCCCAGCGGGTGCGCGGTAATGATTTGTTGAATGAATATATTTTCTTGTGTGAGGAAATGTGTGTGTTTTCACAGGTACAGACTTGAGTTCATCATTCGGTTTAAGGCACAGCATCAGGATGGGTCTGTTAAGCTTCCTCGTATTTTTCTCTGATATCTTAATGTCTACACCAGTTTTTCTTTAATGTATTGAATATATGTCATTGAATAAGTAAGAATCCATGAAAGACACATAGTATTGCTTGTACACTATGTTTTAAATTTGCAAAATATTTTATTATAGATCTCATTCTTCCTTGTTCACTGCACCCGATGACCTTAAGATCTGTTACCATATGTATATTTTCCTTACAGCTTTTAACTGCTGCATAATATACCACTGTGGGCATATGGCCTATTATATTCACCCATTTCATTAATGATGACTAGCTAGGTTGCCTCCAACTCCCCACTAAGAGAAATGGTTAAAGTAGCCTTTCATTGAACAACCTCATACATTTCCCTACACGGGCCTAAGGAAGACCTTATTAGGAACAGGAGTCCAAAAAGGGAATTATTCGATCATAGGCAAGTTGCACACTTACTGTCACTGAGTACTGCCAAATCTCTCTCCAAAACTAATTGACCAGTTTTACTCCTGCCATTTATGCATGAGAGCTCTGTATACCCACCCACATTCTTACTAACAGTATTTCCTTATCTCATAATTCTTGCCAAAAGGAAGGAGGTGATGTGCCACTTTCTGCTCGTTCTCTTTGGATTTCTTTGATCACCTGTCAGTTTCATCATGTCTTCACATACTTGGTAACTGATTCCCCTTCAGTGAATTAACTTCTCACTTCTCTGTCCATTTTCTATGAGTCCTCCCTCCTCCTCCTTCTCCTCCTCCTTCCTCCTCCTTTCTCTTTCTCTTTCTCTCTGCATGTCTTCTCTGAACATAAAAGTAATTTCTTATGATGCATCATTTATTTCTATCCCAACTCTGTCCACTGGATACTTCATTGAGCTAAAATTCTGACATTAAAATCCATCAAGGACTGAGGATGTAGATCAGTGGCAGAGCACTTCTCTAGCACACATGAGGCCCTGAGTTCAATCCCCAGCACTTCCAAAATAAATAAATAAATAAATAAAATAAAAGGAAAGAAAAACTAAGTAGAACAAAGAAAGAAAGAAAAAGAAAATTCATCAAGATTTATCCTATGGGCCAGGTGTGGTAGCACACGCCTGTAATCTCAGCAACTTGGGTGGCTAAGATAGGAGGATTATGAGTTCAAAGCCAGCCTCAGCAACTAGTGAGATCCTAAACAACTTAGCAAGACCCTGCCTCTAAATAAAAAAAATTAAAAGGTCTGGGTATGTGGCTCAGTGGTTAAGAGCCCCTGGGTTCAATCCCTGCTACCAAAAGAAAAGAATTATTCTATGGCTTTTGCTTTGGGGCTCTTGTTTAAAGGTTCTTTCCATTCAAAATTGCCACAATAAAGAAAGATGGTGGAATGCAATGGACATCATTACCCTAGGTACATGCTTGACTGTACAAATGGCACATCTCTACATTGTGTTCAACCAGAGAATTGAAATGTTGCACTCAATTTGTGTACAATAAATTGAAATGCATTCTGCTGTCATGTACAACTAAGTAGAACAAATAAAAATAATAATATTAAAAAAGAAAGAAAAAATTGCCATAATATTTGCCCATTTTTTTCCTGTAAATATTCTAGTTTTCCTTTCACAGTTGGTCTTTATTTCCTCTGAAGCTCACTTTTATATATGGTATGGAGTTAGGGAATCCAACTCATTTTTTTTTCCTATCATAATCTTTCCCACTAGTATCTGCTGAATATACCTCCTTTCTTCATTCATAGGTAACGCCCTCTCTCCCTCATGTAGGTATTAAATGGGTAGGTAATTGTATGTAAAGGTGTATGTTCTATGCTCTTTGTTGGAATGGGTTTTTTGTTCTTGTGCCAGTATCACATTATTCATTATGAGGTTTCATAACTGACTTTGACATTACACGGAGTCCAACCACTCTGACTACTTTTGTTATTTTTAATTTTTAACCTATTTTATACTCCATGCTTCCATGAAAATCGTACATTCAGTTGTTGCATGCCTAAAAAGATCATACTAGATTTTCTTATTGGAATTTCCTTGAATGACCTGATTCGCTCCAAAAGAATTGATATCTTTACAGATTTTAAGTTAGTTTAGGCATGAACTCATTCCTCCAGGTTTTCTTGCTGTCCTTAATAAAGTTTTAGATTTTTTCATCATAAAGGTTTTGTGCATTCTCGATCAGGATACTGCTTACTTTGTTTTTCATTGCCAATTGATTTATACCTTATGATCGCTGACATGGAGAAATGCTGGTGACTTCTTCACAATTCTTCCACTTTGTGTTCAATGAACATGAATTACTTTTCAAAAAAAATATTGTGAAATAAAAGAAAAAGGAGAATGCAGATGACAAGTTTGCCTTTGCAAAGGAACCAGCCTATTTCTTCCTCTAAAACAGGAAGGAGTGAAATAAGAAAGGCTAAAAATACAGAAAATACAGCAGATTAAGTGAAGGAAGTTGAATAGTTCACTCCTCAAATTGAAATAGTACTGAGTGAATTAAACCTCATCCAAGACTTTTTTTTCTGCTAGAAAATCCAGAAAATGAATCCAGGAGTTGCTAAGGGAACAACTCTTTCAAAAACACTTACATAAGCCAAGAATTGAGGAACTAAACCTTCACAGCAAAAAGAAAATGTAGAATGGAATCTAAACAATATGTTCTCCACCTACTTCCTCATCTATAAAACAAAGAGGCTGTGCTAAATGATAGCTAACTTTCCTACTCCTTCAATCTCTGAAAATATCCTCTTTTAGAAAATGAAGACAAGGGGGTGAAAATTTTTTTCTCAGGTATTTTATCATAGTGCCAAAAAATTGACCATCCCGAGGGCAGTGAGTTAAGTTCATACCAAGGCACAGAGTCAATTTGGGAATGCACACGTTGGGAGAACAAGTGTGTTTACATTGTCATTTTGGCAGGATGCTGAACTGATTCTTTCCTTGCCATCAGCACTAACCTCTACTCTCATACAAAAGCTCTTTCAAATAAGTCCATGTTTTTCAAATGTTGTCTAGTTGGGGAAGAGAAGAGGAAGTGAGAGAAGTGAAACTTCCAGAGTTGCATTGCTAAAGGAAGCTGGTCCTTTCAGACACTTCATGTCCAAATTGTTATTCAAAGTTGCTCTTTTGTAAGTAGAAGAGTTTTGTTCCATAGTCAAATTAAAAAATATACATTTGGGTTGAAATTAAAATCATTTACCCAGGTGTTTCATATAGAACGCACATTTTCTCATTGGATAAATTTCATTTTTGCATCTTCACACCAAGTCCAATCCCCACACTATACTTGGGTACCTGGGTAAGAAACCAGGGTTATGCTTTTGATGATTGGTAGATATTAAGATCAAATGATTGCCTCAAAATGCAAAACTATAATCTAAAATTAGGTGGAAGCATAAATAAATTCTTAAAAACAAATATGACCAACACTAATAATACCATAAAATTGAAAATAACATAAAAGTCATGTGCATCAATATGAAGATTCATACTGAGTCATCAAAGAAAGATTCAGCAACCATTTGAAAGAATGTTATAGGACTGGGGATATAGCTCAGTGGTAGAGTCTTGCCTAGCATGCACAAAGCCCTGGGTTCAATCCCTATGCCCACCCCACCCCAACACACACACACACCAAAAAAAAAAAAAAATGATGTTGTAGGTACACATTTGCTAATGTGAAAATATCTTTAGGATAGAAGTAAGGAAATTGGTCATCATGACTGAGTGTGACAATCAGATGCAAGAAATGATAAACAATCCCAATTCATTCTTGTTAGAAGTAGCATGCAGACACAAGCCTGAAATGTTAGTTTTAAAAATGTTAGCAATGGTATCTTCTGGGTAGAGAGAACAGGATTTTTCACTACTTCTTCCTTTGTAAACCTATATTTCTGATTTTGTGTAACAATTAACTTACTTTCTTGTATTAAACCAAAAGGAGAGAAAACAGAGAACAAAGTAAAAGCCAAGCAAGCACTGGAGAGTCACATCCCTAGTTGTCCAACGTTTAATAGTAAAAAAAAAAAAAAATCTGAGCAAATCACCAAATTTTCCTTATGCCTCAGTTGACCTGTAAAATAGAAATAGTTGCCTTTCTATGGCATAGAGTTTTTGTGATGAGTCAAAATACCCTTCCACAAATAGCTGAATAATAAGTTAGGTGCTCACCTTGAGGCCCAGCAATTTCACTCTCCAGTATTTACCCACAGAAATGAACACATGTCCACACAAAGACTTGTACATACATGTTCAGTGCAGCATTATTTAACTAGCCCAATACTGAAAATGTCCATACAATGTCCTACTTAGCAAAACAAAACAAAACAAACAAACAAAAACAACTACTGATCCATGCAATAACAGCAAAGTACCTCACAAATGTGAACAAATATTTATACATATCAATCAAAAATAATATTTTCTCTGAGTGGACTAAGAAATTGTGGTATTTATAAATAATGGAGTTTTGCTCAGCCATAAAAGAAATTTTTGGCATTTGCCAGTAAATAGATGGAAATGTAGAACATCATGCTAAGTAAAATGAGCCAGACTTAGAAAATCAAGGTTTAAAAGTTTTCATTCATATGTGCAAACTAAATCAAAATAGGGGAAAGAAGAGAGGGGGTTGGGTAACATAAAGATGTAGGGAAGACCAGCGGAGCAGAAAAAGGAAATCAAGAGGGAAGGAGAAGGAAAGCAGGAAAAAAATGTAATGAAATCACTTTATGTGCATATACAAATATATAACAGGGAATTTTACCTTTATGTGTATGTGGAAAGTAAGGCTCAAGGGTGGACAAATGGGTGAGCCAGGGGAGGTTCAGGGGAATGGAGGGAGGGGTTGGGGAGGAGGGAAGGAGGAGAAACAGGGACTGAAGTGGAGTGAGCCAGATCCCATCCATGATTTTGTAGGGATGAGCTCAGTTACTATGTATAACTAGAATGTTCTAATTTGAACAACCATCATGCCAGATGAAAAATCTAGACAAGAAGCACTATATAGTATACTATTCCATTTATATGTTATTCTAAAAGAAAGCAAAACCAGAATGACAGAAAGTAGATTAGTGTTTGCCTAAGTCTGGGGAGAGGGAAAGAGATGATGAAGTTACCCCTTATCTTTGCATAGTCATCCTATGTAACTGCTGCATGAGGTACATAGAAACTTGTTGGAGTGATGGAAATGTTCTGTAACTTGAATTTGGTAGAGGTTACACAATCATATGCATTAGCCAATATGATGTACACTTAAAATGGGTGAATTCTATTGTCTGCAAATTATACACCATGTAACTATTTTTGAAAACATACAGCAAAACCTAAGAAAATTAACAAAAAAACTATCAAAGTATGTGAAAATATATTGTAAAATGTAAAGCTCAATAGAAATACATGATTTTTTTTCTCCAGTACATTTCTTATAAAACAAAACAAAGTACAAAGAAACAGCTTTAGAATATATTCAGCTAAAGACATTTTTTCCTGGAATAAAAGGGTGAGTGGGTGTAAGCAAGGAGAAAAAGGAATAATTGTTATCTGTTCCTTCTATTTTTTTTCAGCTGTATTAAATTTGATGTTTAGTATCCCAAGTTATTTTAATACTGTTTTCTGTTAAATACTTAGTTGGAAAGTAGAGGAGAAAAAATTTATTTTGCTTAAGCTCCAAATCTCACCATTGGAAACTTTGCAAAACTTCCATCATATGGCCAATATTTGGAAAATCTTCAAGTTCACATCATTTGGTGGGTGGGGGGACAAAGGGGCTACTGGGGATTGAACTTGGGGGCACTCAATCACTGCATCACATCCCCAGCCCTATTTTGTATTTTATTTAGAGACAGGGTCTCACTAAGTTGTTTAGCACCTTGCTTTTGCTGAGGCTGCCTTGGAACTCATGATCCTCCCGCCTCAGCCTCCTGAGCCACTGGGATTACAGGCGTGCACCACCACACCTGGGCTCAAGTTCACATCTTGTGTTTCCAATGACACTTTACATACACCGCATCTGGGAATTGTTGATTCCTCACCTGAGGATGCTTGATAACAAGGGGTAGGGTCAGACCCTGAGTCCGATGGAGCCTGAACATCTTGTCACCACCCTAACCTGCCTCAAATAGAACCTCCCCAGCCGACCAAGTGTCCTCTGAGAATCAATGACGGAATGGTAAGCCATCCAGAAAAAAAGGAAGTCCCTTGGAAATAAGAAGTGGTCAAGGTAGGGCGGGCACACAGGAAGGAACCCTAAGTGGCAAGATGCCAGAAGTTAGGTCCTCCTTCCACAGCTGTGGCCTGGCTGGCCTCTGGTGCCCCTTTTCATGGCACAGGGAAGGAGTGACCCACATGACACGATCTGGACTGTGTCTAGGGTGACTTCCCAGTGTGCCTCAGTCATGGGACAGGGAATGCCCGTGATGAGGGCTTCCTGCATCTCTGGGTTGAAATGGAGTTGGTACTTGTTACATTCTGTTTCCAATTTGCCCTTTCCACCCTCTTTTGCACACAGGATCCCTGAGCCCAGTCATCTCTGACAACTCACCAGACACTCCTTCGTAAAGAGGGTGGTCTGTAGGTACTGAGGAACCTGCAGGCCACAGAGGTTTATACTACCCTTACAGCATGTTATTTCTGGAGGGTGCTTTTGAAAGAATTTCCATTTTTTTATTGTTATCATTAGGGAATAATACATGGTGATTATTTATTCCTATTTCCTCCAAAGGAGAAAAGGAAAAATAGCTTATGATCTGGCTCTAATCAATACTATTTTGATGTCAACCTTATCAACTGTAATCCCACGTAGCATATCTATCCTTTTAACTGGTTTTCTTTTTTCATTGACTGCACCATGAATGCATTTCATATTCTTGAAGTCTCAATTTAACTCTCCTTCTACTGAATATTTTTAATGTCTTTTATGTCTGGTTACATACTCTGAGGATACTAGACAATTTATTTAAATAAGTCTCCTTTACTGGATAAGTTTTCCTCCCAAATTTCCTTACTATCGGAATCACCCCTTAGGTCAACACAATTTGTGAAATTTTTTTTCCCCAAATTTCTTAAAACTGAATCTAACCAGGCATTTAGCTTTTTTAATTGATTTTTTTTAATAAATGACAGCAGAATACATTAGAATTACAATTCTTGTTACACATATAGAGCACAACTTTTCATATCTCTGTTTGTATATAAAATATGTTCACACCAATTTGTGCCTTCATACATGCACTTTGGATGATGATGTCCATCACATTCCACCATCCTTGCTTACTCTGCCCACTTCCTTCCCCTCCCAAGGCATTTAGCTTTAACTGCTCATTCTCAGGAAATGAAACTATCTGAAAAATACAAGGCATTTTAGAGAACAGCTCACCTAGTTTTTTCAACAAGTAAGTGGCACAGAAAAAAATGAGGGAAGTCACTGTTCCCTATGAAAAGAAACATTTTTTTAAAAATCCAAGTAAAATATATGAGTCTTGTTTGGGTTATTTATTTGAATTAAATAATTATAAAAAGATATTTGGGATGAGGGCACAGGGAAATTCAAACAGGCACCAGTATTAAAGAATTATCATTACTTTTGTTATGTGCAATGATGGTGATCATGTAAAAACGTGTCCTTACATTTTAGATATACGTACAGAAAAACGTAATAAATAAATGGTCTTCATTGCTTTAAAAATGCCTATTTTCTTTAAAATAATAAGAACATATTATAATAAAAGAAAAATAGTTGAATCAAATTTAGTAACCATTTTCTAGTTAAGCCTAAATTTAGATTGCTATTCTACAAAACTCTGTCATTTTAATGCCCTCTATTTTACCTATGCTTCAAAAAAATTATTTAACTCTTTTATCAAAGAAAATATTCAATACAAATAAAGGTAGAAAAAATGTTAAATGAACTCCCCTTGTTCCATTACCAGGGCTCAACAAATATTAGTTCATGGTCAGTGTTTCCTCTTCTATATCACCTCCCACTTTCCCACCTCCAAATTATTGAAAATAAATCCCACACCTGACACTCCATACACACATACTTTAGTATATATCTCTATGCAATAACTTTTTAAAACATAAAAAGTTTTATGTTTTAAATCATAAAATCATTGTCCTACTTAAAATCATTCAACAGTAATTCCTTAGAATAAGCAATAAGTGTTTAAATTTCCCTAATTGTGTTTGATGGTCAATCTCTGGTGTCAGCTTGATGAGATTAAGGTTATACCTAGATAACTGGTAAGCACTATTTTGGGGAGTGTCTCTGAAGATGTTTCTGCAGGAGGTTGACAGATCAGTGGACCAAGTTGGGAAGGTCTGTCCTCAATGTGGGTGTGCACCTTTCAATCAAGTAGGCATCCAGACAAAGGCAGAGGAAAGGCAAATTGGCTTTCTGTCTCCTAGAGCTGGGGCACCCTTCTTCTCCTGGCCTTGAACATCAGAACTGCAGGTTTTCCAGCAGCCTTCAGACTCTCTAGGATTTGCATCTGCAGCTCCATGGGTTCTTAAGGTTTTAGCCTCAGAGAATTGCTGCACCAGCCTCCCTGGTTCTGGTTCATTTAGACTTGGACAGCCACATTGCAGGTTTCTCTGGTTCTCCAGCTTAAAATGGCCAATGATGGGACTTCTCAGCCTCTATAATCATGTGGTCTACTTCTAATAAATTCTCCTCATGTATCTCTCTCTCTACCTATCTCTATATCAAAATCAATCAATCAATCTATTATCTATTCCCTATTTGTTCTCTCTGGAGAAACTGAATACAGTTTTGTACTTTTGCTTAGATTTTTATAATTTGTCTGAATCAGGTTCAAAATAAAAATAGTATATTCCAATACACTTTTAAATTTTTACTTTAATTTTTTGACAAATTTCTTATAATTATCATGTACATTGTGATGCTTTATGTATTCAGTGTAAAATGATGGAATCAAGTTAGTTAACATATTACCTTAAATACTTCTCATCTGTTCCTCTCATCTAACTGAGACCCTATGCCCTTGACCAGCATCTTCCCCTCTCCTCCACCCACAACCTCTGTTAACCACCTTTATATGCTCTGCTCCTATGACTTCAATTGCTTTCATTTCCATGTAGATGTGAGCCCATGTGGCATATGTCTTTCTACACCTGGCTGATTTCACCCATCCTCTAGTTTACCCATCTTGTCACAGGCTACTTAAAACCAGTAGTAACATTCCATTGTGTATGTACGCCACATTATTCATCAGTTGATGGACCCTTAGATTGATACCATATCTTGGCTATTGGGAATAATACAGAGATGAACAAGAGAGTGCAGATATTTATTTGAGATACTTATTTTAAGTACTTCGGATATATACCCAGAAGTAGCATTGCAAGAGCATATGCTAATTATTCTATTTTTAGTTTTTGGAGGTACTTCCATAGAGTCTCCCATAATGGCTGTATTAATTCACATTTCTACCCACAGTGTACCAAGAATTCCCTTTCTCCACATCCTCACCAATACTTGTTATTTTCCTACTTTTTGATACTGGCCATTGTGACACTTATGAAATGATAGCTCACTGTAGCCTTCATTTGTATTTCCCTTATGATTAATGATGTCAAGGATTTTTTAATGCATCTGTTGACCTTCTGAATGTCTTCTTTGAGAAATGTCTGTTCAGTTTCATTCTTTTCCCATTTATTAACCAGGTTATACTTTTTGCTATTGAGGATTTAAAAAAAATCCTTATTAGGTATATTACTTGCACATATTTTTCTTCCTGTCTATGTGTCATATCTTCATTCTGTTAACTACTTCTTTTGCTATGGAGAAACTTTTTAGTTGGATGCAATCCCTTTGGTCTATTGATGATTTTCAATCTGTGCTTTTGGGGTCAAATGCAAAAAAAAATCATTGTAATGTAGTTTTCCTCATGATCTTGTAGTACTTCTGAGGTAGGATAGAAGAAATTAGGATAGATAGAAAAGAGACTAACAGCAAAGTGAAATCTCCACAACTATTCTCACCTTTACTCCCCAAGCCCATTGTCCTCCAGACAAAAATTCTTTTTTGGTGCAGGGAATTGAACTCAGAGGCCTTAAACACTGAGCCACATCCCCAGCACCGCCCCACCCCCACCTCCCGGCTTTTTTTTTTTTTTTTTTTTTTTTTTTTTTTGTATTTTATTCAGAGACAGGGTCTTATAGAGTCACTTAGGGCCTTGCAAAGTTGAGGCTGGTTTTGAACTCAAGATCCTCCTGTCTCAGCTTCCCAAGCTGCTGGGATGACAGGTGTGTGCCAGCTTCTGACATAAATTCTTAAAAAGCCTTCAGTGTTAGCGTACTGAGAGTCTGGTTCATTAATGCCTACATGCGTTGCTAGTTCACATGATGTATTTCCATGAGACTCAATAAGGCCAAGGGAAAGCACTGTTGGAGACTTATGATGTGGGCATCTTCCAAACATTATCTGTTGACCAAATGAGGTCAACTTAGAGATCCTGAAAGAGCCAGACCACGGTGACCTGCCCTGTGCTCCATGATGAAGAGAACTGAGCCCTCCAGGTAGTTGACACCCCCAACATACACATGCTTCTTATGTTCATTATTTACAAAGTTCCTTTAAAAAGAACCCAAGACTCCAAAACTGTGTCACTCTTCAGCACCCACACGCCTGCTCTGACCTTCCCCAATAAATCTTTGATTGCGCCTCTTTTGCCAGGTCCTGAAATTCTCTGGTAAGTCAAGAACCTGCCAGGGCTGAGTTGAGGCCCCTTTTTCCTTCTGGGGAACCTCCTCAGATCCCTGTATGGTGACAGTTTTAGATTCAGGCCTTACATTTAAGTCTTTAATCTGTTTTTATCTGATGTTTACAATAGGTTTTTTTAAGACTGTTAATCCATTGTTTCTCCGCCATCTTCTTTTTTTTCTTTCTTTTAATTTTTGCTAAAAGATCAGGTCAGCATTACATAGTGGTTTCCACAGTCTGGATTTTGCTGATTTCATCCCCACAGGGCTATTTAACATGTTCCTCTTCTCCCTATATTTCCTATAAATTGATCCAAATCTACAGGTTTGACCAGATTCAAATTTGGTGTTTGGGTCTATTAGGGGATGTGAATTTCCATCAGAAGTCACATAATGCCTGCTCATCTCTCTTTTGTGGTACGAACCATGATGATCATTACCTACACCCATTGAAATGCTTGAAATTTTTCATTAGGTAAAATCCAAAAATAAATTTAACATGTTTATTGACAGAAAATGCAAATGGGGTAAAAGGTAACCCTAATATTCACTGATAGGAAAATAACTGAGATGCATTGTTACATGAAAAGAACAAGTTTAGAAACAGATTAGTTCCATTTATGATTACAATCATGTGTCTGTCAATACATACATAAGAATATGAGTGCATGGAACAAAATCTTTAGGCAAGTGGTAGGCAGGTGTTTGAACAGGAAAAGATTTTTAGTGTGAACATACTTTATATACAAACAGATCTGAAAAGTTGTGTTTTATATGTGTAATAAGAATTGTGATGCATTCCACTGTCATGTATTTAAAAAATAAAAGCAATTTAAAAAAATAAATAAAAAGAAGATTTTTAAAAACTTCTCTATTTCTATATTGCTTGAATGTTTCATAAAGAGAATATATTTATGTGCATTAGCTAAAATAGTAACTAAATCATACTTTAAAAATAAGTACATAACTACCACCTTAAAAATATTTTCGTTCCTGAATATTTATGTTTATTTATGATTATTTTCCTTAAATGCCTGGAAAGAAAATTACTATGTTGATTGGAATATGTAACTACATAAGGTCCAATACTTTTTTGGGAAATCACATGATCTTATTCTTTCACTAGCAGCATAAGATGGTTTCCCCAATTCTTCTAGTCACTCTTTCTTGACTCAAAATCTGTTGAAACCTTCACCTTTGAGCATGCCACCATGGAGTGGCCTCATTCCTACTAGGTCCTCTGTCTTTCAGCCAAAAGTCTCAGTACAGCTGAGTGATATGTCAATCTTCTGCCTCACCCATCACCCCACAGAAGCAAGCAGTGTGTCCAGTGTTCCAGCAGAAGTGGATGGAAATCAGAGTTCTAACATTTATATGGAAGGGGAAAAAAAAAATAGAAAGAACAGATAAAGTAATCTTAAGCAAAAAAAGAATAAAACTTGAAGTCTCACTATTTCTAGTCTCAAGACATATGACAGGGCTATAATAACCAAGACTGCACAGTACTGGCCTAAAAATCTCATACAAAGACCAATGAAATAAAATAGATATTCCAGAAATAATTCTATGCATCTACAGCCAAGTGATGGTCAAAAAAGTGTCCAAAACCATACATTGGGGGCTGGGATTACAGCTCAGTAGTAGAGTGCTTGCCTAGCACAAATGAGGCACTGGGTTTGATCCTGAGCACTACAAAGAAATTAATTAATTAATTAAAGATATTGGGTCCATCTACAACTAAAAAAAAAGTTTTAAAAAAACATACATTGGAGAAAGGACAGCCTTTTCAGGAATGGGCTAGGAAAATTGGATATGTTTATACCAAAGATTAAAGCTTGATGCCTATTTCTTTCATGTTAATTAAAAATAAATTTAAAATAGATGTAAGACCCGAAACTATGAAACCACTAGAAGAAAACACAAAGTAAACATTTCAAGATATTGGTATAGGCAATGGTGTTTAGGTAAGACCTTTAAAGGCACATACAACAAAAGCAAAAAATTTAAAAATGGAACTGAATAAAGCTAAGAAGTTTCTATGAAGCAAAGAAAACAATCAACAGTAGAAAGAGACCACCTGCAGAATGGGAGAAACTCTTTGCAAGCTATTCATTTGACAAAGGATCAATATCCAGAAAATATAAGGAACTCACAAACCTAAAAACACAAACAAACAAAATTAGAAAATTGGTCAATGATCTGAAAGACATTCTCAAAAGAAGAAACACAAATGACTAACAAATCTAAGAAAAAAATGTTCAACATCTTTAGCCACCCGAAAAATGCAAGTCCAAACCATCATGACTCATCACATCACCTCAGTTAAAATGGCAATTATCAGAAAAGGAAAATATAACAAATAATGATGAAAGCAAAAAAAAAAAAAAAAAGGGAAACACACACTGTTAGTAGGAATGTAAATTAATACAATCATTCATGGAGATTCCTAAAAAGGCTAAAAATAGATCAAGCATACAATCCTGCTAGCCCACTTCTGGGTATGTACCCAGAGGAAATGAAATCAGTATATCAAAGAGATATTTGTAGTCCCTTATTTATTTCAGCACTAAAAACGATAGACAATATAGAGAATCTACTTCGTTGTTCATATATATGTATGCACAGATATATGTATTTGTTTATTATGTATGTGTATAGATATATGTATGCACATATATATTCATTCAGTGAAATATTATTTAACTATAAAAGTAAATGGAATTTTATATTTTCAGCAAACTTCATAGAAGCAGAGGACACTATGTTAAGTGACAGAAACCAGATACAGAAAGACAAATACTGCATTTTCTTTGTATATATGTGGAAGCTAAAAAAAAAAGAAAAGTCAATCAGAGGCTGGGAAAGGTAGTGAGGAAATACGAATATGATAGGGGAAGGCTGGATCGTGGAAACCAGAACAGATAGAAGGATTACATTCCAGTGCTCTCCAGCCCAGTAGGGTAAAAATCGTTCACAAGGACCTACTGTATATTTTATAAAGAAATAGAAGAAGGGAGCTCAAAGGCTCCAAACATAAAGAAATAATAAGGAAATGGAAATGCTAATTGGCTGCTTTGATCAAGTACACACTATATACATGTATTGAAATATCACACTGTACTCCTTAAATATGTACAACTCTGTGTGTTAATTAAGAAGAAAATAAAGTAGGAGCAAGTAAATAGAAATTATAAACATATCAAATGGAAATAGTGGAATTGAAAAATACAATAACTGAAATAAAAGCTTGATGAGTAGACTTCTACTAGAGTGATTTTAAGGGACAGACATTAACTTGAGGACAGAGTAATAGAACTGGCTCAACCTGAACATTAGGGGAAAAAAACATACTGAGAAAAAAAAGAGTGTTTTGGCAACCCAAGGGACTAAAATGAAAGAGGAAACACTCATTTTATTGGAGTTTCAGAAGGAGAAGAGAGAAAAGAGTGGGACTAAAATAATGGAACGAAATAACAACTAGAATGTCAAATTAGGCAGAAGACTTAAATGTGCAGATTTAACAAGCTGTGGAGACCTCAAGATTTCATGTGAGGCCCATCATCGTGACACACACCTGTAACACAGCAGCTTGGGGGTGAGACAGGAGGATCCCAGGTTTGAAGCCAGCCTCAGCTACTTAGCAAGGCTGTAAGCAACTAGTGGACCCTGTCTCTAAATAAAAAGAGCTGGGGATGTGGCTCAATGTGGTTAAGCCCCCTTGGGCTCAATCCCCATACCAATAAAATAAAATAAAATTGCCGTAGGAAACCAAAAGTTTATTTCACACCCATAAAAAGAAAGAAATCATGCATTATTTGTAAGGGATATACCAATCAGAGTAAGAGCAAATTTCTCATCTGACACAAAAGAGGCCAAAGGAAATGGTACATATTTTTCAAGTGGTAAAAGAACAATGAAAGAAAAATCTTGTATCTGGCAAATACTTTCAGGAATGACAGGGAAATAAAGACATTCTCAGAGGAAGGAAAACTAAGAAAATTTGTTGACAGCAGGCCTACCCCAAAAGGATGGCCAAAGGAAGTTCTCCTAACAAAAAAAAAAGAAATGATAAAATAAAGAAAGGAGTCCTGGAACATTAAAAATGAAGAGAGAAGGTGATAAGCAAAACTAAGGGCAAGTAAAGCAGGTTTATATTCTCACGTTTTCTTTTTTTCAAATTTAAAATATTTTAAATTGTTTTATTTTTATTCACATGTAATAATTGTACACATCACAATTGTTGGGGCTTAGCGTAATATTTCAAATCATGCATGTGTCATGCACTGATCAAATCCAGCCTCCCTTTTTCTACTCTCCTCATTCCCCAGACTCTAGCCGTCACTCTTCTACACACAGGTCAACATTTTTAGCCTCCACATATGAGAGAGAACATACAGGACTTGTCTGTGTTGGGCTTATTTCACTTAACAAAATATCCTTCGCTTTTGTCCACTTTCTGTAAATGACATACTCTTAATTTTTCTTAACAAATTTTATGGTTGAAGTAAATTACAGTAATGACTAATGAGATTCTTAATGTAATAGAGGAAATATTTAAGATAATATATTATAAATGGGGGAAAGCAAAGGCAGGTTGGGTTTCCATACTTGACTCAAATTGATAAAATAACAATACCAGTAGACTGCGATAAATTACATATGGGTAAAATAGAGAAACCACCAGAAAAGCTATACAAAAATATAGACCTTGAAACACGAGAACAGAGAGATCAAACATATTTCTAAATAAATTCAAATAATTACAGGAAGGCAGGAAAAAATACAAACAAAAGAAAAAAAACAGAAGAAACAGAAAGCAAAATAAAATTGCAACAATTATATTAAATAGAAATGGTCTATATACATGACTTAAGAAACAGATTGTCAGAGTGAATTTTTTCAAAGATGTTCCAACTTTGGCTATCTACACTTCAAATATAAAGATTAAATGCAGGTTAAAAATAAAAATAAAAAGGCAGTAAAACCTACCAAACACTAATCATAAATTTAAAAAAACATAAATTGGCCAGATACTATAGTGCTTGCCTGTAATCCCAGCCACTGGGGAAGCTGAAGCAGGAGGATCATGGGTTCAAAGCCAGCCTCAGCAAGTTAGCAAGGCCCTAAGAATATAGCAAGACCCTGTCTCTAAATAAAATATAAAAAGGGCTGGGGATGTGGCTCAGTAGTTACAGCCCCAGGTTCAATCACTGGTACTAACCGCCCCCCTTCAAGAAAAAACCCATGAATTACTGTATTAATATTAGGTAAAGTAGACTTCAGAGCAAAGTATAGTACCATAGATGGAAAAGGACACTGATATGAATAAAAATGTTCAACCCACAAATACACATGGCAATTCTAAATTAGTATGTATCAAACAACACAGCTGTAAAATCTGTGAAGCAAAAAATATCAAAAATGACAGAAATAGAATAAGAAACACAGTCATAGTTGGAGCCTTCAACATCCCTCTCTCAACCACTTAAATAGCTGGACAGGACAGTTCAGCAACACTACCAGCCAACAGGATCCACTTGACATTTGTAAAATGTGTTAACAGCCGAACTCACATTCTCTTCAGTGACAACAGGATGTGTGCTAAGGTAGAGCACATCCTGGGCCATAAAACAGCCTCAAATAATCTTCAAGAGCTGAAATTACAGTGTTACACCACAATGGGATCAGACTAGGAATCAATAATGGAAGGATAATAGAAAACCCTCCAAACACTTGGAGTCTAAGTCCAGAATTTAACCCATCTATCAAAAAGCTTCAAGGAATTTTTTAAAATGCAATGATTTGAATGAAAATTGTTTCAATGAGACAAAGTGAGGTTTATTGAACTATATGAATACAAAAGAGGAAAATTTTCAAATCAGTACTTTAGTCTCCTACCTAAAGAATATTTTTTTAAACGAGCAAAAGAAATCCAAAGAAAGCAAAAGAAACCTAAGACAAAAGAAGAAAGAACACAATAAAGATGAGAGCATAAATCAATAAAACTGATAACAGAAAAACAATCGGCGAATAATGAAACAAGGACATGGTTCTTTGAAAATGACAAGAAAATTAACCAACTTGCAGCCAGCCAGACAGAAAAGTCATATATTACCAATATTACAAATGAGACAAGAATATCACTACGACCCCTGCAGACATCGAAAGAATAAGAACCACTTCACGAAGAAATTTGACAATTTAGATGAAATGGTTCAGTGCTTCAAAAAACGCAAACTATTACAATTTATCCAATATGAAACAGATTATCTAAATAGCCCTTTAAACTGGATGCTGTAGCGCAGGCCTGTAATCCCAGCTGCTCGGGAGGTTGAGGCAGAAGGATGGCAAGTTCAAGACCAGCCCCAGCAACTTAGCAAGCCCTTGTCTCAAAATAAAAATGACTGGAGATGTGGCTCAGTGGCAAAGTGCCTCTGGGTTTAATCCCCAGTACCAAATAAAAAAAGAAAAAGAAATAAATAAACAGCCCTGTAACTATTATATAGTAAATTAATAACTTTTAAAATTTTTTCCAAAAAAGAAATATCTAAGACTAGAGAGTTTCATTATAGAATTTTACCAGACATTTAAAGATCATCTAACACCGATTCTACATGAGCTCTTGCGGAAAATAAGAAGGGACACTTTCTTAATTTGTCTTTAAAGCTGATAGTACCTTGACACCAAACATAAAAAGAAAAAGAAGAACAATAAAACAATATAAAAAAGAATACTACACACCAATATCCCTCACTAATATAGATATAAATATTGGAAGGTAGAATTGTTCTAGGAACATAAAACTGATTCAACATTTAATAATCAATCAGTCTAGTCCTGCACAGTAACCAAGAAAAAAAAAACTGATAAAATTCAAAACCCATCCACGAGTAAAACTCTCAGAAAAATAAAAATAGAACTTCCTTAACTTGAGAAAGGGCATATAGGAAAAAAAAATCTATAGCTAACATCATACTGAAGAGAAATCATGAATTTTTTCCCCCAAAACTGGGAAGAAGACAAGGATGTCTACTCTCACTACCCTTATTCAACGTAGAGCTACAAGTTCTACCCAAGTCAATAAGGCAAGAAAAGGAAATGAAAGGCATGTGGATCAAAAAGGAACAAGTAACTCTTCATATTCGCATGTAAAATAATTGTCTATATAGGAAACTCCCAAGTCTTAAAAAAAAATAAACTCCTAGAACTACAAAGTGCATTCAGCAACTATGCAAAATAAAAGATAAACATCAAAATAAAATGTAACCATTTCTATATGCTAATAATGACCATGAAGGCAATGAAATTGAAAAATATCTATAATACCATTTAACATTATTTTAAAAAGAAATACTTAAATGTAAGTCTAACAAAAGGTGTATAGGATCTGCATGCTGAAAACTACAAAATGCTGAGGAAAGTAACTTTAAAGATGATTTAAATAAATGGAGAGACATACTTTGTTCATGAATTGAAAGATCCAACACAGTGAAAATATCAGTTATCCATAAATTGATATGCTTATTTAATGTAATTCTTATTAAAATATCAGAAACAAAATTGCTCTAAAATTGTAGGGCAAGACACTGAAACTAGAAGAGCTGAAACAATTTTGGAAAAGTAGAATGAACTTGGAGGAATCATTCTACCCACTTTTAAAACATCTAGCTATGGGCCTCAAGTACCATTCAGTACTGACAGAGGGACAGACTTATCAGTCAACTGAACTAAAAGAAGATCCCAGATACAGACCCACAAAAATATGCCCAAAAGATTTCAACAAATATACAAACACAATTCAATGAAGGAAAGATAACCTTTTCAAAACACGGTGCTGGAACATTTGGATATCCATAATCAAAAAGAAAAAAAAAAGTCAAATCTCACCCTTTTTACACATATTAAACTTCAAATGGATATGGATTTAAGTTGGTATATAACACAGAACTGTACAACTTTTCAGGAAAAAAAAGGAGAAAATCTGCATTTACTGATCAGCACATAGTTCTCAAATTAGACATCCAAAGCATGAGCCATTAAATAAAAATAAATTAACCTATATTAAAATTAAATTGGGGCTGGTGTTGTGGCTTAATGGCAGAGCACTTGTTTAGCATGTGTGAGGCACTGGGTTCTATCGTCAGCACCACCCAAAAACAAATAAATAAAAAATAAAGGTTAGTGTCTTTTAAAAAAATTAAAATTTTTTTCTCTGCGAAAAACCCATTAAAAGGAAGCTACATACTGAGAGAAAAATAATTGGTAACCATATATTCAAGGACTAATACCTAGAAAATATAAAGAAGCCTCAAAACTTAACAGTAAAAATAAAACACAACTAGAAAATGGACAAAAAAAAAAAAGCACCAGGAAGATATATGAATGACAAACAAGCACATGAAAAGATGTTTAACCTTGTTGATCAATAGGGAAATACAAATTAAAACCACAATAAGCCTGCAGGGTAGCTCATGCCTGAAATCCCAGGGACTCAGGAGGCTAAGGAAGAGAGGCTGAGGAACAAGGATCTCAAGTTCAAAGTCAGCCTTAGCAATTTCTGGAGGCCCTAAGCAACTCAGCAAGACCCTATTTCAAAATAAAATAAATAAATAAATAAATAAAAATTAAAAGTGCTGGGGATGTGGCTAAGTGGTTAAGCACCTCTGGGTTCAATCACCTGGTACCAAAAAAAAAAAAAAAAAAAAAACAATGAGGCAGTACTACATACATCAAATTGGCTGAAATTTGAAAAGTTAACACCAAATGCTGACAAACACCCAGAGACATCAGCTCACCAGAATTGCTGGCATATGGGGAATGCCAATGCTAGAACCACTCGGGAAAATATTTTGGCAGTTTCTTGAAAATTGACACAGAGGTAGAACCAAAATCAATGGTTAAGTAACAAAGTAAGTTATATATAAATATGCATCTCATTTTAAAAAACACAACACAAAATAAAATTTGTATTGTGGGGGTATTTATATTTGCGTTACTTAGAAAAAAGTTGTTGGAGTATGCATGGTAACTGTGCCTGGTGGTTACATCTCCCTTACAGAATGAGAAGGGAGACAGGAAACAGGGTCTTCGGCTGTGGGATGTGGTTAGAGGCAGCCCCTACAACAGATCACTCTGGGGAGGCAGGTTTACCCTGTGCTGTTCTGAAAGGTAGCCACTAGCTTCCTGTGGCTGTTGAACACTTGAACTGGGCTAGCATAACTGATGGTTTCAATTTTTAATTTCAATTCTTTTAACATAATATTTGAGAACCAGGCACAGTGGCACGTGACTATAATAAAAACCAAGTCCAGCCTTGGATAATTTAGCAAGACTCTGTCTTAAAATAAAAAGGACTAGGAGTATAGCCCCTAGGTTCAATTTCCAGTACCAAAAATAACAATAACAATGGCAATAATAATCATCATTTTGAAAAGTTAGCTAGTGGCTAACTTAGTGGACCGCACAGCTCTAAAATCAAAATGAATGTATCCACATCCCCTTTCGTATTGTTTAAACAACAGAACATTTCTGAACGCTTCAATTTCTTAAGCTATCCACCTGGGATGGTATCAGTTTTCTACTGCTAAGATTTTTATGCAATTTGTTTAGAACTATACTTCAATATTGATAACATAATAAGTTTTCCTTTTATGTAATGCTTTGTGTATTATTTGAATTTTTCACAGTAAACACATATTTCATGATTTTCATAAAATGCATTTTTTTGAAAACTAACCTTTACGAGCTTGGTAGAGACTTTCCTCCACAGATAGAAAAACATACTAACTTAAACCCCATTTTCCCTTATACCCTCTTTACCCTCTCATCAGTTAAGGCTGACGTTATAAACAAGTAGTATAAAGTCTGAAAGGGCAGAGATTGAGTGTTCCTAAGAAGTCTGAGACTGCCCTGGCTTCAGCCTACATTTCCCAGTTAACTTCATTGACTTGAACTGAAAGCAAGCCCTGAGGCACTGCTGGAAGATCCCCTGCCCACATCCCAGGTCACTTCTTTCCTTGAGCTACTTTCCTCTCCTTTCCCCCTTTGTTCAACCTTTTAGAATTTCTACAGCCCATGCTTTCATGGAGCTTAGAGTGGTGGGGGAGAAAGAAAATATAAACTATCAAATTAATTTTTGTGATGAATAAATGAAACAAAGATGTATAGATATCAATGTAGATTAAAGTTGGTGGGAAAAAAATTGATCAACTTGACTGGGTGACAAGGTGCCCACAGAGCTGGTTAAATATCATCTCTGGGTGTATCTGTGAGGGTGTTTCCAGAGGAGCCTGGCATTGGATTAGTGAACCCAGGAAAGCAGATGACCCTACTGTGGAGGGCAGGCTGTGCTCTGCTCTGAGTCGCTCCATGATGTAGAGAACAGCAGTTTCCAGGTTGTACCTAAATCTGTGGTTAGTCCTTTTTGTTACACAGTAGTTAGCCACAAGCTACTCCATTTTGAGTTTAAGGGCTGAGGTGGAATGACTCCACACCTTGTTTATGCAGGTAAGCAAACACCATCTGCCTAGCATAACCTTAAAGCATAAACAGATAAATAAATTAATTGTCCTAATAAGAATGACCACAAGTCAACTTATCAAATTAGTCAGAAACACATGGATGTATATGAATATCAAACTCATAACAGAAAACCAGAACCATGAGCTTAGAGATCACACCAGACCACAAAGTGATGCAACTCCCAGACTGGACACCCATAAAAAGACAGGTCAAGACCAGACACAGTGGCACCCTGACCACATCACCTGGTCTCTCATCATGAGCCTTGACCAGAAAAAATGCCACACAGATGAACCTTTGAGTCTCTGTCCTCAGTCTTTAGCAGAGTGTGGTTTCTCCTACCCATGATAAAACCATGCAAGTCCCACTCCAAGCTGACACTATGAGACTGCCATCCATCCAGACTTTGGCTCTGAACAAGTTCTTCAGCTGGTTCCAAATCTTATATGACCACCTACAGTGACTATTTACATTTATGTCTGCTCTCTGCCTCTGCTTAGAGTTCAGCCTTCTAAATCCCTAGGACAACCTTACCGCTTTGCCTTTCTGATATATATTCCATGTTCTTTCCCACCTTAGTGTCTTTAAAATATATACATATATCACACGCATATATATTTCTTGATATGTATGACTTGAGCATTACAGATATCAGAAATTAAGACTGGAATAAAAGACCTGTGACTACCCAGTTTATGACTACCAGTTGACCCCCAATTACTCAGTGAACTATACCACTGATGAAAGTGGTATAGCCTGTGAATGTTTTGTTACTCAATAAACTCTGACATTGCAGAAAGACACAAATACACTTGGTCCATGTTAATGATGCAGCTTGCGCCACAGTGTGGGTGGACCTCAGACAATCTGTGAAGGACTGAACAGAAAAGGGGCAGGTTGAATTAACTTGGTCTGACTACATGAACTAGGACATCAACCTTCTGCCCTCCTAGTTCTCAAATCTTCAGACCCAGACTGCAATCTCTACCATCAGCCTACCAGCTCTCAGGCTGCACTTTACCCAATTGGTTCTCCTAGGTCTTCATCTTGCAAAGCAGCATATTGAGTGATCCTTAGGCTCTACAGTTGTGTGAGTCAACACCTTTCACTAATCTCCTCCTGGATAGGTGGATAGGCAGGTAGAGAGAGAAAGAGATTACAAATATCACTATCTACAGATAGGTAGTTTTCTACTGGTTCTTTTTCTCTGGAGAACCCAGACTAAATATGGTAACATTTAAACTGAAAAAGGGAGGTGTTGGCCATACAGTGAGCTAAAGTCAAGGTCTCCGGATGGAGAAGATAGGGTATAAAATTCAAAGACGCTAAGATGGGAAGGAACATGGAATTTCCTAGAAATATAAAGGCTGATGTGATGAGAAAATGAGTAGGCAAGAAGTGGTGTGTGTCAGGATGGAAGGACTACCAGAGGAGAGCCAGAGGAAGGAGTGGGAGCTAATGTCAAGGGCTAGAGTTTCACTGGGGGGCTCACCTGGAAAGACTCCACCACTCATCTTCAGGGATGTTGGCAGAACTCAGCTCCCTGCGAGCTGTCAGATGAGGGCCTCAGCACTTTGCTGGCTGTCATAGTTCTTTGCTGTGTAGTTTTCTCCTATGATGGCTTACTTCATCAAAACTGTACAAGGGAGAGTCAACAGAGAAGCTTCTAGCAAGACAGAAGGTGCATTCTCATTTGCTGCGTTCTGTTGGTTAGAAACAAATCATTAGGCTGACCCACACTCATGAAAAGGAGCTTCCCAAGGATGTGAATGTCAGGAGTGTGGACCAGTGGTGCCACCAGAGAGTCTTCCCACGCCAAGTTCCAAAGAAGTAGGTTATCTTTAATCTACCACAGGGGTTAGACTAAAGACTAAAGGAGAAATGACAAGTATTTACATATTAAATAATATGTAATGAGTGCCAACAATGTGCCCCCCCCAGGGCATTAAAGGAGGTTCAAGACAAATGGGGATAAATAAAACCCAGTGTCTGCCCCCAGAACAATCACAGGCCAACAGGAAAGAAAGACCGTTACAGAAATCACAGTTTGATAAATGCAAGAATGAAGACACAATCTACAGAAAGGCACGAGAGAACAACACAGAGAAGACTACCAGAAAAAGTTGAAGCTTGAGCAAGGTACGGAGAGGTGAATGGGAAGTGAGTTAAGCAAGGTAATGTGTGGAACCAGGAAGTGAAAAGGAGCAAGAGTGAGAAACAGCATCATGCATTGAGAGGAAGATAAGCCATTGGCTTATTTGAAAGATAAGGTGGAGGAAACAGGGAGGACCGGGTGGGGTGGGGGAAGGGACACAACAGTGACCTGCAAGTAGGTATAATGGGGCCACATGAAGATCCATTGCTTCTTTAGGTAATGGGTGGGTGTGGGGGGGGTGCAGACGTCTAAGCAAGAGAGAAATGTGGCATATTCTGTACTTTAAGCATGTCTCTACAGTAACTGTGTGGAGAATGAACAGGAGGGAAGCAAAGGAAGAGTGGCCAGGAGGGGTGGGGCTACTGCAGGAACCTATCCAAGTTAACCAAGGCCTGGACTGAGAGAACACCTGTGGGAAGAGAAGGATGTGGATAGATTAAAGCTATCCGGGGACATAATCAACAGGCTCTATGCATTGCTTATAAGGGATGATGACAGAGCTTTGCATGAGAATGAAGCAAAAGATGACAATCCTAGAAGCATCTGGTTTTTTTATTCAGAAGCTATTTTGACAAGTAAGGCTACAAGTTTCTAAATTCGAATCTAGAAACACAAGCCTCCAGCTCCCTGTGAAATATACAGGGGAAATTTCCCAGCCAGAATTTTATGACTTTGAATTTCATGTATTTGAAGCTCAAGAGAGAGATCTGACTGCTATAGAGGTTTGGAGATCTCCAGAGAATGGGGAGGAAATGTCAAGGAAGAACAGGAGGTAGATTGAGTTCTAGGGCACCTGGACATTTAAGGAGATCCAGCTACAGACTCTAAGAACAAATACAGAGTCAGAAAGAAAACCAAGAAAAGTGGGGCCACTCCTTGAAATAAAAGGGAAAAAGAGATTTATAAGAAGAATGGTTTTGTTGGTAGGGTCAAGTGCTACAAAGAGGTCAAGCATAACAAGGATTGAAAAATAGCCCCTGCACTTACACTGAACCTTCACTTAATGGCCTCATAGGATCATGGACTTTTATCAGCTACAGTAGTTCCCCCTTATCCACAGGTTCACTGTCCATGGTTTCAGTTACCTGAGGTCAACCACAGTCTGGAAATTTTAAATGAAATTCTCCAGGAATAAATAATTCATAACTGTTGGGTTGCATGCTCTTCTGAGTAGCATGATGAAGTCTCTCATGGCCCAGTACATTCAGCCTAGAATGTGAGTCATCATTTTTGTCCAGCATACCCACACTCTACACACTGCCGCTTTGTAGCTATCTGGAATATTGAATTGACTATTTCAGAATTGCAGATCTTATATATAAATTCAGTACTATCCTTCATTTTAAGCATCCATTAGAGTTCTTATAACTTATCCTTTATGCCAGGCATGGTGGCACAGGCCTGTAATCTCATTGACTCATAATTCAAGTGAATTACAAGTTTGAATGCAGCTAGGCAATGTTGTGACACCCTTAGCAATTTACTGTGATTCTGTCTTCAAATAAAAATAAACACCACTGTGAGTATAGCTCAGTGGTAAAGTCATTCTGGGTTTAATCTCCATTTCAAAAAAAAAAAGAAAAAGACTGAATCCAATGTTTAAATAGTGTGAGTCTACAGAAGGAACTTTCCCCAACTTGGGTTTTAAAATCTAAAACAAAGGCAAGAAAAGAAAAGAGAAGAAAAAAAACTCTACATCTAATACTGTACTTAATGA
Organism: Marmota flaviventris; assembly: GCF_047511675.1. Taxonomy (NCBI): domain Eukaryota; kingdom Metazoa; phylum Chordata; class Mammalia; order Rodentia; family Sciuridae; genus Marmota; species Marmota flaviventris. The sequence goes on along the minus strand of NC_092502.1, from coordinate 23,496,130 downwards.
TGTGAAACTCAGTACTTTTTTTTTTTTTACTAAGGAACAAGGACTAAATATCTACTTTCACCACTCTTTTTCAGCATCATATTGAAAGTCCGATAGAAAAGAGAAATAAGTTCAATAAGACAACAAAAAGAAATAAAAGGTATAAAGATTAGGAAATAAAAAAAAATGGCCTTTGTTCACATGTAACATGGTTGTCTGCAGAAATTCCAAAGAATTTCTGGAAATGAATAGCTTAATAGTACAGTCCCTGCCTGGTATGCACAAGGCCCTAAGTTTAATCCCCAGAACTGAGAAAAAAAAGAAAAGAAAAAAGAGAAAGAAAGAAAATCCCAAAGAACTGAAGAAAAGCAAACAAAAAAATCCTCTACTACTAGAATTAATAAATAATTATAGCAAAGTTGTAGGATATAAGATTAGTACCCAAATTCTGTTACCTTCCTATGTGTCAGCAATGAAAAAATTAGAATTGGATGTTAAAAACCATGCTATGTCCATTGGTACCAAAAGCATGAAATATTCTCATACAAATCTAACAAAACATGTTCATGATCTATGTGAGGAAAACTTAAAAATGATTTTAAAATGAAAGAAACTAAATAAATGAAAAGATATTCCATGTTAATGGATAGCAAGATTCAACATTGCTAAGATGCCAGTTCTTCCCAAACTAATCTACAGATTCATTGCAATTCTAATCAAAACTCCAGCAATTTATTTTGTGAAAATCAGCAAACTGATTCTAAAATTATATGGAGAAACAAAAGATCTAGAGTAGCAAAAATAATATTAAGAGAAAACAGCAATGAGGATGAACACTACGGAACTTAGAGACTTTCCATAAAGCTACAGTAACCAAGATAGCATGTTACTGTTATGATCATAGACAAAGAGATACGTTTAACAGAAGAGAGATCTCAGAAATGGACCCATATATGCATAGTCAACTCATCTTTGAAAAAAACAGCAAAAGCAACACAATGGAGCAAAGGGAGTTTTAACAAATGCAGCTGAATCCACAAGACATCTACATATAAAAGAATAAACATAGACACATATCTTACACCCCTCATAAAAACTAACTCAAAGCAAATCATTGCCCTAAGTATAAAGTGCCAAACTTCAAAACTCCTAGAAGATAAGAGATTATTGAGATAATCATGGGTTTGCTGATGACTGTTTAGATACAACACTGAAGACATAATCCATGAAAGAAAAAGAAATGACAATTTTGGAGAGGATTCATAAAAATTAAAGAACTTCTGCTCTGCAAAAGATGCTATCCAGAGAACAAGAAGGATTGGGACCTGAAACAGAACAAGATACATTCCATGCTTTTATAATTATGTCAAAATGGATTCTACTATCATGTAAAACTAAAAAGAACCAATGAGAGAGAGAGAGAGAGAGAGAGAGAGAGAGAGAAATAAGAAGGTGCCGAGCTCTGTGGTGCATGCCTGTAATCCCAGTGGCTCAGGAGGTGAGGCAGGATGATTGCAAGTTCAAGGCCAGCCTCAGCAACTTAACGAGCCCTAAGCAATTTAATGAGATCCTGCCTCAAAGTAAAAACAATAAAATAAAAGGGGCTGGGGATGTGGCTCAATGACAGACCAATCTGAATTCAATCCCAGTGCCAGGAAGGAAGGAAGGAGGGAAGGAAGGAAGGAAGGAAGGAAGGAAGGAAGGAAGGGAGGGAGGGAGGGAGGGAGGGAGGGAGGGAGGGAGGAAGGAAGGAAGGAAGGAAGGAAGGAAGGAAAGGAGGGAGGAAGGAAGGAAAAGTGGGAAGGAGGGAGGGAAAATACCTAGCACCATGGCACAAGTGCAAATGTAGAAATAGCATAAAAGGGCTGGGGACGTGTTTTGGTGGTTGAATGTCCCTAGGTTCAATTCCTGGTACTAAAAACAAAAGATGGAGGGGGTATTGAGAGAGAACAAGAAACTAACAAAGAGAGAGAGAGAGAGAACAAGAAAGCAAGTTACAGTTACAGACTGGGAGAAAATATCTTCAATCAACACACCTGATAAAATATCCAAAGAATTCTTAAAACTCAGTAATAAGCTAATGGTCAATTTTAGAATGACCAAGAAATCTAAATAAAGATCTAAATAAACTCCTCTACTAGATTCTATACAGATGGTAACAAAAGCATAGGAAAACATGATGAGCATCATGTTCTGGGGAAATCAGCAATGAGATACCATGCATACCTATTAGAGTGGCTAAAATCCAACACCAACTGCTGGTGAGGACATGGAACAACAGGAACTCACATTCATTGCTGGTGGGAATGAAAAATGATTCGGGCACTTTGGAGGAGAGTCTGGCAGTTTTATATGAAACTAAACATTTTCTTTCTCATCGACAGCAAACACACTCCTTGATACTTACCCAGTCGGTTGAAAACTTAACATCTCACAAAAGCCTGCACGTGAATATTTATAGTAGCTTGATTCATCATTGCCAAACCTTGGAAGCCACCGAGATGTACCTCCATAGGAGAATGAATAAACAGTGGCACACTCAGACCATGGAAAATCATTCAGCTATAAAAATAAATGAGTAATGAAGCAACAAAAAGAAACAGATGAACCTTAAATGCATATGAAAACATCTTAAATCAACATAGCTGATAAAATATCCAAAGAACTCTTAAATTGATAAGTGAAAGAAGCTGATCTGGAAGGGCTATATAGTAGACGATGCCTACTAAATGACTTCCTGGAGAAGGTGAAACTGTGGCAACAGATCAGGTATTTGTGGAGAGGCAGAGATAGTTTGGCAGAGCACAGGTAGTTTATTGGGCAGTGAAACTATTCTGTGCAAAACTTGTGTTGGATACATGTCATGGCACATTTGTCAAAACCACTAGAACATATAACACCAAGAGTAAACTCTAATTTAGTGACTATAGACTTTAATTGGCAATGATGTGTCAACGTTGGTTCATTAATTCTAACCAGTGTGCCACACTGATAGAAATACTGATGATGTGGAAGGATGTGTGTGTGTGTGTGTATGTGTGTGTGTGTGTGTGTGTGTTTGTGTTGGATGGGGAGGGTAGTCATATGAGAACTCTGTACTTTCTGCTCAATTTTGCTGTAAGCCTAAAACTGATCTAAAAAAAAAAGAAAAAAATCCAAAGTCTATTAAAAAATGTGCGAATCAGTCATCATCAAAATATTTTTAGGCCCACGCAGGTGCAGGGACCACCAGATAGAGGAAGCTTCATCTCAGCAATCCATAGTATAAAACAGAGGTTACCTTCGAGCATTTCCTTCCAAGCCAACAGGGACTTTCTTCTTTGCTTATTCTTCTGGTTTGTGGGTGAAACACTGTGTTCTTAGACGGTTCAAGGACAACTCAGCAGAACAGCTGTGGATCAGCTTCCTGAGAAGCATTGCTAATGCCTCGAAGCGTTTAGACTCTTATTCCCTGGCAGTTGCCATAGGACACATCTGAAGTCACCTGGCTCCGAGCCCTTGGGATTGTTCAACTGTCCTAGCCCACTGTTGGTATTTTCCTGTTTTTTTCTTTTCTTTTCTTTACGTTCTTCCGGAACACTTGACATATAGAATATGAAAACACGCCATCATCCTCCCTTTCCAAGTTCTCGAGGTCAGTGGTTCTCAGCCTGAGCTACACACAAAAATCAATTAAATTATAACACCTGCCCCTTCATCCTGAGATTCTAATTCTTTTTTTTTTCAGTACTGGATATTGAACCCAGAGGCACTCTGCCACTGAGCTACATTCCCAGCCATTTTTAATATTTTGAAAGAGGGTCTTGCTAAGTTGCCAAGACAGGCCTCAAATTTGTGATCCTCCTGCTTCAGCCTCCTGAGTAATTTAGATTGTAGGCATGGGCCACTGCTCTTGACTCTGAGATTTTGGTTTAGCTCATCTGGGCATGGGTAGTTTTCCAACCTACCCAGGTAACTAATGTTCAGTCAAGGCTTCAAATTATGGACCTCAAAGAGTCCTTGGGGTTCACTAAGACTTCTGCGCTCAAATCAGTCAAATAAACTTATCAGACATTTGTAAAGATTCTTTTCCCTGTTTCTTCCCATCCCCAGCATGCCCTAGAAGGTTCTAGGACACCTTCTTCCTGTCAATTTATTCAATAGTGTTCATAGAAATATACATAACACTAAGTATAAACAGGGTGCTCAGAAAATATGGTCACCTCCCTCAGAATATAAAAAGCATCATTAACCTAAACATCTCAAATTTAAGGAACTATGTTACAGGGTCACCATTTATGATTTTCATTTGTACAACACAAAGCTCCCAGATCAGACTCTGTATATAACCTCCTGACTCAGGGCTGTGTCAGCCAGAAAAGGTAGGGGTCTCTTTATCGTTCATCCAAGGATACCACACAGGCCAGACGACCCTGTTCTTATGTCAAAGGATCCAGCAAGGCACTAACACCACACCCAACTTTGTGGGAGTCTCTCCTGTTTTTCCATATTTAGTGAGTAACTGAAACAAGGCTGCATGTAAGTGCTCAAAAGATTAATTCTGTCCAGGGGGATGGGATACAGAGGGCTGAAGTCAGGACACTGAAGCAGAGCTTGCAGAATGGCATATCCAGTGGAGAAACGGGAGACAAGCACTCCTGGCAGGTGGGGTGATCCCTGGCATCTGAAGCATTTGTATGCATGGGAGGACAGTGGTGAGGGATCCCAGGGAGCAGGAAAGGTGAGCTCAGGGTATGTGCTGATGGGCTTGCTATGGGCTTGCTATGGAGCTGGGAGATTTACCCAATGGGGAGCAGTTGCATGGTATAGTCAGATCTTGTCTTTTATATTGATGACACTGGTGGTGTGTAAAGGAAGATCTCAGAAGACTGGGGAAGGGCACAGTGGCCACCAAGACTCCAAGAAAGTATTGGAAAGGCCCTCAGTGTACTTGAGACTCACTGAGGGAATCTTAAAATTAAGATTCCCTGGAGCTCAGGAGTAGTAACAACAGTAGTCTCTTGGTCACCCAGGAGAGATCAGCCCTAGAACCTCAGGCAGATATCAAAATCCATAGATGCTCAGATACCTTATATAAAGTACCATTCTATTTGCAAATCCTCTTGCATAATTTAAATCATCTCTAGATTACTTATAATACCTAATACAATGCAAATGCTCCATAAATAGTTGTTACACTATATTGTTCAAGGAACAATGGAAGGAAAGTCTGTACATGTTCGGTACAGAGAGAATTTTTTTTTCCAAACATTTTTGACCCACTGTTGGTTGAATCTGAAGAGGCAGAGCCCACAGGAGTGGAGGGCCAACCTTATCTGAGTCTTTTTCCTGCAGCCTCACATATACTTTGCTCATATACTACATCAAGGCTGCCAAGGCCACCTTATTTTTTCGGTTGGTTATCATTAATTTTGCCGTGGGCAAACCAAGGGCTCTGAATGTATATTTTCCTCACAAATATGATGTGATCAAAAGTCAAAAAAGGACATATCATCTTGGGAGACATATATCCTACAACCTCCCCAAACTGTTCACAATCAAGTGACAAAAGAAGACATTGATCAGGGAGATTGAATGACAAACTGCCATTTCTTTCCTTCCAGGAAGCCCTATGAACCTAGACAAAGCATGAAACCTATGATAATCAGGATGTAAATGCTTCCCCTACAATTCTACAAGTGTTTTCTTATACTTAAGGGAATCTGAGTGAAGTCTTTTCTTTGGCCTCAAAAGTGTCATTATAATATCATCCATGCAGTCCAAAATATAATTTTTGCATTCATTTCCTAAGATTTACTTCTGAAATACATAGCAATGAAGAATCATTTTATGCTATTCTTTCAACATATGCTGTCACCAAGGCTGAATATTTTTGTTGAAATGAAAAATAATCGCTAAGAGTTTATCTCCTGTCATTTAAACAAACAAAACTTAGGTCCCACCTGTCTTACCAAATCAGAATCTGTTTTAACAAGCTCCCAGCTGATCTCATTTATCGCTCCTGGGCATCAGGTGTCCACATAACCTTTGCCATATTCACTTTATCCTCCACTATTATTCACTCAAATTCCTTTAGATTATTTAACTCTAAAATTTTAGTTTTAAACAGCAACCATTAAATCATGGGTTTGATGAATTTCTTAAAAATGCACAGTAAGGGCTGGGATTGTGGCTCAGTGGAAGAGTACTTGCCTAGAATGTGTGGGTACTAGGTTTGATTCTCAGCACTGCATATAAATAAATAAATACATTTTAAAAAATACACATTAAAATATGTAACTATTTCTGAAAATCCACTTATGGTACTAGGTTTGATTCTCAGCACTGCATATAAATAAATAAATACATTTTTAAAATACACATTAAAATATGTAACTATTTCTGAAAATCCACTTATGGATCAACTAAAGTTCCTGCAACACTCCCCTGGCCCCCAAAGTGACTACTGCCTCTCAAAGTTTCAAGGTTAGTAATCAAGATAGAGAACCTTAGAGAATGGGAGAAAAACTCTAACCACCAGGACTTCAGATAGAGCACAAATCTCCAGGATAGACAAAGAACTCAAAAAACTTAACACCAAAAAATAAAAATAATAACCCAATCAATAAATGGGCTAAGGAACTGAACAGACACTTCACGGAGGAAGAAGAACAAATTGTCAAAAAAATATGAAAAAATGTTCATCATTTCTAGCAATTAGAGAAATTCAAATCAATTGTCAGAATGGCAATTATCAACAATATAAGTAAGAATAAATGTTGGTGAGGATGTGGGGGAAAAGGTTCACTTACATTGCTGGTGGTACTGCAAATTAGTGCAACCACTCTGAAAAACAGTATAGAGATTCCTTAGAATACTTGGAATGGAACCACCATTTGACCCACTTATCTCACTCCTTGGTTTATACCCAAAGGACTTAAAATCAGCATACTACAGTGCTGTAGCCACATCAATGTTTATAGTAACACAATTCACAATGGCCAATCTATGAAACCAACCTAGGTTCCCTACAAATGGATTATTTTTAAATGTGGCATATACACACAACAGTATAGGACTTAGCCATAAAGAAAAATGAAATTATGGCATTTGCCAGTAAATAGATGGAACTGGACACTATCGTGCTAAGTGAAATAAGCCAATCCCCAAAACCAAAGGCAGACTGTTTTTTTTTTAAAGAGAGAGAGAGAGAGAGAGAGAGAGAGAGAGAGAGAGAGAGAGAGGGAGTTTCTTAACATTTTATTTTTTTAGTTATTGGCAGACACAACATCTTTGTTTGTATGTGGTGCTGAGGATCGAACCCGGGCCGCACGCATGCCAGATGAGCGCGCTACCACTTGAGCCACATCCCCAGCCCCAGAATGTTCTGATATATGGATGCTAACCCACAATCAGTGAGGGGCAGAACAGAAATTCATTGGATTCGACAAAAGGGAATGAACGGAAGGGAGGAGGGATGGGAATAGGAAAGACAGTAAAATGAATCGGACATAACCTTCCTATCCTAATATGTGAATACATGAGCAGTGTAACTCCATGTTATACACAACCAAAATAATGGGATCCTAATTGGAACAAGTCATACTTATTCTATGTATGTATAATACGTCAAAATATACTCTACTGTCATGTATATCTAGGAAGAACAAATTTTTTTTTTAAAGTTGCAAGTTTGGGAAGTTTACTCAGCTGCTGCTAGGTCCAGTGCAATGAGGGACAAACTTTGCTAACCCTTCTTTTTCCAGGACCCCCTTTCTTAGGCCTGGGGCCATCACTCAGCCCTATGGGAAGCCTGTGGCTGCAAAATGTATCCTTCCCCTCTGTCCTTGTCCTACCTGCCCCCTCTGACACCCCAACCATGCTGGCTTTTTCTCAGAGGGCTAACCCTGAACTTAGAACAGAGTCACTGACTCTTCTTAGGGATAGCAGGTTTAACCTTCAATATGCTGAAGTGATTTGTTTTCCAAGATTCTGCTCAAACAGATGTGTTCATGGGCCCTGCTTTCATGCAGCCCTGGTGGAACAGCCTGCCCATCTTTCCAGCTTCACTCTCTCTCATTTTCTCTCTATTTTATGGCTTTGCTGCAGCCATTACTTGTATTTTGGTTCTTGGAACACGGCTTCCCCTCTCATATTACATAAGCTTCTTCCTGACCCAGGCCCTTTTCACTTGGTAGATTCCTTTCAGCAGATATTCATGTGACTGTGCTGCCCACACCTTGTTTTGGTTTCACCTCAAATGTCACGTCTTTCCCCAAGGCAGCCTGATGGGGCTAAAGTGCATCGAGTGCCCCACCCCCCATCCCTACCTCACCCCACCCCAACCCCACCAGATGCCTTCTGTCATGGCAGTTTCCATCTGGGCTGGTGTTGCCCCTCAGGAAACATTTCAAGTCGTCACAACCAGAAGGTGTGTGACTGGCATCTAAATGGGTAGCTAAGGGATGATGGTAAACATCTCACAACATACAGGACACCCCTGCAACAAAGTTTTCTGACCCCAAATGCCATTAAGAAGCCAGTCTGTATCACAATTTTTTCTTTTGCCTTAGCACTAATGATTAATAGGAATGGTGGATTTTATGTTTCTTCCCTGCTCAATCTCAACTTCATAAGAACTGGAGTTCCAGAATGGTTGTTGTTATATCTCCAGAACAGCACCTGGTGCCAAATTTTGACACTTTGGTCATGTCCCAGCAAGGTGAAGATTCCTGGCCCAACCTGAAAGATGAGTCTGAGAAAATGACAAGCCAGTTTTCAAAAAGAGCAAACAAATCTTATTTATTAACAAATGCACGTACAACCACGAGGAGTCCCCCGCTTTCATGTGCTCACAGAATCACCCCATCTTTACAGCTATCAGTGAATGAACGGTTATGCTATTTCTTAAAGATGTGCAAATGTTCCTAAGTTTGAATACACAGTCTTAATCATAGCCACATCCTCTTCCTTCAGGACAGATTATAGGTAATGGAACCTCAATTGTATCTTGAAGGATAAAAACAAAATTCAAGATGATCTATAAGGTTGATATATTTACAGAAAAAAGTCATAATAATGAAATCTCTCCCCTTTCTTCTTTGTTACCATCCTCCATCCCAGTTATTGACAATTTTTTCTGTAGTATAAGGTAATAATTAAACTATTCAACATTAACTGTTTCAAAAAGAAACATTGTTTTTTAAAGAGATATCATAGAACAAGAGATTTATGAATGTAATATATTATAATTACCAAGCATGCATGCTAGCCCTGCTATTACTACAAAATCTACTAGGAGAAAATTATGCATTCTTTAGTGTTTTTGCCTTTTCAAAGACTTCTCCCCACCCCCGTTTTTGCTACTGGGAATTGAACCTAGGGGCAGTTAACCCACTGAGCTATATTCCCAACCCTTTTTTTAAAATATTTTATTAGAAACAGGGTCTCACTGAGTTGCTTAAGTCCTCGATAAATTGCTGAGGCTAGCTTTGAACTCAAGGTCCTCCTGCCTCAGCCTCCCAAGATGCTGGGATTACAGGCATGCACAACCACACCCAGCTTCAAAGATTTCTTACAAGTAACATTACATTAGAATTACCACTAAACACCAAGTTAGGTATGGAGAAGATTATACCTAATAGGTGAAAAAGCTGAGCATAAAGAACAAGTTATCCTAATGTCATCTAGTGTCACTGATAAAAAGATTAAAAATCAAGTCTTATTCTTAATCCTGTGTACTGATGGGCTTCCACTCACTTCCCATGTAATTTGTTTCACACAATTCTACTAGATACTGAGCTTGTGTGTTCAAACAAGTTTTGGAAACGCAAGATTAAACAGTACACTAGATTCCCAGATCTTTTAGCGTGGATAATAAATCTCCAGGAACAATGTGGAGACTAGAGCAGACATCATAAACTCAAAGCCCTACAGAAAACAGGCAAGAATCAAAAGTGAGTGGGCCAGAGAGCAGCACCCTGAGGGTAGAGCCCCAGCTAAGAGACCCCTGGACCACTTAAGCATGCAGCCCAGACTGGAGGACCTGGGTTCCATCCCCAGCATGTGCAAACAAAACAAAATAAACAAAACCAAAAGAGTACTGTCTACTTGACAAGCTTTCCCAATGATACTGCAAATCTAGATTTTTATTTCAAAGCCACAAATTAATGCATGTTGCCTCAGATTCAAGAAAAAGAATCTGAGGCAAGAAAGAATACACTCTAGTTGGAACATAATACATTTTTAGACTTTACCAGGCTGACTCCATCTGGCAAACCCAGAATAGAATGTATACAGATCTCATTTGCCCACAGAACCCTCACTCAGAGGACCTCGTGATTTCCTAGAACTCTGCAGAACAGTGTGAAAATGTGGTCTTTGACAGCACGCTCCCAGACCACTATGGCATGAGTAGCTCTGAACCCATGCCATGATTTCAGGGTTCACTCAAATTGAAATTGAAATTAATACCCAACCCTATTAAGTGTTCATATGGAAATTTTTTTCTGACAATACCAGCTCTTGCACATTTAAATTTCTAAATAATCACATGAGTGACTGAAGACTGAAGATTCCTTATAATACACCTCTCTTTAACTCTTGGCAAAACCAAAGTGTCATGGAACTACCAGAAAAAGAAAAAAGACCTTGGAATTAATTAGAGAAGAAAAAGACCCTACAACTTTCAGCTTTCTGAAATAACTTTAAATATGAAAGTGGTCTGGAAATCAATTAGAAATATAGAATTTTAGAAGACACTAATGATAATTTTAAGCATTATTAGACTTGCAGTAGAGAAGGCAGACAGTCCTTTTTCCTACTCCCTCATTTTTCCCCTTCATTTCTGACCCTCCTCATTCTGAAAATTAGTTCAGAGAGCCTGTTGGTTGTCTACATAAATGACTAGCATCAGCTGGGAGCAGTGGCACAGGCCAATAATCCCAGTGACTGAGGAGGCTGAGGCAGGAGGATCAAAAGTTCAAAGCCAACCCCAACAACTTAGACAGGCCCTGAGCAATTCAGCAAGACCCTGTCTCAAAGTAAAAAAATAAAATAAAAATAGCTAGGGGTGTGGCTCAGTGACAAAGCACCCCAGGGTTCAATTCGAATACCAGAAATAAAAGAAGGAAGGAAGGAAGGAAGGAAGGAAGGAAGGAAGGAAGGAAGGAAGGAAGGAAGGAAGGAAGGAAAGAAGAGAGGGAAGGAGGGAGGGAAAAAATTTGCCTAGCACCATGGCACAAGTGCAAGTAGAAGTAGCATAAATGTACGGAACCCCAAGGTAAATAGTTTTCTTCCCCTGGAGTCTACTTGGTCCACACTTCCTACTGCAGGTCTTCGTGGCTAAAATATCCATCCTGATCCACAGATCAGTCCATTCATTCATAACATTTCCAGGGCCAGGAGAAAACATATATTCCTAAGGTAGTGAAATTACACCCATTTCTATGTCCCCATGGGGGAAATAAAAACCTGCAGTCCCTTATGAATTGAACTTAGGAAACATAAGAAAGGTAACATTTGGAGTTACAATATAACAATAAGAGGTAATCATGAAAGGCTTCCAAAGGAAGTCTTCAGTTGAATTTTTTTTTTATTCTTAAAAACTGTTCCTCTCTTTTTTTTTTTTTCTTGACAGTTTTGGACAAATTTCCCTTCCTGTATCACTAATCAATTTTTTAATGGATATAAGAATGATTGGGGGGGGGGGGGGTTCTAAAGAAAATACAGAATTCTAAACTGTTCATGGGTGAAAGAATGTTCTACAATGCCTGGAAAAACTGAGCTAGTTTTAGTATAAAAATTAGAATGCTGTTAATGAGTTTGTACAGAGCTTTGAGCTAGAGAGTCACTCTATCTGATGTGGCTGACTTGTTGGAATGCCAGGAGAAATGATGGAGAAAAGTGATCCTGGAGTTTAAAAGGAGGCAGACATGGTGATATCCGGTCACTACCTTCTGCAGACATGGACTTAAAACCCCAAGTGTGCCCCTGGGTCTTATTCCATGACATAAAGATTATCCTCAATGATGTACACGTTGTCTTCTGCTCGGGCTCTTGCATTTGCTTCACTTTGCAGGACTCCAATTTGAGGACCAGTCAATGAAGCCATGCTGCAGAAAGTGTTGAAGAATAACATGAGTAAAGAAAAAGAAGATCACTTCTAAGGAAGGAGCAGCACTTGTATTTATGATCCAGCAAGACTGGATATTTGAGAATCTAAGAGCCCCGTTCACAAAAACTATAAAACCAATTGTACCTTCTGGAAATGAGAAAGTGTTGCCCTGAAGATTAAGCTACAGGAGAGTATATAAACAACCTAAGAACTATTTAAAAAATATATATACTGGTGTCCTTCAGGGTATCCTATAATAGAATACAATAATGGGAAAGGTAAAAAGACAGATATCTGACACGGAACTGAGTTACTAAATAAAGATGCATAATTTTTTAATGTGGCTAAGAACTGGTTGACTGGTGTGTTTACAACTGTGGATTGTGACCTTCTGTAAAAGGCTATTTAACTGCTTAGTGATCTATACCCTGGAAGATATAGAAAAGTCTTGGATGTAATGGAATAGTACTGTTTTACTAATGTGTACCAGATCATGGTGTCAGAAAACCTTACTGTGATTGATGATCAAATTTCAAAATCAGGGGTTGATTGCTTTTATCACGCATATGCTCACACACACCAAGTGCACAAAAGGGCAGACAATGGAGAGGAAGGCTGTAATTTTTTGGAGAGAACTGCTGGTGTTCCATGTGCCTGCCTTTCACATGAGTGCCAGGAGATGCTTTAGTAGGACTACTTGGAGAGTCTACTCTGTACCTCCTGTTATGTGGGGTACCCACAGTGGATGGATGTTTGAGTCTCATAGGAATCAAGGAGGTACAAACCAGGGAAGAAACAGATTTAACACCTGTGAGGGGTTTGATATGGCTGGCATTTTGTAATTTGTATATAGTGACAGTTTCTACTACTGAAAATGTGGAACCTGAATCTTCATTCATCCCCAGATGAAGAACAAGCCCCCACTGATATATTTAAGGCAACATCAGAAGGCGTGGGGTATAGCTCAGTGGTAGAGGGCTCACCTAGCATGTGCAAGACCCTAGATTTCATCCCCAACCCTGCAAAAAAATTCAATTAATTTTTAAAAAATGAGATAAAACCTCTCTATGGTCCTTAAAATGGCTTAGTTATAGATCTATGAAAACAGTTTAGGTGTCAATAAGCTCAAATGAGTCAGTGTGATATAAACACCAAAAAGAAAATGTCATGAGGAAATCTCACATTAAAATATGTACTTTTTTATATTTTACATTTTATATAATGTTTTTTCTTTATGATTTAATGCAAAAAGTGAACCTCTTAAAAAAAGATAACTGTAGAATATTCTTAAGAATAGAAAACAAATAGCTAAAAGGATACAATGTTCCATGACTTTTCACCAATAAGAAGCATTTCCTTTTCCTTTTTTGAAGCAGTTGGTGAAAACTATTTATGAGCCTGGGTCCCTGAGATTGAGTCCTTTATGTACTGTGTAGTGTGACCTTGGATGTCCCTCCATATTTCTGAACCTGTTTCTCTAATCTGTAAAATGAGGCTAATAATACTGCCTACCTCTTAGGTTTATGGTGGTGAAGGGCATGATTGAAATAATAAAAGCCAGCGTGTCCTTCGCAATGTGCTGGACCCTGTCCAAGGCACGGTCTAGGGATTGCCATGTCATTAACTCAGACACGGGTGAGTCTGTGTAAGCCTCCGATGAAGGAGAACTAGGAATAATGGAGGGCAGCCCAAGAGGCATGGATACTGAGTCAAAGAATGTCCTTGCTCAGAGCCATGCTGAAGGGAATGAAGCAGGCTAGTTGGCTTCACTGGGGGCAGGGGACTGCCCGCCACAGATGCACTAGAGGGGAATCTAAGCTTTAACTGGGCAGCAGGCAGGACAGACAGAAAGAGCTTCACAAATAGAGTAAACTTCGGTGCCCTCAGGGGTAAAGGAGTGGAGCAGGCTGCATGTGGGGGGAGCTGTGGTCAGAGCCTTTGCCCATCTTGCCCCTTCAGCCAGGAATTATCCTCCTCCAAATCATCTGCTCCCTTGGGCTCAATCAAAAGTTCATCTCCCTGCTCTGTTATCCTTGGTGTTTGTCTGCAGGCATGAAAAGGGCCTTGTTTATTTATTTTTTATTTTTCTCTGTTTTGTTCATCAACTTGTAATATAATAGGTGCTCAATCAATGCTCAATAAAATAAAAGGTTGAATAAAGTGTAAGAGTGAATCAATATAACTCCTTCAATATACAGCTCTGTCAAGCAATTCATTTCTTTTCACCTAAGAGCGTAGGATTGAGGTGCCCCTTCTGCACAGGTTCTGCCACAACTGTACGGAAATACAGAAAGCCAAAAATGTCACTGCAAGGTATGGATAACAACAGAGGTGCTCACTAAACTAGAATTTCAGGATCCAAGGTGTTGAATGGGTAGTTTAGGAGAAGAGTGGAGAGGAATTTCTCTTTATTTTTCACTCCAGTAAGGACATCAAAAGATATCTACCCCAAACCTTTCAAGCTTACCTTAGTGGCTGCATCTTCTTTCTGAATAAGAAATACTCTAAATAGGGGAGGAAGATGGGTTGAACATTTTAGTAAAAGAGTCCATGATATCTTCTTGCAATCAAGTCTATTATTTTGTTGTGACTTGAGCCCTTCCCCCATGACTTCAGCAATTCCTTCCTGTGTCCCCACTCGAGTCTACAGGACCCAGGCACACTCTTTATTGCTCAGTGTCTCATTTTCAGTAATGTCTGGGATGTTCACCCACATATCCTGACTTGCTATAATGGGAATTACTAAATTATCTTTCATTTAAAAAAATGAGCCAGGCATGATGGTGTACACCTGGCTCAGGAGACTGAGTCAGAGGGACCACAAGTTCCAGGCCAGCCTCAGAAACTTAATGAGGTCCTCAGCAACTTAGCAAGACCCTCTATCAAAATAAAAAATGAAAACAGCTGGGGATGTGGCTCAGTGCTGAAGCACCTCTGGGTTCAGTCCTCAGTACCAAAAAAAAAAAAAATTTTTTTTTAATTTAAAAAACTGAAAAAGCCTGTGACTTTTTTAATAAGCTACTAGAAAACAGGCATAAACCAGGTTTGTCCTAGGCTACCTAGGACATAAGATCCCATCCAAGAGGTCACCTCTTATCAGAGACTTTTTTCAAATTTTATACTCCCAGTAATCCATCTCCTTAAGAGAGAATAAGTAACTGTTTTTGTTAAAGAGGGGAACATATTTAAGGTATTTTACCCAATTTCCAAATAATCATTTTGGCTAACCAAGTTCTAAATTATCAGGTAGAAATTTCCTTAAATTTAACAAGTATAATCAGTTTTCAGTTTTCTGCCCAGACCCATGGAGTAGATTGGTAATGAGTTCATGGATAATGTTGTACAAAATAGATGACTGAGATTCTTTCATGAGGGGCAGTTTACATTGAGAGAAACACAGCAGACACACACACACACACACACACACACCCCTCACAAAAGGGGCATGAAGCCCTGGGTGGCTGCTTCTTGAAGACCTTTGTTCTAATCCTATTCTGCAAATAGTTCCCCCTCCATGCTTCATGTACTAAATAAGTATTCTGGTGTCATCAACAATATCACCCCACGGGGACAAAAAAACATATCTTGAGGGGAGGAGAGAGGACACTGTGTGTGTTACAATGGCCTGTCACCTCCAAATCTCAAATCTATGCAGCACATTCTTATTTCTGTTTTGTTTTTTTTTTCTTTCTTTCTTTCTTCTTTTTTGGTACTGGGGATTTAACCCAGGGATGCTTAACCACTTAGCAATATCCCCAGCCCTTTTTATTTACTTATTTTATTTTGAGATAGGGTCTCACTAAGTTGCGTCGGGCCTTGCTAGGTTGCTGAGGCTGGCCTCAAATTTTCAGTCCTTCTGTTTCAGCCTCCATAGCCATTGGGATTACAGGCATACACCACCACACCTGGCAACTCTTATTTCTTAGTATTTAATTTCTTTTATGGAGAACTGATATTGAATTTTTCTCTTCAGGGAACCAATAATTTAAAAACAAAGAACAAAGTTAAGAAACAATGATATGAAGCAAAACTTCCACTAAAATGTTAGCTCCATGAGATTTACAGAGATTTATGGCAAAAAAAAAAAAAAAGATATTTTCTAAGTAAATAGTAACAGCCGTGGACTTACCATATGCCAGAAATCATTCCCAGCACAACCCTTGAGGAAGAGGCACTACCACGTGTGTTTTACAGATGAGCATTTGGGGACTCAGGGAAGTCATGTGATTCCAATCACATGCCCCATGGAGTCACTTAAGTGCAGACAGTGTCTGTAGAACCCTTGCTCTAGTCATTGGGAACAACCTGGAAATGACTTACTTTTAATAATTATGACAATCAAAACAGCAAGCAACACCAAGGTGGAAATTGTGATTCCGACGTAGAGTCCGCCATTGGTCATCCCTGGGCTTTGTGCTGGGAAGACCTGCTAAGGAAACAGCAGCAGACTGAAAGAGTCTCCCTGAGAATGATGAATAGAAGGCAGTTGTTTGCATATGTTGCCACCCCCCCATCCATTGGCACCAGACACAACTTCGAGAAATTGAGACAAGACCAAAGAATTTCAGTGAAATTCTGTGATGACCTGAAATTCAAAATGTGCTTTAGGACAACAGAAACCTTTGTCAACATTCAAACTGTTTGCTTAAAGCAGGTTTGTGTATAATGCATGCAAATTATGTATGTTTCAAAAGTCAATAGGCTATTTCCATAAATGCATGGTCCTATGATATAAGAAAGAAAATAAACAGTTTTGTTCATATATAAGTTGACTTGATCTGATATACGATGTGCTTGATTTTTGAATTCGATCCTTTACTGTAGTCTGTATTTTTTTTAAATATAATTCAAGATTCTGTGTTATGATAAAGACTTGGAAAGTAGCCCTGCTCACAAACATGACCCTGAGTAACACTTTAGTAATCAGGTGGAATTGGGTGGAATTGTAGGATTGTGTTTAAATCTCCTAGTGCAGATCATAAGGGGATGCTACATCCTGAAAGAACCCTGAAACATACCAGGTTATCATGTTAGGCACGATAGTTTCTCTCTAATTCCAAGGGGAGTCCATTGGATAGTGAAAGTGAAGGATCAGAGAAACAGATCAAGTGTTTTCCCATATAAGAGGTTAACCTCTGAAGTAGAATCCCTACTCTTCTACTTAGTTGCTGTGGACAAGTTATTTAGCCTCTTTGAACCTCTGTTTGCATATTTAATAGAGTTTATAGTAAGTTCACAGCTGTTACTATTTACTTACAAAAAGTCTCTTTTTTTTGCCATAAATCTCTGTCTCATGGAATTTTTGCTTTTTGCATATTTAATAGGGTTCTTGGGTAAGGTGCTATTAGGTATTTCTTGGTGAACCCTATAAAGAATATAGAGGAAAGTAACTGGGTCATCATGGCTTAGAAGGGACCTAGAAAATATATGGGAGGGAAAGAATATGCTGTTATGAGGAGGAAAAGGGATAGGCAGTTGGAGAATGGAGGTCAAGGAAGCAGGCTTTGCTTTCGTTTTTTGATTATATGACACAAATATTGCATGTTTATTTTAGAATACTCAGCTAAGCATAAAAAAGGAAATTAAACTCAACCAATATCTAATATCGAGAAACAAGTACTATTACCAGTTTGCTTTATGGATTCTTTTCAAGTTTTGTCTCTCCAGGGTCTTTTCTGAACAGGAAAAATTACTAAATTGCATATATAATTATATATATAAAAGTTATCTTACACAGCACAGGCACTGATCAGTCTGATGAATATAGATAGAATCTGTATGTTTGGGCTAGATATCTAGATCTTGACATGTTTATTCAAAGCACAAAAAAAAAAGCACATTTTTGCTACTGTTGATCTTGAACATGCTTCTAAATTGCCTCTACTTGCTGCTATATATACCCGTTCTGCACATAACTAAGGTCACTCATCATTCAATGTTTTGTTTTTTAATAATAGCTATAAGTCTGATCGTTTAGCAACACAATAAAAATTCATATAATGGTAGTTCTGATATCTCTCCAATACCTACAGATTCTATCTACCTTCATCAGACCAATCAGGGCCTGGTGGTGTAAGATAATTTCTAAAATATCACTCCTATGTAGTCTTTTTTTTTTTTTTTTTTTTGGCAGGGCATACTGGGGATTGAACTCAGGGACACTCAACCACTGAGCCACATCCCCAGCTCTATTTTGTATTTTATTTAGAGACAGGGTCTCACTGAGTTTTAGCACCTCGCTTTTTGCTGAGGCTGGCTTTGAACTTGCAATCCTCCTGCCTCGACCTTCCAAGCTGCTATGTAGTCTTATTGTCACTAAGGTATACAGCATGAGATCATTTGGTCCCACAATAAACAATTCCACCCTGCCAGAGTTTTTGGAAGTTCTCTTTCAATGACTGTGTGTGTCCTTTCTCACAATTCACTATCAGAAGGACTATTCTCTGCCCTCAGACTCTATTTGTTGCCTCTGAACTACTTGTACATACTAAAACAAAGGCTGTTTCAGGAGGCAAAAGAAAAGACCTGATTGATAAGTTTGTCTAACTTCTTTGGAAAGACAAAAAACCCTGATAAGTATCATGAGACTAGGGCTCCTCTGATTTTTCTTGTGCTCACTGCAGAAAAAGTATGAGAATACCCTACAGAATCAAAATTAAGACCTTAATACCTTTAATAAGTCATCATATGAGAAGAGATATGTGCAGAAAAAAAAAATTCACAGAGGCTTAAGAATTTCCACATAGAATGGTCCCTGTGTGGGAAAAGGACATTAGTGGGTCTGTCCTTGGGCAGGACTCTTGCTTACTTTGTGTTTCTGTTTGGGAGGGCCTCTGCTCCATTCCATCCCAAATAAAACCCTTCATGGTATATTAACATGCTTTCCTTGAATTAGTTCATTGCTTTTTGTCCTAATTTTTGACCACAGCTAAGTTTGAGTGGTGTGTGTATGCGTGCATGCATATGCGTTATTTAGTAAAATATCACCTAACAAACTGACACACCTCAATGAACTATTCAACTTAAAGCATCCTATTTAAGATTCCAATTCTTTTCTTCCTTCTCTCCAACTTTTTTTAAGGAGAAAAAATTCAATCTATGGCTACTCTTACAGAACTAGTCTTTAGATGCAAGTTTGCTTCCAGGAAGACAGACAAGTGAGCCTGACTAATAAAACAGGGAGGAATATGCTTACAGTCTCATTGTTTTGCCAAAGGCCATCTGAAGACTGTGTCATGGTGCTGTTCCCATCTGTTTAACAAGAAGGAAAAATTAATTAGAATTACAAAAATATTGGATTTTCACTGAAGAAACTATATATATATTTGCACTGCCTTCTGGCAATGAATGGAAAATTGAATAATTATACCACCAAATGCTGCTAGCCTCCCAAGAGTCGGGCCAAGCTATTAACATTTTAAAACCTTATCCTATGAGGTCATGGTTCCTCACCTTTCTATCATGGACTCTTTGACAATAGAATCTCTTTTAAAAATTTTGTTGTTGTTGTTGTAGATGGACACAATACCTTTATTTTATTTTTATTTATGTGGTGCTGAGGATCAAACCCAGTGTCCCACACATGCAAGGCAAACATTCTACCACTGAGCCATAACCCCAGCCCTGGACTCCTTTTTTTGTGGGGAGAAATATATGAACACAAAGTTTTACAATTTCATAGGAATCAGAAAAGTTCATTCATGCAACCAGACTAAATCACACTTGAAGGTAATCAATATTTTCATGCTGCTAAGAAACTGCAGATGAGCACCCAGAGGCTACCTGTGCACCTTAGGCTAGAACAGCCCTATTCAGAATGCACTTTAGAGGCTGGGGTTGTAGCTCAGCGGTAGTGTGCTTGCCTCACACGTGTGAAGTACTGGGTTAGACCCCAGCACCACATAAAAACAAATAAATGAAATAAAGGTATTGTGTTCATCTACAACTAAAAAAAATATATCATGATGTGTAAAACAAGATGCATGCAATTCTCAAGTTATATGCCAAAGTATTTAGATGTTGGTCCAGAAGCACATTAGAAAATATTTGCTATTATCAGCCGAAAGACCAATGCACAATCTACTATTTAAGGGATGGGATTTTGTATAATAAGATATATTGACCCTGATGTTTTGAACATTCAAATTTTCCAAGTGTTTTTGGAACATTTAGTTTATAAGAGAATAAATCATTTTGTCCTTTGTTGGCATCTATAGGTCAAATACAGAAGTGTTTCTCCTGAGTATCTACCATATACTAAGCACTTCACATCCTAACCAGTTCTTTAGTCCTATTCTATGGGTGCTGTAACAAATGGACTGGTGAAACATGCTTCCAGCTTTAGCAAATGACATGAGCCTCTGCTTAGTGAGCACCACACACGTTGCACTCTCACCAAAGGCAAACACTGAGGTCTATGCAATTCCCTAAGAATACACAGCCCCAGCAGGAATAAAATCAGATGAATCCTTCCCCTCCACCAAATATTTACATTACTATGTTTACACAGAATCAAAGGCAATATCTAGTTTAGACAGACCTAGAGTCTAGGCTCTGTGACTTATTATCACCTTCAGAATAGACCTGGGTGAAGTAGTAAAAATATTATGAACTTGAATTAGATAAAAGTGTTTATTCAATGCTTACAATGTTCAGTAGCAATGTGACCTTGATAATCAGAGCCCTTTGCAAACACACATAGGCACATATACATGTATGCATATGCATTTGTGTGTAAATCTATATATAAATATATACACAAATATACAGATGTTTCTAGCCAGCATCTATTTAAACTATAAGCTATTAAAAGTATATATTTAATTTGGTATAATTAAATTAGATGATGCATGTAAAGTACTTAACACTATGTTGGAAAATATCCGTTTTAACATCATCATCATCACCATTGTTGTAGGACAGTGGAGCAGAGGGTGGAGGTGAGACCATGCAATGCCCCCACATCCTTTGCTGTTGTCATCCAGTGGAATGGCCGGGGGCATGCAGCTAGTAACTGGTGGCTGAACTGGGAACTGTGTGTCTCCAAAGCAGAACTATAAGTCTCCCTATTCTGCTTTGAAACAATTCAATGAGATAACGCGTAAGCTTCCTGGCACACATCTTTTGAAGGTGGGTGGCTGGCCATATGACAACCTAAATCCCTTCCAGACCTAACATTCTTTGCCTATGTGGAGGTTTAATCGGCTGAGGGTTGACATGGACACAGTGAGGACTTGGCAGTCACACAAATCCTGGGGACACAGCTGTTCAGGTGTCTGTTTCATTCTGGAAGACCCTACCCTGACCAGGTTTTGGTGACATGATATTTTAGAGAATGATTCCCCATTCCTACCTTTTTCCTCCCCACATACTCAAAGATGGGGTGCAGCTGCTCCCACTGCTGTTACCTTGTGTTTCTATCTATTTTCATTTTGTTTTTGTGCCTGGAAATAGTTTCCACTAAGGACTCCACTTTCCAAACCAAATGTCACCATTATCTAATCCCTACTGAATGTGTCCCTGTGTGAATTTCACGGCAGGTCCATTTTAAATTAACCAGTTTCCAGGAATACTTGGCAAAAGGGAGGCCATAAGGGGGTGAGGGCCCACAGATTGCAACCACTGAGTAGAATGAGTCACACACACACGGAGTCCTGCAAAGCTTGACCTTGTTTGGTTACAGCACAGGTACAAGGACACGTAAGCCAGCTCTGAATCACAAAGAGGTTCTGTATGCCATGTGCTCTACACTTGAGCACTGTGGGTAACAAAGTGCATTAGCTGAGAAATATGACAGGCTTCTGTGTCACCTTTCCTCATCAAGAAAAGACAGATTAACTCCATATTTCTAAAGAGTAGAGATTTTATGGGGCCTGGGCAATAAGGCAGAATGTTCAGAGGGAGAAGCAGGATCTCAGCGTGACATACATCCTTGGTGCTGTTTTGGTCCATTTGGGCTGCCATAACAAAATGCCCCAGGCAAGTTAGTTGACAAAAGAAATTTACAGGTCACAGTTTTAAAGGCCAGGAAGTGCAGGATGAAGTTCATCACTTCCTCAGAGACAGTGTCTTTTGTGAGTCCCCAAGTGAAGAAAGGGCAAATTAGCACCCTCAGGCTTCTTGATAAAGGAACCAATCTCATTCATGAGGGCAGGGCCCTAGTCACCTCCCAGATGCCCCACCTCTAAATGCTATTGCTTTGAGGATTAGATATCCATATTTTAATTTGTGGGGGGACATAAACATGTAGACCGCAGCACCACCTCTGAATGCCCATGTAAATACAAGATTGCCAAGGTAGCTAGGATCCCCCAGGTTGTACTTAGGAGGAACCTTGGAGGAAACAACATGGATGGACATTTTGGTATTTGGATTTAATTGTTTTTAAGGCCCTGACCCAAGAGATCAAGCCCAGTAATGAGATTGGAGTCAAAACTGGTTGATTTGACTTAGGAAAATTGAGTCATATGTATGTAGATATTTCCAAATCATACGTGTTGCCTGTACTGGTCTTATGGATTCAGGATGTCCCAAGTAATAGTAGTAGCTGCCATTGTATCTATCACTTAACCCCTGTGTAACCATGTCCCAGGCCCTTCATCTCATTTAATCTTCCTAAGGATTCTATAAGATCAGCGGCATTACATCCATTCACATGTAATAAAACAGATTCAGAGAGAGTGGCCCTCCTCAGCCCTCATGTCAGAACTGTCTTACTCCAGAGTGAGTGCTCTCCCTGTCAATGGTTATCAAGATTCGGATACTCCCAGGGATTCAGGGGAGAGAATGTACTTACCTGTTGGGCAATAGTAGAGTGGTAAGCTGGCAGAGGATGTCCTTGTTTCCTGCAGGGTCTTAGTCTGGGTCTCTGCAGCCTGAGTTGTAGTAGGTAAAGTAGCTACTAGAACAAAAACAACAGAAGAACCATGTTCCATTTGTGGAGGGAAATTTGCACCCCGAACAAAAGTAAAAAACAAAACAAAACTGAAATTATAAATTACCACCAACTTCCCGCAGTTCCCTCACCTAGCTTTCCTCAGGAAAACATGGCTCCCACCTACCCACTTCCAGCCATTCTAACTCCTCTTAGAGATTTACTCAAAGATGGCCTTCAGGCTTTGTACTGCTATCTAGTCACTTTATTATAATGACAAGAATGTGACCCAGAGCCAGGGCTGTAGCTCAGTGGTAGATTGCTTGCCTAGCACATGTGAGGCACTGGGTTTGATCCTCAGCACCACATAAAAATAAACAAATAAAGGAATTGTGTCCACCTACAACTAAAAACAAGACAAAAACTATTTAAAAAATCATCTAAATAAAATTCTAGATAGTTTTAACAAGAGACAGAATTATTTCCCTTTCTATTCTTCTAGTCATTTATACTTCCTTTAAATAAAGAGTCTACAACAGCACATCCTACACAGGATACCCAGTTAAGTTTCATTTTATTAATACGAGTGACATTTCACTTTCAGGGAACAGGGCCTGGAAATTTCCACTAACTTGCCCAAGTCTCTTCACTATGATGTCACTCTGGATTTCTTGACCCTATTTAAGTATACCAGATTGTCCACACATTTTTCTGGACAGATGCACATATTTGACCAACAGGTACAAAATTTAATTTACTGAGGTCTCTTCAAGATGACAAGGTTGCACAATATCTTGGCCTAGCTAATGATTTGCAACCCTAAAAGCAGAGTTTCAGATAGACCCTGAACCCCTCTCCTTCTGCACTTGCATTCTAACCATTCCTTTGTTAAGAGTGATTTCCTGTGTTATCTGACTCATCTTCCATTTCTCGTCAGAACTTTATTGAACCCAAGGTGTTGTGAATGCTATGCAAGCATCTATCATTCATGTCTCACCAGAAAGCTGATACTGCGAACTCTCTAATACAAAGCTATTTCCTTTTCCTTTTCTGAAATCTTTCCTTTCTTCCCTATTAAACAGCTTACCGATATACAGGCTTGGTCACCTGGCTCTTTAAAAGATGTTTACGTGACTCCCTTAGAATACCACAGAATCTTGGAGCCAATTAGTGGTAGTGGCTGACCAAGAATTCCTGACCCTGGGCTTTCCTAACTGCCGCTCAGTGGTCTTCTGCATTGGCTTCCCCAATGCAGTCTTGAAAATTTTATGTTTCAACATTCCCTTTCTCGTGTTCTGACCTGTTTTCTTGTTTGTTTCTCATGCCCAAACATTTGGCTCTTTAGGGACCAAATTAACCAGAACAGCACAAGAGAATCAGATGGCCATTCTTCACCCAATTTAATTCTGTGCAAGAAATCTCCTGAGTTTAATTTTTTCCTCCAAGTTTGGGTCTTTGTGACAGTTTTCATTTCTCTTTCAACCTTATTTTCGGTTCTTCCATGAATATTTTAGGCAACTAGCTTATGCACCGAGAGACACAGATGTAAAACAAAGTGTCCCTGCGTAAGATTAGCTAGGGTGCTCACCTCCCTCCCGGACTGTGAAGATCAACTTTGAACCCAACCTCTTTAGGAAACTATCAGGATAAGATTAAGACTCTACTAATACCACACCCCAGGAGGTTCATGGAGCTTGAAATGAAGCCAGTAACTTTTCCATGTTTTCCAAACCAAGTCCACAAATACACCCACCTTAGCAATATTGAGAAAGTCCAAGAGATTCTCCAGTGTGTTCAATTGCCTGCAACAAACCTACTTTTCTTACAAATTTTTATGGCTCAAAAATGCCAGTTATAACCTAACATCCTCTCTTCCAAACTCAGGTCATAGCCCAATCCTTCAGATCCCTCTTGGTTAGATACATAGTTTAATGGGAGTCCAGGGAAATCAAGATGTTCCATCAGATTGCTCTCACTAAGAGGCTGTGACACTTAGGTTACTCCTCAGAATCCAGAGTCACCTTAAGGGGTCAAAGTGCTTCAGGGGGCTTTGAGAATCTCTTCTAAAGGTTATTTTTTTAATCCTGGAAATAGAAGACTTGAGCTTAAATGTGTCTGTGGGACACGTTTCCCTCCCCTGTAAATCATTTTCTATTTTGTATTCAATCTTAACTTATCTGTGTTGAATTTGAAGTATGGACAATGTGACATGAATTGAGAGCATGAGCAGGTATATTTGATATCCCTGACATCCTTAAATATAATGCTCACTTATTAAATAAGTAGCACTTTTGTGATTTCCACGCTATATCAATAAATTAAAGGGTCCTTGAAGCAAAGCAGTGTAAGACACTGACTGCCCCCCAAAAGACAAGGTAGCTTTATAAAGCCATTATCATTTAGAATGTCAAAACAAGAAAATTCACTCAAACATAAAGCTCAGTGTTCCTGATAGAAGGCACCATCCAGCTGTTAAAAGTACCGGCCCCAAATTCAAATGAATAGAGATTGAACCCTAACTCAACTACTTGCTATCTTTATGATTTTCAATCATGAACATTTTTTGTGGGGGGGGGGGGGGGGGCGGGGATACTGGGAATTGAACTCAGGGGTGAGCCACATCCCCAGCCTTATTTTGTATTTTATTTAGAGATAGGGTCTCACTGAGTTTCTTAGCGCCTTACTTTTGCTGAGGCTGGCCTTGAACTCTGGATCCTCCTGCCTCAGTCTCCAGAGCCACCGGGATTATAGACCTGCACCACTCAACCAAGAACTTTTTGATTCTGTGTCTCAGTTCCCATAACTATAAGACAGGGTTGAATCACACCTATAATAGATATAACCTTCCTGAGAAATGAATGACAGAACATTGCAAAGCATGCAGCACAGTGTCTCGTGAACAGGAAACAGAAACATCAACTTGGTTGAAATATTATTTTCAACCGCAGGGCCCAACTTCAGAATGGACGAAATGAGTTCTGAATCCAAAGAGTGTAACTCTTGGCTTCTGGAATTCCCCATGTTTTCATCATAAATGGATACCCAGCTGAACCAGATCCACACCATCCCCATTGGGTAGGTTGGATCAGTGCTCCAAATAATTTTTTGGCTAGTAATGAATCATTTTAGAATTTTATAAAAAGCAACGACTGCCCTCACTCTTCAAATGCTTATACATATCCAACATAAATGCTTAAACATACCCAAC
This sequence comes from Marmota flaviventris, assembly GCF_047511675.1. Classification (NCBI taxonomy): domain Eukaryota; kingdom Metazoa; phylum Chordata; class Mammalia; order Rodentia; family Sciuridae; genus Marmota; species Marmota flaviventris. Next base: position 23,469,976 of record NC_092502.1, on the reverse strand, counting down.
ATTCAGGTAACTTGAGAAGAGGGTAGTATCACAGACCAAAGGAAGCCCAGGTTGGGAGCCCAGTTAAGAACCCTCACCCTCGATTGTACTTCTGTCTTGACACAATGCAGAGTATGGCCTGTAGCCTCTCATTAGAATGCCTAGGGTTTCAAACCTCATCTGTTTTACCTGGTTTGTGGTTCTGTGTGTGTGCTGGCGTTGAAGAAGCAGAGGTATAGACCCTAGGTGTCATAGGAACACTTGTGTCTCTGGCTGGAGTTAGAAATCAACATGAAAACAATGATTAATCAAACAGTAGGAAAGCAAGCACCCCATTCAAAAACTGTCCCCTTGCACACAAATGGGAGATGGTCTCTAGGCAGAATTCTCTGTCCTGAGTGCTTGTTCTTTGCCATAAGCCAAAAGGAAGCAGCAGCATTGAAAAGATTGGGGAGGTAAGGACAGATATTTCACATTTACAATGAAGCAATTTTTAAAAGACCAGTCATGCATATCATTCATTATGCATCCTTATAAATGACTGTGAGACAGGGAAGGTGTCTAGAGCCTGTACCTGTTGGGACACACGACTAAACCAGTCAGGGACACTCCAGGGGAAACATGGGCTGACATAAAATAATCACATAGAGACAGAGAAATACCTTTTCCTTTGGGTTCTGTGATAGCTCCTCTGACCCAGCTCCCACAAAGGAGGCAAGGCAGGCAAGAAAGAGAGCGAGAAGCACGTGCTGAACCCTTTTATTGGGGAGAAGCCATTCAAATGAGGCAAGGGGTCAGGGTTAAGGCTAGCTTCCTGATGCCTTGCTATCAGCAGGTTGACTGACATCTAGGAAGGCCATGCCCATCTCATGTGCTGTGTGGGGATCAGAGGCAGAGCAACAGAAAGATGCTTACATTCCTTGTCCAAAGAGAGGGGCAACGTTGGCTCAGTCCACCCTGTGCACTCAGTGCTCATAGTTCACACACATACAGCCCATGACTGGCTTGCCACATCTACATTCTCATCGCTCAAGTCTAAGGGGCACTCGGTTCCTATGTGGCAGCTCCTGGTATGTACATTCCTTGCCCTCTTGGTGATAAGTGACTGACTTAAACAGTAGTTCTCAAGCCCACTGTGTTTACCAAATAGTGGTCCATTCTGTCCATCCTGAGGGTAGATGCCCCAAGGGCTTTCATCTTAACTCAGGGCTAAATCACACTCATCTACTATGCTAAAACACCTGCCACAACTTGTAGAAAGGAATTGTATATTTGGTTACAAGGTGAACCAGACCTTCTAAGGTTGCTTCCCATCTAAGAGATACAGGTTGAGTATCCCTTATCCAAAATGTTTGAGAAGTATTTCAGAATTTGGATTTTTTTAATTTCAGAATATTTGCATATACATAATTAGATATTTTAGGAATGAGACACAAATCTACATATAAAACCATTTATGTTTCATATACATTTTATACATATTGCCTGAAGGTAAGTTTCCATAATGCTTTCATTAATGCTGTGCATAAAACAAAGTTTCATACTGCAGAATTTTCCACTTGTAGGTAGTACCAGGACTATGTTAAAACTTTCAGATTTTGACATTTTGGATTAGGGATGCTCAACCCATTATTTAGAAATTGAAGTCAGCAAACTTTTCCTATAAGGGGCCACATAGTAAATGTTTTACGTTTGGGAACCTAAAATATATGGTTTCAGTAACAACTACTCAACCCTATCAATTTGCAAGCCACCACTGACAATGTATAAATGAATGTGTGTGGCTGTTCCAATAAAACTTTATTTATAAAAACAGTTGGTGGGCCAATTATATAATCTGGTTTGGCCCTGGAGCTATAGTTTGCTGATTTAACCTAAAGCAGAGCTGTAGGCTTGAACATATCCACTTTCCAACCCTTCACAGTTTAAAATCTAATCTCTGAGGAAAAAAAAAAAAAAAGAATACATGCAAAAAGCGGATCAAAGGATGGGGAGGAGAAACTCTAATCAACTCATGAACTTTTCTTGCTTAGGGTATATTCCTCAGTAAGAAACTACAAGGGTAGAAAGGGCTGTTAAGAAGCCCTTGGAGAGTTAAAGAGGAAGCTTAGAATTTTAAAAGCACAAAAACACTTAAGCAAAGAATTGGCTATTAGAGATTGTCACTTTGGCTCAGTTATGGACTCATGTTCTGACTGAACCAAACATTATTGTAAACATCTACCTATTGAAGAATTTCTAAACACTATAAAAGCCTCCTGCTAATTTTATTCTATGCTGTTTTTTAAAACCTAGCCAGGTCGATAATTTCACAACCTCAAGAAGGCTGCAATCATAATCCTATTATTTCTTCTCCGCAAGCTGCCTCTCCACATCTTCCTACAGCACACTGTATCACCAGCTTCTTTTGGCTTCCTTAAATTGCCTCCGAGGCATAGTTTCTCCAGAGTCAGCTATTTATTCCAATAGAATTGACCTCATCTTGCTTGCCTCTATAAGACAAACAAACCAAGTCCCAAAGCTGAGGGATTGCAAAATAAAGTTCCCCTTAATTTAAAACAAAGACAGGGCAGGGAGGGCTTTGAGGCTGTAGATCAGTGGCAGAGCGCTTGCTTGCCTAGCATGTGCAGGGACCTGGGTTCAATCTCAAATGCCCCAATAAATAAAATAAAATGAGAGCAAGAGAGACAGTTTATTGAGGCCACAGGTATTAGATTCGAGTGTCAAAATAAAACCTTAGTAGAAGGAGATTCATTAGGAAACAACACCAGAAACCAGGAAATCCTCAAGAATCTACTCCTTTCATCAAATAGTGAGAAAAGAAGAAAAATATAATGTTCCCAGATTTTTGGATTTCATGAACTTCTTATGAGCAACTGGTTAATAGGCATTGGGTGGCAAAAGCTTTCATATAAGGTCATTTTAATTTTTAAAGGGGGGTTTTGTGATATGATATGATATCCAAGGTAGGGCAAGGAAAGTGTTAGAATTATATGCCTAAACAATATTTATGTGTGTGTATATACATATGTTTTCCATACATATAAATGTCATACATAAATAATTTACATTTAAAGTATTATAGCAATTTATATATAGTTGTTTATATATAAATTATATAAATAATTTTATATCTATAAAAATTTATATATATGTAAATGTTCAACAAGATTGAGTTGACAGCTGTTAAAACCAGATGTTGTATGTCTACACAGCAGTACCTTTGATTACTCATTTTTGAGCTTTGAAATCCTTGGTGATTTTAAAATGTGAAGAATGGACATTTTAACATTCTTCTAAGACAAGATTTCAGGGGGAAAAAAGGGACAGTTTTTAAAGTTGAATAGATTCAGCTTGATAAAACTATTCATTATGTTTCACTATGGAAGAATAATGCGAGCAAGCGTGTCTGAAGGAGGCTTTAGGGGGTTGTCTCTCATTCTAGCCTTTGGCCTTGAATCAAGGTTGGCCGAAGGACTTCATCTACGCAAATAAGTCATTCTGTTTCTCAAGAGCAAGTATTTGTCAGCAAACAGGATTATGTGAACCTTCTATTTTCCTATTAAAGGAAAACAGAAATTATTACCAAACAAAAAACTCAGTTAACTTCCAGGAAAAGATCAAAGGAAACAAAACAAGCTTACCTGGTTTAATCTCCAAGGATAAGGTGAGTTTCATATCATTAAACCACCCGCTATGCTCAATTCGACAACAATATAGGCCACTATCAGTCTTAGCTGCATTCTCTATGGTCAAAGACACATTCCCTTGCAAAAGGTTCCCCTCCAGCTTATAACGCCTGTGTTTCTGGAAGGTGACTTGAGATCCATCAGTCCAGATGAGTTCATTTGAGCATTTAGATGTAGGACATGCCCCTCGGCCCCAGCACATGGATGTGACTCCACTGGTGACTGAGTAGCTACAGGGAATAATGACCCGATGACCCACCACTCCACTCACTTGAGTATAAGAAACCACAGCATCTGAAACACAGGGAGCAGAAACTGAGAATGAGGTCTTGATATTTTCCTAAAATATTTTTTTCACTTTTTAATTTATTTATTCTCATGTTTCTTTTTACAGTTTGTTTTGTAGGCATGGCTTTATAGATTGATTTTGAAATTTTGATACTATAAACAGTTTTTAGCATATTCTTCAAATAAATGTTTTGTTTAATGGATATATTTGTAGACAATACAATTTATTTGCACTGGATGATTTTCAAGCTCTTCCTCATTATTACCATTGTAAGTAATGTGACAAAATCTTTCTATTAAACCTTTACTGTATTTAAGTTCCCTAGGGGGATAAATTTCTAAGAGAGAAATGACCAGGATAAAGGGAAGGAATATTTTCATCTTTTGATGAAGATGGCCAAATTGCTTTCAAAAGGTTTTAACCAAATGATACTCAAGTATTGCATGTATGTATTTTACCCTGTGTTCACCAGGTACCTGCATATTATTGATTTTTAAATAGGCAATGTAAACTTGTGGTTTTTAAAAATGAAAATAACACCAAGGATATTGAAGCCTAGAGAAAAGTCTCCTTCCCACTCCAGTGCCTCAGTTCTTTCTTCCAAATTCACTTGTATCCATTGCAATACTTTAAAAAAAAAAAAAGAATTAATTCTATTGCACTTAAATTTCAATGTTTTAATTTTCATGGCCTTTGAAAACTGTTATTGCAGATGAAATCACCTCCTCACTACTCCACTTCTCTTACACAAAAGCAGGACTGATGTTTGTTTGAAACATTGTTGGCTTGAGGGCTGAAGTCTAACAGACTCTTCAGAAATTGATTTTTGGAAAATGGGGTTACAATACTTCCAGGAGCTGCTGAGTTTTACATGAGTGTTAGGATCAATCCAAAAGCCTTTTAAGCAGGGATCTTGTCATCAGTTGATGACAGCCCAGCAACTAAGCAAGGCTTACTAACACAAGGCAGCCACAGAATTGGAAAATATTTAAATGAGAACTAATTTGAGATTTACTAACTAACAGGCAGGACCAGGCTGTGAGTAGGAAATTTTCTGAGAGAAAAAAAAAAAAAGATCATTATTATATAAAATAAGGGTATATTTCTCACTGAATTTTTTTTAGTTGTTGATGAACCTTTAGTTTTTTTATGTATGCATATGCCATGCTGAGAATAAAACCCAGTGTCTCACACATACTAGGCAAGCAGTCTACCACTGAGCTACAACCCAGCTCTGAAACTCTCTTGATTTTGCCTAATGATTTTTGCAAATATAGCACATGATGTCATAATTAGTTTATAGAAGTATATAATTTTAAAAAAGAACTTTCTCCCATAATCCCACCCTCCAGGATTAGACTTTAAAATTTAGGAAATGTTTATTCAAAACTTTCGCCCTGTGTACAGAAAGCTTTGAATTAAAATATTTTATTTGTTTTTTTTTTTTAATTTGTTTATGCTTTCCCACTGAGCTATATCCTCAGTCTTCTTTATGTTTTTATTTTGAGACAGGAGCTAGCCATGTTGCTGAGGATCTCCCTAAATTGCTGAAGTTGGCCTTGAATGTGTGTCCTCCTGCCTCAGTCTCCCAAATCAATGGGATTACAGGCATGAGCCACAGGCAAGCATTTATTTTTAAATGAAATAAGTGAACATTGTTTAAAAACTCCAAAAGACAAAAAAGGAAGTAATGACAGGCTAACTCTCCCTTCTACCCCATCCCCACCTCCTCTGCCCAGCCCCCCCACACCCCAGGGTAATTACTATTTCTTACACACATTTGGCTATGCATATACATCTACCGCCCCTCTTTTTGTTCAAGCACAAATGGCAGCATGTGAAATATGTTTCTGCATCTTGTCCTGCTCACTTAGCAATCGATTTTGTAATTGATAGCCATTAAGCAATTTCTTTGGAGTAAGATTTCATCCTGGTTCTGCTCATCAGATAACCCATAACCATCTAAGAAACTGCAAGTACCCACCATACCAAGTACCCACCCAACCCCCCAGCCCACCTGCTCACTTACCTGTTAGAAGCAGTATGAGGCTTAACACAACAACTTCAAGGTGCATTATGATGTTCTGATGGAAAATGAGAAAACAGACTGGTTGACTGTGGCCCCCACCAGATAGGATCGGAACAGGTCTTACTCTCAGAATGCAACTTCTCCTTTTGCCCTGACTGTGAACCACGTGAGCCTCCTCTGCTGGAGATGAGAGAAGGCCACATGTAATGGCTTCAGGGCTCCCTCAGCTCCCAAGAGGGCTCTGCTCCTATTCCTAATGGATAGGGAAAGTTGTCCTCCAAAACAATCTCTTATCTCCTAGTTCTTTCCCCCACATACAGCCTCAGTCTAACTCCTGGTCCTGACACAGGACATGAGGCAGTAAAAAAAAGCAACACTGAAAGCAGAGATAAAGTGTGACTCAATGGCACAACTTGAGCAAAGACCAGCCTTCCAATGGCAGAAATGGCCTTGTCCTCTAGTGGACACAGGGCTGTTCCTAATCAGTGGTCTCTGAAGGGTGGTCCACTAGCACAATGAAATCAACAATAATGTGAAGCACTAGGCCTAACCATTTCTGGAACCCAACATTATGACTCAGGCTACATCTTACTAAGCCATCCAGAGAAAACTTCAAGAAGTACTGGGCTTGGATCTGAGCTGTGCCACTTGCAAATCTGGGTAAGCAAAGCTAACTGAACTCCAAACCTTGATTTTCTCACTTATAAAATAACACTAAAATTACTTACTCTGTCTCTCAGAAAGGAATGGGTAGATAAGCAAAAAGTCCTGTGGTAGAACTTTGAAAACTAACCTAAACAGTGCACTAATAACATTAGCTAAAGTTTTTGAGAATCTGCTGTGGAGCAGACCCTGTGCCAAGCACCCACATACAAGCATTCAATCCTCACAAAGCCCCAAAGGCAGCTGCTTTTAACCCCATCTGTGGAGGAGGAAGCTCAGGCTTGGGGTGGTTGATATGCTTGGATTTCAGATTTCTGGCTTCTGACTTTGACTCTTAATCATTAAACCACAGAAACACAAGCAAGCCTGCCTAGTACTTGATTAACTCCTCTTCCGGGCTAAAGCTTCAGTAACTTCCTCCCAGGGAGACAGGGGTGCTATACTTCTAGCCTCCTTGCAGCCCACAACTGGTTTCATGGAGACATGGAAACTGTCGTCCATGTCTCCATGAAACATACTGAGGCCCTGGGTCCCTCACTGCCCAAGAGTGGGAAGCGCTGACTTTGCAGTCTCTCCTTGGGAGAGACCTGAAGCCTGATGCTACAAACCAGTGGCCCAAAGACTCTATCTGTCCTGCAGGGTGTTTTCCATGACAGTGTTTAAAACTTCATTTCTTCTGTTTCTCCTACGCTCAAAACTCTAGATAGGGCAGAGGGGTGGGAGGGGAAGGGAGGGGGTAGGGGATTAGCAATGATGGTGGAATGTGAAGGATATCATTATCCAAAGTACATGTATGAAGACATAAGTTGGTGTGAACATACTTTATATACAGAGATATGAAAAATTGTGCTCTACGTGTGTAATAAGAATTGTAATACATTCTGTCATGTATTTAAAAATTAAAATCAATTAAATATTTTTAAAAATAAAAATTAAAAAAGCTGTTGGCAGCCAAATATTAAAATAAATAAATAAAAGTTCATTTCTTCATTCAAAACTAAGATTTCAACATTCAGAGTCCACATCAGACTCAGTTTTTTTACTTTTTTTTTTTTTTTAAATAAATCAGATGACCACATAAGAGCTATACTACTCTCTGCCCTTAGAGTCCTCTGGCTTGTCTCAGCCCCACATTGCAGGATGTCTCATGGGGCCTTCATGGACTATTGTTTGAAATTCTCTTCTAGAAAATGAAGGGATTGAATCATGATCTTTAGCCCCTTCCTGATTTCCAAAGGAAACCTCCAGGCTCTTTAATTCAACTGAGCAACAAGATGAGTTCTACCAAGGCATGAGCACATTTCTGGAGACTTGCTATCCTTGTATTTTCCTTTACTTATACATTGATTTAACAAAATGTAATGATATTCACTTTTCTGATCATTTTTCTATTCTCCACCTTTTATGAAGAACACTGCTGACCCCATCTCGCCTACCAGAGGGAGGAGAAGCGATGCTGAAATTGGCTCACTCAGAATGAAATCCTGCCTTGTTTATTTGGGAGGCAAAATATTCCATGACCAGTTTTACCGTATTCAAAGATAATAAATGAGCCGACGTTTTGAAGAGCTTAATCCCAGTCTATGAGTCGTTACTATTACACCAAACCTAACGGAGCATGACTTAATACTAAGGATGCAAAAATCCAGGATTGTACAATCAGTTGGAGACACAGGTAAGTAAGCAACTAACTAATGAAGTCAGGCAGAGTGAGATAAATGGTAAATGTATAATCAGACCGTGTCATCTCCCACTTATGGAACCCCTCCCATAGTTCTCTCTGGAAGAAAACAAAAAATCCTAACTCCTTACTCAGATTTTTATAAAGTCCTAGTAATCTGGTCCTTCCTATTGCTCAAATATCTTCTTCTACCATGCTGTCCCCTGCCACCTGACCCCAGCCACTTGGACTTTCTTTCACATTTATCTCTGCATTAGGGCTCCTTCTTTCAGCCCACCCATTTCGCATCTTCCTTTTGCCTTCTGAACCTGGTTAAATGTCACTTCTTTAGACATTTCTTCTCCTCCACTCTCAATCTAAAGTAGCCAACCAGCCCCTCTGTCTATTATTACACTATTTCAATCCTCTGGGAATCAGCTGGGTATAGTGGCTCATGCCTGTAACCCCAGTGACTCAAGAGGCTGAGGCAGGAGGATTGCAAGTTTGAGACCAATTTCAGCAATGTAGCAAGGCCCTGAGCAACTTCGTGAGATCCTGTCTCAAAATAAAAAATAAAAAGGGCTGGGGGTGTAGTTCAGTGGTAAAGCACCCCTGGGATCAATCATCAGTACCAAAAATAAATAAATAAATATTGTTTTTTAGAATTTTTCATTTACTTTGATTTTGATTAAGATTTTAGTTATTACACAGAGCTACACTGTTGGACAGCACCCAACTCTATAAACTTCTTTAAGGCAATTTAAATATTGATTGAATATAAATAAATGGAAGTCCAAGTCATGGGGAGAGATGATTCATTTTGGCAAGGGTAGAGGAAGAAGGGGGTGAGAGAAAATTCTTTAAAAAGTGTCATGTGAGATTAATAGTTGAAGAAAAACAAGAAGGGGTGGAAGGTGCTTGAAGAGGAGGAAATAAGGAAGGAAAGTCAAGACAAGGATGTGGGACCTCAGCTCTGAGACGTTGAATAGCTATACAATTCCACAGTGTTCAGTTTTGTTTGGGTTTTCTTTTGCAATACTGGGGATTGAATCCTAGGGCTTTTCACATGCTAGGCAAAAAATGTTCTACCATTGTGCTGCACCCCAGCCCTTTATACTTTATTGTGAGACAGAGTCTTTATAAATTGCCAGGCTAACCTTTAAATTGCATTCCTCCTGCCTTAGCCTCCTGAGTAGCTAAGGGTTTTGTTTGTTTGTTTGTTTGGTTTGGTTTGGTACCAGACATTGAACCCAGGCAAGCTTAACCACTGAGCAACATCCCAGCACCCACCCCCCCTTTTTTAATTTTTTGAGACAGATTCTCGCTAAGTTGCTCAAAGCTTCACTAAGTTACTGAGGCCGGCCTTGAACTTGTGATACTCCTGTCTTAGCCTCCTGAGCTGCAGGGATTACAGGTGTGCATCACTATGCCTGGTGGACTTACCCCTTAACCCAGCTCCACAACTAGGGAATCATTACAGCCACCCACTATCCTCATTCCCATCACTCTATACCAAAGCTGGATAGCCTAGAATCCTACAGTTCCCCTCACTGTTGCCTCGCTACCTTCCACAGCCCTCTTCCCACCCCACCCAATGCCCTGACCTGGCGATTTTCCTTTTCTTATACACTGATTTAACAAAATGTAATGATATTCATTTTTCAGATCATAAATACAGATATAAAAATTTCAAATTATGCATGTTTATCGTGGATAATAACAATATAACATAATATAACATCATATAAATAATATTATATAATGCAATATAAAAATATAACGATAATGGATAATAAAAATATAACTAAAAATGTACTCAAACAATAAATATGGACTATCTGTAATTTACTGACATTATTCTATTAATTTGGGATACACCAATGAACCAAAGACCTCGGTGGGGTGTATCTTAAATTTAACTTAGAAGATAAGTGTATAAATTTAGAAAAATAACAAAAGTATCATTTATTAGTATATTTGAGAAGCGATGAGTGCTAATATAAAAGAAGAAGAAGAAGAAGGAGGAGGAGGAGGAGGAGGAGGAGGAGGAGGAGGAGGAGGAGAAGAAAAGAGCCAAGGCTCAAGGAGGTTAACAGCTTGCTCACCGTCACATGAGTGTGTGAGTGCAGACAGACAGGCATGAGTGAGCAGGTGAGAAGAGGGAAAAGAAACAGAGTGAGGTAAGGAAGCTAGGGAGGCAGAGCTGGAGAGAGGTGGGGGTACAACTTTAGATAACGTGGTCGGGTTTGAACAGGGTTTCCACTTCCACTGAGAAGGTTCTATTAAACAAGGCCAAAGAACAGAGTCAGTCACTCCAGAAAGAGCTTTCTGTGAAAAGGGAAGTAGGAGAGCACCAGCCCCGTGACAGGGGAGGGCCTGTGTGTTGGGAGAGGCCAGTGAGCCCCCCCACCAGAGTGAGGCAGACAGCATAATGCTGAGGAGCAGGTGGGGAGGGGAAGACAGACTCACGGACTCATGAGGCTTTGTCTGAGGACTCTCCTTTTCATGAGGACTCTCCACATGAAAGGAAAAGAGTGTCCTGCAGGTGACAGGATCTCACTTCCTTTGAGCAGGATTCTGTGGCCACTTGGTTGAGAAGCAGAGAAGCCCCGGGGGTGTCTGCTGTAGGGATTCAGAAAGGAAGGGATAGCAGGAGGGGACAAAAGACCCTCTGGCACTCAGGTGCTGTGTGTTCAGAAGGTTCAACAAACACCTCTCTGAGGGATTTGAGAAGAGGAGGAGCTTGGAGGTGACTTCAAGGGATTTGGGCCTAAGCTGTGGAAAGACAAGAGGTGTCACCAAGAGGGGGAACACTGGATCACAGGCATTCCGGGAAATAGTCTGGGTTTTGGACAGGTGGAGTTGGAGGTATCTTCTAGACCCAAGTGGAGATTGCTGAAATTCAGGGGGGAGGTCTGGGTTAAAAATACACATTAGGATCACTGGCTTAGAAATGGCATTTGAAGTCAGTCACAGTGGCACACACCCGTAATCCCAGCTACTTTGGAGGCTGAGGCAGGAGAAGCAATAGTAAAAGGCCAGCCTCAGCAACTTATGTGTTTCAAAATAAAAAATAAAAAGGGGATGGGGATGTGGTTCAGTGGTAGAGTTCAATTACCATGGTGGGGGAGGGGGCAGGCCACAGGCCAAAAAAAAAAAAACAGTATTTCAAAGCCATGAGCCTGAATTGGATGCGCAAAGGAGCACCTGTGGCCAAGAATTAAGCCCCGGGGCCTTCTGCCAGGAAAAGGAAGAAGAACCAACATTAGACTGGAGGTGGACTAAGAAAGGAAAGAGGAAAAAGTAAAAGGAAGTCAAAAGAAGCAAATGCACCTGGCAAATATCACAAGACAGAAGTTGCAGCAGCAGGAGTTGAGATATTCCCGTAGCACGGAGCCACCTGGAGATCACCAGTGACCTGAGTGTGTTACTGAGAATTTTACTTCAAAAAAAAAAAAATTTTTTTTTTACTTCGATTAAAAAAATAGAATAAAATCAGGAGATAATTGGAAACGGTGAATGCTTTCAAGGAGTTTTACAAACAGCAAAAATGAAGGAAGGTAAGTTGGAGAGTATGGTAAGAGAAATATTTTTTAATGAGAAAAATAACAATATATATGTATGATCTGGAAATGATCTAGAAAAGGAAGAAAAAATGATTAAAGAAAGGGAAATTTTGCTGAGCAATGGAGGAAAGGAATCTAGTGCCTCTTAGAGGGTTTGGTTTAGATCCCACTGCCTATCGCATCAGAGATAGGAATTTGGGAATAAAGGAAGAGATATAGAGTCTCAGGAGTGCCTACAAAACCCTGAAATACAGGATACACCCATGAACAATTGCAGCTCCTCAGGGAGGTACCCTTGGACCACACCCTTGACCTATGCCCTTATAACAAGAGAACAATGCTCAAGTGCAGGGAAACTGGTGTGGAACTGTGTGATTCCACTTCTACTCCAACCCCAGCAACCACCCTTCTGTACATATCAACACCCCCAACGACAGGATACTGTCTCTCCCTCTGGAAATGGTGGTGTTCTCCTCTTAATCGTTATTCCTTGCTTTTCCCCAAAAGCTTCTCTTCTCTTGAGGTGGCTCCCAATCTCCCTTGAATATGTATCTACTTTCCTAAATAAACCTTTGTCTAATGCCTTTGACTGGACATTGCTAAAATCCCTTTCCATCCCATATGCCAAGAACCCCCGCTGGCCCTGAGTCAAGTTCCCTCAGCTCTCTGGGGACTCCTTGGACCCTTCTTCAGAAACACATATTCTCACATGACAGTCTCACGGGTGCATGCTCTCAGTGGGTACGTCTATGGAAGCTCTGGGTTGATGGCTTCCTTGGTGAAGTTAGAACTTCGTCAAAAGCTCACAATGACAATGGAAAAGAGATCTGAGAAAAGCTTTCTGAGAGTGGATGCACTAAGGTCGAATGTGCAACCCTCATGGAGCACCTGGGTGGCACTGTAATTAAGGGGTCAAGAAGGGGAACCCAATCCAAGAGGACCAAGGTCTCCAGCTCTCTGCAGCTGCAGGCCCTGGGGGAGATAACTGTTTTCAATCTTCTCAGGCATTTCTCTAAATATCTCCCCTACCCTAAGATCATTCAATGGTTTCCCACTACCTTGGAGGCAATCCAAGATGCTGACCTTCCCTGGCAGGCCACACCCTTCCACTCCATTCCTCGCACCACCTGAAACAAACCAAAACACTTGTGCCTGCTCCTATTGAACTTTGTCAGTTTGTCACCAAAAGTTTGGTCCTTGTCTCCAGTGTCAAGCCAATAATAAGGACACAGTTTTGAGAAAAAGGAAAAAAAGAAAAAGAAGGCTTGTTGCTTTGCTAGCAAAGAAGAAACACAGGGACTCCTGTTCCAGAAGCTGTGATTCTGCCCATCAGGAGGAACAGGGGGTTTTAAAGAAGTGAGTCAAAGGCTACATTCCAGGTGCCCTCTGTTGGAGCTGTAATTCACTTGTTAATTTGGGAGATAACCATTCCTGAGATCTTCTTGTACCTTTCCCAAAGTATGGACTACTTCCTTCCTCTATGGTGGGTGGGTGCTCAAAGACAACTAACTGCCCAAAATAGGGAATTAAGGTAATCCTGTATCCCCTGAGATTAGGAAGGAACAGGGAGAGAACAAGAGAAAGAAACACGTCCATTTTAAAAATTAGTTGCAGTAGCAGAACAGCCAGGGCTATCTGCAAAGCATAAAGTGGACCCCTGTTAAAAGTTCAGTGGTTTCTACCATAAACCTGCAAAAGTCAGTAGCCAACATCAGCCAACATAACACTAGAAATTGAGTTTTTTTTTATAAATATTTTACAAATCACAAAAGTCAATGAACAAAACTGCTAATATGACTATGCCCTCTATTCATAAAATGCTGTTTCCATATCATGTAATATTATAAAATACCTACATATACTGGCCTAAGTAATATAGCTTAATCCAAAGGTTCCACACGACGGGTTTCTTCCTCCCTGTTTCTCATGCTAACCTTGTTCACAAAAAGCTCCAGTAATTCAGCTATATAAGCCTATTATTCTATTTAAATGAGACTCTCTCAGAAAGGCACAGTGGGACATGCTTGTCATCCCAGCAGCTCAGATAGGAGGATTGCAAGTTCAAAGCCAGCCTCAGCAATTCAGCGAGGCCCTGTCTCAAAATTAAAAAAAAATAAAATGGTCTGGGGATGTGGCTCCTTGATTAAGCATCCTTGGGTTCGATTCCTGGTACTAAAAATAATAATAAATATAAATATCTCCCCCAAGTCCAAAGAGCTCCATTTTATGTACACTTCCCCTATTCTACCAACTCTGTCCTGATGGGGCCTAGTGTCCTAATCCCATGTAACACTGAGAAAGTCCAAGCCGCGGTGGGTGTTCTGGCTTTGTCTTTAGAGTGAGTCTGCAGAGTGCCCCACTCGCCCCACTCAGCGATGAGTCAGCAGACAGGTCTTGGCACAACCTTTCCTTTGGGTGGTCGGTCACATTCCCTCCAAAGGTTTTCATAGATAAAGACGGCTTCTCCCGGATTCCACTCCTTATCTCTTGGCCACACCCTTAAATAAGAGCACAGGGAAGTGTGTTTGAAAACAGAGTCTCTTCAATCAGCCAATCTTTGACCCACTTGCTAATTTAAACACATTCTAGGGAAATATTAGTGGACTAGAATATATCTGTTTTCTGCTGGGCTGTTTGTTTTCTTCTGTTTGTTGTGTTTTTTTTTTGTTTGTTTGTTTGTTTGTTTTTGTTTTTAATGATCTCCCTGTTTCCATAATTCCTAAGAATTATTCATACAGCACCCAGTGAGGGGTTTATCTTTGTTTTTGTGGTACTGGGGATTGAACCCAGGAGTGCTCTGCTACTGAGATACATCCCCAGCTCTTTTTTTATTATTTTTAATTTTGAGACGAGGTCTCACTATGTTGCTGAAACTAACCTGGAATTTGCGATCCTCTTCCCTCAGCTTCCTGAGTAGCTGGGATTATAGGCGTGCACCAGGAGACTCTGCTGGGCTATTTAAAAAGATTCAACAAAGATAAAAATTTTAAATCAAAATCTAAGTCTAAAAAATCACGCAGACTTTGAGATGGTGGTGCATGAAGCTCCTTTAAACACCTGGGCCAACCCCCCTCAATGTGCAGATGAATAAACAAATCAAAAAAGAGGAACAGCATCAAGGACCCGTCCACATCAGTGGGGCAGATGCAGAAGTGAAAGCCGGTTTTAACTACCTCTGCTCCACTGTTCTGCCATTCAACATGTTATTTTAATAAATGTTTATTAATCAACCCAGGCTAAGTAAGAATGGAACATTCTATGCAAATAAAAAACTACTATCTCTCCCCTAAGAAGTTTAGGAAAATAAACTGACGTCTTCAAAAATCAGTACCACACCAGGCATAGTGGCGCACACATGTAATCCCAGCAGCTCCAGAGGCTGAGACAGGAGGATCACAAGTTCAAAGCCAGCCTCAGCAAAAGCGAGGGGCTAAGCAATTCAATGAGACCCTGTCTCTAAATAAAATACAAAATAGGGCTGGGGGTGTGGCTCAGTGGTTGAGTGCCCCTGGGTTCAATCCCCGGTACCAAAAAAAAAAAAAAAAAAGAAAGAAAATTAGAAGCATAGCAGGTCCCAGTGTGATTTATATATACCCTTCAGATGTCATTAACATTAATTGAGAGGACCAGGGTTCTGAAGTTGTATACAAGGATGTTAGGAGTGACCAGTTCCTGTTCAGGCCGCTGGAACTACCTTGTGTACTACAGAATGTTTCCTTAGAGAATTAAGAGATTGTGGGGCCTCCTCAGTCCTGGAACCAAAACTATGTTCACTGTCCACTTAAAGACATTGAAGATAACATCACATTTGTTTCTGGATTAAGATGTTCACTTTTAACCAGCGTGCCCTGCTGCATTATCATCATATGCAGATAAGGCATTTCCTCTATATCCATCTTTGGAAGAAAATGGGTCAAAGAGATTTAATAGCATTAGGATTTTACTACATAAGTTTAGGATAGTTTTTTTTTTTTTTAAATATTATTTACTTATTTTGATAAGGAGGATTGAGCCCAGGGGCACTTTAACACTGAGTTATATCCCCAGCTCTTTTTTATTTTGAGATAGGGCCTCACTAAATGGCTGAGGGTCTCATAAATTGCTGAGGCTGGTCTCAAACTTGTAATTCTCCTGACTCAGCCTCCAGAATGCTGGGATTCCAGTGCTTGGATACCATGGTGCTAGGCTAGGATAGTTTTTTAAAGAACACCCAAAGAGTACACTCCCAAACCAAGACCTGGGCACCAAGCTGAGTTGCAGCCACTTGTGAGATGTGCACTGTTCTGTCAAAACCCTCATTAAAGCCTTGGGATGGTGGTGGCATTGTTTTTAATACTTGAAGTTACTACTCTCCATCTCCTGGGCCCTTTCCCCTTCTCTGGTTTTGTTTTTGTTGTTTTTCCCTGTGTACCTTCTCCATTATAATACTAGTGTAGAGTGAATCCTACTCTCAAAAACCAAGATCCCAGGCCTGGCTTACTGTCACATCCTACTGCCGACCTTGACCTTAACCCATCCAGGTCCTCATTTCTTCCTATGAAAAGGAAAGCAGACAGGAAAACACTGCTATAATCTTTAAAATTCAATTTTTATTACCAAAGAAAATGGATAAAATAATTAAAGTATAACAGGAAAAAGAAAGAAAGAAAGAAAAAAGTGAAAGTCTTTCCCAACCTTTTGTCCCAATGATATAACAATATTAATTTTGGTTTATTTGGTATATTCTTTTTTGTTGTTTTTCTTTTCTTTTTTTCCATACTAGGAATGGACACAGGGTCTCACATGTGCTAGGTGAGTACTCTACCACTGCATTACATTCCCAGACCCTTTTTAAATTTGGAGACAGGGTCTTGCTCTGGTGCCAAAGCTGGCCTTGAATTCACAGTTCCCCTGACTCACGGCAGTGGAATTATAGGCATGCAACCACTGAGCTCAGTCTCCCATAATTTTAAGGACAAAACAAACAAAAAATCAATTACATACACTTAGTCTAGAACTACTTTTCCTTTCGCTTAATCGCAGAGCTTTGTCAGAGGACAAGTAGCATCAGAGTCATGAGAGCAGAGTTGTTTTGTTATGTTTGTTGTTGTTATTGTTACCAGGGATTGAACTCAGGGGCTCTGAACCATATCTCCAGCCCTTTTTTGCATTTTATTTAGAGACAGGGTCTCACTGAGTTGCTTAGAGCCTTGCTAAGTTGCGAGACTGACTTTGAACTCTTGATCCTCCTGTCTCAGCTTCCCAAGTAGCTGGGATTACAGTGTGCCACTGTCCCCTGCTGAGAGCAGAGTTTTGACTGCTTTGGTCACTGCTGTTCTAGATATCACAACAATGCCTGCCCAAGAGTAGTTGCTAATAAATGTTCATTGAATGGACAAATGGACATGAATTCTCCTTCCTATCAGACTAAGTGACATTTCATGTGGCCAGGGATTTGCCTTTTTTGGCCCCGCTCCATGATCCCAGCACCAAACACAGTGCCAGAACATAGTAACCACTTAATAAGTATTTGTTGAATTAACCAAAAAACTCAATGAAACTTCCTAGTTCGTTTTAACTGAACCATTTAATCAACAATTTTTCGATTGATATAGAAAATCTCTTATGAATACCCTTGCAGTAATCATATTTGTATAATATTCTTGTTTAAAGATTTTTATAGGATAGGAATATCTTTGGGGAGAAACCATTGATCTGGTCCAAATGTGTTCTCATGTTCTTTCTCACTAGAATTTCATGATTTTTATAAAACACTTGTGTTTAATTTGTCAGCCTGTATGAGAACTGCTGCCTACAATATTAGTTTTGCAAAATGATCTCTCTTACATATCAGCTATAGAAAGCCAGTGCTCTCCAAATCTCTTTATTTATAGCCGAAATTCCATCTAATTCACACAATAAGACTTCCAGAAAGACTTGTAAAAACAAACAGGCTGCCTGCATGCTCAGTGACCAACATCTTCTCTGTTCAATCCAGTAGCAATTTCCTCCTCAGCTAGCTGTGGAGGAGTGATTTTCAGTCAGCAACACGTCCATATTGTTGATTCACTCCCCCCACCACCCACACACACACCCAGTATTGGGTATTGAATCTAGGGGAATTCTATCGCTGAGCTACACCCAGCCTTTTAATTTTTTGATACAAGGTCTCACCAAGTTGCCCAGGCTGCCCTTGAACTTGTGATTCTCTTGCCTCAGCCTCCAGAGTCAGGGATGACAGACATATTTCACATTCTTTATGTGCTAAGGAAGGCAGAAAGAGAAAAACATAAAAGAGTAACAAGATCCTGAATAGAAAGATGTTATTGAGAAACAAAGGCCACTTTGGCCAGATAAGAACAGATATGGAAGCTTCAGAGTATTTGTGAATTCTTCGAGAAGTTACAGACGCATGCTCTGTCTGAGCTCTGCAATGGAAAGTCTCTCCAGAAAGTTCCCTTTCTGCATTCTGAAGTTATTTAGTAAGTTTCAGAGTCAGGCAAGAGCCTGGAAGGCAACAATAAACAAGACAAGGATAGTCTCCGCTATCTTAGAATTTAAGTTCAGGGACCACTGTCTTTCCATTAAGGGGTCTGATGCTGACAAGACAGATTGCTGGAAGCCTTTGCCTCCTTTTCACCAGGAAACAGAGTCTCAGTCACTAGTTCTTCTTCTGTGAAAATACAGCTCCAGTTCTCTCCATGAATGGAGAAGTTGGGCAGAGATATTTCCCTTTGAGAGTGCAACAAGCAAAATTTGGCCACACACACACACACACACACACACACACTCCTTTTCCCCATGTTCTCCGGCCACACCACAGGCCTGCTGAGTTGTCTTCTTAACTGAGGCAGAGGTGAGCACTTACCATTGGACAGGCAACATTCAAAAAAGCATAAACTCAGAGGGAAACTTCAAGATCATTCCTTTCTTTTTTATTTATTTTTTAGTTATAATTGGACACAATACCTTTATTTTTATGTGGTGCTGAAGATCGAACCCAGCACCTTGCACATGCTAGGTGATCACTCAACCTACCGCTTAGCCCCAGCCCCAGCCCCTCCTTTCGTAACTTAACCTTTTTTTTTTTCTTTTCTTTCTTCTTTTTCTTTTTTTTTTCAAGCTTTTTATTTTTTATTTTGAGATAGTATCTCCATAAGTCACTTAGGGCCTTGCCAAGTTGCTGAAGCTGGCCTCCAACTTGGAATCCTCTTGCCTCAATCTCCCAAGTTGCTGGGATTACAGGTATGTACCACAACATTCGGCTTATTGGACCCTTTTAAGGATTATAGACCTCCATGAAAATCAGTGCCCCTTTAGACTGTCTGTACTGAAGAAGAAAAGCACATGTCTCGACACACAGTATACTCTACATTTTCAGGAGCTTCACAGTCACATCATAAGCCTGAATTTCTTGGAGAGATTTCATATCAAGAATCCCTAATGTGCATAAAAGTACATTTGAAGTCTAATGCCCATGATTGGCAGTCTCTGGGTTGGATACCCCTGTTAGCTGGGATACAGAGGTAATGATGTACAGCAAAGGTCACGGTTGAACCCCAATGTGAGCTAATTATCTCCAGAAAATAGGAACACTCTTCTTCGTGCCCCTGGACAGAACCTGTAAAACCAGTTAGCTGACACGTCTTAGTTTTGAAAAAAACAACACCAAGGTCAAAAATGAAGGTGCTGGATAAAATGGCATAAAAAGGTGAGAACCCAGAGGTGGTCAGTATTGCTGCTCACTGCTGATATAGCAGTAGTCCTCATTCGGGTCCTCCATCTCATATATGTTTTCCTCAATGATGTAGATGTTCTCCTCTGAGCGCATCCTGTCTGCTGCTGCATTTGCCAATCCTGAGGGACGGGGGTTGGCCAGTGTGATGAGACTGTGAAAAGAAAAGTGTTGGGGTTGATTTAAGCATTCCGCAGGCAACATGGAACGAGGTTAAAAGATTAGGCTTTAAGATGTGTGTGGAGGCATGCGCCTGTAATCCCCGCAGCTCAGGAGGCTGAAAACAGGAGGATTGCAAGTTCAAAGCCGGCCTCAGCAATGGCAAATCAGTGAGACCCTGTCTCTAAATAAAATACAAAATAGGGCTGGGGATGTGGCTCAGTGGCCAGGTTCCCCTGAGTTCAATTTCTGATACCAAAAATAATAATAATAAGATTAGGCTTTGCTGAAGAGACATGTATGATCTTTGATTGGATGTCGACTGGGGGGAAAAGCCATAAAATAATTCGGGGACTATCTGAGAAAATCTGAATTAACTTCATTTTTCTTAGATAGAAAAACTGCATATCCTTATTCTTAGTGGTCAAAAGCTGAAATGTTTAGGTGAATGTCAAGATGTCTACAACTTCCTTACAAATAGTTCAGAAAAACCATTGTGCATATGGAGAAATGGACAAAGCCAGAATGTGCCGCATGCCACATGTGGAGTTCAGGTGGAGGTTCTGTTGTTCCTTGCACTGTCATTCCAATTTTTCTGTGAGCTTGAACAATTTCAAAAGGAAAAATAAATGGGAACAATTATGTTGTAGATCCAATCAGACTAGAATTCAAATTCTCTGATACATGCTAGCTTTAAGATTTGCATAAATCTTTGTTGTTGTTGTTTTTTTGGTTTTGGTGGTGGTTGTTGTTTGAGTACCAGGGATTGAACCCAGGGGCTGTCAATCACTGAGCCACATTCCCAGCCCTTTCCATATTTTTTTGTTGTTGTTTTTAATTTTGTGACAGGATCCCACTAAGTTGCTTAGAGCCTCACTAAATTGCTAAGGCTGGCCTTGAACTTGCAATCCTTCTACCTCAGCCTCCTGAGTTGCTAGAATTACAGGCGTGCACTATGTTTTGTTTTCATTCAAGAAATAATTAGTATGTTACACACTGTTCTATGCAACTAGAGAGATAGAATTGAATGGAACACAAAAATCCCATAGAGGTTAAGTGTTAGTAAACTTTGTGTTTCAGTATCCTTGTCTGTAATATGGAAATAATGTGAGTCCTGCCTCACAGGTCAACCGTGAAAAATACTAATTTATTCCATCATTAATATTGATTGTTAATAGGATCAGGCACTATTCTGGGGATACAGTCATTAATATGGCAGACAAGTTCCTAATTTTCTGTGGAGTTTACAATTTGTAGACAGGGATGAACATTAATCATATAACTTCATAAATGATGAA
The DNA here is from genome assembly GCF_047511675.1 of Marmota flaviventris. Taxonomy (NCBI): domain Eukaryota; kingdom Metazoa; phylum Chordata; class Mammalia; order Rodentia; family Sciuridae; genus Marmota; species Marmota flaviventris. The sequence goes on along the minus strand of NC_092502.1, from coordinate 23,448,930 downwards.
TTAATTCCTATCAATGTTACCTCTGAATAATAATCATATTTCCCAATTTCTGCTTTAATGAAGAACACTAATCATTGAATATTTTACTTGTTAATTTATTTGACTTCTAATTACATGTTATTTTGTCTTTATAATATACCACATTTATCTTAGTCTAAAATGATCAGTGATTTAGATAGTATTTAATGGACGGTCATTTGCTTCTCAAAATACATTACATTCTTGTAATGCACCAAATGTTACTAAAACTGGAAAATCTGATAAGGGTGTGACTTATGTCGATCAGGAATGGATGGTGTAAATAGTAAGGAATGATGATGAAGACAGGGATCCGAATTAACTCTCAGCCCTGACTACACAACAGAACCACCCGGAGAGCTTTCAGAGAAACACCTGCTCAGTCCTCATCATCAAAATTCCAATTCAGTTGCTACAGGGCTGGTCCTGCATCAGTTGGCTTAAGTGCCCTGGTGATCCTATACATCATCAGCTGAAAAGCCTGAGTGGGGCTATAAAAACCCTGAAAACAGACTGGTTTTCCTGTTCACTTTGGTTACCTCAGTGTCCAGCCCTGACCCCCCTGGACATAGTAAGTGCTCAATAAGTTGAGGTTTCAGTTCACTGAAAAAAATCCCCATTAATACAGAGATAAATAAGCATTTCTTAATAATAGGGAGATAAATTCTATACCTTAATGTTAGAACTAAGGAAGCTAACCGGATCAGGGAGCAAACAGAGCAGCATGTTAAATTTGCATTTCATAATTAGACTGCAGGCAAAAGAAATACAAGCTTAGACCCCCCAAACCCCAGGCCAAACCTTCTCAGGGCAAAAATCAAAGCTATATTAGGGTAGGGGGCCGCTCAGATTCTCCTTCTCCCATTCCTATTCTTACCTTGAATTCTGTAACTTCTTTTTCCTATGAGAATACCCTAGGTAAAGAGGAAAGTAAAATGAATAAATGTGCTTAGGTAAAATAAATAAGAAATAAAATGGGCTCACTGTGGGTAATTGTTGTTTAGGGAAATCTGGTCTCTGCTTAGAAGAAACTAAATCAAACTCCCCATGTGTATCTTAGTTTATTCTATGTACTATGCTAGAAAATAAAGAAGATGCATTTTCTTATTTAACAAATACCACGAGGCCTCTTCTAAGTGTCTGGCAATTTGCTAGGCATGGTTGACACAAAGGTGAATTGTGAGTCCTAACTTCACAAAGCTTGCATGGGAGAAACGAGAAAAAAGAGAAGAAAGCAGATAGGGTAGAAGGAAAAGAAAAGAGTAAGTAAGTAGAAAAACGAAATAATTTCAAAGTGTGATGTATGAGAGAAACCAAAAACACACTGAAACAGAGAATAGGGCAACACTCTCAGAAACTATCATTAAGTTCAGCTCTGAAAGAAAAGAATGAGTCAGCTCTGTCAAGAGCCACGGGGAGCCTTCCAAGAAGAGAGAAGCCCTAGGAAAGATCTTGGTGATTCTTTGAAACCAAAAAGTGGCTAAGAGAACGAACGGCCCCAGGTGAAGGCTGAGGAGTAAGCTGTGACTAGGGGCCACAGGACTTTTCCATCGTGATAAGGAGTTAGGGTTTTATTTTAAGACCTATAGGAAATCACTGAAGGACAGAGATATGGTCTGTTTGGGTGTTAGTATCACTGTCAGCTATGTGGAGGAAGGAGGGAGGAGGAACAAAGAAATGGGAAGAAAGCAGAGAAGGCAGTGCCTTATAGTAAGGTGGTGGCCAAGACATGCAGAATGAGGGATTTTAAATATATTTTGGAGAAAGACTTCAGGAACTGAAGTTGGACTGTATCTTAAGAGGTAGGAATGGGAGCAGGATGACTTCTGCATTTCTGGCTTAAACAACGAGACAGACAATGGTAAAATATGATGGAAAAGACCAGAGAAGGAAGGTGGAATAACACAGAATTGGAAGCTCCGTTTTGATAAATGTGTGAAATATCCAAGTGGAGTTATTGACTGGGCAGTTAGACAAGGAATAGCTACACTTCAAGAGCTGACAGGAGTCAGGCATGGCAGCTCACGCCTATGATCCCAGCTACTCAGGAGGCTAAGGAAGGAGGATCACAAGTTCAAGCCTCAGCAACTTAGGGAGACCCTGTCTCAAAATGAAAAATAAAAAGGTCTGGGATGGGGTTGGGGTTGAGGCTCAGTGGCAGAGCACTTGCCTAGCACATGTGAGGCACTGGGTTCGATCCTCAGCACCACATAAAAGTAAATAAATAAAATTTTTTAAAAAGGGCTGGGATGTCTCTCAGTGGTAGAGCACCCCTGGGTTCAATAATTCACAGCACTGAAAAAAAAAAAGTCTTCTTAATTAATGATATGCAGAAAAGATACTGGAATCAGCCTGCCTGAATTTAAATCCCAGCTCTGAAACTTGCTAATGGTGATGATGATAAAATGTATGTGAAACATTTGACACAGGACCTGCCTGACATGTGGTAATCACTGAATAATTATTAGCTATTGTGAGGGTTTAGAAGTATAGTGGGTATTTAGCCTACCTAATCACCTTTAGGTACAAAGTTTTATATACACAAATATATATATATATATTTGTGCTGGGGATTTAACCCAGGGGCACTTTACCACTGAGCCACATCCCCAGCCCTTTTTATTTTCAATTTTGAGACAGAGTCTCACTAAGTTGCTTAGGGTCTCCCTAAGTTGCTGAGGCTGGCCTGCAATCCTCCTGCTTCAGCCTCTGGAGTTGCTGGGAGTTACCATGCCCAGCACAAAGTCAAATTTTATCTCGGTTTGTTCTCATTCCAACATTTCCAGTTCCTATCGGAGGGAAAGATAAACCATATCCAACAACTTACATTTGAGAATTAAAGCACTAAAGATAAGCGTAAGAGCCAACCCAGCTGAGATTCCTACTCCAATATAGAGGCCTCTTCTGGTGGTTGCTCCAAAGCTTTGGAACTCATCAGCAAATGTGGATATCTGCTATGCAAACACAAAACAGGATTTAAGATGCAAATGTTCAGAAATTAGCTGTATACTCAGCCAATACCAAGATTTGGAGTCAGACCATCCCTTTCACAGCATCACAGTATGGAAGGGACTTTAAAACTACCCCTGATCTGTCTCCTTTTAGACAAGCCTCAAACCACGAAAAAAATGGATTAGTAATTATTGGAGTTAACAAAGAAATGGAGTATTCTCTTCTGTACTGTGGTTGTAGAAAGAGCTCTTAATAAATGGATCTCGCCCCACACTCCAAAAAATGGGCTTTTGAGTGGAGTCCTGCTCTTTTAGCATACCCTGTGTCCCCCCAGAGAGTTTCAGAGTGGTCCACACTGGATGCCTTGCAGTGAAACCCCTATTTTCCCAGAAATAATGTAACAAAAGAACCAGGACTTGGCAATCAAACAGGGCTGGATTCAAATCTCAGCTCTACCACCAAGTGTTAAGTGAACTTCCAGAATTATTGGAAAACCTAAGTTTATATAATATAAAATGCTTAGCACAAGGCCTGACACATGATAAATGTTCAATCAATGGTAGACATTATTGCTACTTCTCTAATTAATTTATTTTTATGATAATCGAGAGACATAAAAAATCCTCCTATTTCAAAAATTTCAGTCCATGTCTTCCTTTAAAACCAGTAGTAGTGGGGACTTTTAAAACAATTGGGGAAGAGTTAAACCTTTCATTTATTCAATAAACATGTACACATTTATTCAATGCACATTATTTCTGCAGCAGCTGGACTGTGCCTGCAAAGTATTGTGCAGTAAGCGCTGTGGTCACACAGAGGTACTGCAAAGAGGGAGGGACAAAAACGGGATGCTGAGGGCCAGATGTGAACATACAGGTAGGAGATTCAGTCAAAGTAACACAGACTCCCAGATGTGCCCTCAAAGAATTTTTAAGTCACCATTACAAGCTTGATTTCTTGTGATTTTTCTTTCACTCTGGAAATGTGGGGAACACTAAAACTATGGTAAAATCAAGTATTACTTTATGCTTAAATGACATAAATTCTTGGCTTTGAATATTCCGGATTGATGTTCTGTCAATATAAATGAACAAATTTCAGAATCAACCTTTTGCCTGGGATATAAGGGAAGCAAGAAGAAGTGTATTGGAAGAAGCTGGAAAGTCTCAGAAACTTCCACAGTGGTAACAACTGTAAAATTTGAGAAGAGGGACAACAAGCTAATGTTTCTTCTTTTTGGTTTGTCATCATCAACACATTACAGACAAGGAATCTGAAGCTAAGGGGGGTAAGCCTCCTCCATCCCAAGGAAATGGTAGGTGAGAAGACGTCTAAAGCCAGATTTTCTTTATGCAGTTGAGATTGTTAGCACACACACAAAAAAATTACTTACTGTTTGATTTTTATTATGGAAGGTCCCCAGGGTCTGTGTTTCCACTACACAAGCACAAACACACACAAATGAGGGAAGATAGTCAATAGTTAAAATTTTTTTTGTATCAGAAAAAGCTGAATGATGTCTATAATCCTACTTAAAACTAATTCTTCCCCATCGTCTTCACAATAACTAATTGAGAGACAACATAATTTACTGATTGCTTATAAATCAACTTTGGATGACCAGGAACATTCATCTAGATAATGAACCCTACCTATTTCTATTTCCTGAAATACAGATTTTTGTCAGGAAGACTTATATTGAATATGTAGTTTGTTTTATCCACAGGGGCTTTAGTGGCTTCTACAAAAATTCAATAGCAATGATGACAGTCATTATATTCTAATTAGACTTTGAAAGAAATGAAAAAAATCCATTTTCTAGAAAAAGTTTAACATTTATTCATTAGGAGGGAGACAGAGTATTCGGTTACCTTCAAGTGAAAATAAGAACTCTAGCTACAATTTACCAGGACCCAGGCATTGTGCCAAACTCTTAATGAAGTATCTCACTTAGCATTCGAAATAAGGATCCTAAAGTGTCAGGACTGTTAGTCCCCTTAGACAGATGAAGCTACTGAGGATTAGGGAAGTTAAGTGACTTTCCAAGGTCACAGAGTTTAGTGAATGATAGAAATGACCTTCCAATTTAGGTCCACTTGGTTTCAAGCATACATTCTCTACCATCTACCCTCACAACCTCAAAGACCACGCTGCTCAGCTGTCAACTCACCATCTTTCCTTTTGGTTGATTTGTTTATTTCTTTTATCTGATTAAGTAGTCAAGGAATAATGTATAACTCTATGCCAGGTTTAGGGGAGAGCAGCAAACCTGATGGAACAGACCCTGATATTTTTTTAAAAATATTTTGTTAGTTTTGTCAATGGACTTTATTTTATTTAGTTATATGCAGTGCTGAGAATCAAACCCAGTACCTCATACATGCTAAGCAAGCACTTTACCATGGAGCCACAAACCCAGGCCCCAGACCCTGATCTTGTGGACACTATATTCTAAACACAAATTGTTTGTCAGCTTTGGGAAAACAAAACATGCTTCCTCATTTTTATGACTAAGTCAGAGACTCTTAAACTCCTTAAACACCATGGCTGTCTCCTGGAAACCTTGAAGTCTAAACCCTTTAAGATGCATATCAGGTTCAACTAAATAATAGTTTAGCAGACTATGATTTCAGTATTATAAAGGTATACTCTCGTCCTAAAATTATTTAAGAAACAGATATGAACAAGATTATATTTTGCCTATTACCTGAAAGGAATTTAGCAAATTAAAGTATAAAAACTACAATGGAACTGCTAAGTAAACATGAATCTTAACCACATGCAAGATTTTCAAATGAAAATCCAGTTTCTGCTTCCCTATAATTTTGGCTGTTGGCCTAACTGTTAAGACTGACTCTTCTTCTTCTTTTTTAACTTCATTTGCTATGACAATGATTTATAAAATGGATGGAGCACATTGAGTTATCAAAGCCTATTTTCACAGATTTGCCCATCAGCCAAGGTGGGGGGGGGACAGTTGGAAGAAGTTGCAGTGTTTCTTTCTGGAGAACCCAGGAGGTGGGTGGGTTGCAGGCAGAGAGAATATCAAAGTGTATAAATGCAGTGGTCCCTATCTGCTCAGCACTGTCTGTGTGCCAGACATGGTGCTTAGCACTATTAAAGCCACAATCCCATTTAGTGCTCACCACAACAGGTATGTAAGAGTATTTTCCCCATTTTTTCAGATGAAGAGACTGAGTCTTAGAGAAGTACTTTACCTATGAGAAATCTGGAATTCAAACTAGTCTTCCCAGAGCTGAGGACTCACCCATGACCCAGTCCCACCTCCTTTAGGAAGAAGGGAGAGGACACTTGTCCTGTGTTCAGGTGGGTTTAGCACATTCCACAGCCCTGGGAACCCTGGCTTTTTAAGGCTTCACTCCACTTTATATTGAACACATTAAAAGCAACCACATCACATTAAACAAAATCATAGACTACCTATGAATTGACTCACCTTGATTAATTGACATAATGTTACATATAGGCAAGTTGTTAGATGTTCATTAACTTCACTTTTAGTTTTGTTTTCCTGTTTTGGAGCAATTGCCTTTTTGGGGAGGGGGCGGCGGCGTTGTTGGTTTGTCTATTCAACTATTTTCTTAAATCAGGCCCTTGAAAAGCTCAGAAATTCTATCTAGGTAAAGTCCCTATATTCTCTGATGAAAGAGATGGCCCCTTTGTTGTTGTCTTGGAGGAGAGTAACTAACAAGCAAAATCTAAGGGGAAGGGGACTTCGGCTCATGGTATAGGCAAGGAAGTGAACTCCCTATGTCCTGTATGCCTGCATGTGTGATATACAGCAGGTACCTACTCAGTGGTGATATTGGAAGATGCATGGAAGCACAGGGTGGAAAAGTGGAACTAAATGATCCCTGATGTCCCACCTAGGTCTATATTTGTAAGTTCTTTAAAATAAAACAATGGCACATAATAAACACCTGTATGATTGATTAGCCCACAATGTGGGTGATTATCTGTTCCTGCTGTATTTAATTTCCTCACTAATCACAAAAGAGATGACGGCTTCCAGTCACTAGAGAACAACCAAAGCCTGAACCTTTAAAGAGGTGAAGTTAATCACTATAATAATAATAACTAATATTTAAATGAATTCTATAGGCCAGGTTCTGTGCTGTATTTACACATACATTATCCTGTTTACTCTTATTATTATTATTATTTTTAGTTGTAGTTAGACACAATACCTTAATTTTATTTATTTATTTTTATGTGGTACTGAGGATCAAACGCAGTGCCTCACATAAGCTAGGCAAGTGCTCTACCACTGAGCCCCATCCTCAGCCCCTACTGTTTATTATTTATAGTACCTCATGAAGTAGACACTGGTATTGCCTTCCTTGTACAGATGAGAAAATTGAGATTCAGAGAGGTGGGAAACTTTACAGAGCTCATAAGAAGAGCTTGATTTTGTACCCATTCTACTTGTCACTGAAGTAGTTAACCATAATCTCATTCTTCCTTCTGATATTATTCATGGCAATAGCTAACCTATATTGAGTAAGTACTATAATCAGTACTGAAACTAAGCATTTTAGATACATTTTCTGACTTAAAACTCTTAAGGCATGACTTATATGGTCTATAGCATTATGAGGTGACACTTCCCTATTTTTAACCTCAATTTACAGAAAAAAAAAAAAAAAAAAAAACGAGCTTCATAGAATTTGAGAGAGACAAAGACTCGGACCAGGAATCATAGTATTAACATCCTTGATCAAGGTGACCTGAGGTCTGTATTCTGTCCTACCTTCTCTTCTGAAGTACCTTGGTGAACTAGCTAAAGAATTAATCTGAGGAAGCTGATGGCTTTATTCCAGCTAGAGAGAAGTCTAAAAGTCATCTAATCTAAGAGTCCCTGAACACGGATTGGGGTGAATACATGCAGAAATATCACTGGTCCAAGAATAAATCAGAAAATAATGAGGATGATGTAATAAGTTTTTCCATTAAGTTAGATTTACTTAATATTTAAATAAAATACTTTTATTAATTGTTTAAAAGTTAAATAAGATTAAGAGACAATGTTTTTTTTTTTTTTAATGAAATAATGGCAATAGATACTTTTCTTTCCTTATTTGGCAAATATATAGATCACCAAAATTCTTTCTTAGCATGGGTGGGGAACTTCACTGGGTCATGGAATCCAAAAGTCTCCAAACTCATTCCTTGAACAGAAGAGGAAGTTAATGTCCTGAGAAGTGAAAGAACTTGGCCCAGGTCACTTAGCTAGTGTGTAGCTAATCCAGAATCTGAACTCAGGATGTCTTCACTACCACCTTCACCTCAAACACTATTTCAGGTGCAGAAAAACATCCATGCCTCATCCTCTGAGCTCAGTTACCAGCTAAAGGCTTCCTCCTATGCCCCATGTATTACCTGAGCCATGTCCCTCGGTGGTAAGCATCCTTGGAAGGACTGTAGTAACATCTCTCTGGGCAGTTGGAGCTGGGTTGACCTTGGCTAATGTCAGAAACCAACATTAAGGATGAGACTTCTCTGAGTGCAGAGAGCTTGTTTCAGAGAATCAAAGGAGCAGCAGAAAAAATGTGAAAGACAATAAATGAAGACAGACACATCCTCAGCTTCCAAACCAAGCTGAACTCCTTCATTGAGGGAGAACACACACTTCAAACTTTTGACAGAGGTAAGAGGCAGTCATCATTGTGACAGTCTAAATATTAATGGAACTAAGAATCACACAAGTGGCCATACCCAAGGTTTTGCATAAAATATTATCCATTCAGTTGCCTATATGTAAGTATTATTATCATATTTTACAGAGGAGGTCACAGAGTTCAAATAACTTTTCTAAGATTATGCAATTAGTACAATGCAGAGTTGGATTGGAACCTGGCCCCATTCGGTCACAAAGTATGTGCCCTATAAATCTTAAAACATACAAGAACCTGAACCCCTCCCCCAACACACATGCAAAGTCCAGTGGTTCACATCCTGGTTGTATCTGGGGTAGAATCCATGAAAAGCTGATGTTCAGGATTCCATCTCCAGAAATGCTGATTTCTCTGTTTGTGGGTGGGGCCCAAGCATTGTAGTAGTTAAAAAGATCTCTGCAGATGATTTTCTTGTTGTTGTTGTACCAGGGAGAGAATCCAGGGGTGCTTAACCACATCCCAAGCCCTTTTATTTTGTATTTTGACACAGGGTCTCACTAAGTTGCTTACGTCCTCATTAAGTTGCTGAGGCCAATCTCAAACCTGCAATCTTCCTGCCTCAGCCTCCCAAGTCAGTAGGATTACAGACATGTGCCACCATACTCTAGCTTTTCCAGGTGATTCTAATGAGCAGTTAGGGTATCTAATCACTAATCTAGGCTGTCTTCCAGTTCTGTAGATACCATCCAGGACATTCAAAATATATTGGAGGGTGTTAAACATTGCTGGAAATCATAGGTAGGGCTTATAAAACTTTAGGTCTTCAGGGTCCATCCCCAGAACTGTAATTAGGGGACTCAGAGGTAGTAAAAAATCAATGTTTATTGTGATTAAGATGTGAATCTTAGGCATAGAGAAGGCATGCAAAGATTCCACTCACCTGGTTTGATGATCAACTCCACATTTAGTTTGTAATCATTCATTGGTCCTATAAACTGGATCCGACAACAATAGGTCCCACTGTCAGCTGGAGTCACATTCACTATGGTCAGGGACACATCACCTTTGTGTAAATTCCCCTTTAGCTGGTATCTGCTGGATTTCTGATCTTTCACATTCGTTTCATCAGTGCTGAGCACCAAATCCTTACATCCAAATACAGGACAGGACTCCTTGCCCCAGCACACAGGCACAAGACTCTCTGAAGAGATGGGGTTGTAGCTGCAGGGCAAACTGGCATCCTGACCCACCTCAACTATGTATTCCCCTTCTGAAGACACTGAAGAAAGAGGGAAGGAGAGCAAGACCTTGAGTAAGGCTAGTTTATTTTAGGAATACAGCAAACAAAGCTCTATAGAATGCAGAGGAGAACACGGCTGATGCCCCCTTTGGAGGATGGTTCACTATGCTAATGTTTGAGCAGCCACAGAATCACCAGGAAGCCTTGTGAAAACATGAATGGGGGACTCCACCACTGCAGTTCCTGGCACAGTTGGTTTGCGGTGGAGTCTGAGAACATGTATTTCTAACAGTTTCCAGGTATCGTGGGTCCTTGACCCTTCCTATCAGAACCACCACTTTGAGAACTAGGAGAAAATTGTGGACAGTTCTGTGAACATGAGAAGACACAGCTGTTGGAACAGACGAACAGAAAATCTCATTGTCAGTCAGGAACTACTTACTCATGAATCAAGGGTGGCTATCCAAACACAAATCTCTCTTTTTTTCAAAAGGTCCAGGGGCACAGTGAATAAATAGCTTTGGCCAAATAAGAAGCTTGTATATTTGAAGCCACTCACAGGTTGTTTTGAGGTTTAAAACTAATTCCTTTTACAGCACACACACATTTATAGGTTAAGACCTTCAAACAGTATAAAAAGTGCATCAGAAGTCTGACTTCCTCCCCCACCTTTTTCCCATTTCCCAGTTCTCCTCCCTAGAGCCCACATTAAGAAATGTCTAGATTTGCCCTCTCCTTCCCAATGCATACACACAAAGAGGAGCCTGCCGTACATTATGCTGACCCCTTGGTATTTTCAAAAGCATTGTGATTGAGAGACATTCTATACCAGTATATTCAGTCAGGCTTACTGTGTGTATCATGAAATATCACATTTATTTACCTACTCCTCCACCGGTGGACATTTAGGTGGCTTCCAAACTTGTACCTCAACAAATGATGTTGTGAGGACCACCTTGCATCTCTTGCTATCTTGCCCTCCGTCCAGCATCATTCTCCAACTGTAAATAACCACACCACACTTACTTGTAAGTAGCAGCAGCAGCAGCAGTAACAGGATACCATTAAAAGAAAGATGTGAAAACATGGGCTCTTCAGAGGAAGAGTCAGAGGATGACTCTGTTTAGGCACAGTTTGAACTCTGCAGATGAACTAAGTGTTTCCTCCAACTGTCTCTTTCCTCCACAATCACATGAATGGCAGCTACTTCTGCTAATTGCCAGACCACACTTGAGGGTGTCTAACTACCAATGATGTCTGTACTGACGCTGCTAAATCTTCAGTCACATTAAAAGAAGCCCCAGTTGTTTGTCATACCACACCCCACATATCCTGTGAACATGATGATGTTTGTCCTGGTGCCTCAACAAAGAGGAAGCAATATTTCAGAGGAACAAAAGTGTTAGTCATAGCCAGTAGAAAGAACCCTCATCTTATTACTTAGGTTAAGTAGGTCCGAAATGGACAGTGTGCAAGTTGGGCTGGTTAACGGGGAATATAAAATGCAGTCATACGGTTCATGCATTCATTCAGTCAGTGCTCATAAAGCAGGTACTCTATGCAGGCACTGAACTAGGAGCTGGAGAACAGAACAATGGATGGCAACTTCCTTATCCTCACATCCATAGACAACTGCCAATATGATCATGACCCAGTTCTTGTCCTTGTTCTAACACAAATTCGTTCATGTCCTATACCTTGTTGAATCTGAGCTTCCTCACTTAGAAATTTATAAAATGAATAGGTGATATATGCACAGCTCTCCACTCTAATAGTCTGACTTCGACCTTCAAACTTTCAAACCCTGCCTTTTAGGAAAGTCATATTCCTCTCGGTAATGCTTTTTTACTCCCTGACTTTGGATGGAATTGAGGAGACCGGAGTATTCTATTCCATCTCATGAACACAAGGTACTCTCACTTTCGGGGGGCTTCTGGCATGAACTGCCAGAAAATGTTGTGTTCCAGCCACACCATTCATTCTTGAGGCAATACCAGCCCCACATGCCCTCAGCCCTGGGAGAGTGACTTTTATCTAGATACCTTAAATCCCAAAGCTTCTTTACAAAAGGGAAGTGAGTTTACAGACTGAGTGGTTTCTGAAAACACAGTTGGCCTTCCTCTATGTCTTGCCTTCCTGAATTTCCTCGTCACCTGGATGCCATTAAATGCATTTAATAGAAACATTCAACTTGTTTGGTATATGTACTTAAATAGCATAACAGAGTGGTAGTTGTTCAAGAGATCACAGTTAATTGCCTCATTTCACACACAAGGAAACTGAGACTCAAGAAAAATTATTTGCCCAAAGGCATGTAATTTGTAATTTAGAATAGGAACACAAGTCTCCTAAGCCCCAGACTTTTCCACGTTTGCATCACATTGCATGAATTTAACATTTGTCCTAAATATGCCTGCCCACGTGGTTTACAACAGCCAGAAAACATCCATGTTTAAGCATAGGGCAGAGTGGATAATACATGGGGCTGGTGACATATGCACTAGCAGTATGACCTTGGGCAAGGCTTTTAAAAGTGTCAGGTCTCAGCTTTTGATTCCTTCTTATAAGGAATAAGTTTTGTGGCTTATGACTCTATTTTCTATCCATCTCTACAATCACCATTGGGATCACCTTTATAAAACATTAACAGTTTATTATTTTATTAAAGTCCAGGCATGAAGGCATCTAGAGACCTACTCTAATCCCTTCTCTTTGTGTGTAGAGGCCTGTTCCTGAAAATGTTCACACTCGTTCAGTTTTGATTTCTTGGTGATTTTTTTTTTTCTTTTCCTTGAAGCTTGTTTTATTTGCTTGCTTACCTATTTTTGCAGTGCTAGGGATGGAACCCAAGGCTTTGTGCATTCTAGGCAAGCACTCAATCACTGAGCTACAACCCCAGCTGGATTTTTTAACAGACACAATTATATGACATCATGATCAGACTATTACATTTAGTCATCAACAGCATGGGTGCAAGGAAAAAAAATCATCATTAAAGCCCTTATTCAAATGCTTTACACTTTCCACAAAACAAAAAGAAAATAACCTGTTATACTAATACACTCAAGATTTTTTACCCAAACACACGACTATTGTCTAAAATATGACTTATTTGCAACAGCCAGGCCTGCCACTACTGTGCCTAGCTGAGTTATTTCTTTTTCAATTGTTTGAAAAACAATCTAAATCTTCAGTCACAGGGGATTGAACGTGGGAGTGCTCTCCTACTAAACTATCTCCCTGGCCCTTTTTATTTTATTTTGAAACAGGTTGGCCCTGAACTTGCAATCCTCCTGCCCCAGTCTCCCAAGTACCTGAGGTTACAGGCAGAATTTTCCTTCCTTTTTAAGCCTGAAATTGGGTCACATTTCTGCTTTCAGTAGGTAAACTCTTGGGTTGCTTCCACCTTTCAACTATTGCAAATAATCTTGCTATGAATATAAGTGTACAAATAACCTACACTGCATCTTTTAATTCTTTGTCAGTCCTGAGAATTGAACCCAAGGCCTTGAGGATGCCAGGTAAGTGAGCTGCAACCCCCGCACCACCCTTTTTAAATAAAATTTTATTTTTTTTTCTTTAGCACTAGAGATTGAATCCAGGGGCACTCTATTTCTGAGCTATATCCCCAGTTTTTTTTTGTTGTTGTTGTTGTTTGTTTTGTTTTGTGTGTGTGTGTGTGTGTGTGTCTTTGTTTTGTTTTGTTTTGTTTACTTTTTATGTTGAGATCAGTCTTGCTACATTGACCAGGCTGACCTCAAAATTGCAATTCTCCTGCCTCTGGCTCCTGAATCACTGGGATTGCAGGTATGCTCTACTGCACTGGGCTGTTATTTAATTTTGAACAGTGTTTAAGTAATGGTTAGTCTGTTTTCTGTTACTTGAGACTAGGTAACTTATAAAGAGGTTTCTCTAGCTCCCAGTTCTGGAGGTTCAAGGGCATGATATCAGCATTGGCTCAGCTCCAATGAGGACATCATGGAGGACGCATCACAATGATGGGAAAGTGTGAAAGAGGGAGACATCAAATGGCAGACAGGAAGCCAAAAACCAGGTGAGGGGCCAACCTTGCTCCTTTTACAACAATCTCTCTCAAGAACTAACTCAGGGCCTCATGAGAACTACCTCAATCCCTTTTGAGGGAGACAACCCCTGCCACCTCCTCAATTCCCGATAGGCCCCAATCCTTTAAGGCTCATGGTCTCCATACTGGGGATCACATTTACCTATACAAACAACCTCCAAACAATAGCAGGTAATACTTATGAATGCAAACATTTAAAGTAATACAAAAAGCTTATGTTAAGAAGGCTGTTCCCACCCCTCCATACATACCCCATTTCTCCTTCTACCCTTTAGGGGGGTTCCACTTTCATAAATCCATGGAAATATACAAAATAACCCATGGAAACATACAAAAAATGAAATATATATTCTTAACCTTTTCTATTATGAAACAGTATGCCACATACAAGGTTTAGCACTTTGTATTTTCTTTTTGCTATTTTATCTGCTAAGGTATTTTAAAACAAACCATAGACATGTTATTTCACCTTTATAGACTTTCATGTGCATCTTCTTTAAAAATAATGGAAATTCTGCTGCACAATCATACTACCATAATCACACAAAACAAATAAAATTAAGAATGAAGACTTTCTTCATTTCTGCACCTCATAATACAGTCCATAGTCACATTTACTAATATACAATTAATAATTATATAAAAATTATAATTATACAATAAATTATAATAATTAATGTATATTATATAAGTATATATAATTTATATATATAATTAATCTCCCCAATTAATTATAAAGTGCTCTTATTCCATTGACTTTCTTAAATCCAGGCCCAATGTCCCCACATTGCAGTTTGTTGGTGTGGCTCTAAGTCCCTCTCAGTCTGAATTCTCTTTATTCCCTCTGCCACTGACTGGGTATACAAGCCAGCTGTCCTGGGAAACATTTCACATTCTGGGTTTTTCTCTTTCCTTGTGTGTCATTTACATTGCTCCTCTTTTCTTTGTATTTCTGGCAATCAAAATTAAGCTCTAAAAGTTTAGTTAGATTCAGCTTAACTTTTGGTCCCAAGATACTTCACAGTCCGTCACAGTTTCCAAATTGCCCCACATTTAGAGATACCAAAGATGGTCAGCTTGCAACTTTTTTTTTCAACATTATATTCTGAATGTCTTTGCATTTCAGCTCTGAAAACAGGTCATTCTTTATTACAGCTACATAGATTCCGTAGATTTGTTGTCCTCGATGGACATTTCATGTCCCAGTTTCTCCATTTGCAAAGGTCAACATAAAAGACACATCCAAAGATTATAATTCTTTAATTATATACAATATATTTTGATTTTTAAAAGGACACATCAGATGTATTTTGTATTGAAATAAATTAGCTTCTAAATTAGTTCAGAAAGTTGTGT
This sequence comes from Marmota flaviventris, assembly GCF_047511675.1. Classification (NCBI taxonomy): domain Eukaryota; kingdom Metazoa; phylum Chordata; class Mammalia; order Rodentia; family Sciuridae; genus Marmota; species Marmota flaviventris. The sequence goes on along the minus strand of NC_092502.1, from coordinate 23,433,644 downwards.
CATACATTTTCTTAAGGGCAGGTTGTAGAGTGTTTGCTATAATCATGTAAATGGATAGATATTCTTCTAGAGGTCAAGTTTGTGTTTTTGGTTTCCTCTTTAATCATCAAAAACAGTGGCAGCATATCTCTGACTTCTAAAACAGCCTCCACAATCCAAATGGAAAGATTAGAATTAGGCATAATGAGAATTATACAATAATAGATAACTAAGGGGTCACTTTACAAAATTCATAAAGTTGAAGTTTCAGAATTTTACCCAGGTCAGGAGACAGGAGAACAGGGAGTGGTATGAAAGAAATTGCCTGGAAAAGCTCGCTCCCTATATGATGGGAAAGTGCAGAAAAGTAGACATTGGGATATTGGGGAGCAGCCACAGTGACACTAAAGGCAGGCTCCCTCCAAGTGCTTGATTTGAATTGAAAATGCTTTCTTATTTATTTCACAGAATATCAATTAGATTATATTAATCTCAGACACAGAGGCTGGATTTTAAGGGTAAGAATTTAAACAATTGTAACCTAGATCTTCTGACTCCCAATTATGACTATCCAATTTAATCTCCCTTTAAAAGTGCTTTTTAATTTGTGTTTGTACAGTACTTAAAAACTTTATTTTCTTATATAAGTCACATTTACTGTAGAATATTCTGAAAGATAAGAATTTTAAAAAATGCAAAGGCCATGATCATGGTACCATGAAATTACATCTTCCACCATAATGAGTCTGTCTCAGATGTTTTCTGTAGTTTTTATTAATGTCAATACATCCTACTGGCACATAACCAGAAAATAATCCTCACTCCTGGACAACTGTGACTATCATGAACATACATGGGATCTAAGAGAAGATTTAAAAACATTTCTTTGCATTCACCATTAAATCATTTGTCAGTTCAAGAACCATACCTCGGATGGAAGTACTTTCTTTGTGTGTGACTTGGTCTGCTCATTTTTTTAAGTTACTTTCAACACTTGTCCCACTGCCAGTTCCCAGCACTGAGAGAGCTATTTCAGACCACCTACATCTTGGACAAACCTGGAGGGAGTATTTCAGGATCTTCAAGACTACACATGTACCCAGGCAAATTTCTCCTTTGCTATCAACTACTTCTCAAAGCATGTCTTTGTATGTTCTTACATTGATTTTGCTGTCCTTTTGCCAACAACATTTCATCACCAAAGATCCAATATTTTATTTATGCAGGAAATGACATAAGACCCAACTAGAACTGGCTTAAATGCGGATTTACTAACTGGTATTATGGAAAACATCAAATTTAGGCAAGACTTGAGTCAGTGGACCCCACTGAAATCATCAATAGCGTAGTTTCTGACTGAAGTTAACACTTGGTGGTCTCCAGTGTAGAGTTCTAATAATTCAGATCTATACAGGGTGTTATGTTTTGGATCTGGAATGTTCCCCAAAGACTTGTGTACTTGAAGGCTTGGTCCCCAGTGCAGCAATGTCCAGGAGCGGGGCTTTTAGGAAATGATTGCACCATGAAGGCTCTGACCTCTTCAGTGAATTAATACAGCTGATAGATTAATAATTGGAATGGATTGTGGAAGCTGGAAATTGTAAATTTTAAGAAGATAGAGACTAGTTGGAGGAAGTAAGTCACTGGGTGTATGCCCTAGAAAAGTATATTTTATCCCAGCCCCTTTGTCTCTCTCTCTCCTCCCTCCTCCTGTTTCCTAGCTGCCCACCATCCCTTTCCACCACGATTTTCTGCCTCACCTTAGATCCAGAACTATGGAATTCTTCAACCACAGACTGAATAATGAAGAAATAGAACACCTGAAAAACTAATAATAAATGACAAAATTGAGTATGTAACAACAACAACAACAAACAAACAAACAAAAAAACTCTCATCAAAGCAAGGCTCAGAACCAGATGTCCTCACTGCAGAATTCCACCAAACATTTAAAGAACTAATACCAATTCTCCTTAAGTTATTCCAACAAATAGTAGGAAGGAAGGAATTCTTCCAAATACATTCTATGAGACCAAAATTACACTGATACTAAAACCAGATAAATAAACAACAACAACAAAAAACTATAGGCCAATATCATTGATGAAAATATATGCAAAAATCCTCAACAAAATACTGGTAAACCAAATCCCATGGCACATTATAAAGATTTTTTACTGGGCACAGTGATGCACGCCTATAATCCCAGTGCTCAGGAGGCTGAGGCAAGAGGATCACAAGTTCAAAGCCAGCCTCAGCAAAAGCAAGGCACTAAGCAACTCAGTGAGACCTTGTCTCTAAAAAAAAAAAAAATACAAAATAGGGCTGAGGATGTGGTTCAGTTGTTGAGTGCCCCTGAGTTCAATCCCTGGTACCCCCCCAAAGAAATATTTTTTGCCACAATCAAGTACTATTAATACAAAAGATTCAAGCATGGTTCAATAAATACAAAACAGTAAATGTGGTAACACCAAATCAACTAAATAAAAGACAAAAACAATATTGTCACCTTAATATATAAAGAAAATAAATTTGATAAAATTTAATATCCTTTGTAACAAAAAAAGTTCAACAAATTATGTGTAAAAGGAACATACCTCAATGTAATAAAGGTAATTTATAGTGAATTAACAGCTAAATTACACTGAATAGGCTAAAACTAAAGCTTTATTTCTAAGATTTGAAACAAGACAAAGGTACCCACTTTCTTTTTTTCTTTTCTTTCTTTCTTTCTTTTTTTTGTTTTGATACTAGGAATTGAACCCAAGGGTGCTTAAACACTTAGCCACATCCCCAACCCTTTTCTAATTTTTTATATTGAGACAGGAGCTCATTAAGTTCCTGGTTCACTTTCACCATTGTTTTCAACATAGTTCTGGAAGTCCTAGGCAGAGCAATAAGAGAAAGAAACAAAGCTCAGCAAAATTAGAAAAGAATTCATGTTTGCAGATTACATGAACTTATGTATAATTCCCCCAAAACTCCACTAAAAAAAACTAGTGTAACTAATAAATAAATTCAGCAAAGTTGTAGGATACAAAATCAACATACAAAAATAAGTAGCATTACGATAGGCCAAAAGAGAATTATCTGAGATAGAAATCCCATTTGCAATAGTTAAAAAAAAAAAAAACACTAAAATATCTAGAAATAAATTTAACCACAGAGGTGAAAGATCTCTACAAAGGACATTATAAATCATTTTAGAAATCATTGCATTAGTGAAAGAAATTGAGCACAAAAAAAATGGGAAGACATCCCATGTTCATCATGGAGTGATGAACTCCATGGAATTAATGTTGTTAACATGTTCTTACTAACTAAAGTGATTTACACATTCAATGCAAACTGTATCAATATATCAATGACATTCATCACAGAACTTAAAAGAAAAAATTTCTAAAATTTAAATGGAGCCTTCCTGCCCCCCCCAAAAAAAAAGCCCTTAATAGCCAAAGCCATCTTGAACATAAAGAACCAAGTAGGAGGTATTACATTGCCTGATATCAAAACATACTACAAAGGTATGGTAATCAAAACATCATGGTTTGGCATAAAAAATAGACACACAGACCAAGAGAACAGACTACAGGGTTAGAAACAACTCACACACCTACATCCAACTGATTTTTCACAAAAGTGTTTTGAACACACATTAGTGAAATGTCAATCTTTAAAATAAATGGTTCTAAGAAAATTGGTTATTCATATGCAGAAGAATTAAACTAGACCCCTATCTCTCACCACCTACAAAAAATCCACTAAAAATGGATTTATAAAAAGCAGGGAAAAAGCTTCAGGATATTGAATGGGCAAGGATATTTTTTGAACAAGACCCCAAAGCACAGGAAACAAAAGCAAAAATAGGCAAGTGGGATTACATCAAACTAACACAGTGAAAAGAAAACCCTCACAGAATGGAAGAAGATATTTATAAGCTATACATCTGACAAGGGGTTAATGTTCAGCATTTAAAAGGGACTCCAAAAATTCAATAACATAAATAAATAGCCTGATTTAAAAATGGGCCATAGATATAAATAGACATTTGTCAAACAAAAACATAAAATGGCCAGAAAAATGAAAAAATGTTCAACATCACTAATCATTAGGGAAATGCAAATGAAAACCACAAGGAGACACTACCTCAAAATGGATGTTTTTGAAAATACCAAAGATATCAAGTGCTAGTGAGGATGTGGAAAGAGGGGAATCCTTGCACACTGTGGGTGGGAATGTAAATTAGTATAGTGATTATGGAAATAGTACAGAGGTTCCTCAAAATTTAAAGTAGAACTACCATATGATCCAACAATTCCACTATTGGGTATATATATATCCAAAGGAAATGAAATGAGTATGTTGAAGAGGTATCTACACTCATGTGTTTATTGCAACTCTATTCACTATTAATAGCCAAAAAAGTGGAAACGACCTAAATAACTTTCAATGGATGAATGAATAAAGAAAAGTTGGTATATTCACATAATGGATGCTATTCATGATCTCATTCATGATCTCACTCATGATCTCACTCATGATCTCACTCATGATCTCACTCATATGTGGGATGGAAAAACATCAACAGAAGAAGTTTCAAGTAGAATGGCGGTTTCCATGAGCTAGAGAAAGGACAGAGGAAGATGGGATGGAGAGAGGTCAACCAATGGGCATTACATTACAGATAGACAGGAATAAGAAGTTCTGGTGTCCCCTTGCATGGCAGGATGACTAAAGATGATGATAATATATTGTGTCTTTCAAAATATTAAAAGAAAGGATTTTCAATGTTTTTATTATAAAGAAACAATAAATGTTTGAGAGATATGTTTCATGTACATATGCTAAAACATCATACGTGGTACCCTGTAAATATGTATAATTTTTATGTTTTTTCTGGATAAGCTAAAATAAATTTAAATAAAAAATCATTTTTAAAATGTGGTGCACTTAAAGAGAAATGAATGCTGGGTGGCAAAACAAACCTCTAACTGGAGAGGTTTGGGACAAAGAAAAGGAAAAGAATTCTGCCCCTGCAAATAAGCATGGGTCTTCTGATGGGTTGGGGGTGGAGAGAAAACAAAGATATTTTACCAAAGCAGTCTTTTTTAACTTACAAGGTCACATCCTTCATGACACTGTGGAGATGATAAAATAATTCTTATGTTCTATAGAGAGTTTTTGTATTTAGTAACTATGGATGGACACCAGAGAGGTTAAGTTTGAGGTCACACTCAGGCAAGTGCAAGAGCCAGCTTAGAGCCTTCTCCAGGGCTCTTTGACTCACTACACCAGAAAACAATGGCCCCGTGAACAGGAGTCAGCATTCTGAGACATCACGTTTACCTGAGAAGATAGTTCTAAGGAGAAATTCATGCTGCTTCTTCCTGAGTACCCGAATGTCTTCAGTATAGAGGAAACAGGGTGAGGTGTGGAAATAAGACCCCCCAGTGACAAAACTGGAAAAAAAATGGTGAGGAACCCACAGCTGAGAAAAGTCTACTGAGCAATGAGTCACCACCGTGGCCAATGCTATCTTCTTTTTTTATTTTTATTTATTATTATTAGTTGTTCAAAACATTACAAAGCTCTTGACATATCATATTTCATACATTTGATTCAAGTGGATTATGAACTCCCATTTTTACCCCATATACAGATTGCAGAATCACATCTGTTACACATCCACGTTTTTATATACTTATCTGCTTTGTCATCTTGTAAATGAAGGTCTCACCACCTTACAGAGGTTCTGCTAATGGGGGAGCAGGGGGTGCTCTCTCACCCTGAACATGCTCTCCAGCGTGGAAACGCTCCTTTCTGTTTCCCTATTATTCATCTTATTACAGGTTCAGCTAGTTAAGGAAGCAGTCTTCAGTTCTTCTTTCTCATCAGTCCCAAAGAGGTCCCTTTTCTTGTTTCATTCTCATTTTATTATTTTCCTCCTTTATCCCTGATCCACATTCTCATTTTTCTCTGCTCATAGCATTCACTTTACAAGATAATGTTTAGCAGATTTTCAAGGTGCTTATTGCAGCTTACATTCCTGCTGGCAGTGAGAACCCTTCTGATGTTCCACATCTTTGCCAATATGGGTCGTGTCAGACTCTGTAATTGTTCCCAGTACAATGGGTAATGATGATGTCACAATATGGCTTTAAAGCTAAATTATTTAATAGAAAATTTAATAGAGACAGAACATTGCATAAACATAAATTTATAGATTATTAATACTTACTGAACAAACACGCAAATAACCAGGACTCAAACATATAAAACATTGTCACTCGGCAGAAGTTCCTTTGGGCCCCTCCACCAGCACTCCAAGCACATGTGTCCCTTCCTAATCACTACCCTGCACACATAGAGACAGTTATTATCCTTAATTTTGCAGTAATAGTCTCTTTGTCTTTCTGTTATAATTTTGCCACCTATGTATGGATCTCAAAATTATAGGTATAGGTTTTCTTGGTTTTAAAGATTATAGGAACAAAATCATATTGACTGTGGTGGGTTTTTTTTTTTTTCCCCCCACTGAGCAGTGAATTTGTGAGATCCACTTCTGCTGCTGTGTGTCCCTGTAGGTTATTTATTTTTTTTACTTAATACTTTTCCTGGGCATGCATACACCTCAAATTGTTTGTTCAATCTCTTTTAGATGGACATTTCATTTCCCATTTCAGTTATTATAAACACTGCCATCTGAGCACTCTCATAAGTAAATCATGGTATACATATATGAGAGTCTCTGGACTATATTTCCAAGAGTAGAATGTTTTATAAACAAAAGAAAAGATGCATAACTTGTTGATAACTAAGGCAATGAAAATTAAAGATAATGAGATTCTATCATATTTTTTTTTGTACTGGGGGTCTAGCCCAACGATGCTTTACCACTGAGATACATGGGCAAGAGGGTAGAAATATCTTGAATCTTGTTAGATGCTTAATTCCCAAGACTCCCACCAGATTCCCAGTCTCCTCTCTCTCTCTCTCTCTCTCTCTCTCTCTCTCTCTCTCTCTCTCTCTCACACACACACACACACACAAAATGTATTTTTTCAAAAAAGGCTTTCTGAATTCATTGTTACATATTCGTATTCTCTTACTTTGTATTGTCATGAAACCTAAATATTGCCCAAGTTGGCTTTTTTTATTTGGGGGTTTTTGTTTGTTTTTTGTCAAACTGGTAAAGATATGATAGCACCAGCCAGGTATGGTGGCACGCACCTGTAAATTCCAGAGACTCTGAAGGCTGAAGCTGTAGAATCGCAAGTTCAAGGCCAGCCTCAGCACCTTAGCAAGATCCTCACTACCAGGTGAGAATCTGTCCCAGAATAAAAAAATAAAAAGGTTTGGGGGTAGGAATGTATCTCATTGGTAAAGCATCCTTGGGTTATATCTCCAGTACCGACCCCACCCCTAAAATAGTATAATAGCATCTCGGTGTCTTTTTAATATTCATTGCCCTCATTATTAACAAGTTAAGCATCTTTTTCTTTTGTTTACAAAACATTTTAATTTAGAGGGACGAACAAATGTTTGTTTAAGTCTTTTGTCCATTTTTCTTTTGGGTTTCTATGTTTTTCATATTGATTTATACAGATAGTTTATATATTTTAGGTACTAGTTCCATAATGGTTTAATCTGTTATAAATGTTTTCTCCCACATTGTGAATTTTCATTTTATGTTTTATGCAATTTCTTAATTTTAATTAAGTAAATTTGACCAATCTTTTCTTTCATGGATAGTATGTTTTGTATTTTCTTTTATAATTTCTTCTCTTTCCTAAAGATTTTTAAATTGCATTAGTTTCAAAAACAACATTAGTTTCAAAAAATTATAGCTTTGTTTTTCATACTTAGGTCTTTAATTCTACTGGAATTGATTTTTCACACATTCTATTCCAGCCTTATTTACTGAAAATTCCAGCATTTTCCCATGACTTATGTTTCTTTTTTTGTCATTTCTTATTTTTAAATTGGTGTATTATAATCATACCTAATAGTGGGATTCATTGTTACATATTCATACATGCACATGCTACAACAATATGATTTGGTCAATATCATTCCCCAGTATTTCCCCTTTCCTACTACTTTGAAATGTCATCTCTGTTATATTTCAAACTAATGGGAGGGAGTGAAGGAGGGAAAGAGGAAGCATTGGGGACTGAAATGGAACAAATTAAATTCCACACATGTATGTTATGTCAAAATGAACCCCAATACTACTTAGGACTATAATACGCTAAAAAAAAATTAAAAATTATACAGACATAGATTTGTTTCCTGGCTTTCTGTTTTACACAATAGTGTATTTGTCTATCCTTCTGCCAGGGCACTATCTTGTTTAATTAGAGTAGCAATATGATAGATGTTGATATCTTAGAAGAAATATCATTCCCTTTATCCTTTTTCAAGGGTAATCTGGCTGAGTCCTTTTTTTAAATATTGTTTTTAGTTGTAGTTGGACACAATACCTTTATTTTATTTATTTATTTTTATGTGGTGCTGAGGATTGAACCCAGCATCTTGAACATGCTGGGCGAGCACTCTACCGCTGAGCCCCAGCCCCAGCCCCAGCCCCACTGAACTCCTATTCATTTTAGAATCAGCTTATCACATTTAAAATAACCTGGTGGAAATTTGCTTACCTTACATTAAATCTACAGATCAATTCATGGAAAATTTAACATCTTTACAATGTTGAGCATTTCAATCCTTAACATATATGTTATCTATTCTTATATTTATATTTTCTTTAAAACTTCTTAATAAAATTTAAAATTTTCTCCATAAAAGTCTTCAACTTATTTCTAGATTTATATCTGGGTGTTTCATATTTTTTATGTCATTTTACATAGTAGCTTTGTTTAATTTTTTCGTTTCTGTTTGTTCATGGTATATTAAATAAAATTTATTTTGAGTATTGATTTTTCTTAGCAACCAATAAATATTTAATAATAAATTATCTGTACATTACATTAAAATTTCCTCTGGCAATTATTTTCTACAAATAATGACAGTTTAGTTTCTTCTTTTCCAATCTTTCTTTTTATTTTTTTTCTCTTTTAACCATGCTGGTTAGGGAATCTAGTGCATGTTTAATAGCAGGCATCCTTATTTTATTCCTGTTCTCAAAGGAAAGGTTTTAGGTTTTCATCTTGGTTATAATTCATGCTGTAGATTTTTGTGGAGATACCATTTATTATATTAAGAAAATTCTATTCCTAATGTTCTAATACAGTTTTTTTTCTTTTTTATGGATGGATGCTAAATTTTGTGTTTTTTGCACATCTGTTTAAGATTATTTTTTCTTCTTTAATCTATTATTTTAGTAGGTTACATTAACTACTCCTTTGTAATTCTTGAGATAAAAACATTGACCATAAAATATTATCTTTTTATTTTATTTTTACATATGACTAGGTTCAGTTTGCTAATATTTTGTTTATACTATTAGCCTAATAAAGACAGTTGGGAAATACTTCCTAGTTTTTTGTGCTGAATCTGTATAAGATTAGAACAATTTTTATTTTGTGTGTGGTATGTGTGCGTGTGTATGCAATATTTGACAGACTTGCCAGTAAAGCTATTTGAACATGAATTTCTCTTTGTGAGAAAATTTGACTACTGATTTGTTTTGTTTTTGGTACTGGGGATTGAACCCAGGGGCACTTAACTACTGAGCCACATCCCCAGTCCTTTTCTGGTCTCACTGGATTGCTTAGGGCCTCAGTAAGTTGCTGAGACTGGCTTTGAACTCACAATCCTCCAGCCTCAGCCTCCTGAGCCACTAGGATTACAAGTATGAGGCCCAGCCTGATTCCTTGTTTCAATCATTAGGAAAACTATTCAGGTTATCTATTCTTAAATTAGTACTGATAATTTTTCTAAGAACTAGTCCACTTTCTTTAAGTTTCCAAATATATTGGGATAAAGTTATCTATAATATTTTCTTCTTTTTTAAACTGTTTCTTCTATTTATAGTAATGCTTCTTTTACATTTCTGCTATTATTTTTGCCTTCCTCTTTTTTCCTTCATCGCTCTCCCTTGTCAGTAGCAGTGACTCAGAGCTCCACTTAAGTCTCTTGGGTATCCTCACAGTCCTTTCAAAATCAGACTTCTTTACAGATGATTAGCAGGTCTGAGATCTGACTATGTTATGTGCTTGGGGGCAAATGAGTTTTAGAAGGAATCAGGTGGAACTTCTCTTTCATTCTTAGCATTACACTATGAGTATCATAATTACCAGTTAAGGAAACTCAGTTTCCATGGAGGTTAGTATGCCAAATCAAAGCTACATAGCTGAAAAATAGGAAGCCCAAATTCTAGCATTCTGTGGTGTTTTCCACTATGATTTCATGGCTACCAACTAGGCATCTAAAGATTTAAATTAATTCTGACATTAACTACTAAGGGTTAGGGTATCTAATATTAGGGTGTCATAAGCAGTGCCCCTGGGCTTCATTTTAGTCTCCTAGAAAACTGGCTACAGCTTCTTAAACCTGACAGAAGAGTGCCACTCACTGGTAACCTCATCACATTGCAATTTGAAACCAAAATGTCAATGGTAAGCAAAAGACCAGTGAAAATACAGTATACTTGTATCAAAACATCACAATACACCCCATAAATATATACGATTATTTGCCAATTAAAAATAAAACTTTAAGAAGGACTAGTAAGGAAGTTATTAACTGATTTTCAATAGCTTTCCAAGTACTGTTCCAGGAACTATGTTAAGTGCTTTGTAGCCATTCTCATTTGATTCTTAGAACAATCCACAGGGCATAACATATTTACTAACTGGACTGTTACCAAAATAGTTGACTGATTCCTGACTTAGATTAGGAAGATTAGAACTATAAGGACAGCATATCTTTAAGATATAGAAGTCTGAGAATAAGACATGAATTCTTTAATATACAAGAAGGGAACTCATAAATTCCACTTAAAATGTTTCTCTTTCAGTTTGGTATCATGTCATATTTACAAATTTGATCGTTACGGTTAACATATTGGATTCCACTCTTGGTTTCTCTACTTACTTACCTATGATTTAGTAGCAGTGTGATGAAACAAGAGAGGTAAATTAAAATGGAGGGTGACTACCTAGGCTTTGAAACGGCAATGCCTTCTTTCTGTTTCTGTGACTTTGGGTAAATTACACAACCTTTCTGAGCCTCCACTTCCTCATCTGTAAAATGAGTGTAAAAATAATAGTTATTTCATTGTGTTGACTCGGGGATAATAAAAACTCAGTATGTAAATGATTAGAATAGTGTTATCAATGTGCTACATGAATGTTTGCAATTGATTTTTCATCAGATTTAGAATATATACTCTCCCTTGGCTTTCTACATGCTGTGCCTCTGCCCTCCAACTGCTTCACTTGTTTCTCTAGCTCCACCTTTTCCCTTACAATATTGCAGCCAAAATGGCCTTTCTTTTTTAATTCCTGAAACTTCCATTCAATATTTCTTATTGGTTCTTTTTAGTTATATATAATATTAGGATTCACTGACATAATTATAAAAGCATAGAATATAATTTATTCTAATTCAGTCCCCAGTACTTCCTCTTTCCCCTCCTCCCTCCCCTATGATCTCATCCCTCTACAGATTTTTCTGCTATTTATAGTTGTTTTTTTAATTAGTGTCTTATGGATATACATGATGGCATGACAGCGAGATTCACTGTGGTATATTGGCAAGGATGTGGGGAAAAAGGTCTACTCATACATTTTTGGTGGGACAGCAAACTAATCATCTTCAAAACTTAACTCATTTGTTTTATTATCTTTCTTTCATTTTTCTTTCCCTTCCCCACTCATCCAATACTAGTATTAGGCATATACAGGACAATAATAAGTATTCATCAAATGAATACAGGGAATGAATGAATAATCAGGGGGAAACCACTCTCACGACAGATATTTGTACAATTTGTTTATTTTTGCTATGTTTTAGTCAGTGTTTTTTGCTTCTGTGACTAAAAAACCTGACAAGAACAATTTTAAGAAAGAAAAGTTTATTTGGGGGCTCACAGTTTCAGAGGTCTGTCCACAGATAGCTGGCTCCATTCCTTGGGGCCTGGGATGAAGCAGAACATCATGGTGTAAGTGTGCAGCTGGGAAAGCAACTGGGGACATGGCATCAAGAGAGCTCCACTCAAAAGCACACCCCCAGGGTCCCATCTCCTTTGGCCACACCCTACTCACCTACAGTTACCAGTTAATCCCTATCAGGGGATTAACACACTGATGAGGTTCAGGATCTCATATCCTAATCATTTCACCTCTAAATCCTCTTGCAATGTGTCACACATGACCTTTGTGGGGACACCTAATATCTAAATCATAACATGCCATCAAAGTTTACATGTGCTTACTTTGTAGTGAATATGTACCAGTATCATCAGTATTATACCTTCCTTTATCTGAGAAACAGACTGCTTCTTCCATACGTGGACATTAGTGGGGACTGTTGAATCCTTACAGGATTTGGGTCTCAACACATTGACTTAGCTAAAATCAGATATGCAATCCCCTAATTCTTCATGCCTAGTTAACTAGCCTCTATTCAATCAACCTCTTTAAAAAGACAGGCAAATCCAAGTGACAGACACAGAAGTACAGAAAGAATGGTTCAACATGTGGGGTTTCTTTTTGGTGGCTGGAATCCAGGGTTTTGCCCACGCTAGGAAAGCATTCTACTACTGGGCTGCATCCTGTCCCTTTTTATTTTACTTTTTGAGATGCTGGGAATTAAACCTAGGATCTCTCACTTGTTAGGCAAGCACTGCACCACTGAGCTACATCCCCAAACCCCTTTTGAAACAGGGTCTAAGAGTTAATGTCAGGTTCTGTGTATTGCAAAATAAGATCCTCCAGAGTTCTAAAGATTACCCATGATATTTTAACTCCTCAATCCCCTCCCCATGCACATATTCAACTAGCTGTTGTAATTCATAATGATTCCCTGCATTTTATATACAAGAATTTCAGAAGTAGCCAAAAACTGGTTTTGTACCTCAGTGCAAGACCCTCCCCCCCCAAGGTCATTAAGACAAAATTTTCTTTGGAGAGTTGTTCAATTGCTAGAAAATTTTCATCTTGCTTCCTAACTAGGGGATCAGAGGATATGCCTCACTTTGATTAAAGCTTAAGAGACCTAAATTGTGTTATCTGCAGTCTCTGGTGCCCAAAGGTCTGTATCAAATACATACCAGAAAGTAGCTACCTAATAAAGAAGTGTCTACTTGAAAATCCTACAAAGCTGGTTTATGAAGGCAAAGGTAGTATATTTCTCAGACAATTGCCTGTACATTTTTTTAAAATTTATTTAGTTACAGATGAACACACAGTATATTTATTTTTATGTGGTGCTGAGGATCGAACCCAGTGCCTCACATATACGAGGCAAGCACTTTCCCACTGAGCTACAGCCCCAGCCCACCTGTACATTTTAAACTGAACTTTTCCAGCTCCAAGGCCAATGAAATCTTGGTGTAGCAAATCCTCTGCTACGTGAAACTCACTAAAGGAAGAGTCAAAAGTGGACATTAGGAAAATTGCATTATCTTTCTATCTTGTGCATCAGAATCACATGGAAGGCTTGTTAAAAAACAGAGTACAGGACGCTACCCCTAGAGTTTCTGGTTCAGAAGATCTGGAGTGGGGATGATACTTAGAAAGCTCAGTTCTTTTCCCCAATGCCCATACAGTAAGTAACAAGGACAAGATTTTAAGAAAAGGGAAGAAGTAGTTTTATTGCTTTGCTAGCAAAGGAGAAACAGGAAATTCCCTTCCCACAGGCTTTGATTCTATCAGGGGAAATGGTGGGCTTTTAATGAGGGGATACAAAGGCTACACTCAGGTCATAACTCATAATTGCAGACTTGAGAGCCATTTCTCAGTCCCACTGATGCCAGCCCTGAAATCTGGAATCTTTAATTCTTATGGTCATGAGCAGAACACACAACTTCAGCCTAGGACAGAAGAAAGTTATCTTGCTTTCTCCTATGGTTAGCAAAGGGGAGAGGGAGAGGAGTGGGGGAAAGTATCAGTTTAAAAATAAATCGCAGTGGCAGAGTAGCAAGGGTTAGCCAAAACATGAAGTGGACTCGTTACAGGGCTAAGAATTTTCATCTCTAAAAAGTTCTTGATGAGGTGAATCTGTAGGTCCAGGACCACATTTTGAGAAGTATTGGCCTATATTACAAAAATGCCAGGCGGGCATCCTCAGATATCAGGCTGCCTCTCCACCTTGGTGGAAGAAGGGTAGGGTGAAAGGAGAAAAAAAATACAGAAATAAAATCTTAAAACAAATTTATTTCTTGCTCACAAAAAAATTGAATTAGATGGGAAAGATGTGGGAGTTAATGAAAGGAAAAACTAGATCTCACAATCATTCAAAGTCCAAACTGACAATCTTTGCCATCTTCAAATGGCTTCCAGTCTAGTTATCTTGAGTATGCCCATCTAAATAGCAGATGGTAGGAAAAGGAGGACCACACAAGAAATTTTAACAGGACTCACCTGGATTCCTACTGTCCAGAACTTAGTTACATAGTCTCCACATAGATGCATGGCCCTGAATGGGTAAATGTGGTCCCTTGCTGGGCAGCCATATCTAAGTAATCTCAAAAATAAGTAAACATTTTTGACAGATATCTAGCAGTCTCTGCCAGCAAACCCTTATTCCATTGCAGGCTTCCAGGCTTAAGCAAGCCTGAGCTCAGATTTAAAGGAAATGGGTACTTAACTACATAGACATCTTAATTACTAAAATGAATGCATGCAACTAAAATAAGAAAGGGCTGGCCACAATGGCACATGCCTGTAATTCCAGAAGCTCAGGAGGCCGAAGGCAGGAGGATTTTAAGTTCAACGCCAGCCTCAGCAATTTAGCAAGACTCTGTCTCAAAATAAAACATAAAAAGGGCTGGGGATGTGGCTCAATGGTTAAGAGTCCCTGGGTTCAATCCCCAGTACCAAAAAAACAGAAAAGAAAAGAAAGGACTTACTGATTAAATAATTGGAAAAATAACACAACTTATAAAATCCCCACCTCAACATTCCATGCAGGTTAGGGAGAAGAAGCTGAGATAGTGAGTCTACAGGAAAAGGTATGAGAAAAAGTTCCGTTTTTTAATTCTACTGGGTTCCTTTCTCAACATGCTTTTTGGAGATTAAGTCTAAACACTTTGTACTTTCATTATTCAAGCATATGATAAAATTGTTTTTCAAGGATGACAGCTTGCTAGTATTAAGAATATCTTCAAAATTTTACTGCAACTCCAAAAATCAGAATATCCCACACAACAGCAAACACTTTGCATTTTAAGGTGATTATTTTTAATACAGGTGTACTCATTCACCTATGCTTGTTACACAGTGAAATTCTGCCTATGGCATCTCATCATTGAAAAACTGGAGTCAAGAAAAACAAATTCCTTTATATTTTAGTTATACCTGTTTTAAGACTGTCCAAAAGAGAGGAATATATGATGCTATTTAACAAAATAAAAAAAGAAGAAAAATACCCTTCATGGTCTTTCATTCATTTCGTCAATTAGAACACACAAAGCAGCATCTTTCTCTATAATCTGGTCCCTTCTATGAACTAAATTTTCTCTCTGTTGTTCATTCTGTCCAGTACAATTATTGCTATCATCAGCATCCATTGGCTCAGTTTTTACTCTCATTCCTGCTTCAGAATGAGGTAAATCATCAGGCAAGGAAGCCAAACAATTTTGAATCATCTCAATTACTCGTTCCAGGTGCTTCTGAAACCTCTCAGCTGTTTCAAGCCGTTGACGTTTCTGGACCTCCATCATGACTCTCAAGGTCTCTCTTGCTTGGTGGGGTCGATATTCATTTATAAGATGATGCACATGTACAAATAGCAGTTTAAGATCTTCTAGCTTCTCTTCCCGTTTTATACTCCCAGGGCTCCTTATCAAGATATCTAAAAGGTCCAAGAAATTAATAAGGATAGACATATTGAGTTTTCTCAGTTCCTTCTTGTGATCAAACTGCATAGGATGAAGGCGTTCAATGCCCTGACTTTCCAAAGGGCGGATGATAAGGTCATCACACTGGAACTGGTTGCCAAACATCATATAACTGTCTTTAATTGGAGGAGGTGGCTTGGGAGCTAAGCCCTCCTGAATATTTTCATCTGTATATTCCTTGATGTACTGCATCGGAGGTGGTGGAAGTGCACTCACTTGTTGTGGTTCACCCATTGTGAAAGATCAAGAACCTACAGAAACAGACCAAAGATTTAGAATAGAGCTACAAATCAAACCTGTCAATACATTAGTAAATGTAGAATAATATTTTTGGTACCAGGGATTGAACACAGGGGGCACTTAACCACTGAGTCACATCCCCAGCCCATTTTTTATATTTTATTTAGAGATCCAGGTCTCAGTGAGTTACTTAGGGCCTCTCTAAGTTGTTGAGGCTGGCTTTGAACCCCCGATCTTCCTGTCTCAGCTTCCCAAGCTGCTGGAATTATAGGGTGGAGGCAGAATATTTTCTTCCTTCTTCTGACTTTGGTGTGTCCTTAGTTTATTAACATTTACAATAAGCAAAGGATACTGTTTTTTCCTAATTAAGCATTATATCATCAACCATGCACACATGCTCTTTCTTTCCTTAATACTTCCATCAGCATTAAAAAATATTGTAGCATCTTTTTATCTACAAAGAAAATCTGGATTCCAAACCCCTCATTAGTTACCCTCCATTTCTCTACTCTTTTTCCATAGCCAAAGTACACATGCTGTCTCCCGTTGTTATCACAATCACTTTTGTTTTCTATTATAGATTCGATTTCAAAAGCAATACTAATAAACAGTTTGACAAATTAACATTGCTAAATTTCAGACTCTTGATGTTATCCAAGGTTCTTGGAGTAAATGATAACCCAATTTTATATCCTACTGTACCCCACAATTTTATATGGCCACATCAACTTTCTTACTTAAATTTCAACGTCAAACTCAAGCTAAGTAACTTTTTAGGTCACAATAACCTTAATAACTTACTCATTCCACTTTAAGGGTAGGTATATCATCTAATTAGATTCCCAAGTGCTCTTTTAGACTAATCTTATCAAATTCAAGATAAAGCATCCTCTAAGATTAAGTAGGGCAAGTAACATACTAGTAGCAGTGCTGTTCTTGGAATTTGTGGGAAACTGACGGTAACTGTGAAGCAGCTCTAGGTTTCCACCAAACCAGAGTGGAGCAGAGAATATTGCCAGAATCAAGGGTGCAATAGTCATGAACAATATGAGTTACCAACTCAATATGACTATACCAACAGACAATGCATTTCTTTACCAGTACATACTTCCCCTCTTTTCTCAGCTTCTCTGACCTCAACATTCATGTTTTCCTCCTATGTCCCTGGCCACTCAGTTGCCTCTGTCTCTCCTTCTCTATCCAAACTTTAATATAAAACTTTAATCTCTATCAAAACTCTTCTCACAGCTATCAAGATTTCAAACATTCTATTATTCCGTAGATATTAGAATATTCCCCCCTGGCACATGCCTGTAATCCCAGTGACATGGGATGCTGAGACAGGAGGATTCCAAGTTCAAGACCAGCTTCAGTAACTTAACCAGGCCCTAAGCAACTTAGTGAGACCCTGTCTCAAAAAATAAAAAGAGCTGGAGATCTGACTCAGTCATAAAACAACTCTGGGGTCAATACCTAGTACCAAAAAAAACAACAACAGATCTTAGAATTTCTCCTATGTAGTAGGCTCTGGATTTCAGTAATGGGTCCCAGTCTTCTCTTAGTTTTTCAGGGTAGTCATTCCAAATTCATAGCAGCAAGGCCTATTTCAAGCCTCACAGTAAAAGCCACATCAATTATGATCACTGCATAATTCCTTTAGGTTCTTACGCCAGTACCACCCAAGAAACTATGGGGAAATTCACCTAGATAACTAATGAAAAAGGATTCACACATTTAATCTGGCAGTACCAAAATTTTAAATGCTGATATTCTTTGAATCAATAATTCCATTTTTAGAAATTAAACCCATAAAAATCCTGCTACAAGCACACAAAGACGTACACAAGGACGTTTAATGCAGCATTGTCTGAATAGAGTAGAAAAATTGGAAATAATCTATTCCTTCATTGATATGATGGCTGAATAAAAATGTCTACATAACCATTAAGAAAACATGGATAGAAGGTTGTTTATGAAAACATGTATCATTTCAACTGTTCATAATACGGTTTACTTGCAAACAGTTATAACTGACTTTTCCAACTTAATTCAGATTTACAGAAAAACTGTATTCTAAATTTCTTGCGGGGCGGGGGGGGGGGGGGGGGGTGTGTAGAGATCCAACTCATGGCCTTTCCAAGATAGGCAAGCACTGTACACACTAAGCTACAACCCTTTTTTTTTTTTTTTTTGGTACCAGGGATTGAACCCAGGAGCACTTAACCACTGATTCACAGGGGTTGATTTTTTTATTTTGAGACAGGTCTTGCTAAGTTACTAAGTGCCTCACTAAATTGTTGAGGCTGGCCCAAACTTGCAATTCTACCGTCTCAGACCCCTGAATATTTGGGATTATAGGCCAGGGCCACTGCATTCTTTACATCTTAACATTTCCACTCACTTGCTTTACTGGTTTCTCATCTTTTTATACCCAAACACTAAAACAAGAATGTTCTCTTATAACCAGAGTACAATAACCAAAGCCACACAATTACTGAACTGGTTCTTAAAATTTTAGGGCTGGGGTTGCAGCTCAGTGGAAAAGTGCTGCCTAACATGTGTGAGGCACTGGGTTTGATCCTCAGCACCACATTAAAAAAAAAAAAAAATTAACAAATAAAATAAAAGCATTCTATCCATCTACAACTACAAAAAACAAACAATTTAGACAGCCCAAGTTTTACCACTCAAACCTTTTTAGGTTGGGAGTTCTGTGCTTCCTTACAAATGTGCATCATTGCAGTTATCATTGGAAGGGCCAAATATAAGACGAGTACCATCATTAATGTAATCTTTACAACAATTCTTCCAATTAAAAACTATTACCAAGTTCATTTTAGAGATGAGGATCCCAAGTCTTAATGTAGGGAAGTGTTTACATCAGATCAAAAGGCCAGTAAATGGTACAATGAGAATTCTTAATCCCAGGTCCTTTCAACTCCAAAGTACAAACTCTTGTGGGGGAGGCAGGGGAGGGAAAAAGGGCATGGGACTGTCTAAACCATACAAGTACTTCACATATTACTGAAATTAAATTCCACCCCACCCCCCCCCCAGGGTGATGCCTCAAGCCTATAATCCTAGTGACTCTCAGCCCAGGCCCTAAGCAATTTAACAAAACTGAGTCTCATAATTCAAAAAAGGTGGGGGCGAGGAAATGGTCCTGTGGTTAAGTGCGTTTGGGTCCCGTCCCCAGTACAAAAAACTTTAAAAAATAAATAAATAACTTTTCTCTATCACCTCTTTAGAGTCAACTGTTCAAAACCCATGGAGATGTTATTTTAGTAAAACCAGCACCAACTAGTCGGTTCTCAGACTCAAACCTAGTGCTTGCTGGGGGAGTCTTCATCAAAAAAAGAAAAGTACTCCAGGATCCCACCCTTGGAGATTTGATTAACTTGGAGATTTGATTGACCCCTCGGTATGTCATTTTGTTGTTGTTGTTTGCAATGGGGCGTGACCCCAGGTCAGGGATGCTCCAGCACTGGGCCACATCCCCAGTTACTTTGAGACCAGGTCTCCCCTAAATTGACCAACCTGGCCTCGAACTTGCTCCCCTCCTGCCTCCGCCTCCCGAGTTGCTGGGATTACCGGGTGCACCACCAAAGCCCAGCCCTGCAGGTCGATTTTAAAACCTCGCGGGATGAATCTGAGGGTCAGTTTGGGGCTCTACCCCTCCGCGGAAACCCCCATTAACTCGGCTCGTTTCACAACTGCTCCCAGAAGGAGGGATGGCCATGGTCATTCTCACTGTACAGACCGTAAAAGAGGACAAGTGACTCGCCAAGGCCACACGGCTGAGAACCAGTGGCTGGGGATCCGAGCCCGAGGCTCCCCGCCTGGATTCGGGCTCGTCGGCCCGGGGGCCGAGAGCACCTTCGCCGGGCTGCCCACCCAGAGCCTCAGAGCTGCGGGGAGGACATGCTTTCGCAAGGCAGCGCCTCCGAGGCCGAAGTTAGCCAGGTCTGCCGGCACCCAGCCCGGCCTAGAAGAAGCGGCGGGGTCCGGAAGGAAAACTGCAAGAAGACCGAAGGCCCACGCCTTGCCGCCCACTCACCTCAGCTCTTGGTTTACTCAAGCAGCCGCCTCCGCCACCGCAGCAGAAATCCGACTTCCGGTCTCCTTCTCAGGAAGAAGGCGCTGATGCTGTCCTTTGATTGGCTGCAAAGACTGTCCTTTAATGGAGTCCCTAGTCCCACCCCAGACATTGCCTTGCTACAGCGTCTGCGCATTACCCTCTGCCCCCGCCATCTCCGCTTCGCGTCGCCCAGCTGTGCTCTGTGTTTGGCATAACCTGCCAGGTGTGGGGAGTATCTCTTTGTGCTTTCGTCAGCAAAAGTAGTATTTCCTTTTTTTTTTTTCCGCCTTTGAAATTTAGCACTTAAAATTAAGACATTCGTTTGATTTACATAGAAAATATAAAGACAGGTATTTTTAAAAAAATTTTTAACGCTAACCCACTGTCAAAAGTAATGTTTAAACAATGAAATTGGACTGTGTGTGAGATATATACTCATAGATATATTTATCTGACCGATCTATAGGTAGATAAATACTGGAAGTATATGTGAACCTGATTGGGAACCAGTAATATTTTCTAAATCTCCATTTCTATTTTATTACTATTATTTTTAGTGGTAGATGGACACAATGCCTTTTTTTTTAAGTTGTTTTTATGTGGTGTTGAGGATCGAACCCAGTGCCTCACACGTGCTAGGCAAGCTCTGTACCACAAAGCTACAGCCCCAGCCCTGAATCTCCATTTCTTAACTATCCATTAACTTTTATTTTCATTTAGGAATTCAGGGATCCCTTTTATATTTCCAGCCCACAAATTAGCAAGTGAGGAAAAAAAAAACTGATGTAAATGTTTCTTTGGGGGCTTATTTTTATGAGAAGTATGTCACAAATTTCTGAATTTGTGGAAGTCAAAGCATGTTACACATAAACAATAAAATTGTTAATTCTGATAAAAGTGCTCAACTATATCTCTTTAGAAATAAGATTCTTTGGTTTTGTTTTTTAAAAGCTTATTATGAAGAATTCCAAGTGTAAGCAGAAGTAGAGAGTAAAGAATACTCATCACCCAACTTCAGTTATCTGCTCATCGACCTCATTTCATTTCTGTTTCAGCCTGATTTTCTAAAAGGTTAGGACATTTTTTCATATAACCATAGAATCATTCTTATTTTAAAATAAATTAATAATTCTTCTTTATTATCAACTATCACATTTGTATTTGCATTTCAGTTATCTCAGGTTCCAAAGAAGTTCTATGTGTTTCAATTAGCTAATGTGTCTTTTAATTACCTTTGCTCTGTAGGTTCCTCCCCATCTCAATAACCACACACCCTAATCCCCCAGCCAACATCAAGTAAATGGTAAAGAAATTTTATCCACTTTTGAGCCTGCCCCAATCAGGCTTTTTTCTCCACTCCTGACACCTATGTATCCTATACCAGTGACTTCCAGTGGTCATTTGCAGTCCTCATTTCACTCCCAGCTGTCAGTAGCACTTGGCACATTTGCCCTAGGACTCAGTTCACAAGCTGCTTCTCAGCCAGATATAATCCAGGCCATAACATCCAAGTGATGACATGCAGGCTGTGGAACACTGTGCCCATCAGACTCCTGTATCCAAAGGTATTAGACATCTTTACCCAGTGGCATTTAACTCATTTGCAAAGGCAGAAATCTAAAGAGTTGTCTTTTCCTCTCAATATTCCATTGAAACTGCTGTAACAGCCTTTTGTTTTACTTCAATTTTAAAACAAGTCAAGTCTCACATAGGACTAATTTTCACCATTCCCACTGCTATGATCCTAGTTCATGTCATTATTCCTTGGCACCTGGACTTTGTGATCTAGCCTCCCAACTAATTTCCTCTCTTCTACTTTTGTCCTTGTGTTTACCACACTCTCTTAAGATGTAAGGTTGAACCTACCATTCCCCTATTCAAAATTCTCCAAAGTTTTCTGTTACATTTAGAATAAAATCTAATGTCCCCACCATAGCCTATATAAGGCCCTACAAAATCTAGTCTTTGGATATCTATCATATTATATTATACCCACCATTTCTTTCCATGCTTACTCTTCTCCAACTTCACTGGCTTTCTTTCTTTCCCAGGAAATGGCAAGCACATTCCTGCCTCTGGGCCACTGCATTTGCCTGGAACTCTCTTTCCATAGATATTCACATGCCACACAGTTTAAAACTTATAAATTAAATTTATAAATTACTTAGTTAGGGATTAGAGATATATCTTGGTGACAGAGCACTTGCCTAGCAAGCATAAGGCCTGGATTTGATCCCCAGCACTAATAAATTAATTAATTAAAACAGTTTGTTTTTGGAATTTTCCATTTGCTATTTTCACACATGATTGACCAAAGGTAATTGAAACCTTGGAAAGTGAAACCTTAGATAAGTGGGGACAAGTATACAGTCATCATTTTTAAAATGAATTCATAGCATGACTTTGATGGATATAGTCAATTTAGCCAGAGCCCCATTGGGTAAAATTGTTTTTCTCTCAGTTTTTGCTACTGTAATTACACTGTTTGATGAGTATCCCTGTGTATATATGTTTTTGTAATTGTGCATTTTTTTCTTGAGATGGAATCACTGGCCCCCAAGTGTAGTGTCTTATAGTTAGTAGCAGGATCAAGGTTAGAATCTAGAACTTGATTCTTATTCCAGTGTTCTTTTCAGTAGACTGTAAATGAGTAATAGCTATAAAATCCATATCATTTGAGGGGGCATATAAACATCATATCATATGATGCATAAAAATGCTTACTTGCCTATGTTTGAAGGATCTAAACTACTATAGTTTAACAAGGAATACATCTGTTCAACAAGTCTTTAAAGATTAAGAAGACATTCAAAAGCCCTACCTTCTAATGAAGAGATACAAAGGACAGTATGTAAACACATACGAATTTCAAATAGTGATAAGAGCTATGGAGAAAAAAATATATAGATTAATGTGATAGTAATGTGGATTGGGGTAGTTACTTTATCTAAGAGGGTAGTTAGGGAAGTCACAGTGGGGGACTTTGGAAATGGGGCGTGAATAATTAATTAATTAATTAATTAATCTTGCGGAGATCTTAGAAACAGATTTCAAAGAGCCTGAGACTGCCATGATCTTCTTGAATTAGAGACAGCAAGGAAACCTGTATGCTCTATAACTAATGAGCAAAAGAAAAGTAAAGGGAGGTGAGGGGACAAATCCAGACAGTGTTATGTAGTAACTGGCATTTTCCTTCTTTTAGAGTCTTGGCATATCATTGTCTATCATTTATATCTAAGTAGGAATCAGAAATATTCTTAGTTGTTCTTCACCCTGTTAATTGTTTTTAAATCTAGGTTTATTGAAGTGTAATTTTTATATAGTAAAACTAACTTTAAATGTACATGAGTCTTAAATGAGTCTTGATGAAGATATACCATGTAACCACCTCTACCAGAATTAACACATATGACATTTCTATCACCTGAACAATTTTTGTGGGCTTTTTAAATATAAATTTCATGATTTTATTTTCTATTTATGTAAAGAATAACATTGATACTTCATGAAAATTGCCTTGAATCTATAGAGTACCTTGGGTAGTAGAGACATTTTAATAATATTGATTCTTCCAATATATGAATGGGGGATATCTTGCCATTTGTGTGTGTGTGTGTGTGTTCCCTTCAATTTTTTTCAACAGTGTATTTACATTTGCATTGAGGAGACATTTCAATTCCTTGGTTAATTTTATTCTTAGGTATTTTTGTAGCTGTTTTGCGTGGAATTATGTTGTTTATTTCTCTTTGAACAAGTTTATTATTTTGTGGCCTTTTGTATTCAGCTCCCTCCCTTCATGAAGCCTAACCCCTAGTAACCAGTGATCTGATTTCTGTTTATATAATTTTGCTTTTTACAGAATGTTACATAAATGGAATCAGGCAGTATGTAGACTTTTGTGTCTTGTGTCTTTCTCTTAACCTGTTAAGTTCCAAGTTTCCAGTTCTACAAATATTGCAATAAATTAGCACAGGTGAAAAAATTACCATAAGTGATATATTTGTTGCTCAATATAAGTCCACATCTAGGATGATGTGACTGAATGGGTTAACATAATACTTTTGAGTCTCTCAAAGTTGTTGCATGTATCTGTAATTTGTTCCTTTCTAAGGTGAGGAATATTCTGTTGTATAGATGTACATAATTCTTTTATCCATCTACCAGCTGATGGTCATTTGGATTATTTCAGATAGGGGTGATTATGAATAAAGCTGCTATAAACATTCACATATAAGACACTGTATAGTCTTGTTTTCTTTTCCTTTGGATGACAATGTAGAATAGAATTGTTAACTGTATAAGAAACTGCTAAGCAGTTTTCTAAAGAGATTACATCATTTTCATTTCTACTAGCAACCTGTAAGTTATAATTGCTCTGCCTCCTCAATCTGAATTTGTTAATTGTCCCTTTTTTTGGTACTGGACATTGAATCTAGGGTCACTGAACCACTGAGTCACATCCCCAGCCCTTTTTAAAATATTTTATTTAGAGAAAGGGTCTCACTGAGTTACTTAAAGCCTTGCTAAGTTGCTAAGGCTGGCTTTGTACTTGCAATCCTTCTACCTCAGCCTCCCAGGTGTGGGATTACAGGCATGCACCACTGTACCTGGTAATTGTTCTTTTTTTTAACTTGATTATTCTAGTAGATGTATGGTGGTTTTAATTGGTATTTTCCTAGTGTTAGATGTCTTCTTTTTTGATTGTTGGTACTGGGACATTTAACCACTGAGCTACATCCTCAGCTCTTTTTATTGTTTAGTTTGAGACAGGGTCTCCCTAAGTTGCTCAGGGCCTCACTAAATTGCTGACACTGGCTTTGAACGTGGGATCCTCCTGCCTCAGCCTCCTGAGTCACTGGGATTATGGGCGTGCATCATTGTGCCTGGTGCAACGGCCTATTTTTTAATTAGCTTGTTCTCAAACTGTTGTGTTGTATATATACACATACACAAACATACATACTCTGGATATAAGTTCTTTATTAGATATGTGGTTTGTAGATATTTTCTCTCAACTTGTGGCTAATCTTTTCATTTTCCCTAATAGCATCCTTTAAAGAGCAGAGGTTTTTAATTTCAGTGAAGTCCTGTTTATCAATTTCTTTTATGGTTCATGCTTTTTGTGTCCTATCCAAGAATCTTTGCCTAACAGGTCATAAGGATTTTTCCTCTTTGTTTTATTATAGCAGTTTTAAGGCTTACATTTAAGTCCATGAACTTTTTTGAATTAATTTTGAATATAGTTAAAGTTCGGGGTCAGGGTTTTATTTATTTATTTTTGCATAAGAAAGTCTTAATTGTTTCAGCACTCTGGTGATTTTGTTATTCTTCCTACCTCTATCATTGTAGACAGGTTCATTAATAAGAATCTCTGAGCTCTTGTCAGTCGTGACATTGTATCTTGGTCTTTTTAATCAGCAGATGGAAGAATTGGAAGCTAGCATAAAATTGTCATCTCCAGCACCTGCTTCTTCCTATCATGTGATTTTTATCAGCTTACATATATTATTTAAATGAATGTCCTTTGGGCAAGAATAATCATAATGCACTTTTCCCCTGAAGTCTGCAGTATAATTTCAATTACTAATCGCTTTTTTGTTGTTGTTGTTTTTACTTCATTGGTTTGAATGACCTTATCATGAATAACAATCTCAACAACCCAGACCTGTGTGCAGTATGTGGGAGGGATTCAGTTTGCTTTGCTCTCTACATTTTTATTTTTCTTAACCAGCAGGAGGCAGCAATAACCCTGGCATTTGGGATCTACAGTATTATGCAGTTTAGATTTTCTTCAATAACAGAAAGATTGGTGTCCTGCACATGGGGTGCCACCAAGGGAGATGGTCAGTTATCGATTCCAAACTGAAGAACTACAAATAGATTTAGACTCCTACAAAAAGGCAAGCCAGTCCTTTTGAAATATTTGCTATAGCTATTGCTATTGAAGTATATTTATATTATTATGTGGAATCTCACAGAAGAAAATATAGCCATGCCATTGTCATACCTGTTATTCACAAAATCTACCCATTTTATTTAATTGATTTATTTCCTCTATACTCCCAAAAGGATCTGAGATATATCCAATCCACTTAAGCTCCCTTTTTAAGTTCATCTCAAATGTGACTTTTTCCAAGATGTTTCTCCAAGTTCACCCAAATAAGAGTTACCTTTCTACTGACTCATGTCCTCCTTTCTTTACTTATTGCAAAGGGCTTCTCTGTTTTAAGGTGTAATTTGTGCCTGCTTTATTTCTATGGCTATTCCTAGTTCCTGATTAACCTGGAATCAGTCCTGACTATTCCCAGTATTGCCTCTCACATAGCCAATGCTGGATATTGTTTGGTTGAAAGGTGAATATTGAGCAAAAGCAAAATAAAGGAGGAAATAACTGCATGTTGAATGACAAGTGTGTACAAACACAAGCTGCTTGCGTTCAGCATCACATCAGGACCAAGACTAGGGTGAGGCTTGTGAATCATTTGCTTCAGGTGCAAAATAAATACTATTATTTATACTCTAATGCCACATTTTAAAAATAAAAATTGAGAAATCCATGATGGACAAAATATTATCATTTTAAATGAAGACGTATCGGTAATTTAATACTACCATTAAAGAGAGGAGATCTATGCAACTCTAACATTCAAAGATCAGAGTTATTTTCAGATGATATGGATGAAAATTCCATCATAGCCAGGTTTTTAAGAGTTTATTGATGTGCTCATTTTCTAGTAAATCCATTAATTCATGCAGTATTTATTGCCCACATACTAAAGGCCAGCTACTATCCTAGATCCTGCAGATATAGTGCTCCAAGTATTGCAAGCCCACATATTACCTCTCTGAAGTTATTTGAAGAAATCTTTACCCACTTAGTTCTGCTTCTGATCTATAAGAACTCTTAGAACTTGGGACCTCCCAAGGACAGAGACAGATTTTATGAATTCAGACTCTTGCCATTCCTTTAGTTCATACAGACTCCAGTCTGAGACATTCATGGTATTTAACTGTCTTACTTCTGAAGCTGTGGCTCCTTTGTCTCCTTATTTTCCACTAACGCAGTCCCAACTTGACTTTCAATGTGTTAACGTGGGCTCAGAAGCTTTCCAATTCAACCAGGGTGGAGCAGAATGTGAAATATCTTGGCCTAAGGCTCAGGAGACCAAAGTTCAACCAGTATGGGTTACCTTGGATAAACCACATCTTTTCCTAGTTAAATGAGAAAAATCAAGAAAAGTTAGTGATCTCTAAGTGATGGAAATGCTTTCCAGGAGGCAGATGGAGTCAGGTTGGTAGGGCTATAGGCTGTTCACATTGTCTTCACTTTCAATGATAGAGTTCTCACCTTCTATTTAAGATTTCATGTATTTAAAAAAAATCACATGATCTCAAAATTACTATGAAATTTGACATCGGTTAGTCCTATTAGTATCTTCCTCTGTATGTACTCTTAATAAAGATAGCAATCCTACAGATTTCAAAGAGCATTTAAAGAGTCATGTGCAATGGGAGTAAAAGCTTTTATTCCCAAGAATCAAGAAAAAGGCTCTGTAATTATATAATCAATCCACTATTTTAGTAGACTTTATTTTTTTACAGCAGTTTTAGATTTTCAGCAAAATTTAGTGGAAGGAACAAAGAATTCCCATATGCCACCTCCCTGTACACACTCAATAGCCTCTCCTCACATCAACATCCCACACCAGAGTGATAGAGTTGATATTGATGAACCAGCATTGACACATCATTAGCACTTCAAGTCCATTGTTCACATTGGGTTCACTCCTGGTGTTGTGCGTTCCATGGGTTTGACATATCACCACTGTTTTAGTGCCATACAAAATAGTTTGGGTGAATATCTTGGTGAAGTGTTGGTAGTATAGTGGTGAACATAGCTGCCTTCTATACTATTGTTGGTGCCCTACAAATTCCCTGATCTCTACCTAGTCATACTTCCTTCCCTCCAAACCCTAGGACATCCTCAGACTTTTTCCTGTGTCCATGGTTTTGTCTTTTCCAGAATGTTACATACCCGGAATCATACAGTATGAAGTATTTTGTCTTTTTTTGGTGATATGCAATTAAAGTTCTTTCATTTCTCTTTTTGTCTTCATGGCTGATTTTTTTCATACCTTAATAGTATTCCATTGTCTGAATGGACCACAGATTAGTATCCATTCACTATTGAAGGACATCTTTATTGCTTCCAGTGTTTCAGCACAGTTTGCCAAAAAGACTGTCCTTTCTTCATTGAACTACCTTTGCTTCTGTGTCAAAACTTAATTGATTATGTTTATTATGTATCTATTTCTGGGCTTATTTTTCTCTTCTATTGATTTGTCTACCCTTTCACGCTGTCTTCATTATTGTAATTTTGTCATAAATTTAAAGTCTCCTAGTGGCAGTTCTTTGACTTTGTTTTTCTCTTTCAATAATGAGTCAGCCATTCTAGGTTTTTTGCCTCTCCATATAAACTTTGGAATTTTTTTGTCCATATCCAAAACAACTTGCTAAGTAAATCAAATTCTTTGTCTTGAGATAATTGTCGATTCACATGTAATAGTGAAAAATAATACAGATAAATCGCTTGTACAATTTTCCCACTTTCCCTTAGTAATATTATCTCACAAAACTATAGTACAGTATAATACTATGTAGTCACATACAATGTGATGTAGTCACAATACAATCATATCACCACAAGAGTCTCTCATGATACCCTTTCATATCATATCTCCTTCCCTCTTATTCCCATCTCTGTAACACATCGTAATCTCTAGCCTATTGCCCATTTCTACGTTTCATTTTATTTTGAGAAGGTTATGTAAAAGGAACCAATCAGTATGTTACCTTTGGGGATTGTTGCATAAATAAATAATACATTATTTTTTGTTTCTAGCCTTTATTCCATGGCATGATGTAGGTTATTTTGACCACTGAAGGACATCTTTTCTCTTCCAGATCGTGACCATTATAAACAAAGCTCCTATAAATATTTGTGCAAAGATTTTTGTATTAAGATAAGTCTTAATTTCTCTGGGATGAATGCCCAGTGGTGCTATTGCTGGGTTATATAATTGCATGTTTAGTTTTTAAGAAACTATCAAACTGTTTTCCAGAATGACTGTGTTACTGTAATTCAGGACCTTGGGTCTGGAGATGGTAGAAATGAAACACAACCAGAAAGAATTAAAGCATAGGCAAAGCTTTGTTGGGGAGTATTCTAGAGCAGGAAGGGAGAGAGCACTGATCAAGAGTGTCAGGTCGCCTCAAGCAAAAGACAGAGGTATACAGCTTTTATGGCATCTGTAGGGTAGGCAGGGTCTCAGTCTCTTCATGTCATCACATGTAGAGATGAGGCTTTAGTTGTACCTGCAGTCTTCATCATGCTTCCCACCATGTGTCACATGTCTCACTACTATCCTAAGTCTCCACCTAAGGGTTTGCATTTTACTATGATAATGAGGTGAAGGTAAATGCAGTTACATTAGTGACTGTACCTCTCCTGGATCTGCCCCTCACCATCTGGAATTTTCCCCTTATTGTCTGGGAGAGTCCCCAGTATTATTTTTAGAACAGGGAATACTGTTGTCCTGTTTTAAGGGTTTCATTTCATTGAACTTTTCTAGCTGGTTGTAGCCTGTTTTTAGTATTTCTGCTGATTTCTCACCCTGTCACATCAGGTGTGTTATCATAATTTTGTTGTCTTGGAGACTGGTCCACTTAACTCCTAATTTTCTGGTATGTCTGTTAAACCTATAAAGCTAAATGTTTTGTCTCATTCCCTTCTGAGAGATTTGATTAAATCATTAGTCACAAGTTTTAAATTTTGCCAATATTTTAACAAAATTGACTTAGGTACATTAGAATAGGTTGGAAATCATAATCTAGTGCTTATATACGTATTTCCAAATGCTCTAGTTATTCATCTTTTACTTTTATCAAAAGAATAGACCTCTAAAAATGTAATAATTTTTTTAAGTTACCATCAATGGTATATTTGTTGCTCAATTTATGTTTATCTGGGTGTTCTGAGTCTGAGACTAAATAGATTAATCTTAAGGGATGCAAAGTGTCATAGGTCTGTGACTACTTCAGCTGTACCATTACCATGTTGTATGCCCACCAGCAATTTTTGAGTGATAAAACTTCTATGGATTTATTGATCCTACTTATTAGGTTTATTTTAATCATTCTCATAGGCATATAGTATTATCTCATTGTGGTTTTAATCTGCATTTCCTTAACAATTAATGAAGCTGAATATCTTATGGATTTATATGATCTTTGTATATAGTTTTTGGTGAAATTTATCTTCATATTTTATGCCAATTTTTAATTGGATTATTTCCTTAATGTTTTTAGTATTTCTTAAGTTTTGAAAGTTGTTTATATATTCTAGATACTAGTTCTTTGTTAGATATATGGTTTGCAGATGTTTAATATTTTTTACAGTTTGCACCTTTTATTTATTTGTTTGTGTATTTTTTAAAGCATATTTTCCATGTTTCTCAGGTTGGTCTCAAACTCCTTGGGCTCAAGTGATCCTCCTAAGGCCTCAGCCTCCTGAGTAGCTGGGACCGCAGTTTAACATCACCAAGCCTGTTTTGTTTTGTTTTGCTTTTTGTACTGTACCAGGGATTGAACCCAAGGGCACTTAACCACTGAGCCATATCCCCAACCATTTTTTATATTTTACTTGGATACAGGGTCTTACTAGTTGCTTAGGGCCTTGCTAAGTTGCTGAGGCTAGCTTTGAACTCACTATCCTCTTGCCTTGGCCTCCTGAGCCACTGGGATTACAGGTTTGTGCCACCACGCCTGGCCACCGTGCCTGTTTTCAACTTTATTTTTGTACTAGGATCATTCAAAGGGGAAGTGTTTTTTGTTTTAATGATTAATTTTTCCTTTGTGGATTATGTTTTTGATACTAAATTGAAGAACTCTTTTTGTAATTCTGGATTCCAAATATTATCCCCTATTTTTTCTATAAGTTATATAGTTTTGACATTTTATTAAGGAAGTCAAATAACTTTTGGATACCTTTGAGCTCTGTATTTTAATATGGTGCAAGACTAGGTCAAACTTTATTTTATTTCCTATTGATGTTCAATTTCTCCAACATCATATCTTGAAAAGGCTATTTTTCTTCCATTGAATTGCTTTTGTTAGAGATTTTTGTTTCATGAGGACTATTGTTCTACTGTTTTCTTTTTTCATACTGTCTTTGGTTTTGGTATTAGGCTATTACTAGCTTTATTAAATGAACTAAGAAGTTTCCTGTCTTCTGGAAGAGATTGTATAAAATTGGATTACATCGTCAAAGAGTTGGTAGAATTCTCCATTGAAACTATATTGACTAGGAGACTTACTTCAGGGAGATTTTTAAAACATAGTACCAATTCCTTCAAAAGTTACGTAGGTCAATTCACAATATATATTCCATATTCAAATGTGTTGTTTGAGGAATTGGTCCACTTCATCCAAGTTGTCAAATTTATGAGTTTAGAGTTATTTGTTGTATCCACTTATAACCTTTTTCATTTCTACACATCTGTGATGTTGGTTATTTATGCCTTTCCTCTTTTATTCTTTGTAAGTTTTGCTACAAGTTTGTCAATTTTACTGGCCCCTTCAAAGAACCAGCTCTTTTGTTTTGTTTATTTTTTTCTGCTGTTTCATTGCTTTCAATTTAATTGATTTTTGCTCTTGTTTTACTATCTTTCTGTCTTTGAGCTTGGGTTCAATTTGGTTGTGTTGGATTTTTCCTTTCTTTTTCTGGTCTTGAGACAAGAGCTTTAGTCATTGATTTCTTTGCTTTGTAGTCTATTTCATCTTATATTAATAGAGCTATTTCTGCTTCCCTTTGATTAATAATTTCATAAAATAATTTTTCATTCTTTTATTTTTAATATGCCTAGATTGTTATCTTTGAAGTGAGGTTTTCTGGTAGACAGAATGTAGTTTGGTTGAGCTTTTTAGCCTACTCTGCCAATATTGTCTTTTAATTGATTTAGGTTATTACATTTAATACAATTACTATGATTTTATGTTCTCTCTGGTTTTGTTTCTAGTTGTTTTTTCCTGCCTTCCTGTGGGTTACTTGAACATTTTCTAGAATTATGTTTCAATTTGTCTATAGCATTTTTAAGTATACTTAGCTTTTTTGTGGTTGCTCTAGGTATTACATTTTATTTACTTTTCATAGTCTACTCATTTTATCATTTTAATGGTTTGAGTGAAATATAAAAATCTTACCTCCCTTTATTTCTCAGTTCTATTCCTTATTTACATTATGATGGTCTTAGTTCTCTTTAACAAATATTTAAAACCAATTACACAGTGTAATAATTTCTGTTTAAACTATTAAACATAATTTAGAAAGTGTTAGAGAGAAGGAAAATCCGTTGTATTTTCCCATCTTTCTGCTTATCATGTCCTTTCATCATCTTCTAAGATCTATCCCCCATTTTATTTATTTATTTTATTTTTCTTGAAATATTTTTTTTCTTTTTAAGAGAAAGAGCCATTCTTTTAGGACAGGCCCACTGGTGACAGTTGTTGTAGTTTTCCTTCAGTTGAAAATGTCTTGGTTTTGTATTCATTATTGAAGGACAACTTTTCTGGGCAAATGATTCTGGATTTTCAGTTTTTTTCTTTTAGCACTTGGAAAAATATTGGCTACTTGTCTTCTGTTGTTTCTGATTAGAATTTCACTGTTATTTGAATTCCTTATTAGGTACATTTTCATTTTTCTATGTTGCTTTTAAGACTTCTTTGTTTTCAGAGCTTAATTATGACTTGTCTAGGGGTGGAATCTTTGCATTTATCCTATTTGGTGTTCACTTAGCTTACTGAATCTGTATGTTGATGTCTTTTGCCAAGTTTTAGGGTTTTCTACTATTTTTTCTTCTAGTATTTCTTCAGCCTTGCCCTTTATCCTCTTCTTCCAGGGCCTGATGATGCAATGTGAGATTTTTTTGTTATAGTCTCACAGTTCCCTGAAGCTCTTTCTGTTCACTATTATTTTTTCCCACTCAATTTTCTCTGAGTTGTTCAGACTGAGTAGTTTCTATTATTTTCTCCTTCAGTTTGCTAATTCTTTTCTTATTCTCCATCCATTTTGCTATTAAACCTAACCACTGAAGTTTTTTCCCTTTTTTTTCAACTACTAAGTTTTCTGCTCTTTAAATTGTTTAAAGAGTTTAAACTATTAAACTAGTTTAAACTACTAAACACCATTTAATATTTTCTGCTCTAAAATTTCCGCTTGATTCTTCTGTACATCTTTTATTATTATTATTTCTCTGCTGAAACTTTCTTTTACTTTGCTGAAGATTTTTATTTCTTCATTTCTTTCAAGAATATTTCTAGGTGGGTGTGGTGGTGCACACCTATAATCCGGCTCAGGAGGATTGCAGGCTCGAAGCCAGCCTCAGCACAGCTTGGCAAGGTCCTAAGCAACCTACTGAGACCCTGTCTCAAAAATAAATAAATAAATAAAAGGGCTGGATTTTTGTGTTCATTCAGTGGTTAAGCACCCTTGAATTCAATCCTGGTACCAATATATGTATACACATACATATGTGTGTGTGTGTGTGTGTGTATTTCTAATTTCTCTCTTATGGATGCTTTAAAATATTTGTCAGATAATTCTAACATCTCTGTCATCTTGGTGTTTTCATCTATAGATTATTTTTTTTTCATTTGGTTTTAGATATTCCTGCTTCTTGGTATAACAAGTGATTTTTGGTTAACAGGTTTCTTCTGACATTGAGGGCGGGGCACTAGCACTCACTTTTTAAGGGCTGTAGAAATCCACATTTCCTACTTGGCCTCAGTTCACACCCTTAGATCTTGGGGCATCTTTGACTGGCTAAACGAAAGTGAAAGTTCCGTATTGCCCCTGGTCTACTTCATCTTTCTGGAAGTGTTAAGTGTAGCCTGCCCAGTTTTGAGTAAACAGTGAATGATCAAGGCAATGGTTGGGATATTTGTTTTCTTCTTTTTTATGTCTATGTGTTCTAAATTTTTTAAAACAAATTTTAGAAATAGATTATTTTGTATTTTTTTTAATATGGAAATGTACTACATTTTAGAATTACTTAAAATCATCCATGCTACATTATGCTTTTTCTGGCGGTCACCAACTCTTTTCACAAGTGTATTGGAATCAGAAGGAATATTACACTACACAATAGCATAGGTTGTATTCTCTGAGAAGACTTCAAGGTGGAGTTGTGGGGAGTAATCTCAGGACCTTCACCTGTGGAAGAGACATGGATGAGATATGAGTGCACAGAGAAGTCAGCCTGGATACAGGCTTCAAAGGAAGCTCTGGGAATAAGAGAGCCCTTCCAGGTTGATCTGTGCTGCTCTGGGATAGCCAAGCTTTATACATGACTTTGTCTAGTTCTGCATGTGGACTCTGGGAAGACCATTACCTGGATGAGGGAGTTATCTACAACTGAGGCAGCTTCCATAGTTAACTTCCAGCTGATGGCTGTGAATGGGCCCATTCCCAGCACCTGGGGCCACAAGCCCTTCATTGAGGGAGCATCCATGTGGTACATCCCTAAGTCTGTCTATAAAGATGTTTCTAATGGGAAGTATTTGAGAATATCACTTCTAATCTTCTAGATCTTGTTGCAAAAGACAGGAAGTGACAAAAGTCACATAGTA
Source organism: Marmota flaviventris (assembly GCF_047511675.1). Classification (NCBI taxonomy): domain Eukaryota; kingdom Metazoa; phylum Chordata; class Mammalia; order Rodentia; family Sciuridae; genus Marmota; species Marmota flaviventris. The sequence goes on along the minus strand of NC_092502.1, from coordinate 23,398,638 downwards.
ATGACCCCCTTCCCCAATAGTTCTCCTCACAGCAACCACTGTGACCTTTTAAAGGTGCAAACCTGATATGGTCATTTCCTAACTTAAAATGCTTTGGTGGCCTCTTGTTACACCAAGGACAATGGATCTTGAAGCCTTACATCATCTGAGCCTGTCCCCTCTCTCTGGCATCCCTCTTACCTCTCTTACCCTGCCACCCATGACAGGCACCTTATTTTCTTCTTTCCATAGCATATGTTTCCTCTGCTTTAAAGACTCCACTCCAACATGACAACCCCATGAGTGATCTTACATTGCTGTTGGCAAAAGCTCCCTGTTATTTTTGTACTTATGTGTGTATGCCAGACTTTAATTTGGGGACACCTGTTGGTAATCAACCATCTTGTCTCATTGGACTTGCAGGTGCTGAATTGCTACCATGGTGATGAATATTGTTGCTAAAAATATTGTCCTTTATCTGATAGGGGTATTGACTTGATGCCCCAATTGATATTTTTCTCTGGAGGAAGAGGCCTGTTGCTTTGAAATACTTAGGTATTTTGTGATGAACTGTCAAGATAGAAAAGGAAATGCAGAGAAAGTGCCTGGCAGAGCACACTGTGGTGGGCAGGTCCCCACTTCCACTTCACTTTAGTGGCATTTTTTAAAATTGTGGGTCTATTCAGTCAACACCTTACATGTTAGATAAACTATGTTCACATTAAAGAAGCCCTTCAAGGGGGCAAGGTGTTTAAAACAGCACTAGGAGAAGAACAAAAGATAAAGCCATGGTCTGCACAATCATAAGGTTAAGGTATTTGTAGTCTGAATATTTCAGCATCTGGCATAGAAGTAAATTTGAGACTGTATGCCAAAGGTTTGGAAAAATTTCCCTTTTCTTTGACTTCATATGCAACCACTCAAATTCCTAGGGGGCCTTCCCCAGTGATCCTCTCAGACCTTAAATGTATCTCTTTCCCTCCTTCTACCTATGCCCACTATTCAGGTGTCAACTCCAAGGACATTTGAATTTCTGGTACCTGTTAGTCTTTGAGTATTGGAAATCACAAAATGGGATTTTCTATCCACCCACCAGAACAATGATGAAAGCTCTCCCCTATACTAGCACTCCACTGTTCCTCCTAGAATACCTATGAGTTTCTCCACCTCTGAACACACATTTGTTTCTTTGGAGAAGATCCCTAAGTTTTTCTATAAACTCAAATTTTGTCCTCATAAATGCTAGTGTCATAGAAGAGAATAAGCCAAGAGTTGCAAGGCTGGGTAGGTCTCCCCACTCAGGCTCATAGAAGTATACAAACTTCCCACAGTCATTTTTCTCAAATCCAATTTTTATCATCTGTTGTTGTTTTCCTCTTTTTTATATCTATGTGTTCTAAATTTTCTAAAAATAGATTTAGAAATAGATTATTTTACATTATTTTTTGTAACAAGGAAATGTACTCCATTTTAAAATTACTTAAAATCAAAATCATCCATGCTACATTATGCTTTTTCTGGCTATCACTAACTCTTTTCACAAGTTTAGTGAAATCAGAAGGAATATTACACTAAATGGCATAGGTTGTATTCTCTGAGAAGATTTCAAGATGGAGTCTTTCCATAGACTCATGAATTTATCATTTTTAAAAATTAAAGAACAAAATGCAGCTGGGCATGATGGCTCATGCCTATAATCTCAGTGGCTCAAAAGTCTGAGGTAGGAAGATCAAAGCCAGCCTCAGGAACTTAGGATAGGCTTAAGCAACTTAGTGAGACCCTGTCCCTGGTACAAAACAAAACAAACAAAAAACAATTTTTTAATCCTTTTTTAAAAAATTGTCAAAGGACCTTTATTTTATTTATTTATATGTAGTGCTGAGAATCAAACCCAGTGTCTCACCCATGCTAGTCACTGAGCCACAACCCCTGCCCCAATGCAACTTTTTATAATAGAGATTTTTTTAATTTATATTCTCATTTCTAATGTGGAATAAGTTTTAAATTTTTAGAATCACTTTTAAGACAAACATAATTTATATAGCTATTCACTACATAGTATTTTGGATGTTATTATTATTATTATTATTATTATTATTATTATTCAGTACTAGGGATCAAACCCAGGGCTTCATACATGCTAGACAAGTGCTCTACCTCTCGGCTATACCCTTGGCCTCCTATTATTTCACACTAATATATTTAAACACTTTCCATATTTCTGAATTCCACATGTTCTTTTTATGTCAGAATTTTCATTTTAAACTTTTCAAAAGATCTTTCAGAATTAGTTTGTCACAAACCTCTCTTGTGCACATATAAAAATGAAAACATAAGTGAAATAATTTGATTAAAGTATTTCTAAAGTAGTGACAATGATATACAACTGCCCCTTAGCTGACAGTAATTTAAAATCCATGTGATTTCAAAGATGTTAAAGTCACAATAATAAACTCCCATGGATACACCCTCTTGCTTAATATGGCAATTCACATTGTTGAAATTTGTCTGCCTCCTACATGTCACTCCTTTCACCCTGTATGTCACCACTGTCCTGAATTTTGTGTTTATCATTCCTTAATTTTTTTCTCCTTTCAGAAAACATGCACCACTGACCATTGTTTGATCTTATTTTTGAACTTTCCTACAGATGAAATGTCAAGGTATTTTTTTATTTTGTTACTCAACATTATGTAAGATTCATCCATGCTAAGGTGAATGGCTGCTATTCATTTTCACTGCTGTCTAATGGGCCCTGCAGGCATATACCAGTTTTATCAATTCTTTTGCTTGATGAAAATTTGAGCTCTTTCCAGGATCTTGCTGTTAAAAGGATCTTACTATAAACATTCTCCTATCTCCTGGTAAGCATTTTTGAGAGTTTGTCCTGTGTATTTACATAGGAGGAAGGAGGATTGTTAAGATTGGGTCAGAGGTCAGCAAACTTTTTCTGTAGTAGGCCAGATAGTAAATATTTGTAGACTGTGATCCTTATAGTCTCTCTGGCAACAATGCAAATCTGTCATTTCAGTGTGGAAGCAGCCATAGATGGTATATAATTGAAAGGCTGTGCCTACACTTTAGTAAAACTTTATTCACAAACCCAAGCAGTGGCAAGATTTGGTCCTCTGAACATGGTCTGCCAATCCCTAATCTAGATAGAATCCCCTATCCCCATTGCATTCAAATGCCACTATACCCTTTCCCTTTTTCCCGTGGGTTTATGAAGACTGTCTTTTCTGAGTTTGTGAACTGGACTGAATGTTCATGTTCACAGACCTTCAGAAGAAAGGGAGGATGGCCATGGGGACCTGGTGGGGGGCATTCATCCCATAGTCTATGACCTCCATAGTCTTAAAGAACCAAAGGCAGAAAGGGTTGAAGCTTTTGCCTCACACTGGCTCTGCTGCACTTCTGGTGAGAGGCTCTACCTGCCTGGAGCATAGGTAATGTCACAGAGGCCACTATGAGGTCATTGCCAGGCTGTGGGATAGAGAAATTCAAAAAGAAAATTGCATTATTTTGGAGTTGTGTGACCTTTATTATTTAAACTGCAGTCAGGAAAACTAAAATTGGCTCACTGGGTATACTTCTGAGCCCTTGATCTCACAGCTTCCTGCTCTAGCTTCTATTTAAATGGATTTGGCTTCAAAGATGAACCTTTCTGTCATCTCAGATGTCACAGTACCAGAGATCTCTAGATCCTTGCCTTCCTGGGCTCTCTCCACCTTCCTCTCTATGTTGTGCTTTTCCACCGTCTTGGTCACGATGTCTAGCTCTCTATCACGTGATGTAACAACTGTTTTTGAACTGGGCATAACCATGAAGCTCCTCAAAAAAGAGCCAATTTTACTGGATTTCTTACTTAAGTTAACTGAACTAGTTGAAGATCGGCTCTTCCCCACTTTGTGAATTTTCCTGGACTCCTTGGTAGAAGAACTATGGCTGGCACTTTTGTGAGATGAGCCCCGTCCTTTCTTGTGCCCTTTGTCTTTCCTGTCATCTTTTGTTTTTCCGTGGTGTTCAGATACAGACCGATGGGAGGATGATTTCCGGCTCTTTTCCCTGCTTGCCTTGTGATGGGTTTCACCTGCTCTCCGGTGCCGGGAACTTTTCCTGCTGACATGTTTGTCCTTCTTTTCTTTTTTTTCCTTCCGGCCTTCACTGCTGGTCTTGGAAACCTTCTGGCTTCCATCCCGTTCACACATATAGCCTTCACTCTGCAAGGTTGATACGAGGGGTGCCACCGCAGCTGCTTCATCTTTTCCTGTCTTGGTTGTTGTACTGGTCGTTACAGTCCCTGCAAACACCACACTCATGCTGCTGCCTGGGGAGATGCTGACAGCTCCACCTGAGGAGCTTTGCCCAGTGGAACCGCTTGCAGCACCGGCCAAGGCTACATTCACTTCTTCTGAGGAGACAGCAACTGCTAAAGCCTTGCTAGATCCAGCTTCTCCTGCATCCTTGGTGGCTGCTCCTGCCAGGGCTGCAGTTACCGGGCTGGAGCCTCCACCTCCAGGCATGGTGGCTGCTATACCTAGAGCACCTGAGGCAGGGCTGTTTGCTGACCCACCTCCTGTTGCTGCCCCTGCAACAGTCAAGCCACCTGTTGTCCCTGCTATTGCTCCTTCTTTGGTAGATCCCGAAGTGCTGATGACAGCTGCAATAGCACCTTGAAGTCCCTCTCCTCCAGCATAAGCAGAAGAGGAGGCTCCAGACAGTTCATGAAGCTTTAGAAGCCCAGAATCCTGATCTCCTTCTCCATGGATGTCTGAGGCCTGTGCCAAGGAGAGGAGAAACAGGTGAGATAGAAAAGGAGAGGCCAGAACTTTCCATTCCTTTTTCATCCTGGAGCTGAGCAACTCAAGATATTATCATAGGAAGAACCTTGCAACCTTTGCAAGCTCTTGTTTATTACAAGAGTAGCATCTCTGTGAATAATCACTCAGTTTCACTTCAACCATTCTAGTTCCAAAGAAAACACAGAATCAAGTCCCCATCCCTGTACAATTTCTTTTACATACATGTGCCTCTACCTTTTCAGATTTCTAGAAGTGGGATTATTGAGTCAGGAGATACATTTTACATGTTGGTGGCTACAGAAGCAAGTTTTGCATGTGTATGCACACAAGTGGGTTGTGTTGATTTAAAGAAAAATCAGTGCATGATAATCATGGAAAGGCAAACATGGTTCAGATGAAGGAAGCACTTCCTAATTGCTAAAATGTACTACACTAAAAAGTTGAACTCATAGAGGTAGAGAGTAGATTAGTGGTTACCAGAACATGAGAAGGATATAGGGAAGGGGGGATGTGGAGAAGATGATTAACACATATAGGGGTATAATTGGACAAGAGGAATAACCTCTAGTGTTCTATATCACTATAGCATGACCATAGTTGGTAGCAATTAGCTTTATATTTCAAAGTAGCTAATAGGATTTTGGAGGATTTAGGAATCTAGCACAAAGAAACAAATAAATGTCTAAGTGTTGGGTAGGCCATTTACCCTGATCTGATCATTATACATTGTATTCAAGCATTGAGATGTCATACTGTACACATAAATAGGTACAATTTTATGCACCAAAAATAAAAATATATTTTAAAAATGTCCATAACAAATTAGGCTGACTGGGTTTGTGTATTAAGAGTTCAAGAAGAGATTATGCAATCAGAATGTCATAGAAGGGACTAAAACCCCAGGTGTGAGACAGAGTAGTTAATACATAAGATCTCTTGACAACCAATCTTATGGGACATTTTGGAGAAGCGCTTTAAACCTCTACTTGAGCCCCTAGTGGTGGCTCATTTGGCCTTGAGCCTTTTCAAATGCAGTGCATTTCCCAGCTCAGCCCCAGAGAGCAACAAAAAACTTTCTAGGACCCACTTTGAGATGCTCTCCCAAAGCACTCTGCCTCATTTTCCTGAGTCAATACTTACCAGTAGGCTTTTGTCATCCTCAATATTTCCGTCCCCAGTCTGAATTGTTGGGATACTGCTGCAGCTCTCTGCTGGTGGCCTCAGAAGATAGACAAGCTTTTCCCAGTAGCAGAAGAGGTCTTCTCGTACATCTGAAGAGGGACAAAGCTGCAGATAAAAAGTCCGGCCTGTGGCAAGCTTCAAACGCAGTTGCTGTTTCTCACGATCGTGGATGGAGATCTTGACAAACTTCAAGGGAAGTAGCCTGGTGAGCTCTAGAGTCTTCGCAGACTTCCGTCCTCTCCCTTTAATGGGCCGGCCACATCTGGCATGCTCTTCACAGACTTTAGCAGGTCTGGCCAGCAACATGACGTCAGGTAGTGGAAGGATGGGGCTGGTGGAGGCGATGCCCACTGTCACCATTCGAACACGGTTGTGAACATCAATCACCTCTCCTTTTTTGCTAATCTGGATAAAATCACTCTCAAACATGGGTGCATACTTGAAAATGTCATACTCTCCTCCCTTGTACAGTTGTCGTTGCAGGTGCCCCATGGAGGTATTGAACACACCCATTGAACGGTAGCTGTGGGCTGTGTAGTAAGGTAACACACATTCGCTACTCCTGGGTCTCTTTATTCTAGACATCTTTGCCAGCCACAATTTGAGTCCCTAAGAGAGAAGAGGGAATGATGGCAACTGCCCATTTCCCTGCAAGGCTTCTGCCTCTGTCTCTTCAAACCACCTTATTTATCCTCTCCTGTCCTTTGTGACCTGTCACCATCACATACCCCTTTGTCCTCACCTCTGAGCAGCTACCCTCTCAAGGCTGGGTCAATAGCCTGTCTGCAAATATACCACCACCTCCACAAGGGCAGGCTTATCCTGCTAGGGTAGGCTGGATGTTCTTTTTAACCAAAATGTTGGGTTATGAAACCATGCTGCTATCGTAAATATCTAGTTTGTATTTATTCACTTCTGGTGGTACAGATACTCCTCCAAGACCATCGTCCAGCAAATGTATTTTTGTTTCAGCTGAACTACTTTCTGGTTTAAGATCCTGGAAGTAGACTGTATGCCTGCCAAGAGTAGTGATTTCATTCCTCTGTGTGTAAATAATTTAAATGCTGGCAGGCACACGGTGGCTATTGAATGAATGGTCCAGAGGGGCTGCTGCTACCTGTCAGAACCAGAGTCTTTACAGTTACAGTGGTTTTCAGGATATAGACAATTTTCTCAACCATTTTCTCATCTGTAGGAGATTAATTTTTCAAAAACATAAGTTTCTGGTGAGAAAACTGAGGCTTTGTAGTCTTGCTTAGGGTCAGATTCTAACCCAGCACCAGATTCTAATCCAGATCTTAGAACCCAAGATGGAAGTTTTTCTCTACCTCAAGCTGCATAGCTCACTGTTATAATCTTGTTCTACACAAATGTGGCAGTTAGCGATATGTGTGGGGACATAACTGGGAACCACTGGAGTTCATAGAGGTCCTGAATCACCATAGGATTTCCCATACTGGTATGCCTACTCCTTTACCCTTATGTCTTTTTGATAAATCATTGACATTTTGTTTCTTTGAAAAGCTCTTCAGAGAAATTGTGGCAAAGACAACTTCCTGGAGCCTTTCTTTTTACTTTACACAAGGCGATGAATCCAAATTCCCCCTCCCCCACTTAGAAAACTACTTCTGAAATAAATGCACATCCCCCATATGCAGTGATTCCTATGTGGAGGTCTTGAAATGAACTTCAGTGACAAAATGTTCTTTTTCATATCCCTCGTGTTTACTCCAGTGCCTAGCACATTTCAACTTTTCAGTAAATTATGTTCAATGAGATTTATTATTCATTCATTTATTCATCCAACAAAATTTAATGAACAAGTATTTTGTTTTGGGGCCATATAGAAAGGGAAATGCAATAATAAATTTCTTTACCCCTGAAGAGCTAAAATATGAAGAGCTAAAGATGTTGAGTTACTTCTCTAAAGAAAGAACAAAGTGTCTTCTTTTGTATTATGAGGGGATAATTGCTAAAAGTCAACACTATTTAAAAAAAGTTGATTTTCCCTTTCTACTTATATTACCATATATTAATATTATCATTATGTTATTATGTATAGGATAGTCGACGATATAGAATTCTCAGGTGAATCATAAAAATGATGGATAACATGATCATATTATTGAGAATTTACTATAAGCTAGGCATAGTTCTAACTGCTTCACATTTTTAAAAATTTTAATCCTCACAATAGGCTTAAATATAGGTATAACTATATTTAATATAGGTATAACTATTATCCCTATATTTTTGAGGAAAAGATCAAGACTCAAATAAGACTCAACTTCAACTTCACTGAGACTCAGACTTCACTGAGTCTTCACAAGACTAACAAGACTCACAAGACTCACAAAACTTCACAAGACTCAACTTCACTGAGGTCACAAGAAACCAAAAGTTATGAAAGTTACAAAATATGGCAAAAGTTAAATTGTACTACACTAAGTCACATTAATAGAGCAAAAATATACAATTACCATGCAGAATAAGTTCATCCATTCTTTTGGTTAATATTATTAAATGCATGATTTGTGCCAGACCCTGTTCTAGGTTCTGAGAATATAGCAGTAGATAAAATAGACAAATATCCTTGGCCTTATGGATATTTATCTTGGATATAGACAGTAAACAAGTAAGTTATATGGTATGTCCAGTGCTGGTACAGGCTGTGGAGAAAGATGAGTAGGTATGTGGGATGGGAGTGTGTGCAGGAGAAGGGGAGGTGGTATTTAAGGAAGGCTCAATTATAAGTGACCTTCAAGCCAAGACATAAAAGAGGTCTGGGAAAAAGGCATGTAGACATCTTGAGGAAGATCTGTCAGTCAAAGGGTATAGCAAAAGCCTAAGACCCTGATGGCTGGTATGTTTGAGGAACTCCAAGGAGGGGACAGGGAAAGAATGAAGTGAATTAGGGAAAGGGTAGTTGGAGATGAAGCTAATAGGCAATTGGGAGATAATAGAGAAGCAAATCCCATGAATGGGTGTTGTAGGCCATTGTAGTCTTTGGCTTTGCTCTGAATGGAAGATGATCTGATCCACATATAAAATGATCTTTCTAGCTGCCATATTTAAAAGAGTTTGTATAGGTGCTAGGGGGACAGGAATGGAGAATGAGCAACTCCTGCAAGATATGATGGTAGGAAGAAGTGTAGTGGCAGTGAAAGTAATGAAAAGTGACCAGCCTCTAGACTCATTTCAGTTGAGGCAATTATTATGTTGAACAATTTTCAGTAAATGTTAGTGAAAAGGCAAGTTGTAAAATAGCACCCATAATATTTCATATAGGTCTGAATAAAAAATTGAGGGAAAGAAGGAGAGAGAAAAGATGCACATGAAACTGATAATAGGAGCTATCTTGGGGCAACTTGTCATATGAGAGAAATGGAAGGAGAGGGACTATTTTTAAAGTATTCCCTTTTAAACTTTTCAAATTTTGTTCCACTGTATATACTACCACCTCTATACAAATAAATAATATTTGGTTTATAGATTGTAAAAATATTGCACCATTAAAAATATATTCTTAGAATATTTATTCATTGACTCAAGCCTTGTTATTAGAAATAAAGTCAGTACATAGCTTCATCCAAATTTAATTCTGACACTAAATTTAAGAATTGGAGGATGAAAGTCCAAAATAATGTTTAAATTCATTTTCGGATTTTTAAAACCTTGTGAAAATTCATTGTGTTCTTCCAGAGTTTAAAATATGACAGAACTCCAGTCAATCAAGATATTGTTATTGATCATCCACTCTGTATTCATCATTATTCTAAAAATATTCAGGTTGTCAAAATATGTTTCAGACATTTTAAAACACAAACCTGACACAAATATAGAAAGATCCTATGTCAAAGATTTAATCTAATTAATCAATGGTGGATGAACCAATACAATAAAGCTGCTTCAAGGGACATTTAAAGGAACAGGCACTGGCAATAGAGAAAGAATGGTGAAGTATCATTGCCAATTTAGTTGCAAAACTGGTCAAATGTCTCCAGTGCAATAAAATTATAACCTTGGGGCTTACCTTTTCTACCAAACATTAATCATTTGCATTGATTCTGAATGGAGATCTACAAGTTACTGTGAAACTTCACAGAGCAAAGACTTTTAATCAGTAACAGATTTCTTGGGGTGTTGAAAATGTTCTAAAATTAAATTGTGATAGTTGTACAATTCTGGGAATATACTAAAAATCACTGAACTGTACACTTTCATGGGATAAATTTTATATTGTATGAAAAATATCTCACTGAAGCTATTAAAAGTACTTGCAACACCAGTTTTGACTGGTTGACACAATTCCATGTTCTTCTTTCATTCTCTTAGATAATTAAATGATCCTTACACAGAATTTTAAAGATATTGAAAATATATGTTTCCTGCTTTACATGTTTTCTATGTACAAGTTTGGGGTAACTTTTTTTAACAAGAAATATGATGGAGTATGTATAAGCTCTGATCCTAACTTCAGAGGAGTTACAACTAGTAAGAGAACATAGACTGAAGCCACAGAGACAATAGGAGGAGGGCAGATAAATATGTGATAGGGTAATAGTGAATGAGTTCAGTGAATGGTGAAACTAATAATATTTATCACTATATTTAGCCAATAGTAATTATTTTGTAGTAAGGAAAATGTTAAAACCACAATTCTTTTTTAAAAATAGAAGTTATCAAGTCTATTATGAAATTTATTTGTGAATTCACCAGACATAGAATAGCCAAACAATTTTTAAAAGAACAAAAATAGTTTCACTACCTGATTTCAAGACTTAACACTATTTCAATCAAGAACCTCTGTAATAGGCAATAAAGACAGATATATAGGGCTATATAGGTAGGTTGAGAAATAGTCTCACATGTCAATCGATTTTTATCACAGCTCCCAAGATATTTAATATAGTAGGATAATATTTTTTCAAAACAAGAAAGATAAAAGCAAGAACAAATACAAAAAAAAAAAAAAAACCCGACCCTGTATGACATTTTAAAAAATTACTTTTAATGAACCATTGGCTTAAGTAAAGAGCTTAAACTATAAGTTTTGAAGAAAATAGGGAAAGTTCAAAACCATAGTTCTAAGGATTTTTTTTTTTTTTACATTTTAAATTGGCCCAATGTTGAAGAGATTTGAAGAATGAAAATACAAGCTGTACTTATACTGAGTATATATAGACACATAAGACTACAAGTCACTGAAGACTACCTGTACATTTATGGTGGGAAGAAGTTTCAAGTCAGTATCTTTTGTTCCCCATGTATTATTTTGAAAAGCAAGGCAGAGAGACAGCTTTTTCAGTGAGTATGCAGCCTAGTGAGGGGAGATGTTATGAGCTAGGCAGGATGTGAGGGTGGGGAGATTTCCATACTGTATACAATATGTACCTGCTGGGTAAATCCCCAGGCCTAAAATAAATCCACAGTGCATTTATGTTGATTGCCACAAGCCAAGGTGGCGTGGGATGAGTTGTGGTTTGCTTTGGGCACCTAGGACTTCAGGAAGCCAACTTGATTTCTGCCTTACCTTCTGATGACAGAAAAGACCCGCAGGCACAGAAATCTTCCCCTGTGGCCCAGTATGCAAATCAGCCTGCTCCATCCTTGGTTTAAAAGGAAAATGAGCTGGTACACATCAAAGAAGTCAGACAGGCGATTCAAATTATTTTATTTCTCAACATTATGATCCTACTAGTGTCCCCTCTCCTCCCCCTTCCTCCCTCCTCCAGTCCCCTTCATCTACTCTGCTCTATTTAGCTTTACTCTGAACCAAAGTTCTTTCCTGCTCATCACAGTCTTAGGACAGTTTCCCTCTCACCCCTTTTTAGTTGATGCTGTTCATAAATTGTGAGATGTCCCACCTCAGTTTATGTATTTATTTCTTTGGTGTTGCACTGAAGAAGACTGCAACTAAGCACATACACACAAATCATAAAACAGTTGTCACTTAAAAATGAAAATAAAGATCAGAAACCATATAGAAGTAGAGGGAGGTAAGTGATTCATGAGATAAAATAATTATTGCAAGTAAATGTGAAATTTAATTCTGGAAAAATATAAAATACAACATTGATTATCGCTGAGAGATGAGATTAGAAGGGATTTTTAATTATATTCACTGATCTGCTTTTTTTCATAAAGAATATGTATCACTTTTGGAACCAGATACAGATGTATTTCAAAAATTAGCTCTGAGCTTCTTGGCCACCTCAATTATCACTGTCTTCTAGTCATGTCAATGATTTATTTTAAATTAGAAACAAAAATCTTTTTCAACAATATTATTTTTTGAAATTGTATAAATTTAAAAGTGAAACATCTCTCTACCCTCCCAGTTCCACTGCTGGAAATTTGATGATGTAAACTTCTTTTTTGGGTACCAGGGATTAAACTCAAGGGCACTTGTCCACTGAGCCACACCCCCAGCCCTATTTTGTGTTTTATTTAGAGACAGGGTTTCATTGAGTTGCTTAGCATCTCACTTTTGCTGAGGCTGGCTTTGAACTTGTGATCCTCCCATCTCAGCCTCCAGAGCTGCTGGGATTACAGGCATGTACAACCACGCCTATAATGTAATATTCTTGATATTGCCCTGTGCATATACATATATGTTAATCTAGACATAAAGCATTTGTATTATAAGAATTAGATGTGCTGTACATGTTGTCTCTACTTGTTTTATCTTAACAATATTTATTGTACTTTTCTAGAATGATACATTATAAATATATTTTATTCATCTTCATGATTATGTTAATATTCTCCTGAATGGGTGCACCATAGAGTATACCTAGTCTTTAACTGATGCATGCATAGGTAGTTTCCATTATGAAAAACACTGAAGTGACTGGAACACCCCATGTAATCTCAGTGACTTGGGAAACTGAGGCAAGAAGATTGCAAATTTGAGGTCACCCTCAGCAATTCAGTGAGATCCACAGCAAATTAGTCAGACCTTGTCTTCAAAAATTGTTGAAAAGAGCTGGAAATGTAGCTCACGGCAAAACGCCACTGGGTTCAATCCCCTGTACCAAAACAAACAAGACCACTGTTGTGAATATTTGACATAGGTAACTTCCCTGCACTCATGCTGCTTTTTTCATTAGCATTGCAGTTCAAGAAGGAATAAGGATTTGTTATTTTTGTTCACAAAAGAAACAGGCTGTGGTGGTTGATCTGAATTGTCAACTTGATTGGATTCAGAGATGCCTAAGATTAAGAGGCTCCTGATATGTGGGATAGCACACTGTGGGGGGAATGCACTCTACATGTGGGCAGCACACTCCAATAGGTTGGGAACGTGGATGGAAAAAAAAGGTAGAAGAACAAGGAACCTAATGAGGATGAAAACTCAACTCTTCTTGAATGGAGGCTTTGATTGCTGCTGAGATCTAACGATATTGGATTTCTGCTGCTTCACTCTTCCAAAGCAGAATCTGACTAGGGACTCATCAGGGAGTTTCCAGGCCTTCAGTCTTGCATCATTGATCCTTCTTCTGAAGCTCCAGCTTCTTGGGCTAAGCAGCTACTGGTTCCTTCAGCTCTCTTGGCTTCAGGTGGCCATTGTGGGACTATCCAGCTTCTGGTTGTGTAAGCCAATCTAGTGAATCCCCTTTTTATAATCATATATGTATGGATACATGTATGTGTATGTGTGTGTGTGTGTGTGTGTCTGTCTGTCTAATATATAAGCTGACTAATGCATAGGCTATGTAGCGACTGGAATGTTCTAGATAGTACAGCTAAAATGGATATCATACCAATTTAGTTTGGATGGAAATCATAGGGAAATAAAGGACTTCAAAGCCATATCATAGGAGGACATTTGAAGAATCTCTTTTTTTTATAAGAAGCACCTTTGCTTATCCAAAGGGGCTATCTTCCACCCCAAAGAGGTCTAGAGTTATAGAACCTCAAATGATAAGACAATCAAGTAGTCTTTAGGTCTCAGTTAGGGTGAGATCATTCATCATTCACCAAGGATGATCAAGCATGTATTCACCTTCCTCAAGTGGCAACACTCGGCGTTCCTTGGAGAACCGAAACCCCTCCCTACCATCAGTCTAGGGGTTCTGGTAGGGCTGAGTCAACCCAACCTTCACATCCAAGGGGAGGTAAAGACCTAAAGCTGGACTACTAAATATTTCATCGTCTTGGCTGTACTGATTGGTACTTGTGAGCATATCACCGATGGTAAGGCATTGATGTACAATACTGAGATCTTTTCTGAAACTAGGAGGGAGGGAAGAAAATCCAGTTCCACTAGTGAAATGGCTGGCAGCCATTTTGCTGCCATGGAGTAAAACCTGCGGGAGCTTGAAGCTGGCCCAGAACTGAGGAGGTGTAAGCACGACTTCTGATGTCATTGCTTAAGTATCTGGATCCAACAGTGCTAATTTGACTGGATTTTTTTCTTGATATTAAGTGAGGCTTTCTCAACTCACTTTCATTTGAGGCTCCAAAGCCTTTAAAAAATATAATTAAAGGAATTAAGTGCTTCTGTATCCTAAAGCAGGGTGGTATATCAACCATAGAGGTACAACCTGTTCTGCCAGTCAGGGCTCAGCCACCATTAGTGCTTGCCTTTAGAAAACAAGGCTTGAGAAATCAAGACAAAGAGTTTTTTTAGTATGCGGTGCATTTTTTCTCACCTCCAACCCAAGGAAAGGAGAATGGAAACTTGCATCCACCAGAAGCCAAGCGATACGGACTTAAAAGGATGACTCGGTGAGTCTCGAATGAGTCTCAAAGAGTCTTGGAAATATAGGGACAGTGTCTAAATCCCATTGGGAGAAACGGGATGCTGATGAAGGCTTGTGGAAAAGCTGATTATTTGGAGTCAGTGGGAGAAGAGGCTGTACTTGGAACAAGTGGTATATCCATCAACAGCAGGGCATGAATGCCCTAATCTTCTAGTAGTCATGGGAGGGAAAAGTGGCATGTGGCTCATTGTCAAGGAAATTTCATCCAAGGCAACCTAGTGGGCAAAGGAATCTAAAACAGAGTCATAGAGGGCAGGGGGAGGTAGACCTGCAGAAGCCCAATGGCTGGAGGTTGGGTTCGTTGGCCAGATAGAGTGGTATCTCTTCTACTAGGAACAGCTATCAGAGCCCTCAATGGAAAACTGCAAACAGAACACATGACAGACATTTCCCATAGAATAAAAAGCAAATTTATATCCATCACACCCTGAGGGCATTAACTCTATATTATTTTTGTAGCTTCATTTCTGTAGCCTGAGACTGAAGGGCAAATTAGAAACCAGGCTAGTGTGTGGGGAAGGAGGAGTTAGGCATAGTGGCAAAGACAGCAGGCCTCAAATCCCAAAGCACACTTGATGACATTGAAGAAAAGCATTCAATTGAATATGTGTTTGGAATTCTGATTAGGGCACTGAACTAGACTGGCGTTTCTTAACTTTTTATCATGGAAACTTTCAAACATTTATCAGTGTGAGCAGAGTACACAAATAAACCCCCAATTCACTACCCGGCTTGAGCAATTGTCGAGAACTTTCTTCATTCTCACCCTACCTATTTTTTCCATTCCACTAGATTGTAACAAAGCAAATCTTAGATATTCGATTGTCTCAACAATCATGGGCATGTTTCTATGCAAAAATAAGTACTCTTTTTTGACAACAGTGTCATCATCACACCTTAAAAACTAAATAATAGTTTCTCAGTATCACCAAATCTCTAGTCAGTGTTCAAACTTTCTTAATTGTCCCATTCAGTTTTTATGCAGTTAATTTGTCTAATTCTGAATCCAAACAAAATCCTCCTATGTGTTTGATATATCTATTAAAGTCTCTTGTAATCTGTTGGTTCCCTTCCAATTTATCTGTTGCAGATACCAGTCATTTTTCCTTCGTGTTCTGAATATTCGGGACTTACACAGTTAACATCTTTATCACATGTCGGGTGGGGGAGGGGGGATATTCCTTTATCTCTTTTATTTTCTACAAACTCAAATTTAGATCTAGAGGTTTGATTAGATTCACGTTTGATTTTTTTTTTTTTTTTCCTGTTGGAATGACTCCTGTGTGAGTGGTTTTGTGAGTGGTTTTATTGGGTCACCTCAGGAGAAGTGCAGTGTCTGATTGTCTCCCTTGTGATGTGAGAATTATTCAGTCTGTTAAAGTGTTGTCAGCTTCGTGAATTGTACATTTTCCTATCAGCTTTTTAGTAATGATGTAGCAGCCACTGATGATTATAACCCGCTATGTTATTAGAGTTGCAAAGTATCGATGCTTTCTCATTCCTTCTTCATTAATTTGCTTTCTAAAGGACTTCACATCATTAAATATTTCATTACTAAACTGAGATATAGTTCTACAGAGAGCAAGAAAATACGTTTTACCTTTTTATTTCCAGTTTTCAAAATAATAACTTGATCTTCACCACTCTCCAAATATGGTCAATGGGTTGAATTTTATATTATTTTATTTTTATTTTTATTTTTTATTACTGGGGATTGAATCCAGAAGTGCTCTGCCACTGAGCAACGTCTTCAGCCCCTTTGATTTTTAATTTTGAGCTGGGCTCGCTAAATTGGTGGGGCTGGCCTCAAACTTGCAATTCTACTTTAGCCTCCTGAGTAGCTGGGATTAAAGGTGTGCACCACCACACCTGTCTGGAATATTTTTTTTCCATTTACTTTATGAACTCATGATTTCAACATTTTTATTGCTTTTCAATTTATTGCAGATATTATTCATTTAGATGCCCAAATTGTTCTATCTTTGGGCAGTGAGAACTTCTTGAATTTGTCTCCTATAACCTGAACTTTTTAAACTAAAAATAAAAAGAAATTATTTGGGCTGGGGTTGTAGCTCAGTGGTAGAGCGCTTGCCTAGCACATATGAGACATTGGGTTTGATCCTCAGCACCACATAAAAATAGATAAATAAAATAAAGTTACTCTGTCCATCTACAACTAAAAAAAATTATTTAAGAGATTATTTGTTTACTTTTTCATTAGAATGACAGAGAAAATATTGGATCTTCTTAAGTTATACTAAAGAGTGAACAGAGACTAATCGCAGTAGGTGATTTTGAAAATTCTGTGAGAAAGAAAACAAAATTATTTATGACTGTACTCCAGAAAGACAACAAAATAAAAGATACTATTACAACAGCTCCTGATGATATTTTGCTTTCCCAAGTGAGAACACTGTGAAGTCTGTAAATCTTTTAACCTGAATCAACCAGGTATCAATCTACCCTTCCCAAAAGAGTTTAAAGTATAGTTTGAGAAGGTAGTACATGGTATTAGATAGAATCTGTTTCCCACTAGTGAAGGAAACCTCAAATTTGCAGGATCTTAGTAAATAGTTTATTTCACTTTGTATTACAAAAGTTGTCCCAGGGTTAGCACGGAAGATCTATGGTCATCAGGACTCCAGGCTCTTTCTACTATATGCTTCCTTTTCCTTAACATGCAATTTCTACTGCATGATATAAGATAGCTGCTCCAGCCCTAGCCATTATCTCAACATTCCAATCAACAGGAAGAGGAAAAAGCTAAAGAAAACGATATGAAGATTTCTATTAAGGACAATTCCACCTCTGCCTTATTCTGTTGGCCAGAAAAGAGTCACATGACTATGCCTCATTACAAAAGGATCTGAAAAACATAGTCTTTATTCTGCCTGGCTGGAGGTCCAGACAACCTTCAGGGAGTCAGTTATTCTAAGAAGAAGAAGGAAGCAGATATTTGAGGAAAACAACAATCCCTTCCTCAAGCCATATTCAGGAAAACAAGACACCAAAACAAACAAACAAACAAACAAAACCCTACCTCTACCACTCTTGTGCAGTGTATTTCCATATACCCATGTCTTAAAATCACAGAATAGAGGTCATTCAAATATCCCCTTTTCCCTCGTACGTGTCTTGATTACGCAGGAATTTCTGACATATGAAATAAAATTAGAGTGTATCATTAAATGATATTTGACACTCAAAAATAAACTTTTGAGAGTCATACTCCTATACAGTAGTAATGACGATTGTGTCTCATTATTCATCCCTATCCAGCCCATGCCACCTCTGCTTACATCAAAATTCCTTACTTATTAATTTCATGGTAGAAGTATGTCTCACATATTATACCTCAACAATGTTCCAACTCAAAAGTAGATGACTACTAGAACTCAGTATTCACAGTGTCTGCCATGCACTTCTCAAATGACCTACCAAAGAAGCTAAGGATCAGAGAGGGCAAGAAGCTTACTTCAAGAAAAACAGTTTAGTAAATGACAGAGAGTTTAATCAGTGACAGAGCTGGAATTCCAGTGCAAGTTTTTTTTCTGTTTTCAGAACTCATTCATTCTTTATTATGCTGCTCTGGCATATTCATTTATTTTCTGTTCTTCCACAAAATTTTAGGAAACAAAAACAATCATCTATATGTAGCACAGAGAAACTTCTGTGGGCTCTTATTTGAAGTTTAAAAAGCTTTGATTTAAATTTTAAAAATAAACTTCAAAACTATTTCTGCTAAGAGTTTTATGCTCAGTCTCTCTTTGAATTGCCCACCCCAATTTGGTGATTATCCATTCAACACATTTTCTCAAATAAACTTTTCATATGTGTTTGTTGCTGAGTATATAATGATGAGTAAAACCACACATATCCCTTACTCTTGAGGAGCATCTAAACTAGTGAGTGTGTAGCTGGAGAAGAGATGTCTCCGGAGGGTCCAAGGAGTTCCCAGAGGGAGGGGGAATTCAATTCAGGATGAGCAGGGTTCCTGGCATATGTGATGGAAAGAATTTCAGCAGGAGCCAGACAAATGCATAGGCAGAGGTTTATTTAGAAAGTAGTTACACATTCAAGGGAGAAGCCCTTTTGTAGGTTGGGGTCTAATATTTATAGAAAGGCTATAATTAGGACGGGACTGGACATGGAGCAAGGTAGAGCCACAAAAATTTTTACCTGTTTTCCTTGTGCTCAGGTATTTTATTTTCCAAGGGTACAGGCCAAGGACATGTCACTCAAGATTTACAACTGTGCTTTCTGCACCTTAAAGGCTCTTGGGTTGTTTTCTTTGAGACTCAGTATCTCTCTCTCTTAATCTTAGATCCCTATCTCAAGTGAGGAGACAGCCCAAAGTCACCCTCCAGATGCATGATTAATGCTGTTCTGAGGGGAATGAAGAGAAAGGTAGAAGGTGCCTTGTTGTGATTGGTGGATTTGACTTAGGAAAACCAGGAAGGAGTCCCTGAGGAAGTACAGGGAGGCCGAGGCTGGCATTATAATTCAGAGTTAACCCAAAAAAGCAGAGGCAAAAAGACATTCTGGGGCAGATTGAGCAGCATGTGCGGACTGGCATGAGAGGTGTGCACAGAGGGCTGGGGACAGGGGCAGACTGTAGACTGGGGTGAGAACCTTTGAGCAAGAAGTGAGGGAGCCAAAGAGGAACCCTGCAGTGCCTTGTCTAGAGCCACTGTTATTCACTTTCACAGATGAAAAAAAAAAAAAAAAGACTCAGCACCACTGAATAATTTGCCTGTGGCCTCACAGCTGGTTCCAGTGGTAGATCAGGAGAGAGTAATGGCCCCTGTAAGACCCATGTCCTAATCCCCAGAACCTCTGTGTATGCTAGGTTACATGGCAAAGGGGAATTAAAGTAGAAAAGAGAATGAGGTTGTTATCAGCTGACTTCAAATAGGACTTTCCTAGATGATCCTAGATTGAATGGACCCAGTATAACCACAAGGGTCAAAAGTGGAGGAGGGAAGAAGAGGTTTCCAAGGAGGACTGGACCTGTGACTGTTGGCTATGAGCTGGAGGAGTATGGGTGTCCTTCAGAAGCTGGGACGGTCAAGGACACATATTTTCTGATAAAGATCCTGGGGAAAGGGTCACAGCTCATTGACAATTTGATTTTAGCCCAGTGAGACCCATTCCAAACTTCTGAATTACAAAATTGTGAGACAATTAATTTGCATTACTTGAAGTCACTAAGTCTGTAGCAATTTGTTACAGTGGCAACAGGAAACTTATACCCAAGCTGGGCTCCATGGGCTCCAGAACCCACATTCTTAATTCCTGTACTAGATGTCTTAACTGTTGGGTGGGCTAAACCAGGAACTATGACAATAAACATCAAATCGCTAATATAATTTTGACTCTAAGTTTCTTCAAACATCATTTCCAAACCATGTAGCAAAGGGTATATATATATTTTTTTATGTGCCTCTTAGTTTTGTGAATTTCGAAAGGATGTGGTTATGGCCTTTGACATCAGAAGAGAAGCTCCGCAAGTTGACTGAGGGTTGATAAAACGATAACATTGGAGGTGAGGTGCCTCTGAGCAGCTCTCTGAAGATCAACTGCCTGCCTGTCACATTCCTTTCCCAGAGGCTGTTTGCTCTGGTTGTGCTAAGGGGTGATGCCTAAGACGCATCACTTTTCAAGAACTGGATCATGAACAACTTGATCCTCCTGGAAGAACAGCTGATCAAGAAATCCCAACAAAAGAGAAGAACTTCTCCCTCTAATTTTAAAGTCCGCTTCTTTGTTTTAACCAAAACCAGCCTGGCATACTTTGAGGATCGTCATGGGGTATGTAAGACTTTCTTTTGCTTTTTTTTTTTTTTTTTTTACAATATGTTATATTTAGACTTCACTGACTCTGAAAGATATACATGGAATAAAATAGAACATGGAACCCAAGCATGCTGGGTTTAATAAGCAAAGAGCACAGTAGGGAAATCAGTGGGGAATGTAGAGAGGAGTCAAGAGGTCAGATGTTGTACTTGGTGATTTCACTTCCAAAAACTACAACTTTAACGTTCATCAGCTTTTTTCCCCTACAAAATAATAATATTTCATGTGACAAATGTTATGATTGGATAGAACTTCAACTTTGTATGAAATATACTACATTCTATGGAACATAGACTAGTAAAATATTGTACTTGGTGGGGCCTCAAGAATAATTTAGCCCAATGTTTTTATTTTACAGTAGAAAAAAATAGTACTTGGAATGGTTAAGTGGTAGGTACAGTATTAAAACATGTTTACGAATTCAACTCTTTGTTTTAATGGACAACACTTCCATGATATCTTAGAATTGTTTCCCAAGCATTTAATAGTCTAAAATTTGCAAGGCACAATTGCAGACCTCTTTATCCCTTGGAAAACATCACAGAAGACTAGGCATATTGAGCCATGGTGTTCTGCATGCAGACCAGTGGTTCTTACATAGGGGATCGTGGCTGCTTATCTAGGCCAGTCTTTGATATATCTGAAGACATTTTCATATTCCATAGCATCTGTAATTACAAAAGAAAAAAATCAATGAACACAGCAATGTACTTTGACAGATAAAGCACTAGATGGGGAGTGAGGAGACCAAACTCTGCTTCTCATTAAGTGATAAAGTCTGGACAAATGTCTATCTCCTGTGTCAGGTTTTTTTTTAATTAAAGGACTAGAAATTACCTAACAAAATCCCTTCCTTCTTTAAAAATCCTTTGTTTCTATGTAGTGGCTCTTGTTTAGCCATTCTCAGCAATTCCTCAAAGCATGTTTGGGACTTCTTATTATATCATTATATTGCTTTTAAATCACTAGAGAGGTAGGGGGAGATTGTTGTTTATATTTTACTGAAGGGGAAACTCTATTAGGTGCTTGATGGTTACTTAGAGATAAAGGTGCTCTGATTCCCCATGGGTGTATGACTTAGGAATTGCAGGAATGAGTTTGGAGTCTTTGGAGAGCCAGGTTTTCAAATGTTCAATGAAGTGTAGTCGAGGTGGCTGGCTCTAGAGCCAATGGATGCCTGGCTTTTTAAAGTTTCAGGTGAAATATCACTAGCTTGTCTTTAGAAAAGAATTGGTCATCTTCAGCAGACTCTTACTAATATTTTAGAAGTTAAGCACAAATCACATGGAATTACCTATGTGCAAGGGCCCATTGATAGGTGACCAGGAGCCAAGTTTTGAACTTAAGGGATTCATTGTATATACCTAATAAATCACATAGCCTAAGTCAATTTTTAGTGTATATGTGTGTGTGACCTAATGTTTCCATTAGGTTATATAGGACATATGTACAATCGTCAAATTTCTTGTTTTTTAACACCAGTGATTAATATCCACAAGTAATGTTTTTTAAAAATTTTCTTTAAATATGATCGAAATCTATTAGTAAGAAAGTTATCCAAGGTCACTGAAAAATGAATCTGAATTATTGTTGTGTATTCCCTATATAAATCACATAGTTTGAGGTCATCAATTTGCACATAAGAGTATACTGTACATCACTCATAAATAAACAGCATTACCCTTGTGGAAAGAACCCTTTTATTTTTTAATTAAACCCTTAGTCTTCTCATCTTAAAATGGGTGTGGTAAGAGTATCCATTTCATAAAATGGCAAAGAATCAGATAATATATTTATGCCCAACTATTTGAGATTACCACTTAGCAGATAATAAAAGTCAGATGTTGGCAATTTCATATAGTTCAACTTAGTTCGTAAGCTACTTAATGTATCTTGTCACATAGTCAGCACCTAGTAAAACTTAGCCATTTTTGTATCATTTTTATATCTTTGAAGAAGCTGGCAGAGTGATATAACATAATCATCTTCAAATAATAGGAAATATTAAAAGAATCTTCAAAGCCAAGCTAAGACCAGGGTCCTGGACTTCTATTCTATGGTTAAATGTAAGCATGCGGGGAGACAGACATGCATCAGGAGCCGTACACTCCTGGTCAGCCCCTCTTAGGGTCTCAGCTTCTCTTTTTTGCATTTGTGAAATTATATTCCCAGCAGTTCTAATCTTCTGTCAATTTATAAAACTGTATGAAAATAACCCCTTACATACTCAAGAATAAATTCTGTGCATTGTTTATTCTAAACTTTAAATATCCATTCTTCTTGTCATTACATTGCTAATTGAATGAGCCTTTTATTTTAACAAGTGTTCAGTTTTGGTGTCAGATGGCTGTTTCCCTTATTGAGATGTGCTATACAAGTTTTTCAGAGGGGCCGGGAAGACCTTTCATCCTACTGAAGCAGGGGTCAAAAAGACGCATAGAGTTGGCAGGTGGTGACTCGAGGGTAGGAATGATTTTACGTTCTTCCTATGCCTGCCAATTTCCTTGCAAAATAGTCTCTGGTGGCTGAAATTCTTGAAATTCTTTTTTTTTTTTTTTTTGGTACCAGGGATTGAACACAGAAGTGCTTAACTAAGCCTCATCCCCAGCCTTTTTTTTTTTTTTTTTAATTTGAGACAGGTTCTTGCTAAATTATTTAAACCTTGCAAAGTTGCTGAGGCTGGTTTCGAACCTGTGATCCTCCTACCTCTTGCCTCAGCCTTGCAAGCCACCAGGATTACAGACAGGCTGGAATTCTTTTACAGAGGACAAGGAGAGATAAAAGACTGGTACTTAGCTCATAAAATATATAACAATGTTAGTGATGAGAGCAGAGGTGTTGAGAAGTCCTCCCTCGTAGTTTTTATGGATTTCTCTGTAAAAAATGATCCCATCATGGCCATTTTAGATTACCAATGTGATGTGTCTACTAGCTCACAAATTCCTGGAAATTTACCAATCAGCCAGTGCAAGCTGAACCTATCACATTACAGGCAGACTTAAGTAAAATAATCTCTGGAGAAGTAATCACCAACTGAACAATATACTCAGTTGCATGTGATTGATATCAGATCTTCTTCAGGGGTAAAAGAAAAAATGGACGACCTCTGGCTCACTTTGAGTAAGAACATAATGGAAAAAGTAGCATCCATGGAGAAAAGCATCACAGATTGGTGAGGCCAGTGTAGCCAAGTAGAGCTGGATTCAAATCCTTCTTTACTTTCTGGAAGTGCCTCTTTCTTATTGTAAAAACTCAACACTGCTTGTTCCAAGAGATGTCAAGTAAATCATGAAAAAGTTTGTTACAAGCTTCAGGCTAATTGCGACATAGTAAGGTCATTATTATTCAGTTATGCCCAAGGACCACCTTGAACTTCTGAAAGACCCTTGGGAGAACTGAGAAGGTTTTTCTATTGTATTGCCTCTTTGCACCTTAAGGATCAAGCTTGTAGTGCTTCCTATGGTGTGGGAGCCATTATCACTTACATGGGATGAAGCATATCTTATAACCTGTGTCCTCCCTCAATGAAATATGGCAGGTGTGGAGGTGGTCCCTTTTCCTTGCTTTAGGAAACATTATTGCATAGTGGTCAAAACAAACAAACAAACAAACAAACAGTTTCTGGTGTCATATAGATCTGGATCAAAGACCAGCTTTACTGCTTGAGCTGTGACTCTCTGTAAACCCCATGATGCTGTAAGATTCTCTTTTAAAATCCTCCTATCTCAGCCTCTTGAGCCACTAGGATTATGGGCATGCCTGGTGCAATGGCCTATTTTTTAATTGGCTTGTTCTCAAACTATTGTATATACAAACACATACACAAACACACATACCCTGGATATAAGTTCTTTTTTAGATATGTGGTTTGTAAATATTTTCTCTCAACCCCTGGCTAAGGTAAGATCATCATTATTCTAATGACAATAAAGTAATAACACTTACTGAGCACTTCTATGTGTCAAACACTGTGCCAAATGTGAGTTATTTCATCTAATCCTTATATTCACTTTGTAAGTTAAGAACTATTATTACCCTCATTTATAGATTAGAAAATGGAGAAGAAGGCTTAAGTAACTTGCCTGAGGTCTCTTATGTCTCCAAAGGCTACAGGACTCCCAAACAAACGGTGCCTATTGTTACTAGCATTTGTTACTGGTTAGTAATTGGGAACTGGACTGGTTTATGACAAAGTGTGTGGTGTGTTCCTTCTATGAAGTCTTCAATGCAAAGGGTGTTCCTGAAAATCACCACTCCATGCTCCCCGGTCTCTTGCAATGAAGTATGTTATGAGTTTTATAATTGCCATGTTCACCCCAGGACATGTCTTGTCTTCGTTCACTTTGGGGAGCTCTTGTGTATCCAAAAAGAAATGAGAGAATTGGCCACCTTTTATTCCGAACATTCCCCTAGAATCTGCTGGGATTTCCTATTGGAAGCCACCAACATCTCCCACCTGGGACCACTGCCACCTCTGATTGATTGTTCCTTGCAAGCACTCCACCCCACCCCATCCTGCCATCCCGTTCTCTGCAGGTCAGCCCAAGTGACATTCACATGGTGACTGTAATCAAGTCCTGATGACCTTCACCAGAAACTCAGGTATTACTTCAGTGTTTTTTCTGTTGCCCTGAGGATGGGCACCAGAATCTGCCACACATTCTTTTCTGTCTCAGCACATGTTCCTTTTTCTCCCATCTCCCTAGGCTCCAGCCACACTATGTTGTATTCACCTTTAAAGCCTCCATGTCAGATGTCACTTGTTTAGAAAAACCTTCCTTGAGTTCCCTAGACTAGGTTGTATCCTCCTCCTCCTGTTATGTTCTGCCACACCAACATGTACCGTTTCTTCAGAGTAAATGTCAGAGTTGTGATTGCCTATTTATTAAAATGATTATTTTATTAATATCATTCTCCCACAACAGTCTCCATTGGAGTATTTCTTGGTGAGGCCAGGCATCTAATTTGTTAAAGATGGTATCATCATCTGGAGGGATAAAGGGAGAGTGGGAGAAAAAGAAAGGAGGGAGAAAGGGATAAGTATAGATCCAGTGGAGGTTAGAGTTACACAAATGAACCCCAAGAAGAAAAAGGGTCAATGCCTTAGTCTTTAACTAAGAACTGAGCAAGACTCCTAGGCCATCAGAAGGGAGGTCCCTAAGTGCAGGAGTAAATAAGTAAGACTCCTTGGAGGGGGCATTCGGGCCAGCTCCTCAGTCCCCAACTCTTTTTAGGAGAACCAAGCAACTCTGTTCTCTTTTTCCCTCCACCCTGACTTACTCGTCCTTTCTTCCCTTATCCAGAAAAATCCTCTGAGGATAATATTCTTAAACCTACCTGAGCATTTCTGCTTGAGATTTTCATCAGCCATGGGCTCTCATGTGATTCAGTCAATTCTAGAAAGACTTCTGCTAACACTTGAAGCTTTACAGTCTGCTATCCACCCAACACCCAGAATAAACTTATTATAAATCAGATATTTTCCTTCCCTTCATGGCCTTTGTGGCTGTTTAGAATATTTAAATGAATTCTCAACTATGGCCTATGAGACCACCTTGCCTGTCTTTCTGGTTTCATTTCCCACTACATTCCTTTTATGTGCCTCTACCACATTTGCCTTCTTTCTGAACCTTCAACACTGCCAGCAGAAGGCCAGTACATGTGCTTTGTACAGAAGCAGGACCAAGGTGAGATAAATGAGACACATACTTAAGGAGGTGCACTCTTTCAGGATCATCCAGTGTAGGGTCTTTGCACTAGTTTTTCCCACTGTCTGGAACATCCCAAAGTTTTGCAGAACACGGTTCTGTCTTGTTCCCTGACTCTTCAAACATTTTCCCAGGATCCTGTTTCTTTTTTTTTTTTAGAAGTACATAGATATTTCAGCCATTTGTATTTTCACTTACTCTGTGGATTTATTGCTGTGTTTCCCTGTTTATTTGCTATCTGCATCAACAGGAAGAAGTCTTGATTGCTTTATTCATCACTGTAACACCATTAGCTAAGAGTGCCTAGTACTTAATAGGAGGTCAGTCAGTATCTAGTGAATTAAAAGAGATCGCATAACTTAAATTGAATTCACAAAAGAAGCATCTAGAAGCTAAGAATGAAGACTTGTCTAGCCAGGCAAAGAAAATGGAGTATTGCTGTGCACACTGGGAGTCCCAGGAACTTGTGAGACTGAGGCAGGAGGATTGCAAGTTCTAGACTAGACTGATAACTTAGCAATATCCTGTCTCAAAATAGAAAATAAAAAGGGCTGGGGATGTAGCACAGTGGAAAAGTACCCCTGGGTTCAATTTCTAGTACTACTAAAAGGGGACAAAGATATAAATACATACTTCTCAAAAGAAGAAATTCAAAAAGCCAACATATTTATGAAAAAAATGGTCTACTTCATTAGCTATGAGGGAAATGCAAGTGAAAACCACAATGAGATATCATCTTACCCCAGTTAGAAAGGCGGTCATCAAAGACAACTAATGCTGGTGGAAATGTGGACAAAGGGGAACCTTCATGCACTGTTGGTGAGGATGTAAATTAGTACAGCCATGATGGAGAACAGTAAGGAGGGTCCTCAAGGAAATAAAAATAGATCTCTCCCACTTTTGAATGTATATCCCAGAAGAAATGGTATCAGCCTATCAGGGGATATCTGCACACATATGTTTATTTTTATACTACTCATAATACACGAGATATGAAATCAACCCAGATGTCCATCAACAGATGAATGGATAAAGGAAATGTCATATATATGCACCATGGGTATTATCCAACCATAAAATGAATGAAAACTTATAATTTGTAGAAAAATGTGTGGAGCATTTCACTTAACATTGAGTTAAGTGAATTAAGTCAGATATTGAAAGACAAATATTGCATATTCTTTCATGGGTGGATGTCAAGAAAAGTTGATCACAATGTATAATGATGATTAGTAGGAGTTGGGAAGTTTTGGAGGAAAGGAGGGTAGTAGGAAGTTAGAAGGAACCAAAACATAGTCAGAAGTAGTAAGTTACAGTATTCTTCAGAACATGGGGGGACTATAGTTCAATTTACCCATTTCATCTTACACTATAAATTTACATGATTAAAATAATAATCTAAAAAGTAAAATATACAGTTTTAAAGTCACCAAAATTATACCTGCTTATTATTTTAAAAATTCACATATAAAACTTCTCCCCCTTCTTAAAAAAAAAAAAAAAAAAACAACTCTATTTTTAACCTAACACTGTATGAAGGAAATGTTTTAGTAATTTGTTCAACAAACATTTTTCAAGCATCTGCTGCATGCCAGGCACTGTTCTAGAAGTAAGGAATACAGTCTTAAATAATGGAGATGAGGTGTTCACCCTCATAAGCTTACATTTTGGTGGAGGAGACGGTAAGCAAGTGACTGACTACACAGGGAAGATGTAGACCCATAGGCTCTATAGCAAGTCTGAGCAGCAGTTGGGGTTGATTGGGAGGGAAGATGGTTAGAGAAGAAATGTATATCTAGGCTGAGGTTTGAAAGAGTCAGTCAAGCAAAGAAATGGGGAAAACATTCTGGGCAAAGGGAAGGCACTGAGCTAGAAATAAAGTTGACCTGTGTGAGTAACAGAGCCTTGGTGCACACAGAATTCAAGAGACGAGTGCAGGTGAGAGATGGGAGCCGAGCTGTGTGAACCACTGTGGATCGTGGCAAGCAGTTTGAATTTTATTCCAGCTACAATAAAAAGCTACCAAAGGGTTGAGATATATATATTTATATATCTCCTCCAAAATAATCATTTTCTCATATATATGGATTTTTAATGGTTTAGTCAGTTCATTGGAGAGATATACATTTATTTTATGTACCTGGACAAATGGATAACTTAGCTCCCATCTAGGAATCAATATTCTGATTGTTTCTAAGTATAATAAACACTAAAAATACATGTATCTAATATTACACTGTCTCCTTTTAAAAATATGCATTTTAGGCCAGGTATGGTGGCAAATACCTGTAATCCCAGTAGCTCGGGCAGTTTAGGCACTAGGATCACAGTTCAAAACTACTCTCAGTAAAAGTGAGGCGTTAAGCAACCCAGTGAGACCCTATCTCTAAATAAAATACAAAATAGGGCTGGGGATGTGGCTCAGTGGTCAAGTGCCCCTGAGTTCAATCCCTAGTACCAAAAAAAAAAAAAAAAAAAAAAAATTAGAGTTCCTTAAGTAGGATTACTATGTCATATATTGAAACACTAAAAAATATTGTACCTAATGTTAGACTGAGTCATTTTTGAAATAACTTTTTAGGATAGACTGCCCCAAATAGGATAATTGTGTTATGGGAAAAGAACATTTTCTGGCCTTGATCAATTCACTGCTAAATCATCTTTCAAACAGCTTGAAGCAGTACACAGAACCATCAGAGAAGATTATGTTCTAAAAAGGAACTAATAAAACTAAAAGAAACTCATTGTGATTTTCAAGAACAGTGCTTTTATAAATTTTGAGTGTTATGAGGGGGATGTACAGTATTTTATGCACAGGTGAGATGAATTGATTTAAGGTCAGTCTTAGACATATGTAGACAAACCTACACAGTAGGAGTTGAGGGATACTCAGACAGCTTCCTACTCTGCAAAATATGATTCTGTCCCCATCTTAGGGGGTCTGAAAATTGCACATGAAGGAGCTTTTTGGTTTAGGCCATCTGGCATCTAATCAAGAAGCAAGTGAAATAAGGAAGCTATCAAAGAAGTCATTTTTAACTTCTCCATAGATTTAGATCTACTAATAGGATCCACTGTACTGATGATTTCAGACAGGCTGTAATTCTAGAGAAGTGGAATGAGGATAGGAAGCAGCAACAGGGTGGCTTAATAGAATGGAGCCTGGGCACTGGTGACCTTGGTCAGTTCCTTACTCTATCTGGGGTTTAGCTTTCTTACTCATAAAATCATGGCATCAGGAGTTTTTCAAATTTCTTCATTAGAACTCTCTTTTAACATACGCATATGTTATATTCATCCCCACAAAGAAAACAAATAGAAGTGCAAGTTTCTGGCTGAAGCAGGATGAGGAAGCTGACCAGAACCCCATCTGCCCCCAGGATCATGGGTCCAGAGAGTGAGACTACGTTTATTAACATCAAACATCACCCTTTTTCATAGTCCACACTAAGGTCAATTTCATGTGTAATGATCCAATTTAGTGTTACCCAAAATGAGGTTCTACTAAGAGGAGCACACAAGATGGCACATGGACAAAACTAGTTTTAACATATTTTCAATTTAAATTATGTTTATTATAATTGATATTATGAATTTGTGTTTTAAAATTTATGTTGAGAGTTTAAAGTTTTCTTTTGGAAAACAATTTGCTTATCTGGAAAAAGTGTCAATTTAAAGAATACTATTAAGTATACAATACCATTTGAAGGAAGTTGGGTATGGTAGAATTGCAAAAGTAGGTTATGAATCAAAGCCAAGGAATATTAAATTCAGTAAAGTCTACAGAATAGCCCACAGGATGGGTTAACCATAACTAATTTAATTATTTGTCTATTTATGGATGGATATATAAATTTCTCTAGCTTTTCTTAGTGTAATAAATAATACCACTATGAATATCCTTTTTCCAACCGATTGTGGTGGCCCAAACACCTGTAATCCCAGCAGCTCAGAAGACTGAGACAGGAGGATCACGAGTTCAAAGCCAGCCTCAACAACAGTGAGGTGCTAAGCAATTCAGTGTGACCCTGCCTCTAAATAAAAATACAAAATAGGGCTGGGGATGTGGCTCAATGGTTGAGTGCCCCTGAGTTCAATCCCCAGTATCAAAAAAAAAAAATACTTTTTTCTACATCTTTACACATTTTGGACGGATGTTTCCATTGGCTAAGTCCTACAAGGGAATTATGTTTATTTATTTTAGTTAACAGTTTTTTAATACAATAAAAGAAATATGTTCTTGGTAAAATTCAAAGAGTATGGAAGAATATGAGGTAAAAAGAAAAACTCTGTCTCCATCTCCACAGGTCCCTAGTCTTAACAGTTTCAAATAATGAAATTTATTTTATTAGTGTAGAGGTCAGGAATGCTGCTAAATATTTTATAATGCATAGAAAAGGCCTATAACAAAGAATTGCCCTACATGTCAATGGCGCTGAGCTTAAGAAGCCGTGGTCTATAGAAAACATCTTCAGAGAAGGGCATGGTGGTACCCACCTGAATTCCCAGCAACTCGGGAGGCTGCCGCACAAGGATTACAAATTCAAGGCTAGCCTCAGCAACTTTTATGAGGACCTAAGCAACTTAACCAGACCCTATCTTAGAATAAAAAACACTGGGGATGCGTGGGGATGTGGCTCAGTGGTTGAGCACCCCAGGTTCAATCCTTGGTACAGAAAAAAAAAAAAGAAAACATCTCTAGAAGTGGAATTGCTGAGTCAAAGGCTATTTGCATCTGTTAACTTGTTGAATATGACCAAATTAATCTCCATAAAAGTTTACCAATTAACTTTGCCCAGGGCCACATGTGAGATGCCTGTGTTTTCAAAACCTCAATAACACTGTTATCTTATGTTTTGATCTTTGCTAGTCTGAGAAGTTTTTAAAAAAAAATGGTATTTAAGTATAATTTATTTGCAATTCTGTTTTCTTAGCAACTTTGAGCATGTGGAAATATGTTCAAGAATCAACTACAGTTCTTTTACCTGATTTTCCACAAAGTTGTTAGTAATTTCCTTAATAATAATAGGAGCTCTTGTTTTTATTCCAAGTTATTTCCATTAAAAGTTTGTCATAGGATGCACCCACAATCATCACTTTCTGCTCTACACTTGATTCTACCTGCTTTTTCCTGAACCTGTGTTAACTGAACATTGCTTTTGTGTAAGGAGTTATTTCCTAAAATTCAGTGAAGTCATTATTAACTATATGCTTAGGCTACTGACTCTTCAGTGCTGAAAAGATTTGGAGAAAAAAGTATTATTTCAAATCCATTAAACATCTCATATTTTCTATTCTGTAAAGATGAAGGGCTTTAACCTTATTATTATTTTTTTAATATCTACTTTTTAATGTAGTTGGACACAATAGCTTTATGTTATTTATTTATTTTTATATGGTGCTGAGGATCGAACCCAGGGCCTTGCACATGCTACGTGAGCACTCTCCCACTGAGCCACAACCCCTGCCCTAAATTTATTCTTTGTTAATGGCTACAGAGTAGGTACAGGATAGATGAACCATACCTACTGGAATTTTATGTTTCTCTAAATTTTCTTAGTGTAACAAATAACAACTACTGGGAATATTCTTTATCATCCTTCTGATCCATGCTTCTCAAAGCACACAGAGCAGCGTGCATGACACCTGAAGGATCTACCACAGGCCTGGCACATGGCACTTGGTCCCTGATCTTAGTTTCCACCTAAGTCCTTTTCTCTCTGCCCACTTTTGTAAGCAAATCTAAACAAATGTTCTTTTTAGTCTTAGGACCATGGTATCTTTTTTGTTTTTTTTTTTTAATATTTTTTTAAATTGTAGATGGACACAATATCTTTATTTATTTTTATGTGGTGCTGAGGATCGAACCCAGTGCCTCATGCATGTGACTCAACTGAGCTATAACCCCAGCCCAGACCATGTTATCTTAAACATTAATTGAGCATAGAATTTATTTCTGCATTTTTTGCTTTACTTATAAATTACCACCTAACAGCACAAAGAATTGATTAATTAGAATCTGTTAGTCCTCAAGAAGAATATAAGAGGACTGTCATGAACTTGAGCTTCCTTGGACACAGAAAATCAGGTGGCAGGTGCTGCCTAGCTGCTGCTTTCTGCTAATGGGGTTATGAGGTTACAGGCGCAAAGAATTGCACCATTTCACCCACCCCGAGTTGAATGTGTGCCCTGTAGCCATAACCACCTGTCAACGTAATATTACAGTGTGGTGTTTTAAAATGTCTACTACTTTAAAATTGTATTTCCCCTTTTCTGCCTTTCCTCTTTCTTTGTGCTCATTTTTAAAAATTTCAGATATAATAGAAATATATTATTTTCTCTGTGAAATTCTGCCACCCTGACATTCACAGGAATAACCAACATTAGCAACTTGCAATAATTTTTCTCTTAAATTACTTTTTTTTGGCTATTTCGTAAATTAATATTTATTTTATTTATTTTTCAAAAAATGAAATACTTCTGCAACTCTTTAAATCTTCTCTCATACATTTAATATGCATTTTTGTCCTTCTGTATAGATGAACTTTATTCTTTGTTAATGGCTACAGAGTCATCACAGGATGGGTAAACCATAACTAATGGGATTTTATGTTTCTCTAGATTTTCTTAGTATAGTAAATAACACTACTGTGAATATCCTTTTTCATATGTACTTATACATTTTGGACAAATGTTTTCATAGGATAAGTCTTACAAGGGAATATATTTATTTCTTTTCGTTAACTACTTTTTAGTTCAATAAATGAAGTATGTGATTATGGTAAAATACCCAGAGGACAGAAATATATGAGGGGAAAAGAAAAACTCCTTCTTTCTATCATCTACTCCCAAATTCCAAGACCATTTCCACAACTCTTATGTTCATAGTTTCTTTCAAGAAAATACATTTATAATATTAATAGAGGATTAAATTGTCTTCTGAAATCTACATAAGAATATAGTTCTTCTTCTTTGCTTTCTTTCCTTTTCTTTATCATTATTCTTTTTTTCTTTTTTTTCATACTACTCTTTTTTTTATTGGTTGTTCAAAACATTACAAAGCTCTTGATATATCATATTTCATGCATTAGATTCAAGTTGGTTATGAACTCCCAATTTTACCCCAAATACAGATTGCAGAATCACATCGGTTATTATTTTTTTCAATTTTTAAAATTCTCGCCTTTTGTCTTTGAGAAGTCAGGGTGCTACTATTGAAGACGGCAGACATTAAAGAAACTAAATTGTTTTCCCCACAACCAGCCTCATGGTAAACCACAATGTGAACAAACTGAAGTGAAAAAAAAATAGATGACTGGGTTAGCTGAGTTAGAGGTCTTATGGAAACAAGGAAAGAAAAGAAGGCAGGTGTGGATGGGTCACAGTTTCATGGTTTTACATTGGTCCAGAGAACTGGATGTCAGCTGCCTTAGCCCACGCCTTTCCAGGCTTCCAAGGTTATTTGGGTTAAGTCACATTGAAGGTAGGCTGAGAAGGAGAGGAATCAGCAACAGGGAATTACAAATCACACTGTTTCACAAGATAGTACTTTTTCCACAGAGACAGTAATGATCACATCTTTATTGGATGCTCAAGTCCTAGTAACCCCTGAGTGGCAGCTGTGATCATCCCCACTAGTACTGAAGAACCAAGAGAATGAGAAGGAAGTGAACTAAGATCAGAGCACCCAAATAGCTTACCCAGTGCTGCCTGTCATTGGAAAGATTTAAATCCTGGCTTTTCCAAACCTGAATCTCTGTTTCTCTAGGCCTTCCATTTGAGAACACCCTTTTTCAAAAACCCAGAACACTAAATTAGGGGAATGGGAAGGAATTTGTGGGTCACCTCAAGGAAGATTTGTGGAATTTTGATGGCACAATGGCTGTTCTATATCCAGAAGAGGCATTGAACAACACATTTGAATTGCCTTGTTAAAATCATCATTAGAAACATCTCCTGATCTTAGAGAGACTCTGGTATTGCTGCATGCAGTTAATTTTACTTTGTGATCTCAGGAGTCTTAAATGCCCTACTCCTTTAGATGACTCACTGTGAAAAATATTCTCAGCTGATGCTTAAAATTCCATTACCAAAGCTCCCTGTCAGCTTAAATCTCTGATATAATTTCTAATATAAAGTTCTGTGAGACAAGACAAACTTTAGGCCAGTAGGTAAGTTATACTTTAAATAAAAGAACATTCAGGGAAAACTTTTTATAGGTGAATGGGAGGGGATACAAAAAGCTAAAGAGAGCAAATGTGGTGAATTGAGATGTCCAGGAAGCCAGTACCTTTCATGATTTTGCCCTGGTTTTACAAATAATTTGCAAAATAGACAAATGACTTTTGGTTGTCAAAATCAAATAATTTGCAAAATAGACAAATGGCTTTTGGTTGTCAAAATCATCAACAATAAAGAATTGTTCTCCCCAGTGGTGGTTCTTGTTTACATACTTGTCCAAAAGAAAATTCCCAAAGAAAATGTGGACATAGAAAGAACAAGGACTTATTTTATGGATACCATTTGAAAAAGATAAGGAAAGGAAGTATCCTTTGAGTGACCTGATTACCATTTTAATGACTTTAATTTGCTCATAGATTTATCTAGTTTTTAAAAATCCTCTTAATTAACCCATTGATTCAGAGACTATAATTATGCCACTTTGAAAACAAATGAGTTGCTTCGGATTGTACAACTGGTAAGAAACATGGTTAGGCTTCAAACCTGAGTCTACCGGACCTGAAAGCTCCAGGACTCGTTCTGCCTCACCAAAGCAGAAAGCTAAAGTTCTGTTGTTTTTCAGAAAAGTAGAAATGCCCCCTTTGGAGGGGGGAATCTGACATGTAATTTTTCCTTACGCATCCGCCTGTTAGCCAAGCAAAGAAGGAGCGCTGTTAGGGAGTCAAAGGTGGAGTGGGGAATGTGCTCCACCTTTGAAACCCAGCAGAAGCAGAGATAAACCTCTACCAGGCCATGGCTTGAATAAATAGGTCATGCAGTTGATTGCTTAGCATCAGATTTGGGTAGTGAATATTTTCTATGAAAATCGGAGCAAGCACAAAGCCGTGAAGCACAGTAGTTATGTGGCCTGGCTCTGGAGTCATAAAATTGAGCTTGTATGCTGCCCTTTCACTAAGACAGCTGACCTCTCCCCATCTCAGTTTTCTTACCTATAAAGTGGGGGAATGGCTCAGCAAGGTGGCGCATACCTGCAATTCCAGGTAGTTGGGAGGCTGAGGCAAGAGGATCACAAGTTTGAGGCCAGCCTGGGTAACATATGAGACCCTGTCTCAAAATCTAAAGTATAAGGACTGGTAATATAGCTTAGTAATATAGCACCCCTGATTAACAATTCAATTCCCAGTACCACACACACACACACAAAAAAAAGAATGATACTTTGTTGGATCATGATTAAATGATTGTTCAGTGCCTGAAGTATAAATGCTCAAAAAGCCCTCATTATTGTCTGTTATTGTTTTTCCTGCTTCTCTCTTTGAAATTCACAATCCAAGTTCTATTTTATACAAAATAATACCATATAAAGAAATAGTATATAAAAGCTACTTGCACAAGCTTGCCTTTTATGCAGATTTGTACACATCAGCATCTTGGATTGTTTTGACACATGCAGATGTACAGGCAATGCATTCAAATGTGAGGATAGTGTAGCTTTGAGCTAAGAAACAAGGCTAAGCTAAACCCTGTGGCTTTACCCCAAGTGGTGCCGACAGAATAACAAGTAAGAATGAGGGCAGATTTGACTTGGTCTCTCTCTTTTTCTGGCAGCTTTTGTGTGGTTTCCTTAGAAGGTTTTATCCTGGCATTTTTCAGAAATAATAGAGTTGTTGGAGATGATTATAGACAATCATGGTTTCTCAGAGACTGAACTGTGAGTAGCCTGTTCACTGGCTGCTCCCCAGGGACTGACAGGAGTGAAAAACTGGTCCTGCTATTTACCACATATTGGATCTTCTAAGATCCAAGTAGAACTGGCCTAGGGGCCTCTGGAGACATTGGCCAGACAGGATGCATTGGAAGGAGGAAAATCTGACGCTCATTTGGAAATGAGAGGAATGTTGATGGTGAACTATGAAATCCATTCCAACAGAAAAGCAAACCCAAAAGTGGTGTCACCTGATGGACTAAGAGACATAGTCTCTTAAAATCCATGTTTGGAACCAGTGAATATTAAGAAATCAAAAGGGATCATCTGAGTTGAAATGAAAAAACCTCCCTTCGACATTGTGTGGCTACTGAGCACTTTACACGTGCAAGTCCAAACTGAGATGTGCTATAAAATACAGACACTTAAAAACATAGTACTAAGAAGGAATATATCTCACTAATTTTTATGTTGATCACAGTTTGAAATGATAATATCTTAGACATAGCAGGCTAAATAACATAATTGTCAAAATAATTTTACTTGTTACTCTTACTGTTTTGAATGTGCCTACTGGAAAACTACAAATTCCATGGTTAGCTTGCATTCCTTTTTCTGTTGGACAGTGCTGCTTTAGAATCGCACATAGAAGTTTTATCCCTACTCTTAACTCCATTTAATATTTGCCTCTACTTTATGCTCCATTGCGAAGAGATACTTACCTAGCACTTTTCTACCCAGGGATTTTGCTTGGCTGCTCACTCTACCGAGACTGTTCACTCCCCTAGACCTGCTCACAGATGACTCCCAGGAATGCCTTGTCTCCAGGGTCCTGCTCTAATGACCTGTCAGTGAGATCTACAAAATCTACCTGTCCATTCTCTTTATAGCACTTGGTTTGTCTCTCAGCCTTCCCAGCTTATAATAGGATTACATCCTGATAAGCCCATCATAAGTTCAAAATATTTTATGTCAAAACTGCATTTAATCACCTAACCTACTGAACATCCTGGCTTAGCAACACAATGCACTCTAGAGTACCGCACTGATTGTTTCTCCTAGTGACCATGTGGCTGGCCGTAGCTGAGGCTTGTTGCCACTGCCCAGCACTGAGAGACAGAGTATGGCGCCACATGTTGTTAGCCCAGTAAAAGGTTAAAATTCAATATTTGAAGTACAATTTCTACTGAATGCTTTCACACCATTGTAAAGTCAAAGAAAAACAAAATCCTAAATCAAACCATCTTAAGTCATGGACTATGTATAATATGAGCCCCATGAGAGAGTCTGCAGCGTTTATGGGCCCCATCTCCTGAACTCAGAACAACGTCTTGCTCATAGCTGACACTTGATAAATATTTTCTGAATAGTTAAATGCCCTAAATCTGATTAAGATGATTTAAACTGTGTTCTGGCCTGGTTGGTCTTCTCTTCCTAGTTAGCTCTGCCATGGGCCAGCCTCTTTGCTAGCCACTGGGAGATGGCACAGATGTCTGGTCTCGGCCCTTCAAAAAGCTCTGAACTTAAGTCTTTTTCAAACACAAAAATGTCAGCCAACAGAGTTCTCACAATGCTGCCATGAGCCTTTTGTTTCATTTTACGAGATATACTAAGGAAATAAACCCATAGCGATAGAAACAGGGCAACCTCAAAGTCAGGCTCCTTGCTCATAAGAGTTGCAGATGGGTGTTGAAAAGGCAGCTAGCTCCTCTGTGCTCTTCTGGTTTTGCAAAACAGATCAGCCATTCCTAAGAACTATGATTATGGGCAGAACAAGGGCATGTATTTCTAGCTGTGGAAGACTCTAAATGAGAAGTCAGTTTGAGTTCAAAGGGTACATGTTTGCAGAGGTTTGTAAGACAGACCTTGTAATGTTAAATTACAAAAGCAACATCTAAACCAATATGTGAGTGGATACTCATGTGTGTGTTTGTGTGTGTGTGTGTGTGTGTGTGTACTATAAATGCACAGGAGAAAGAAAACGACATTGCAAGTGGCTTCCCTGGGCTACCTCAGGGTTAGAGAAGGCTAGACAATAAGGCATTATAAATATTTTCTTCACATATCTCCATGTTGGGTCGTTTTTGTTGTTGTTGTTGTTTTTCTAAACATGGATAGATTTTGGTTTTCAAAAATGCTTAAAATAGTTTTTATAAGAAAATTTAAAAAGACACACCACAAAGCTTCCCTGTATTTGATGAGGTCTATTTCTCAGCTCTTGAGTTTTTTCACCTCAGTTCTGTGCCTCAACTACTAAAGCAAAGATCTGCTTCCAGCCTGAGGATCAAAAGGCAGGAAGTTAAGACTGCAGTCACTTCTGGAGAATTTGATGATGTCATGGATCTCAGTGATAACCAAGTACATCTGTGTATAATGACTGTCTTGTAGTCGTTAGGATTTCCTTAGCCTCTGTATTTGGGAAGGTACCCTTTTTGAGGGGCACCTGTTATAAACCAGGCAATTTGTGTATATAATCATATTTTTATTCCCTAGTCAACTCCTTAAAAGGTAGGTGGTGTTATTCTCATAAGATACAGAAACCAAGATTCTAGAAGGTTAGATGAATTGTCACAGAGCTGATAAGAGGCAAAGCCCAACTTTAAACCTCTCCTTTCCAATATCATACTGATTTTACCACCATTTGCTACCTCTTTAGAAAGGACAATCTACAATATGTTTTGCAATGGCATAGCTGAATTAAACTCTGTGCTCAATGACAGCCTAATTGTAGGCACCTGAGAAAAGCCTCTGCTATCTAAAAGCCTTTCCCTAACTAGCCTTCCTTGAAGCTTGACAGCCTACCAATAGAATCGGTCCCATTGTGTAAGGAATCATCCCATCCCCTGGGATCCATTTTCCAAGCATAAAGACCCTTACAAATGGGCAACATGTAACATCATTAAAAATCACAAACACCATAATTACCAGGGAAATATATCTAGCAAGCTTCCAAGGGAATGAGACATGGGCCTGTAAGATTTAATGGAAAGGGGGAAAAGTGGGACAGGAGGGATAGTTACAGAGAATAGAAAGGAATTGTGGTAATGTGAATAAGTAAGGGACATGGAGAAGCCAGACTCAGGAAAGAAAGATGCCACTCATAGCATCCATTACCACCCAGGTCAGGCCTAGGTGAAAATTACTGTGTGAAAAATGTCATTGGATGGGCACACAGCAGAGAATATTGGCAACTCTTTAGTTCATTTCCATAGGAAAATGAACAACACTTCCCAGCTACGAGTTCTGCAAATACTTCTATTTGTCACCAGGACAGGGAGGGTATATGAGACTGTATAGTGACTTTGTCAAGAAGACCATTCAGAAGGCACATTCTCCAACAAGTCTGCTCGGTGCTTTTCTCAGACTGTATTTAATCAGACTGAAGGCCAGGAGGCAGCTTTAGGTTTTGTGGTTGAGAACATTGGGGTTAATTTACAAAGGTAATGGAACTCATCTAGCAGTGGCTTTCTAGAAGCATTCCAGTTAAAAATATTGTCTTATCTGCTACTTAAATGGTATCTACTTTTTTTTTTCTCACAGAAAAAGCGTACATTGAAGGGCTCCATTGAACTCTCTCGAATCAAATGTGTTGAGATTGTGAAAAGTGACATTAGCATCCCATGCCACTATAAGTACCCATTTCAGGTAAGTCTACCAGGCCTAGGGCAGATAGTTTCTTGTTCCCTGACCATGATTAAAATCCTCAGTCATTGTGAGAGAAAGTGAAGAAAAAATAACTCTTCAGCCCTAGAACTTAGACCAAGCCATGAGAAAGCTGCTGTAACATTCATTCAGCAATGGCTAAGCACAAAATCTTGAAAGGTTGTTTTTTTTTCATTCTCTTTTCTCTCGTTTCTTCCATATCTCAAGGAAAGTTCTAGTTACTCTGCACCTGGAGGAAGAGTGAGCTGTTCTCAAGAGCCCCACCTAATGTTCCCGTGCCATTTACTCATGATGTGGGACAACAGATTGTGATCCTTGGTTATAAATTGCTCAAGGTTTTTAAGGGAAAAAGATTCCAATTTTGCAATTAAAGAACTATCTGAAGATGGTTGTGCTGTTCAACACAGTAGCCACTAGCCTTATGTGGATGGTTAAATTAATGAAATGATATTAAAAATTCAGCTCCCTAGTCACATTGGCCATATTGCACATGTACAATAGCTACATGTGGCTAGTACATACTGTGTTGGACACAGATGATTATAGACTATTTTTCACTGCAGAAAGTTCTATTGAACAGAGCTGGAGGAAGGTACCTATAGTACGTCTGACTTATCACTCTTGGCATTTATGGCTCTAAACATGTGGATATCTCCTTGCACATCCCATACTTACTTGCCAACATGAGGGGTGAATATTCCATACTAAATGTGTCATAGAAAATATTTTTTTTCCTACTAGAAAATTGGCACCTATAAGTTGGAATTTTCAAGAGCAAAAGTAAAAGGATTCACATGAATTTCCCAGGTGTTAAAAATCCCAGTGACAAATGAGTATATGAAAAAATTGATGAAATTCAAAGATCTCTCATTTAGCTAATAGTATTGTACTAATGTCAATTTCCTGCTTTGAAAGTATGCTACAGTTATGTAAGATGTTATCAGTGGGGAAAGGTAGGTGAAAAGCATACAGGAACTCTGTACTATTTTTGGAAGTTCTTGTGAGCCTTTAACTATTTAAAATAAGAAATTTTAAAAGTTCTGATTATACATTTGTCATCTAATAACTTATTCTTACATATGCTGTAAGGATTTTTTTTTAATCATGGAGAAATAAACATGCTATCTAGTCAAGAGGAGAAATTTCTCCTATTTTAATTTAGCAGTAGCTTGTGTGGCATAGAATCTCAGACAAGCAGCCTAAGATGTGGATGTTTACCCTCTGATTGCACAGCCCCTAAACATCTGGATAAAAACATCTTAGAGACCAGTTCCCTGATTACCCAGATTTACTTATATGAACAATGACAAACACTGGAGACCCCTCCTTCAGCCAGTAAGCCAGATGTGTCTGCTGTCAGTCACCCATCTTTGGGCACCCTGCTCACATTGGATTTTGTGTATGTCCCCAGGTTGTGCACGACAACTACCTACTGTATGTGTTTGCTCCAGACCGTGAGAGCCGGCAGCGCTGGGTGCTGGCCCTTAAAGAAGGTAATCAGACTCCTGTGCCATTGAGTCACTGAGACCTTTCATCTTATGGTAGGCTAGGGTTCTACAATAGAGTAGAATGTGGTTTGAGAGCAACTAACCCCAAACATTTCTCCCTTTTGGTGTTGATAAGGTCCCAAGTATTTACCCTAAGACCAAGATTTATACATTTTTAAACAGCCCATTTTAAAGTCTTAAATAAGAACCCCGCCCCCCCCCCCCCCACACACACACACGTTTTTTCTCTTGTTCAGCAAAAAACCTAAAATATTTACTCTCTGGTTTTTTAAGAAAAAGTTTGTAATCCCTGCTACAAGTGAGAAATAAGAGTGTGGCCTGGGGTTGGATGGCTTATTTAAGTTAAACGTGTGGCTCTTCCATTTACTCTCCTATCTTGGGCAAGTTCTTAGCTGCTCTGAGTTTTGGTTTCCCCATCTATTAAACAAGAAGAGGAGGAGCGAATAACAGAATCTGCCTCTAAAACCTGATGTGAGAAAAACTTTTGAAACTATCCTGGTTATAGTCAGCATCCAATAAACACTAGCTAACTTTTAAGCCATTCAGGCCATCAAAAAGTGCATTTCTTAAGCCTTACTTTTCTGATGACATAATTGCACAGTGTCTTAATTCTATGGCATATAGAGCCAGGTCACTAAGGT
The DNA here is from genome assembly GCF_047511675.1 of Marmota flaviventris. Lineage (NCBI taxonomy): Eukaryota > Metazoa > Chordata > Mammalia > Rodentia > Sciuridae > Marmota > Marmota flaviventris. Next base: position 23,356,645 of record NC_092502.1, on the reverse strand, counting down.
AAATATTCCAGCTTAGCCAATTATTAATGTGTGACCTTGCCCAAGTTCCTTGACCTTTGTGTGTCTCTATTTCCTCAGCTATAAATTTTGACTAATAACAGTCATGAGGTTCTTGGGACAATTAAATGAGTTAGGGCCTGTAAGGCACTTAGAACAAGACTCACCCCCCCTCCAAAAAAAGCACTGGATCTGTGTGACTATTATGGTCTTTTAGCCTGAAGCACCCAATTTGTCAGGAGATCAGGATTCAAACATTAATCTGTCTCTAAGTAGCTGCAAGGACTAAGGAGAAGCAAGCTTCTTTATATCTCTGGAGCCATGATTCCTCTATCTGAAAATTGAGAATAAACTTACAAGTGCTATCTACTTCCACGGTTGTTGTTTTGAGTCTCAAATGGGATATGAACAGGCAAGTTCAGGGTAAGCCGGAAAGTGCCCTTATTAAAAACATCATGGGACATATAGAACAAACACTAAAAAGTAATCAAAAGGGTCCAAGCATAACCACTGGCACCCTCCCTCTGTGCAGGGGTTTTACACATAGGATGTTGAAGCTGGAAGGAGCATTAGTGATCAACTGGCTAGTTCTGTGGGTCTTATACTTTTCTTTTCTTTTCTTTTTTTTCCAATAGCAGAGTCCCTTTATTTTCCTACCAGAATTTTATTTCAAATTCACAGCTAGAAGGGTTAAAAGCAAAACTGTTGTGGTTGAAGTGAGAAGATGAACAGGTGGGAATCCTACCCTCTCAGACTTCCCATTGCCCCTAAATCCTCTTTGTGAAGTTCACTGATTCAGTTTAATAACCTCATTGCACAGTGGAGGAAACTGAGGCTCAGATGAGGGTTTGCCCAACCTGGGAACACACAGCAGGTTAGAGGCAGAACCAAAGAAGAACACAGATCCCAAATCTAACACGTGTTCTCCCAGTAGATAGCACAGTGAATTTATTTGCCATTTTTCTGAATGTTGTGGATAATATTTGCTCAGATCACACAACAGGAAGGTTATGACACTGATGATCCTTGAAAGAATGCCCTGGAAATAACTCTTCTGTGGTGTCAATCCCTTTCAGAAACGAGGAACAACAATAGTTTGGTGTCCAAGTATCATCCTAATTTCTGGATGGATGGGAGGTGGAGGTGCTGTTCTCAGCTGGAGAAGCTTGCAGTAGGCTGTGCCCAGTATGATCCAACTAAGAATGGTAAGACTGGGAATTCCATTTTTTCTTTGAGAAAGGACTGGGCTGTCAAGGATTAGATGTGAATTTCTACATTTTCAGAAGTTTCAGAGGGGAATCATCTTTCTTTACCTCCACTCTGCTCATGTTCATTCATCTCAAGGTCGGTGTCTATATACCTCCTGGCTACTCAAAGCATGGTTTTCACACCAACAGCATCAACACCACCTGGGAGTTAGTTAGAAATGCAAATTCTTTGGTCTCGTCCCAGATCTACTGGATCAGAATGTGCATTTTAACAAAAATCTCTAGATTTGTGTGCACAGTAAAGTTTGAGATATAGCCTAGTGGTAGGAAATTTGATGGTGTAGTCTACTTAAATCTTAAGTTTATATTGACAGCCTTAAGAAGTACATAATACTTATTCATTATTTCTATACTTATTTATGTTTTATTTGTATTTCTTAATTATTTGTTAAAGTGGCATCACATCGCATATGTGTCTAATTACACAAATTCAACTCTATACCCTTGGGGGAGAGGGGAGGAAAGTACCTTTATTTTACTACCCATCAAACTTGCTCTTTACTTACACACTCTCAGAGGAAAGGAGGCTATGGTCTAAAAGCAAAGTGAAAAGAGAAGTGGTTTCTTGGTCTTTGGCATCAAAGGCTGAAGTCCTGGGAACTGGACAGCAACTTGATTATATCTTATATTATAACTTTAGTACCTTAACCTCTAATAAAGTGCAGCTTCACTCTAATAGACTTGCATGGCATGTTCTGCTCTTGTTCCCCACAGCCTTGTAGGGTAGATGTGTGATGGTAAAGAAATGGATGGCCTTGAGCATTCATGCTGGAAAGGGCTCTGCAAATCCATTGTTGAATGAGGGATGGCCCAAGAAAGCTGGTGCTCCCACTTTCCTCTTCTCTAAACTCTCCTACCATGGCTACCTTTCCCCTCATTTCTCTGTCTCTTTCTCTCTCTCCCTCCCTTCGTTCCTCTCTCTCTCTCTCTCTCTCTCTTTCACTAACTTAATACTTGAGACTGACAGCAGGCGGATGTGACATGTGGCTGGGTTTTCCGTGGCTTCCTGAGTCACAGCCTGTCTCAGCACCACTCAAGAAACCACCACCTCTCACCTTCCCCCTCGGGAAAGAAAGTCTTTCAAGGTCACCAGTCCATTGGCCCCAGAGAATATTTACTGAGCTTCAGAAGTCAGTGATCGTGCACATTGGCCCTGTTGGTTCTACTTGGGAGGGCAGCATGTGATGAGAAAAAAAAAAAAAACAGAACCTTCAGTGCGGGCAGAAGCTACTACAATAGCAGCATGGGGCAGCCTTGCCTCAGTGAGTGGAAGCCCTTTCCCGAACTAGAAATCTAGTCTCCAAATTCCTACTGGCACCGTGCTGTGGTCCCTCAGATGAGTCACTTGACCATCAATGCCCTTGTCTCTAAAATGGTAGGAGAGATCTTAGGGGCTGAAAATGAAAAAATACCCATGGCCCCTTCCAACTCTAAAATTCCTTGAATCTGTGTTTCCATTTTGCAGTTTTCAATGTGCATGTTGCAACTATTCCTTTGCAGTATGCACATATGTTCTCTCTGCTGAATCCTAGACACCTGACTGAGGTGCTAGGCGCATCGGACTGACTCACCATAACTAGTGCTGGTCATGTCAAGCTCCTACCGACATTAACCTAGACCTAGCAACTCTCAGCCACTTCCATGGGTGTGCTGTGCAGCCACCTGCTAATGGTTTGTCCTGCTGCAATCCCACTGCCATCTCCGCCTCTGAGCATCTCCTCAACCCTCAGTTAAATAACCTCACCCACCATATGTAGACAGGGTTCCTATACTTTGTGTGGTTGCTGGGAGGTTTTCGGGGTTGTGAAAAGCTCTTAGCATAGCTCCTGGCATTTAGAGAGTTCTCAATAAATGCTAACTGTGTCTAATAGTCTTTCTTATTTGTGGAGGAAAGAATCTGAGGCTGAGATAGGACAGTGTGAGTATCTGCAAAGCAGCAGAAATGGCTGAGTAGAAATAGATCCTGCCACACCAACCCACAGCATCACTGGTTTCTGTAATGAGAGCCAGCCCTAATCACATTTCATACCATGGTCACACATAGGGAGAGGAAGGAAGGAAAGAACAAGGCCACAGAAAAAGAAAAAGGCCAGTCACAGAATGTCTGGTGCTGGAAGGGGCTCAAGGCTACACAGCTTATATTGATAGAGCTGAGGTCAGACCACCAGTCTCCGGCTCATGTTGAGTGCAGTAGGAACTATTCTTCTTAGTGTGTGTGTTATCCTTGTCTATTAATTGTAAGCCCAAGTTCATACCCCAGCCTGCCCTTGCTTAAGGAATTGGCACAGGGCTGGGCTACACCTCAATGTGCTCATCTCCTCTCCCACATCCCTTGACGGGGGCTGTCCAAGTGCAAGTCCACTTCATGTTGAGATGAGGCCTCACTGCCTGCCTATATAACCCCTTTCCTTCTAATCTCTAATGATGAAAGCAATCTTTGCACTGGGCTGAAGCCTGTGCCATCTCTCACCTACCCTCATATGTGTTTCTCCACACAGACACACAATGGTGGCCCATTCATGCCAGCCCTGACCTTCGCAGTGCCACAAAGCAGAAAAGTGAGAGATGGAGATGGAGAGATGAAAGGATGAAGAGAAGGAAAAGGAGAGAGAGCAGAGAAGGGAGGAAGGAGGAAAGAGAGTAAAGAGAGGGAGATATGGAGACATAAAGAGAAGTAGAGAGAGGCAGACAGTGAGGTGGAGAGAGATGGGCTGTAGTTTAGGGAAAGCAACAAGTTCAGAGGCCTTTCAATGCCAATTAAAAGCAGATTTCATCCCACTCAAAGAGGAGCGCAATGACCTCCCACCTCATCCACCCCCTCCTCAGGCCCACAACACACCAGGAAACCAGTGAGTCACTGTCCCCTGAGTCACCAATTCCCACTCCTGGCCTTAGCAGGTGGCACATACATTTGTGGAAGTCTCTGTACCTGCAGAAAACGGCTCAAGACTCACCCCACCCCAGTCAAGTTTTTCCTGGGAATACAGAAAGTTCAGAATATTAATTTCTAGAAGTCTCTAGTGTTTTCTAGAAAAGGTAATTGGAAACTAGCGGTGAAAGAGATAAACAGGCTCTGCCAAGGCCAACTCTAGTTTCTATGTGTCTCGTCATCTCCTTCTGGCCCCTTTCCCTCTGTTGTTTTCCTTCCACCCTTTTTCTCTGAAAGGCCCCCAACCTCCGGTTGAGCCCAGTGAGTTTCATGCTCACCTTCTTTTTCTGTTTTTCTTGTTTCAGCTTCAAAGAAGCCTCTTCCTCCTACTCCTGAAGATAACAGGGTGAGTGAGTAGCCAGCTCCAGGCATAGGTGGGCCGACAGAGCTGCAGGCCCAAGGGCACTGCCCATGCTTCTCAAACCCTGGATAGATACCGCAGATCTGGCGATTCAGCACAACTCAGCGTGTTTTTTGTGCTCTTTCGTGGGTCTGTCCACTTCAAGGGCCACTCGGCTGCTGAAGCCCCACCTCTCCGTTTTCACTTTATAATCACAGATATTAAACTGTGTATTTACTCTGTGGTTTGACATACTAGCACTCTAGAGATATAAATTTGATAACACTCTGTCATGAAGCATATCCTTATTTTTCATTATTTGTGTTAAAACTAAGTATCTCTTCTACCCACCTCAGAGGGTTATAGTTTTATTCTCATTTTAGAGCCTGTGTAATCAAGTCCCAAGAGATGTCTTGGAGGCTTTCCAAAGCACACTTAGCAGGATGCAGTTTCTGGTGTGCTGGTCTTTAGCTTGAGTGGTGGTTCTCAGTGGTTGGTCCGTAGACCAGCAGTATCAGCATTGCTCGGGAGCCTGACAGGAATGCAGCTTCTCAGGCAACACCCCAAACCTGCTGCATCTACACATCTAGGGTAGGGGCCTATAGTGTGCCTTTGAATAAGCCTCCAGGTGATTCTAAGGTACATTCAAGTTTGAGAATCTGTAATATACTGATTTATATGACTCCATGGTACAGCACCAACTCTGAGGAAGATTGTTAAGAAGACAGGAAAAAACAAAAACAAAAAGCAGGAAAGAATTGGCCTTCATTTTCTGGTCATATAATTCCCAATACCTACATTTAAGCACTTTTCCTCTATTCCAGAATCTACCAATTCTGACTCTTCACGCTTCTTCTTGAAGACTGAGCTCTGCTTCCCCCCACCCCCAACAGCCAACGTGGTGACATTTCAAAACTGGCAGTTTCCCCATGAAGGAAGATCTAAATCCTGAAAACTTCAGGCTGGTTTTTAGATCTGTCATCAGCCTACTCCCTCACAACAGGGAAGAGCTGTGCTACTGTAGCAGAAAATGAGCTCCTTACTTTAGTTCCACTGGCCCTCTGAAGACTGCTTTAACATTCTCCTTGCAGATGTGGTTTGGAACCCCTCTGCTCTCACTTGCAGATGGTTCCCCTGGCAATCCCACCCAAACCCATTCCACTCAACCTAAGTCAGTCTGCCCCTGCTTTATTCTCAGTGTCCATGAAAGTGAAGTCCATCGCCCCTCGGACTCTGCCATTTGGCTTTTCAGACCTGAAGGAGCAGCATCCATACTGTTTTGAACACTGTGACCACAGGGTTTCTGAACCATTGCTCTAATTTCAATCACACCTCTAAAGCGGTTTCAACATTTCTCTTACTCTGAGCTGCTTGAAGTCATTTTCTCTTTTTACCTGCTTGCTCTCTTACCTGAGGAGAACAATGTTTTTAAGCTGTTTTAGGCCTCATGCTGTAAGAGAAAAGACTGTGGAGAGGTCCTCCAGAGAGGAAGGATGGCCGTTTGGGGTCAAAATGGAGAATCTCCATGGTCAGACAGTCCCAGACCTCTCTAGGGAGCAAACAAGGTCATGGTTTCTGCTGAAGTCCAAATTCCATTTCCTTTTGGCCCCCTTATTTACAGGAGCTCAGCTCATCCTTAAGACGCCTCCCAGTCAACCCAGAAGAGCCTCCTAAGAGGCCACTCAGAACTGTGTCTGCCTATGTCCTTTCTCCCTCACTCCCTACTCTACCCCTGCCACTGCCACCCAGGCTGTCTAGGAGGGCCCCTCAGCCCAGGGGAGCTCTCCCCATCTGGGGCCAAGAGAGCTCTTGGGGATCAGGGGTGTTTTGAGGCTTAAAGCAGAGAAGCCAGGACGTGGGACCCTCATCTACTTTAAGCCTCACTGTACCCCCTCAGCTTCCAAGCAGCCTTTTTGAGCACAAAGTCCATCATTTTCTACAAATGTCTTCCCTTGATCTTCTTACTCTAATCTAGTGGTTCCTAACCCTATCAAACCCATTGTTCCCTTTTTATGACAAATATGTTACAAAGATCCCTTTGTTATCCTGAAAAGACAATCAAAAATAACACAACCTATCTAAACATCCTTTTAAAAGAATCAATAAGTGATGTAAGTGTAGTACTAAAAACAAAAAAAATATATAGCACGTAACTCTATATCAATATTGTGGCATGGCTGTACTTGAAGAAGGAGGAATAACCAATTGCTTGTGCCTATAGGTAGAATTCCACTGAAATTGACAGCTGGAACCCAACTGATGCAGGAATGTTTTACTGATGACCCAAATATAATGTTAATATTTGTGATGTGATTTTTCAAAATAGTTAAAAATTCTTGGTAAAATTCTCAGTTAAGCAAAGTGTAAGCGCTCTTCCATGCACTGGGTAGTAGCATTCCTGGGAAATTCAGTACTCTGTCTTAGATTGAGTAGGATCTAGGCCTAGGGTCTTCTTACATATCATAATTATAAGCAGGTTTCTCACCAGAAGAATATTTAAAAAGACATTCAAAAGTTGTAGGGCACCGAAGAGCATTTTGTAGTGTAGCATACCTCAAATTTTTTAACATTCCTAATATTCCCCCCAGATGTCCTGTGCTACACTTTTAGAAGGATGCCTCCATTATTTGAGAAATCTGCTCTGACCTTTCTCTTCATAAGAATTAACCAGTGAGATGGACTTATCAGGAGACAAATGCCATACCATATCCCTCCTATATTTCCTCAGAGGCCCTTGAGCACAATTTCTTTGCCCATTAGTTCCTCAGCAAAAGCCTCATGTCCATCAACTCTTACCTGTAGTACCCAGTACACCACCACCTCACAAACTCCACAAATACCTGGATTTCAGATCTGCATCTGAGCTGCACTAGGATGACATGCCTACATCAGTAAGACAAGCCTCTTTTTTCTTTTTTAACTCCAGTGTTTTTATACTACCAAATACTTTAATGTACTCAGAGAACTTGTGACTTCCTGACACTAAGCCACATTCTAGCCAGTAACTACATCATTCCAATGTTTCCTCATTCCCAAACCTATGCCCATCCTGAACTCTGGTGATTGTTTGCATTAGTCTTTTCTTCATTTTAATATTTCATCCTAAGAAAGGTACTGCAGGTCAGAGACATAGGCTAGACAGTCTCAAGTGAAAGAAAGAGCCTATGTGTTAATAGCATTTTAAGACTACTTCTACCTAAACTGGCTGTGTTCATTTCCCCATCTGGGCCTGTATCCCCATCCTGAATGAAAGAATGGATTAAATGATCTCTCTCAGAGGAATCCCAGCTCCAACATGATTCAATGGATTAGGGATGAACTCATAAATCAAATCTGCAAAGCATGGACCGAATGGCTTAGTGTCACCTGCATTTCCTTCACAGGAGCATGATGCTCTGGTGGAGAGGCTGCAGCCTATGGCAGGGTGCAGGCAGAGAAATCAGCAGACTTGTGGAAAGCATGTGACTGCTTGGCATTCACTGTTGTCAGGATTTATTTGGTAGAATGAAAAAATTGGGCACTGATATCCTTTGAGTTCTATTCAGCATCATAATTCTAACATATAAAGAAAGCTAACTAGAGAAAAATAGATCATCTCTGCAGATACCTTAGGGGTTGGCAGGAGCTGGTGGGCTGAGCTGGCATAGATCCAGAAGCAAGTTACAATGCAGGGATTTGCTGTCTTTGCTATGACCTTTACCTCCTTCTTATGACTCTGCTTGGTCTTGGCACCTCTTCCCTAGCGATCCCTGCAGGAACCTGAAGAAACCCTGGTTATTGCCCTGTATGACTACCAAACCAACGATCCCCAGGAACTTGCCCTGCAGCGCAATGAAGAGTACTACCTACTGGACAGTTCTGAGATCCACTGGTGGAGAGTTCAAGACAAGAATGGGTAAGGCATCTTTATGGCTCCTGTCCCAGCATTTGAGGTACAGTGGAAACTAAGAACATACCAGAATTACTTGTCCTTCCTCCCTCAGTGTGCCCACCTCACTGATGAGGAGAGGAGAACAGAGGCAGGAGGGAGAGGAAGGGGTGACTGGAATCTTTGCTATTCTCAGAAGTGGCCGGAAGGTAGCCACTTTCTCTGCCTGCTCCCTGTACATTCCCAGCCCTAAACTCATCTGAAAACCCCCTGGGTTTTTCCACTGACTCCAGCAATTTGGGAGATTGGCAACTTGTTCTGCAAAGCACTGTTGTTCTTGAGTGTTGAAGTAAGGCTGAAGGTATATACCATTTTGAAGTGCTGATTTTCAGTGGAAAGAAAAGGTGTGTAGAGATGGTGCAGATGTGTGGTTATATCAGGAAGCATCAGAAATAAGGTTCTGAAGATTTAGTTGTGACCACAGCCATTGAACTATTCAATCCATTATGGGTGCAGAAAATAAAGTTGGATGAATAAATGATTGTTCACCATAGAATTTTTAAATGGAAAATGTCTCATAGCCCTTCACTAATCTGAAGTATCAAATTATTATTATTAGCCTTCAGAATGCTCTGGGATGCATTGACCTAGTTATTACTGCTTAATTTAAATGCATGAGATCCACACTGCTTTATACGGCTTTATTTTTTTCCTTTTAATTTATCTGAGGTATTTAGCCAACCCCTGCAATATTCTTCAGAATATGATTTGAATAATTGCATAGGTTAAGCACATAAATGTATCCTAATTTAGCAAATTCCTAGACATTAGGGTTATTTTCAACATTTTGCAAATAAAAACATTGTATTAACATTTAAATAAATATAGTTGTAGATGGACAAAGTACCTTTATTTTATTTGTTTATTTTTATGTGATGCTAAGGATCAAACCCAGTACCTTCCACATGTAGGCAAGTGCTCTACTCATGTAGGCAAGTGCTCTACTACTGAGCCACAGCCCCAACCCCATATTTTTATTTTATTTTATTTTATTTTTTTGGCACCAGGAGGGATTGAACCCAGAGGTGCTTAACCATGGAGCCACATCCCCAGCCCTTATTATTTTGTATTTTGAGACTGGGACTCACTAAATTCCCTAGGCCCTTTGCTATGTTGCTGAGGCTAACTTAGAACTTGTGATCCTCTTGTCTCAGCCTCTGTAGCCACAGGGATTACAGGTGTGCACCACCACACCTGGCTTGTGTTAACATTCTTACATGTTCATATTAGGGGTTTAAATGTTTCAAGTATGAGGTTATTATTAGTTTAAAAACATGAAAAAGAACATTCCAGCATTGCAACATCTAGATAGTCTATGCCAATATTTTATTTAAAAACAACAACAACAAAAACAAGGGGATTTGGGGAGCTAAAAGGAAAAAAGTAGGGTGTAGTTTAGTGACAGACCCATTACCTAGCATGTGCTAGGCCTGGAATTTGATCCCTAGCACTGCAAATAAATAAATAATAAACTAAATAGAAAGAAATGTGCATGAAAAATAAGCTCTCCTTTATTTTCCCTCCCTATCAATTACAAACGTAATCACTATTAATACTTTCTTGTGTGTGTTGGACAAGAAAGTTATACAGATACAAATCCATCCTTTGTTCATTTGCCTTAAGATGATTCTTTCTGTCCTTTACCTTTCTTTTAAACTTTTGTGTTGTATCTCAGACATCTTTTCATATCACCATATGCTAATCTACCTCTTTTAACACAATTGTACAGCTTTAGAATGTATGATAATTATAATAATTGGCTCAGTGATAGAGTGCTTGCTCACATGTGTGAGGCACTGGGTTCAATTCTCAGCACTACATATAAATAAATGAATAAAATAAAGGTCCATCCATCAACAACTAAAAAAATTTTTTTAAATTGTAATAATTTTGTAATGAACACTCAGTTTCCAGGTTATTTTTCTTTGTTATTTCAAACAAGGCTATAATGAAGATTTTGCTTTGTTCATGTATGTTAGCATCTTGGCAATCTTTCCAGTGTGTGTGTGTGTGTGTGTGTGTGTGTGTGTTTGTTTATGTGTGTGTGTGTAAATACATACATATCACATTTCTAACAGTTCTGGGTCAGAGTATGTGATATCTTAATTTTGATAGATAATATCCTGAAAAAGCTTGCCAAATTCATACTCTTCCAACAGGAAGTCCCAACACTTTAAATTTTCAAAAAATAAAAATAAATACCGAGAAAGGAAGGAAGAAAAGCCAATCTGATGGGTAAAAATAGAGGGACATGAATGCATTTAAGATTAAGGCATGACTTAGCATCCACAGAAATTTACATTCTCCAGGTGTCCTCCCTTTAGGGATCCTTATCAACCCCACTGTAGGGGAAGCTGGAGGCAGAAGAAGGTAGGCAAGATGTGATCACATTGACGACTGTGGTTTGAGAGGCAGGTAGTTTAAGAACAGATCCCAAAGCTTGTCATCTGGAGCTGCCCTTTCTAGATGAATCATGGCTTCTCCCTTCATCTTCTCTTTGCCAGTTCTGGGGAGAAGCAGATAAAATCCCTGTAACTACAAACAAATGAACTTACTCAGAAATTCATCAGTTCAATCAATGGACATTATTTATCATATCAAATGTGTCAGGGAATTTTTTCTTCTAGGTCTTCCTTCCTCAAATGACCGTTTACCCTTTGTTCAGTGGCCTGTGGGAAGGCTCAGCTCTGCACTTCAAGGGCATTATAAAGGACTTCCTGTATAGTGTGGCACAGTGGAAAGTACACGAGATGGAAGAGAGGACTTGGACTTCAGTATCAGCCACTCTTATTATGTGTGACTATAATCAGGTTACTTGCTCTGTGAATTCATTTCTTTATCTGCAAAATGCAGATGATAATATCAGCTTTTTTCTCACAGTGCTGAGAAAAATCAATGAGATTATGGAAAGCAAAAGAGCTTTGTAACTTCTATATATCCACATAAAAGTGATAAGAATAAATATCATTTGAGTACATAACCCAGTTTTAGTTGGCTATTAAAATACATTTATTCTATTCAACAGCAAATATATTATTTATTCTGATAATATAATTGTAAATATATGATGTGGCAAGAAACAGGGAAAATTCTGGAAAACAATATGTAGATTACTCAAAAAAATAGGAATGGAACCACCATTTGACCCAGTTATCCCACTCCTCAGCATACATCCAAAAGATTTAAAAGTCACCATACTACAGTGACACAACCACATCAATATTTATAGCAGCACAATTCACAATAGCTAAGCTATGGAGGCAACCTATGTGCCCTTCAACAGATGAATGGATAAAGAAATTGTGGATATATATACAATGGAATACTAATCAGCCAGAAAGAAGAATGACTTTATGATATTTTCCAATACATGGATGAATCTGGAGACAATCATGCTAAGTGAAATCAGACAATCAAAAAAAAAAAAAAAACAATAACAACAACAACAAAAAAAAGGTCAAATGTTTTCAGTAATATGTGGGAGCCAAACCATAATGCGGGGGGAGTTCAGTAGACTAGACAAAGAGGAATGAAGGGAAGAGTGGGGGATAGGAATAAGAAAGACAGTGGAATTAATCTGATATAATTTTTTATGTACTTATATGAAAATACCTAAGTGAATCCCACCATTGTGTACTTCCACAACAATGGGTGCCTAATTAGAATACAATATATTCCATGCTTGTATAATTTTGTCAAAATGAATTCTAATTTCATGTATAAGTAAAAGAACCAATAAAGAGAGAGAGAGAGAGAGAGAGAGAGAGAGAGAGAGAGAGAGAGAGAAGAAATGACAAATTTCAGAACAAAATGGCTTCCATCATTTGGCAATGGCTGCCAAGAGCACTATATTAAGGATGATCCTGAGGCCAAATGTCAATTCTCCAAACAAAGTGTACCATGGTTATTTAGCAATCTCTTACTAAGATGTAAGATAATCATTCTGTATTTGGCATCTGTATTCCTATTTTAATCATTCTTCAAAATAACTCTGTAATATAGATTACACATTCCCCTTGAAACATAATGACTAGATTGAAAATTGGCTTTATATTTAAAAATTAAAACACTTTATGGGGCAAGAAGAAAGAAAATATCAGATATCTTTTTATACATTGGCAAAGTGTGAAAGGACTCTATATGTATAATCTAGTTCAGGCATCTCATTTTATAAGTCAGAAACCAGAGAATGACAGGGGTTCTGTTCTCACCTTCTGGTTTTAAATTAAATCATGGATAGGAAAGTACTTTGAAAACTACAGAACTCTTTACAAGTGTAATATATATATATATATATAAAAATATATAAATATATATATATATATAATATATATAATCATATATATGTATATATATGTATGTATTCCTTATATATACCATATATATACTATATATATTATATATATAATTATTTTTATTATGTTTTTATCAAACTGCACATATTTCTACTGAAAAGTGACCCCCCACCCCCAAATCCAGCCTGACCTTATTCTATTTTCTCATGTTTATGTATCTGAAGAAACTCAACTAGGGAGGCCTTGAATTTAAAAGCATGTGATACAACTGGAAGTATCTTTCAGAACCTGTGGTTGGAAAGTCATTTTTAAAATTTTTAATTATGTTGGTTTCCTGACTATAAAATGATAGCACTAAAGTGGAAAAAATGCTGATATTACACACACAAAAATGCTTCATTATAGAAAATAGAGACTGAACATTAATCTTTTTTTTTCCAGTAGAGGAAATTTTGCAATGAGGACAGCAGCAAGCAAAGCTTTTAAAGTAAAATAGCCTCTTGTTATTTATTATATTTTATATTTTAGCAGTGAAATCAATTGCTTTTAACAACTAACAAGTAATTGTTACTTTTAACATTTATTTGGAAACTTTAAAATATCACAAACACTAAATTATGTGAGACTTCAACCTATAAAACCAAGATATAAAAGTTCTGTATTAGTCTAAACACTAATTTCCTTTTTAACAGGCATGAAGGATATGTACCAAGCAGTTATCTGGTGGAAAAATCTCCTAATAACCTGGAAACCTATGAGTAAGATATTTTATTTGTTTTTGAAAAATATGGTACTAAGGAATTCTCCCTAGGTTAAGAGTAAAATATTGATTGATGGTTTCTTTTCTTGGCCTACTGTCTTCTTTCCATTCTCTGACCTGCTGGATGATAAAGGTCCACCCTAAATAAGAAAGGATGGTAGTCCACATGCTGCCCTCTCCTTTTATCAAAAGGGTGATTCTCAGGTGCCTGAGAAGATTGTGGTAAAAATAAAAGTTTCTATTGAGAATCCCAAGAATATTGATCTTACTTGAAAAGAAAAAAAATACTTTCAACACTAGATCAGATATGGACATAAAATATGGTTTAATGCAATGCTTCCAATACTAGGTTAACAGATAGATATTAAATATCTGTTCAGATTGTGTAAAGTTTTTGCTAAACCATCATTTAGAAGAAAGTCCGTGTGGATGTAATTCTAATGAAACTGCTGAATGTTTAACAAAATTTGATCATAATATGCAAAGTACTCACCATGTACATAAATGCCCTAGCTCAGGGCCTGAAAGGTCCAGAAGCCAAGACATCGCAGTAGCAACATATACACCTACCACTAGGTCTTGATTCTTAAATAATACTCCCCACTGAAAAGAACCAGAACTTCTTGAAGAAATGGCTTCAGGATTCCAGGATTGGGGCAGGGAAAGAACAGGAATATTTTTTTTGATCCAGAAAATAGAAAAGTACACAATTGAACATGTCAAATGGACAGGTAAGTCACTTTAAAAGTCTCCCTTTGACCTAAACTGGAACAATTTAAGTATCAGAATAAATAATGACAGTAATGGACTATAATTCATTGAATCAAATAAGAATGTATACTATATAGTTAGATTGATAGGTAAGTAAGTAAGTAAATAAATAAGAGAAGACTCTTTTTCATAGTCCAGGGCTAATTAAAGAACATAGAAGGAATGATAAAGTTTAAATAACAAGGTATCAACTTATTCAGGCAAAAATTAAAGAATGTCAGAACTAAATTGATGAGGTACAATATATTTACATAGTCTCAAAGTATCTCCTTATAAATAGCTTTTAACTACAAAATGAAGAAAACTGGTAGGCTTCATTTTATCTAAGTAATCAAAATTTATATCAATATGGGATAAAAAGACATCATGTATCTCCCTGTGTAATATACTGAGAATAATATCCAGTACAGCATCACTTCTGTGATATTCCTCACCCAGAAAATGCACAGCTTGAGTTCCTCATGAGAAAATATTAGATAAATTAAGGAATATTTCCGGTGTTCTTTGGAAATTGTTGAATGAAGAGACATAGTAACTAAATGCCCCCATCCTACATTGGATGGTCAACCGTAAAATATTTCTGTTGACAAATGAAATTTTGGTAGGTTCTGCAATTAGGCAGATGTTAAGTTGCAATATTTTTGTAATTTATACTTTGGCCATATAAGTGCATGTTATGTTTTAGAAAATAGACACTGAAGTACTTAGGAGTAAATATCCACTCTCAAATGGTTCAGGAAAAAAAGAAATTACTATCGATATGTATATACAGACAGAATGGAAAGGCAAATGTAAGAAATTTCAGCCACTTGTTTATCTGGGTGCAGTGTATATAGTAGTTCTTTTATAGTGTCTTTCAACTTTTCTGTAAGTTTATAATTACTTAAAACTTTTTTAAAAAATTAAGTACTCACTAAATATAAGGTGCCAGAACTGAAGAATATGAGCTAATGAAGACTCTTGTTGGGCTGGGGTTGTGGCTTAGTGGCAGAGTGCTTGCCTCACACATGTGAGGCACTGGGTTTGATCCTCAGCACCTCATAAAAATAAATAAACAAAATAAAGATATTGTGTCCATGTATAATTAAAAATTATTTTTTAAAAAGGACTCCTGTTAACTCAGTGTGGTCCTTGTTAGCTCAAATGGGGTCATGTTATTTGTTGCTGAAATTCTAATAGATTCTGTAGTGAAGAGTCATTATTTTCTTAAGAATCTCTCAACCTGAGATTTAGTTTGATCAAGTATATGCAAGATTCATTAGTTACAAGAATACTCAAGTTGAAATGAAACATATATGAGATATGTTTAAATAGAAAAAAATTATTTTTATAATCAATGTCTTTGGAGAAAAATAATAGGCATTTATTTAAAATGACCACTAAGCTGAATGGTTTCATTTGTGTGTTTAATCAGAATCTCTTTGTGTAGATTGAGAAAAGAAATTAAAAATTTTAACAGAATATAAATTAGTAAGGAATGGTGGAAATTGGCCAATAAAAAAGTGTATTCTTTCACCTAAAGAATTTTTAATAGTTTTTCAAAATAAAATGCCACACCATACAAACAAAACAGACCACTGGCCCTACTTATGCTATAAACTATCAGCTTGCATTTTTTAGGTTATAAAATCTCATATAGAAAATAAAAAGACTTATAACTAACCATCCAGATATTTAACATTCATCTAGATATATAAAAGATATTCAGTGTGATGATATTTTATCCTTGAACTTAATGTTGTCAGGTAAGCTCTGCATAAGACAAACATGTACCACGTGGTACCATAATCATAAATTGGCATATTGATTGTGGAGACATGACCTTGAACAAATACCCATTATCTGTCATACCCATTATCCTTAGGGGATATGTTTCGTGACCCCCAGTGGATGCCTAAAACCATTGGTTGTACTGAACTCTAGATATATTTTCCCACATAATCAGGCCTATGATAAAGTTTACTTTATAAATTAGATACAGTAAGAAGTTACTAATAGTAACTGATAGAATAGTAACTGACTAGAATGATTATAACAAAGTACTATAATAAAATTGGTATAATAACTACTCTTTTTTTAGCTGTCAATGGGCCTTTATTGCATTTATTTATTTAAATGTGGTGATGAGAATTGAATCCAGTTCCTCACACATGCTAAGCAAGTGCCCTATAACCCCAGCCCCAATAACTACTCTTGCACTTTGCGGCTATCATCAAGTAAAATAAAGGTTACTTGAACATAAAACACTTAAGATACTGTAGCAGTTTATCTGATACCAAGACAGCTAGTCATTTAGTAGTGGGTAGTGTATACAGTGTGGATACTCTGGGCAAAGAGAAAATTCACCTCCTGGATGAGATTGAATAGTAAGTATGAAATTTCATTATGCTACACAGAAAAAGCACACAATTTAAAACTTGAGTTATTTCTGGAATTTTCCATTTAATATATTTGGACTACAGTTGACCAAGGGTAAGTGAAATCACAGAAGGGGAAAGTACAAATGAGGCACTACTGTACTTCACCTGTTGGAGCGCAGATCTCTTCTCTGCAAAATGAAGGGTCAGACAAGATGAAGGAGGCAAATTGTGACACACTTGCTTGATGTTCCCTCCCTCTGAACTGAATTCAAGTAGATCTCACTCTTTGATAATGACCCTATTCACCCCTGTGCCTAGGCTGACTTCAAACCTTACAATGCACAGCTCTAGGCAGCCATTTCTAATTGCTTGGTGTATACACATGAAATAAGCATAAAAGCCCATGGAGGTATAAAGTCCATTCCACCATGTTTACAAGACTCAAATCAATCTAACAATTCTCTTATCCATTATTATTCTTGTAGCCAAGCAAGTTTATTCCTTCCACACCTAGAATTTCTGTTTTCTGGATTAATTGTCAAATGAAGATCATTTTACTCCTACCAAATAAGTGGCAGGGAAGGTCAGGACATGACTCAAAATTATAATAACATTCAAAAATTTATTCCCTAAAAATTATACATATTTTTCTTCACCACTTT
This sequence comes from Marmota flaviventris, assembly GCF_047511675.1. Lineage (NCBI taxonomy): Eukaryota > Metazoa > Chordata > Mammalia > Rodentia > Sciuridae > Marmota > Marmota flaviventris. Next base: position 23,339,335 of record NC_092502.1, on the reverse strand, counting down.
TTATTTGTTTTCTTAATCAGATACCAAAATTATAAAAATAATTCAATTGTTTTACAAAAGATCTGGAAAACCTGTCTTAAAGAGGAAAATGTGGCAGTTGTTTTAGAAGGATATTTGCTAACTTCTCAAATTGGTGTTAGCTTTTTATAGCTACCCTAACACCCTCCTACTCCTACCACCCACTGACTTATGAAATGGAGAGGAAGACGAATATTTTCTAAAACTTCATTATGGAAAATTTATGACATTTACCAAAGTAGAGAGAATAATATAATGAATGCTCTGAAATCCAGTTTCAACAATGATCAATATTTTTTACCAATTCTGTTTTATTTTTTCTTCACCAAGTAAACATTTACTACTTGGAAATGGATCATGACTTTGCCTCTGAGTTTGAAAACACTAGTAGAAAACAAAAAATGTACATGTGATTTTCTAGCATTATTTTTTTAATTTTAATTTTTTATTTGCTCTAATTAGTTATACATGACAGTAAAATGCAGTTGTATACTTTGATATATCATACATAGGGTATAATTTCTTATTTTTCTGATTGTACCTGTTGTAGAGTCAATCAGTCATACAGTCATCTAGCATTATCTTTTATAAATAAATAATGAAACCATTTTAAATGTTATTGACACAGCACCTTTGCTTCATTCAGGTGGTATAACAAGAGCATCAGCCGAGACAAAGCTGAAAAACTTCTTTTGGACACAGTAAGTCTCCTTCATCTGTCTCTTGACTTAAAATAAAATAAATTGCACTGTTTTTCCAGCCATGCAGTGGTTGACACCAAGGCAGTGGATTGACATGTCAGATTAGCAATGGCTTTCATATCTGGTGACAAATGTTCTGAGGATTTGCAGAACTAGCAACTATAGGAAAGAGGGATGAGAAGAGATGAAACATAGTATGGAGGAACAAGTACTGAATTTGGGCCCATGTTCTGTCACCAATTCAGTGTGTGACCCTGGAGACATCCCTCTTCCTTCTGAGCCTTAACGAGTACAAGGAAACAGTGCACTAAATCAGTTACCCCGTACTCCTGCTACCCCTCTGCTCCTGGTCTTGTGGACACTGTTGACCACAGCACCTGGCTTTGGGGTTCAAGGGGAAACAAGACAAGTTCTGAAGAAAGACTCAGAGGATGGTCTAAGGTAAACAAGTAAACGCTGCAGGAATTGGGAAGAATTTTGTGGAGAAAGAAGAATTTAGTTGAGTCCTTATCAAATTTGGTTACTCTTTGGTTCTATGTCAATTCAGCACTTAATCAGTTTCTGTGGTTCCCTATGGAAAACGTGCTAGAATTGCTGTAAATGTTTAAAACAAACAAACAACAACAAAAAAAAAGATTCCCCAGGTCTCATTTCCATTCCAGATCTGCAGAATCAGAATCTTCAAAGTTAGGTCCCAGGAATCTATATTTTATTTCAAGCCAAATTCACAATGCTTTTGTAGCTGCTCAGCATCTGGACCCACCCGCCAACCTGTGTTATTGAAAAACATATTAAAACCTGGCTAATCAGAACTAATTAAGAGATGGCACAATTAATTAAAAACCCGAGGTAAACAAGGGCAGTTTTAAACAAAGGCAGTTTTATTATTTTCAACCACACATTGGTTAATGAAGTCTACACAGCACTTCAAACAGCTCAGAACAATGACTAGATAAAGATGATTTCTGTTTTATAGCAGTCCTTTTGAGGCACTTAATCCATTTTTCTTGCTCAAGTACTTAAAAAAATTCCTCCTTACTAGTATTTTGAACTCCTTTGCCAAATTCTCTTCTCCTCCTTTGATAAGTCTGAGGGTAAATTGTAGTGAGTCCTGTCAGATTTAGTCCAGATTCTGGACAACTAGAATTGAATGAAAATTTCTTGCCATATTTTGCATTTCTCCTCTGCTGTTTGAAACAATAGCCATATTGTTTTATAGATGTACTTAGAGTCTTCTTATCTAACAAGTTAGGGCTCTCAAGATATGAATTGTTTCATTTCAGTTTTTATTAGCTAAAGCTTCTAGTGTATAGCCCCATACAGTTTTCTACACTGAAGTATAAACCCTTTATCATGTTCCTTCTGCATTGTGGTACCCAAAACTTTATCTTGCACAAAGTAGCTTCTAAATAAATTTTGTTGGATGCATAAATGAATATATCAAATGCTTAATAAACTTGAGAACCTGGCTGATCATGAGCATCACTGGGAAAATTTTTTAAAAACCCAAACTCCTGGACTCCAGGACTCTAGGCCTAACTAGTCAGAACCTCTAGAGGTGATACCCAGGTGATTCTGGGACTTAACCATATTTGAGAACCACTAAAAAGAATCTCCTCAGTGTCCTGTCATTTCTTCAAATGTTGCCTCCTCCAAGAAGCCTCTTAGGCCTCTCTTTCCCTATTCATTGGATGTGGTTTCTCTCACCTTCTAACCTCATGACACACTGTTCTTACTTCTCCAGAGGCTCTGTTCTCACTCTGCCTTAGAGCTCAGCAGTTTCTCTTCTGTTTCAACAAATCTAGGTAGGTAGAGGGTGTGTCGTTCCTTGCAAGCAGGTGCCCCGTAACTCACTTAGTACACCTTGCAGAGAGATCTCACACATTGGATGTCCCCAAATTCAGACAGGAGCTCTATCTAAGGCCTCAGTTCATCATATTTGCATGAGTCTAAGATGTCAAAGATAGAGTATTGACTTAATAACAGAAGTGTTTCAACAGAAGAAATTAAAACTAGCTACATATCAGAGACACTCTTAAAGTTAATGCAATGTGACAAGGCCATGAATCATCAGTCTGTCTTTTGACAATTTCTTACCATTGTGCTGACCTTATTTGCTATAAGATCCCCTTAAAATTGCACAGAAAAAAAGAAAAATACTCCTAACACAGTCAGCATGTCTCAGATAACGACAGACAATAGAATTCAAGCTTCCAACAGAGGATGCACCATAGCAAGTAATAATAATGGCCAATAAGAACCCTCATAGGCCTGATTCTGGGATCCTATTGCAGGAATATGATTATATTCTATATACTTAATTCTTCTGGCAGCTTTGCAAAAACCATTTTATAGAGGAGGAAATTGACTCTCACACACTTAATCAGGAAAGATCTGGAATTCACAATTTTATAGACTGTTAGAATTCCTCTTAAAGAGTATGTGTCACAGCTGGGTGCAGTGGTAAATGCCTGTAATTTCAGTGGCTTAGGAGGCTGAGACAGGAGGACTGTGAGTTCAAAGCCAGCTTCAGCAATGGCAAGGCACTAAACAATGCAGTGAGACCCTGTCTCTAATAAAATACAAAATAGGACTGGGGATGTGGCTCAGTGGTCAAGTGCCCCTGAGTTCAATCCCTGGTACCCACCACCCCCCCCCCCAAAAAAAAAAAGTATCTGGCCTGTTTTCTTTGTATAAAATGCAGATAAACCGAGTTTAGTGACATGTTCTGGACTAAAGCAGGGATGCTTTTTCTCTCTCTCTCTGTCTTTCACCCCCCCCCCCACATACACACACATACACACTGAGTTAATAAGAGAATATATGAGCTACTTTCTATTCTCCCATCACACCAGGGTCACATAAATATTTCATCTCCATGGAATATTTTTCTATTTTGACCTTTTAATTTTCTTCAATAAAGTAGTAGAAAGTAAACTGAGACCTTCTGTATTCTTCAGGGGAGTGAGAACCCCCCCTCTGGCAGCATTGCATAAGCCAATGCCCCCTTGCAAAGCTGAGATAGAAGTGATCCAGTGTTCTTGGTGGCTGTAACTACCTCTGAGCTCCCTGCAAAAAGTACCTGGTAAAGCCCATGCTGGGGACCTCTCATTTCTTGCATCTCTTGGCTGCCTCAGCCCCAATCCAGAGTCCTTGTCACTGTCACTGAATGCCACCCACAGCTAATGTGGAAGAAAAAATATGTTTAAAAGAAGGTGAACCTTCCATGCTCAGCAGAGTGACTGCAAACATTACCTCTCCTTTTTCCAGGGCCTATGGAACATTTCCTCTTAACAGCTGAGCTCTAATGCAATTACAAATTTTTCTCAAAAAAAAAAAAAAAAAAAACCACTGGCTTTTTTGGAGAATAATGACATCAATAAGAACTCTTCTTAATTAGATGGGAGAGATGTTCACATAACCTCTGTTCACAGATACTTGAGAAATGTCTGATCTTTTTAGTCTATGTGTCTTCCCCTTTAGAAAAAGTTACAATTCAGATGCAGTCTGCTTCTGCTCAGAGTGTGATTTTTTTTCTGTCTTGAGTTTAACCTATTGCATTATAATAAGTCAAGAGCAAAAGCTATTTGCAAAAGAGAAAAAATTGAACACAAGCTGTAGCTACCTGCAAGACATGGATAATACCCCAAAACAAGGTGGAACAAAAAAATTTAGACAAATTCTCTATTCACGGCAGTCAATGCCTATCAACTGATGAATGGATAAACAAATGTGGTATATCCATACAACAGGATATTATTTAGTCAGAAGAAGAAGTGACCTACCATTGTCTGCTACTACTTAGATAAACCCTAAAAACAACATGCTAAGTGAAAGAAGCCCACACAAGACCGCATATTATATGATTCCGTTTATACAAAATGTCTTGAATAGACAAATCTATAGTCAGAATTTAGACTTTGTGAAAGACATGCAGATGGGACCAAGATTTCTTTGGAATGATAAAAGCGGTCTAACCTTAGATTATAGTGATGGTTGCACAACTCTGGAAATTTACTAAAAACCATTTATACACTTAAGATGGCATGTATTTGTGGCATGAATGTTGTGGCATGTAATTTATGCCTCAGAAGATATTTTTGAAACAAATGAACTAAACTGGAGATTTTGATGTCCCACTACTTCAGAAACTGAACAAAACTATTGACCTAAAAGGGATAAAAATCTTTGAAAAATAAATTTTTAAAAGTATGATTTTAAAACATAAGTTAAAAGAGTCTTTAACAATTCATTGGATAAACAATTTACATTCTACATTCCTATGTGAGAGAAAAATATAAGAATTTGGTTAGGACTCCTCTTATCATGCCCCAGGGCTGGCACAGAGCACATCATAGAGAATAGTTCCACAAAGGAGTCTGATGATGTAAGCAGGATGGCATTAGTGTTTTCCAAAGGTTTATAACTCATTCTTTTGAATTTAAAAAAAAACTGACATGCAGAATAATACACAAACCTTAGTCCTTAATTTTCATTGTATTGTAATTAATTTAGTCAACAAATACTTTTCCATCTGCCCTGTGATTTCTTCCTCATTTAAACTCTCACAATTTGTTTTAACAGGTTCATGTATTTTCATTTAAAAGATTTGCATCTACTTGATTTTAAGTTTGTTAGATGTGTACCTTATTGTCTATAGCAGTCTTTCCCATCACTTAATAAATCCTTATTAAAATACATGAACATTAAAAAAAATAATTAAAATAAACTCAATGTGTGAGAAAGACGAAATACTAGATTACCTTAGGAAAAAGAAAGGTAGTAACTTTCTTATTTCCCTCAATTCTTCCCCTGCTTTCAGGCAGCAGTGAGGGCAGCCCAAGCTCACTGCCTTAGAAAAGGAAGGCTACAAATGAAAAGCAGAGAGCAAGTCTGAGCTTCCCATTCCAAAATAGTCTACTGAGAGACTTCAGCAGAGGAGCTTGGGAGTTTCAGAATTCTGACTTTGAGTACTCATACCCAGAGTTCATGTGGGAATCTAAAGGTTTGGCATGAATATACAATGATACAAGGACCAATTGTCCCCCACCCCACGTCTGTCCTCCTGCAGGGTTCTAGTCAAGTTACCAAAAGCAGAGTATACCTCTGTACAAGCATAAGGACAAACTTTGTAACTATCAGCACGGTTTTGGGAGTCAGGGACTGCTGGTGTGACTGGTATAAAGAGAGTATGGTTGTTCAGGGAAGTTAGTAAGCACCAAACTCCATGGTTCATAAAGTTACACTGCAAAATATAAGAATTTTAAAAGTTGAGGTGCCAAGGTGAGCATGCTGGAGGTCTGGGCACATAGGTGTAGGCAGGGAGCTGCTCAACTATTTGCTGTTATGTTATGTTGCTCCTCTGTGCTTTAAGTTTTTCAGCTGGTTGAAATAATGAACAAAGTTTGGGACACATGGTTTAGGGAGCTGATTTAGGTCAGTGGTTCTCAAGTGTTTGTGCATGCACCTTGGGAGTGGAGGATGGAGGGGTTTGTGTTGGTTTGTGTTGTGTCTACTTTACTCTGTGTACTACATGCTATGCTGTTTGCACCAGACCCTAGTGTAACTCTAACCTTCTCTCACAACTCTCATCATGTCTAAGTGAGTCATAATAGGCTTTGCAAATGTTACCAATGCAGAGTTTTAGCTGGGTAGGAGCATAATGTTAGGCATGAAGTACTTATAATGAAATTCAGATTTTAAAATCCCAACCAGCAATGAATATTCAGATTTTAAAATCCCAACCAGCAATGAATACACTGGCATATCCATTTGCTTGTGCTTAATTTTATTACTGCTAGCAAAATTGTCAGAGTGATGAAAGGCTTATTCTCAGGCACTCCCTTCTCCCCACCTCTTTCATGAAGCCAGGAATTTAAATTCTTTCTGCCCTTCAGCAACATCAGTACACTGGAAGTGGTCTGGGAAATATATTCCCATTAAGGAACTGATGGAGCTTCCAGGAGAGGTAGTTTTATTCCCTTATGAAGGACTGAGGAAGTGGCACCAAACATCCATTTGATGGAGGCCTTATGGAGCAGTAGAACAGGCTGATGTACCACAATTTAAATCCCAACTCTTTAGCTGGATGGTGGCACATGCCTATAATCCCAGAGGCTTGGGAGGCTGACAAAGGAGGATCACAAGTTCAAAACCAGCCTCAGAAATTTAGTGAAGCCCTAAGCAACTTAGCAAGACCCTGTCTCAAAACATTTTTTTTTAAAAAGGCCTGAGAATGTGGCTCAGTGGTTAAGCACCCGTGGGTGCTTAACCACTTAGCCTCAATCCCTGGTACCCAAAATAAATGAATGAATGAATAAATAAATAACTTTGACACTTACTAGTTGTGGGTCATGGGAAAGCCAACTCAGCTTTCTGGCACTTGATGTCCTCCTCGGGACTAGAAGATAATAATGTCTAGACTGCAGTGTTGTGGTGAGGGTTGGAAATTACCTGCAGAGTCTGGTAGGTAGTGAGCCCTCAGAAGGCAGAGCTTGTGTCTGTTTTATTCACCACTAATGTCAGTCCTAGCGTAGTCTTTGATTCATGGAGGGTCAAGAAATAGTAGCCATTGTTACTGAAAGTCTGCTCTGTTCTGAATAGTTCTTCCTCCTTCCATAATCAAGAAAATGGAGCTGCATGGCTGAGCCTGGCTTCCAGAGATCACTGACCTTCTATCCTTTAACACATTCTAGGGCAAAGAAGGAGCCTTCATGGTCCGAGATTCCAGGACTCCGGGAACATACACGCTCTCTGTTTTCACCAAGGCTATTGTGAGGTACGGTGCTGTCTCTGCTCAGCAGAATAGGAGAGACACTTCAGAATAGGGAGAGACACTTCAGGTGTGGGGTAATATAGAGCAAAGTCACAGGTAGAGGTCTACTAGAAATTGTGCAGCTTCCCCTGTTCTCTCTAGGAGAACCAAGGCCAAAGGGGCCAGGAACAGAACTGAAGAGAGTTAGAAAGGGACAGAGCTTTGGCTGGACCCCTGGTACTCCCCTGGTTAGCTCTGCCATTAGCAGAGCTCTAAAAGAAATGAAATATTTGCATTTGATGAATATATTATTTAATACACAGAGTAACAGAAAAGATAATTTCCAACCCAAAGCAAAAATATGTGAATTCCAATTCTGGATCTTCTAATAAAACTCTCCACATTTATTGAGGCCTTACCAAGTGCCAGGAACTTGACAGACCATTTCAATCCTGAGAATCCCTGAAGGCAGAAACTGCCAAGCTCACTTCACACAGAAGAAACCAAAGCTCAAAAAGCACCTATGCCAACAGGGCTGACAGGGCAAACCCTCTTCATGCTCCAGCCAAACTGACTGCAAGACACTCACTGCTTAGCTGCCCCCCACCCTCGCCAGTCTCCTTCTTTGTAAAATGATGTCTAAGAGCTTATCTAGGTCTCAAATCCTCTTCTAGTTAGAAAATTGCTAAGCACTTTGGCAATAACCAAAAATGCAATAAACATTAATAGAAAAATAATCTTCAAAGTGTCCTAGGGATATTTATTGGAAGTCAGAGGCCTGAAAGTCCATAAGATATGCTGGACAGAAATGAGAGGTCAAGTCTGTGTTGGGGTTCATTGATTCACTAGGAAGACACCCCCTGCAATACTGCTAGACAACATTTATTAAGATTTAACATAGCAGACGGATAGAAGGCAAAGTCAGACAAGGGAGAGGCACATAGAGCCAAGTCCAGAGAACACCAAACACAGCTTTCAAGATCTTCTCCCAGTGGGGTCACACAGGATATGCTTTGTTTCTCCAGCAAGGAGTTGTTGCAATGTGGTGAAGTATGGCCCACCAGAGGATCCAGGAGAGACTCAGCACCCAGGATTTTATTGGAGGCAATTTAAGTAGGCACCCTGTGCCTAGCATATACCAAAATCCCAGATTTCCAGAAGGAGAGCTTACATTCTGCATAAGCCACACTGTAGTACATATTTTAGTCATATCCTGCCACCCTCAGCAGGTTAGAGAATGGCGAGAGCCCTCCTGAATTTCCAAATACCTGCCAAGGGCTAACTCTGCAAGCAGGACTTTCTTAGGATGGGAGCCAGGCCTACTCTGTCAATTCTTCTGCTCAAAGTCAAATAAAAGTTAAGGGGCCAGAGCAGTGTACATTGGTACACTCCTGTAATCCAGCAGCTGAGGGAGGCTGAGACAGGAGAATGTCAAGTTCAAAGTCAGCCTCAACAACGGTAAAGCACTAAGCAACTCAGTGAGACCCTGTCTCTAAATAAAATACAAAATAGGACTGGGATGTGGCTCAGTGGTTGAGTGCCCCTGAGTTCAATCCCTGGTACCCCCGCCACACACACACAAAAGTTAAGGGGCCAGAGAGGCTTTGTCAACAGACACTGTTGACAGTCAGCTAATGACATCTATATCACCAGTCCTCCACTTTGAAGCTGTGAAAGAAACAATCAATCCATCCAATGCTGTTGCCAATAGGATCTAGTCGCAGCCCCAGAGTACATTTTAGCACAACACTGGGGGCACCAGGACCAATCTGTCAAGGGTATACACAAGTTGAAACACTGTATCTGCCATCATTGTGAGAAGTTAGGAAACAAAAATAATAAGAAAGGGATGCCAGTAGACACTTGGTGTCTCAACATTGCTTCTGTGTTTGATTTGTTTAAAGTGAGAACAACCCCTGTATAAAGCATTATCACATCAAAGAAACAAATGACAACCCCAAGCGGTACTATGTGGCTGAGAAGTACGTGTTTGACTCCATCCCTCTCCTCATCAATTATCACCAACACAACGGAGGAGGTAAGTGCTAGCAGGCAGAGCCAGAGAGGGACCCAAACTTAGAAGTGACAAGAGCGCTACCTGGTTTCTCCATGCCAGATGAGCTGGCCATAAATAATAACTGAATACACAATTTTAAAAGGATGCTGAGTATTTGATTCATCTCACACGTTTCATGAGCAAACTCTACTATGGAAATCATGAATTTCACCCCCACCCAACTGTGTTGTGAATCTTCTCAGGATGCAATATCAGCAACTGGACTTTGTTTTTGTTTTTTTTTTCCTAAAATAAAAGTAGCTCTTGCATCAGATTTTCTCTGTTGTGATTTAACTTAGAAAATTGCTAGAGCAAAGTTCTACCCATTGCCTTTGGCTTTTCAATTGACCTAGGCCTGGTCACCCGACTCCGGTATCCAGTTTGTTCCTGGAAGCAGAAAGCTCCTGTCACAGCAGGGCTGAGATATGGTGAGTAGCACCATTGGGAATGTTGGGCCTTTGAGCTACAACTTGAAAGGTCTGGGGAAAATTCTAAGTGGACTTCCCATGAGCCTAACTGTACCCCAGACTTCAAATGACCATCCAAACAGCTATACTGTATATGTGTAGACAGCAGCACTAATGAACATTTGAACTTTGCAGTGTGTGTTGGAGGAGTGATTGTCTGACAGAACATTCATCTAGATCAAATCAATATCCTTTGGTTTTACTGAGTCCATCAATGAATGTTTATTTTGCAAGAACTTTGATCTTTCTGCATGCAGTATTAAAAGTTTTTTAGAACTGAGAGTATAGCTTGGTGGTAGCACACACCAGGCTCTAGAGTTGATCCCAGCACCAAAACCAAACAAATAAAAAATTTTTTAAAAAATATTTTTAAATGTATTTTATTTACATATTTTTTAATTTTTGAAAAAAAAATTAGATGTTGATGGACCTTTATTGTATTTATTTATTTATATCTGGTGCTGAGAATTGAACCCAGTGCCCCACACATGCTAGGCAAGCACTCTAACCACTGAACCACAACCCCAGCCCCTACATATTTTTTATCTGGTGCTGAGGATTGAACCCAGTGCCCCACACTCACTAGGCAAGCACTCCACCACTGAGTCACAACCCCCACCCCGCAAAACAATTTTATACCTTCAACAGAGTATGCACTCTAATGTAGCAGACCCTACAACGATCCCCTCCTGTCCGCTGTGACTTCTTCACCCATTTGGGATTATCTGCCTGAAACCTGAAGGCATCTGAGTGTGTATCTCTTGGTCCAAACTGTGTGTTACTTGAGGAAGCAGTTGGTCTAATCTTCATTTTGTATCTCCTAGATTGGTGGTTCTCAAACTTTAATGTGCATCAAAATCTTCTGGAACACTTATTCAAAATGTTGACTTCCTGAACCCTAGGCAACACTTAGCACAACATGCTCCCTGAGAGTGGGTGTCTGGGGTCTGCATTTTAAAAAGTGTTCTAGGTGACTTTGACACAGGAGCCCAGGGGTACTTTGAGAAACTCTGCTGTGGACTCTTCATTCCTAACCAGCAGCATGTCTGGTTCACAGTAGATACTCCATACTATTTGCTATGGAGTCTCTGCCTCCAAGAGGTGGAGATCTGACTGTTTATGGTATTAGAAAAAACATTGGTATAGGATAATACTTCTCTATCCTCCTTATGAAAACCATGCTATTCTGGTAACTATAGAATCCTAAAGTGTCCATGCTGGTTGGGATCTCAGAGATCATCTGGTCAGCCTACTCCTTAGGAAAACTGAGGCTCCGATCCTTTTGTTTGCTTACTGAACATTTATTGAGAGCCTGCCATGTGCCAGTCACTGTGCCAGCTTGTGCCTCTGTAGAAGGCCCCTCTGAATCCCCTCTTTCACTGCCATTCTGCCTAAAGCTTAGCAGTGTGCTGTGAACATAGCAGATGCTTTCGATGGGTGAATGGATGATGAGTGATAAATACAAATGAAATTTGTTCTATGTGAAAAACATTTTAGGAAATGGCTGGGACTTTGCAACAATCCATTTATGTATTTTTCTTTATAGCTTCATTATTGCCATTCTTCTTCTTTCCATGTTACTGCCACCTATGCATTTTTAATAGTTTTAAATGTATATTCTATGCTACTATTTGGGATAAAGGGTAATTAGCTATAATAGTTCTAAGGCTAGGATTTATACCATGTGCCATCTTTGAGTTATATTATACATAAGCTAAAGTTCTAGGTAGAGCTATGATGTTCTCTGGTAGCCCCTGTTCCTTATTATTTGCCCTAAAAATCAAGTGCCACCCTCCTCTCTCTCTTCAGGGAAATGGGTAATCCATCCCTCGGAGCTCACTTTTGTGCAGGAGATTGGCAGTGGACAGTTTGGGTTGGTGCATCTTGGCTACTGGCTCAACAAGGACAAGGTAGCTATCAAAACCATTCAGGAAGGGGCGATGTCAGAAGAGGACTTCATAGAGGAGGCTGAAGTCATGATGTGAGTGGTAAAAGAAGCACCTGTAGACACCCTGTGAAGCATGCCCTGGGCTGTGTTCTTTCAAACCCCTCTGACACCACATCATACCGCCTACCTTCTCAAACTCTGGCAGTGGCTTCCCACTGCACCGCAAATAAAATGAACTGCCTCACATGGTCTCCAAGGTCTGCCATGGTCTGACCCTGCACACCTCCCAATCTTCTCCCCGTCTCCCCTCTGCTCCATAACATGCCAGTTATGCTGGCCTCTATTCATGTCCACACATACCCTGACTCCATGTTATCCTTCAGGTCTTGGCTCCACTGACATATTTCTTTTGGGGGAGGGTGTGGATTCTATTTTCAAAACCAAGAGTCAGACAAGGTGACAATTCAGCAACAGAAGGTTTGGCACTTTGGGAGACTGGATTTTGGCTCTTATCCTTGTCTTTTGTCTCCAGGAAACTCTCCCACCCCAAACTGGTTCAGCTCCATGGAGTGTGCCTGGAGCAGGCCCCTATCTGCCTCGTGTTTGAGTTCATGGAGCATGGCTGCCTGTCGGATTACTTGCGCAGCCAGAGGGGACTCTTTGCAGCAGGAACCTTGCTTGGCATGTGCCTGGATGTGTGTGAAGGCATGGCCTACCTGGAAAAGGAGTGTGTCATCCACAGAGATTTGGTAAGAGCATGCATGGCCAACACCAGCAGGTGCAGGGTGAAGGGCACATCCCATTGAAATGTAGGGTTAGCAAGACTGAGAATGTATTAATAAATGACAGGTCACAGATCACCTCCCTTCCTCTCTCAGCTTCTTCCTTCCTCCACCCACTGGTCCTATAGAAAAGTGTTTCATGAGGACAGATAGTTTATGCTCTCTGAGTTTCATTTTGCATGCTTCCAAAATGGAGCTAATGACCACTCCTTCTGATCTTCTTTGTCTTAGTTTTGTCCTGGTAAAATGAGGGAAATGGACAAGCACAGTTTTTCTTAAAGTGTTATCCACCATCTACCAGAATAACATTAGAATAACCCTAGGCCACCGTCAGAATCTCTGGTTTTGGGGGCTCAGGAATATTCATGTGTTTCCCCATGTGATTTCAAGTTTGAAACTCACTGGAGTCTTCAGTCTCCAAGGGTTCTTCCAGTGCAGCCGTCTGTTTCTCCCTATTAAGGAATAACTTTAAGATGATCAACAACCTCAAAAACTTCTTATACTAAGCACATAGGAAACAGTTTCTTCATATCATCCCTGGTGTCAATATTTTCTTTCACATGGGTTTGGTATCAGGTGGAACCTATCTTTGGTTAGACAACACTGTGGATTTCTTAGAATCCAGAAGTGAAGATAAGCCTGCTCATCCTGTTAAAGGATTAACTTTCTAGCAAACTTGCAGCAGGTGCTTGTGAAGCTTAATTAACATTTGAGCTCCTCCCTGCCCTCTTACAACATACCACAGAAAGGCACAGACTGATGATGGGAAACTCCTGGATTACTGCCTAGCCACCAACAGTTCTCTTTTCTCTTTTGTTGGCCCATCTCTTCTCCAGGCTGCCCGAAATTGTTTGGTGGGAGAAAACCAAGTCATCAAGGTGTCCGATTTTGGGATGACAAGGTAACACAGGGACATGGTACCTGCACAATGTCAGCAGTGGTACTGAGGCCCCTGAACATTCTGATCTCTCTATTCTGTGCTCTTCTCAGGTTCGTCCTTGATGATCAATACACCAGTTCCACAGGTACCAAATTCCCAGTGAAGTGGGCTTCCCCAGAAGTGTTTTCTTTCAGTCGCTATAGCAGCAAGTCAGATGTGTGGTCATTTGGTAAGTGTCATCCAGGCCCCACCCCCATGTGATCTAGGACTGTGGGAGACCAGCTATTTCCTTAGTCAGATGTAGATAACTCTACCTGCTCTGATCCCTGTATGTTGAGGGAATCCCACTGAAGGCCTATGTAAGAACAGCCCAGAAATATATGAAAGAGCCCTTATTATTGTATTTGTTCCTAGAAATTTTTGAAATGGCAGAGAGAGAAAAACAAAGTGAAAAGCAGAATTCTGGTAGCAGCTACTACGAGGTCAAAAGCCAAAAGACTCAGGAGATTAGAATATAAATTTCTTGAAGGCAGGGACTATGTTTTGTCCAATATTATACCACCACACTTAACCTCAATAAGTATTTTATTCATTCAACAACAATTTTTTGAGTAATCTGCCATTAACCAGGGGCTAATTTAGTGCACAGGCTGAAATGGTGCATAAGATAGAAGCCAAATTTTAGGGAGGTGAGGAAACAACAATAACATAAAGAAGCTAAGAGATACAAGAATTAGTAAAATAGGGGTTAATAAGTGCTACAAATAAAATAAAACAATAATGGGATAGATCTGCATTAGCTAGTATGCTCTGGGGAAGGGCTCTGTGAAGGCTGACTCTTGAGCAAAAAGTTACATGATGAGAGAAAACTGTCACAATTTAAAGGACCAGGGAGCAGTGTCTCTGACAGAAAGCCCAGCAAGTGCAACAGCTGAATATGTCCCCAAAGCAGGGGGTAATGATTTCTTGGAAGAACAGAACACAATGAAATTGCAGGTCATAGTAAGGAATTTGAATTTCTAAAAAGTGTAAATAGGCACGAATAAATGAATGAAGCCAGTGTAGTGGGAAAAGCTAAATGTTCTTCCTGAATTTGTCATGTCAAATCAAGTCAAGGTTAGTGCATACTAAAGATGTGCACAAAACTACACCAGATGATCTCTTCAATTTGGATTAAAGTAAGGATTATCTTTTGGATAGGAACTGTTCAGAGTGGTCTTGCCATTCTGCACCAAGGGCTTGCTAAGAATTTACTAATCATAGAAACAAGGGGGATCCTGGCTGATTAAATGTCTAAGGAAAGTACCAGTTTTAAAACCTTTAGCATTATAGAATGTCTAATTCTGAGCACTGAGTAGTTTGTTAATTATTAGTCCTTTTGATTTCTGCATTAAAGCAAATCACTATTCAGTAGTTTTAGCTGCTACTTTGTTAAGCAGGTTGAAGTTATAGAATGAACTTGGAAGAAGTTGTCCTGACTTCATTCTTGGAGACTCTTCTCTGCCCAGAGCATATAACTAGGAAGGATAAGGCTAATATATGGCCATTTCTCTGTAGATGACAAAGCTGATCACACTGTGCCAAGCTGGGGCCACACAAAGAGATGTTTGAAGCAATGACCACACTGGCACCTTCATCTTCTGACTCTTATTCATCCACAGGGTGTCGCCTGGGAATTTTCTGCTACATTTTCTAATTAGAGGGTTAGGCTGAAATGCTCCCTCCCTGTGATGGGTTATCTAAAGAGCGTCCAGAAATAAGGTTGATGGATGGGTACAGAGTATAAATGGTTCAGTGAAGAAAAGTGTGAGAAAACTGGGGTGGCAAGCCTGAGCAGCAGAGACCTGGATGGGCTGAGCTTCCTGCCTGCCCCAGCCCTTTGCACTTTGTCATTAAATACAATTTTTGCCCTAATTAGCCAGACTATTTTGAGCAAGTTAAGTAACCTCTTTGAGCTTCACTCAGTTTTCTCATCTACACATTAGAACATTTGTATTAAGCAATAGTTTCCAAATCCTGCCTTAGCAGCAACGCTATGCTTTCAAAAGAAATCTCATGAGAAATTCTGGCATCTCAGGGTGCTGAACAGTCTTCTTTATGGCTCAGCACTTCCAACTCCTCAGGCACCTCTGGGGAGCCCCTGAATTCTCTGAGCCAAGGACTCTGAGCTGGCCATTTTAACAAGCTTCTGAGATGATCCTTATTCAGGTGTTGGGGGCTCACACTTTGGGAATTTCTGCCTCAAGTTTCTAGAACTCATCTTGAAAACACTAGGTTAGGTGATATGTAAGCTCCTTCTGGTTCCGGTGGCCTGTGGTTATATTAGTATGATATAAAGCACTGGTTGGGTATGGCCATTCTACAGAGGGCAGAAGGGCAAATGGGATTAAATCAGAAGTCAAAAACAGACAACCTGAACATGTGTTTTTCCTAGTTTATATAGTACAGGTTGAGTATCCTCATTTAAAGTACTTGGGACCAAAAGTGTTTCAAATTTCAGATTTTGGAATATTTTCATATACATAATGAGTTTTCTTGAAGATGAACCCAAATCTAAACACAAATTTATTTGTTTCATATGCATTTTATACACTTAGCCTGAGGGTGACTTTATACTTTATACACACACACACACACACACACACATTTGTGTTGGGAGGGTACTGGGGATTAAACAATGAGACACTTTACAATTGGGTTACACCTCCAGGTATTTTTATTTTTTAAATTTGAGATAAGGTCTTGCTAAATTGCTGAGTTTGACCTTGATCTTCCTGCCTCAGTCTTGAAATGCTAGGATTGCAGGTCTGTGTTATTGCACCTAGCTATATTTTTTTAATGACTTGTACATGAAACAAAGTTTCATGATGTGGAATTATCTGCTTGTGGTTTCATGCCAATACTCAACAATTTGATTCTGGTACATTTGGATTTTTGGTTCAAGGATGCTGGACTTGCATTTTAAAAAATCATATTGAGTTCACGTTTTGAAGTCTCCAATTTCTGATTTGTTTTTAAAGATCAGAAAATGTGACAATCCTGAGCTCTGTTTCCATGTGCATCCTTTAGCTGGAGCAAACCATAGCCGTCCTATTTTGATAGAACTTTTGATCTCCAGTTTTCCAGTCCTCACCAGTACCCATGGTGTCACATCTCTCCCACTCCCTTCATTTATGTCATGCATGTATAGACATTTCAGTTTTCGTCCCCTGCAACTTTCAGTTGTAGCTTTTGAGTTAGAAATAATAAAAAGCTTAGCTTGAGAATTCTTTGCCTTTAGGCAGGTTGAGAAATTGCAGTTTTTTAAAAGTAGAACAATAAATACATAAGTAAATAACTGGCAGGCCAAATAGGCCTCAGGCAGACTTGCTTTGCACTTCTTGTGGTCTGGAGGGAGAAGCTTGAATGTCAATGCCAAGTGCCTGTTTCCTTTTTTGTTTGTTGGTTGACGTCTTTCTTAGCTGTGTTTGCTCCTTGTTGCTTGTAGGTGTGCTGATGTGGGAAGTCTTCAGCGAAGGCAGAATCCCATATGAAAACAGAAGCAACTCAGAGGTAGTGGAAGACATCAGTACCGGATTTCGGTTATACAAGCCCCGACTGGCCTCCTCCCACATCTACCAGATCATGAATCATTGCTGGAAAGAGGTCAGTAGGTGAAGTGTTGTCCCTCTTTAATACATGATAATACACTAAGCCAGGGCCTACCCTGTTCCCTGGAGAATGGCTCCCTCTTAGAAGGATGAGGCAGCAGGTTGACAAACAGATTAGCAGGAAGGTAACTTTGAAAGTCTTTACATTTTTTAAATTATTATTTTTAATTGTACATATTTTGGGGCACTGTTGACAATTTGATACTTGTATACAATGTGTAATGATCAAATCAGGGTAGTTACCATTTCAACATCCTTAAACTTTTTTAAAAGTAATTTTTGATTACACATCGTAATTGTACATGTTTTATGGGATACAATATGATATTTCAATACATGAATACAGTGTGTGCAGATCAAATCAGAGTGATTAACATTTCCATATCCTTATCATTACTTTATGTTTGGAGGTTTGAACTCTTCTCTTCTAATTTTTTATAAGACATACAATAGGTTATAGTGAACTACAGTCAGCCCACTGTGCTGTGAAACACAACATATTCCTTTTTATCTAACATATCTTTTGGTACTCATTTTCCAGTCTCCCCCATTCTCCTTCCTCTTACCTTTTCCAGCCTCTAGTAATCTCTATTCTACATTCAGATTGACTTTTTAACTTTCTATATATATATGAGGGAACATGCATTTGTCTTTTGGTGTCTAACATTTTACTTAACATAATGTCCTCTTGGCCACTGTGAATGGTGCTACAATAAACATGAGAGTACAGGTATCTTTCTGATGTGTTGAGAAGTGGATCACATGGTAGTTCTATTTTTAGTGTTTTGAGGAACCTCCATAGTGTTTTCCATAAACATATTAATTCAGATTTCTACCAAGAGTGTATGTATTCCGCCACCCCCTTATTTTTACATCCTCACCAGCATTGGTTATTTTCTGTTAATCAATTGGATAGATTCCCCAACCCTAACAAAGTTAACATCAACCTTAAATATTATTCAATTTTCTATGTAATATCACAAGTCATTAGTATAGTTTCAGAGGATAGAGAGGGGCTATGTCAACACCCTCCTCAACTTTTTGAGCAGAAAAAAAAAACTTTATAAAACCATGAAAAGAACAGGAAATTAGTTCTATAAATAGGGGATTAGGAGTTCACTTTTACTATGAAAATATTAAAAGGATTAAATTAAATTTTTTATCATTTATTCAACAATTCAGAATTTGGAGTCATTTCGTATCTTCCCAGATGGCTCACTTACCCCCATCCTTAGTTCATAGGCTCTGCCTTGAGCCACATTGATGTGAATCTTAATTGTCTTTTGGTGAGTTACAAAATTGTACAATTCAGCTAAAGTAGAAAATAGCTGAAGTGGAGAGTCAATAAAAACTCAGATTGTTAAAGGACAAAAAGGTAGAATGTGAAAATATATACTTATACAGAATACTTGGATTTTGTCACAGTTTTGCCATTTCTTTTCCATTAATCTTGGGCAATTGTCTCTGAGCCTCATTTTTCTTGTAAGATCATTAAATAATGCTTGATTTGCAACTTCTTAGAGCTTTTTATAACCAAAAAACAAATAAACAAACAATGACATAAAGGGGGGCACAAATCTTGTGTTCTCTACAAGGACTAAATGCTATAATAATATTAATAGCTGATGTTAATTTAGCATTTTTTTCTCTTTTAACATTTTTATATATTTAAATTAATGGACCTTATTTTTTATAAATTTTAAATTTACAGAAAAATTGAGCAATGCATGCAGAGAGCTCCTAAATACTCTCCTTGCTCTCTGGTTATAAATATTTTGCACAAGTGTGGTACACTTGTAACAATTAGTGAACCTCTGTCAATACATTGTCATTACTAGAGTTTGTAATTTACATTAAGGTCACTTTTGATGCTGTAGAGTTGAAGGATTTTGAAAAATGCATAATGTCATGTATCCACCATTAAAGTGTCATATAGGATAGCTTTACCACCCTAAAAATCATCTGTGCTTCTCCTATTCATTCTTCTCCCATCCCAAACTACTGGCAACTACCAAACCTTTTACCATCTCCAAGATTTTGCCTTTTCCAGATGGTCATATAGTTGGAATTATACAGTATGTAGCCTTTTCATTCTGACTTTTTTCACCAGTAATATTCATTTAATGTTGCTCCATGTCTTTTCTTGGTTTGATATGTCATTTCTTTTTATTGCAAAATAATATTCCATTATATGGATATACCATGGTTTGTTTGTACATTTACCTACTGAAGGAAATCTTGATTGCTTTCAGTTTTCAGAAATTATGAATAAAGCTACTATAAACATTTACATGTAGACGGATCCATTTATGTGGATCTATTTATGGGACGTAAATTTTCAACTCAGTTGGGTAAATGCCTAGTAGTGTGACTACTGGATCATATGGTAAGACTATGTTTAGCTTTGTAAGAAACTGCCAGACTGCCTTCCAAACTAGCTGTACCACTTTGCATTCCCACCAGCTATGAGAACTCCTGGTGTGCTTTGTCTTTATCCATTGGTATTAGTTGTGCCAGATTTCAGCCATTCTTATAGATGTATAGTGATAACTCATTGTTGCTTTAAGTTGCATTCCCTAACGACACATGATGGTGAACACTTTTTTGTATGCTTATTTGCCATCTGTGTATCTTTTGGTGAAATGTCTGTTCAGATCTTTTGCCCATTTTTCAATCAGGTTGTTTTCTTATTGTTGAGTTTTAAGGATTCTTTGTATATTTTGGGTGAAAATCCTTTATCAAATGTATGTTTTACAAATATTTTCTTTCAACCTATAGATTGTTTTTTCATTTTCTGTATATTTTTAAATATTTATTAATGTATTATAGTTAACATAATATCTGTGTCTTTTACAGAGCAAAAGTCATTAATTATAACAAAATTCAATATTAATTTTTTCTTAATGAACTATGCTTTTGATGTTGTGTCTAAAAACTCATTGTAAAACCTGAAATTTCCCAGATTTTCTCCTGTTATCTTATAGAAGTTTTATAGTTATGCATTTTATATTTAGGTCTATTATGCAGTTTGAGTAAATTTTTATGAAAGGGATGAGGCCTGTTACTAGAATAATTTTGTGTAGATACCTAATTTTTCTAGCATTATTTTTTCTTTGTAAAAGATTAGTGTATATATATATATATATATATATATATATATATATCATATTATGTATATAATTATGTATTTATTCAGCAATTATGAATGAAGCTGCTATAAACATTACATGTAGATGGATCCATTTTTGTGAATTTATTTAAATATAACTATATACAATATCTATATTACATAGTAACTATATATTATATATAGTTATATAGATAATATTATGCACACACACACACACACACACACACATATATATATATATCTGAGCTCTCCGGTTTGTTCCATTGATCTATTTGTACATTCTTTCACCAGTACCATCCTGGCATGATTATTGTAGTTTTACAGTAAGTCCTAAAATAAAGTAGGGTCAGGTGAGCAGCATCTCCAACTTTGTTCTTTGTCATTGTTGTTTTTGCCTGTCCATATAAACTTTAGAGTCTGTCAGTGCCCACAAAATGACTTACTGGTTTTGTTTTTTGTTGTTGTTTGTTTGTTTGTTTGTTTGTTTTTGTTGTTTGAATTGTGTTGAATCAACATGGAAAGAACTGATATCTTAACACCCTAGTCTTCCTATCCATGAGCATAAAATCTGTCTCCATTTAGTTAGATCTTCTTTGGTTTCTTTTATTAGAATGTTACATTTTTCCTCATCTAGATCATACATATTGTGTGATTTATGCCTAAATATTCCTTTCTGATGAGATTTAGCTTTAATTTTATGATGTATTTTTATGTATGACATTATATTCTCAGAACAATTTTATGAGGTAAATTTTATTGTTATCTCCTTTTATAGATAACAAAACTAAAATTCAAAGAGCTTTAGGAACCTGTTTGTTCCATATCACCCAGTTAATGAGTGGTAAAGTTGAGATTTAAAGCTAGGTGATTTGATTTCAGAATACCTGCTTATAATAGCGAGAGAATAATGCTACCAGTATAATACATATAAAATCATGTTTAAAATTTAGCACAAGATACTTTTATTGCATTCTACTGGTTTGTGTTGGATTTATCTATGACACATAAGTAGAAGGAACTCAGACTTCTTTTTCTTCCTCCTCAGAGACCAGAAGACCGGCCACCCTTCTCCAGACTCTTTGGTCAACTGGCTGAAATCGCAGAATCAGGACTTTAGTAGAGACTCACTGCCAGGCCATGAGCTGCAGGTGACTGAAGGCAGAGTGTCCTCCTTTCATGGAGCATTAAAAACTGCCACCAGCCTAGGACTCCTGGAGGCAGCTTGGCCTGTAGCACTGGCCCCTGTGATGAATGCAGCCTCCTGACAGAGACCTGCAGCCAGGTCACAGGCAAGGGGTTGGCCACCAAGCTGAGAGCAGGCCAGCACAGCAGCAATGTCACTGTGTCCTCTCTGGCCTCTTGTCACCTGAATGCACAGACCTCAGTCTGACAGCTTTCAGGGAGCACTTCTTGCACCTCTTAACAATAGGCAGAGAAGGTGTAGGAGCTCCGATTCTTATTTTTAACATTAAGCACGGATCTAAGGCTATGGTTCCGGGGATTTTCATTTGACCCAACCACACAATATACCAGTATATGGGGGCCAAGGAGAATAAGAAGCATGACTCTTTTTCTAAGAAAACCAGTGAGTTGGTTAAGGCCAGGAAGCATGCTCGGTTGCTGTGATGCAGTCAGCCGCAGTTTCCTGCAGTAGATGTACTGAAGCAGCTGCTTACACCAGAGGCCGGATGTCCTGAGAAGCAGCTTCATGAGGCTTCACAGAGCACACTGCCTCATCACTCCCTGGAGGAGCTTGGATGGATCGGGATGGACCATTTAGATCCCATGATTGGACCATGAGGTATCAGATGTCTAGTCAGGAATAAGAGGGCATCTGAGAGGACCACATCCCCCCACCCAAAAACAAACAAACAAACAAACAGAAAAAAGGCATTACCATGCTAATGCTCCCATTTTGTATCAAGTCATGCAAGTGACTGTGCCTCCTCTTCTACGCAGAGTGCTTAGGAAATGATTATTTCGGAATCCTCATCATTCCAGCCACTGGGAATCAGCCCCCTCTCTGAATAGTACTACCTGCATCAACAGGGGGCAGCATTGTGTTGGCCAGTGTGGTCTTACAGAGAGTAGTTCTAAAGTTGAGACTTCAAGTCTCCCAAAATTCTAGGAGAGGGATAAGAACTTTGTTCTTGGTTAAACTATTTATATGGAAACTGAGTCAAGCACTGTGGTGCTTCCAGGATATACAGGATCTCCAACTGTTGACTGAGTTCTTGTATGGCAAAGTAGATACATATACTGAGCTACAAGCCCTTCCTGGGGAATGCACCTGAGTTCACATCAATTTAGGAAGATAATATTATTTCCCCCATTTTAAAAAGCCAAGAAATGTGCCCAAGGTGACAGAATTGGGAAATATAGAGCTGAAATACCAGCCAAAGTCTGACTCCATTGCAGAATCTTTGTTATTTTTTTAAAAATATGTATATTTTTAGTTGTTGATGGACCTTTATTTTATTTATTTGTTTATATGCGATACTGAGAATCAAACCCAGTGCCTCACACATGCTAGGCAAGCACTCTACTACTGAGCCACAACCCCAGCCCAGAATCTTTGTTTTTATTCAACACTGCCTTCTACTGAGAGTGAAAGGGATTGCAAAGGAGATCAAAAACTGGAGAAACCCACAGACTGCCCATAAAGAAATCAATACAGCACCAATGAGGAATGCTGCTTATGCAGAGACCACTCAGTGGACCATGTGGAGCTCCAACTTGAAATAGGATCTTTGCTTTCTTCACCTTCATCCTCATCTTGATCATGGTTAGTGACTTTGTAGTTACTCAGTTAATTAACCCTTTAATTTTCCCTGCCCACCCGGATCACATTGCATGAAGCCATTTACAGATGAACTTCAAAGTAGATCCTACCGCAGAGGGATAAATATTTCCCTTAATTATCCACCTCAACTTTGAGCTGCAGTCTTCTTGGACACTTTGTATGTGGGGGTATTCCCTGATATAAAACAAACTTGCTTTTTCTCCAATGTTCAGTTTAAACTCTTAGAGAAATTATCAGATAGTGTTGCAATCAACTCTTTTGAATTACGATATTTTTGGCTGGCTTGAGATTTAGATGCATAACTTTTAACCATAATTATTGTGAAACAGAGCCTCAAGATAAAATTCTATTATTCAGAAGATGATCTTACTCAACTTATCCACAATCGTCCCTGTTTACATTTTAGCATTTTGTGCATTCTCTTTGGAACCCTTAATTAGAGACCATTTCTGGGACATTCAGCCCTGAAGGAAAACATCAGAATGGACTGATCTCTGTGGTTTGGCTTAGAAAACTTTCCTCTGCATGATATTATCTTTTTTAAGCTCAGAGTCGTTGGGGCTTCAACTGAACACGTGTACATCACTCACCTCCCAGTGTCCTGTATTGCAAAACGGGCTTCTTGTCAGATGATTTTCCCTCTCACATATTGAAAATGGTGCTCTGCATTCACAGAGAATTCCCTTATACAAGGTTTTTGTTTTAGTTGCATTTTGTAGATTTTGAGTCTATGTATCTTTTTAGACTATGTATTTATACTTAAGTCAGATGACTATTTATTAGTGTACAGTCACTGTTAGTGTTCAAAATAAAAATGTTACAAATATATCTTACCCTTTTTAGAGCACACAAAGTTGCATATGTGCAAATAAAACTGTTTTAATAAATGTATCATTCATGGCTTAAGTTCCAAATTTATCCAAATGGTAAACTCTTAAAAGTTTTACACACACACACACACACACACACACACACAAATGTTACTTGGAGTGGCAAGTGCCTATAATCCCAGCAGCTTGGAAGGTTGAGGCAGGAGAATCCCAAGTTCAAAACCAGCCTCAGCAACAGCGAGGCACTAAGCAATTCAATGAGACCCTGTCTCTAAATAAAACACAAAATAGGGCTGGGGATGTGGCTCAGTGGTCTAGTGCCCCTGAGTTCAATCCCGGGTACCCACCCTACCCCACCCCCCAAAATTGGCTACCTTGTTTTATCTCCCCCCAAAAAGTATATCATTCAAAACTATTCATTAAATGTGGACCCTCCAATGCTTCCGATGTGTCATGCACTCAGCACCGTACACAGCTTTATAGAAACAAAGAATTTTGGCAGTCTTTACTTTCAAGAAACTGGGTCTGGTAGGGAAGGCATACAGCAGATATATAGACAAATAACATTATAGTACAGCAATGGAAATATAGTCAAAGAAGAGAAGAACCCAGAAAGAAACTCAGAAAATAATAGAATTAATCAGGAGAGGGATACTATACTCAAAATGTGGTCCCTGGACCAGTAGCAACAGAATTACCAGTTTATGAGAGAAGAAAAAATTCTCAGGCTTCACTCTCACTTACTGAACAATAATCTGCATTTAAACTATTTATTTATATTTTGGTGCAGGGGATCATACATACATTAATGTTGGAGTAGCATTGTCATAGAAGATGAAATACCTAATTCAGTTTGAGAGATAAAATATAACTTTGTTTTGGCAAGTAAGTGAAATAATAGAAATAATTTCCAGGTAGAGGAAATAAAATATTTGGGAAGCTGTTATCAGTTTGATGTTACTGGTGTGTAAATGTGTGTGTGTGTGTGTGTGTGCGCGCGCGCACACACGTGCATGCTCTGAAAGGGTGGTAAATTGAAACTGAGAATATAAATTTAGACATATTTTAAAAATCTAAGAAGGCAGACTTTTACACTGTAGGTAGAAATATCAATGAGCAGAAAGGGAAGGTCAAATTTGTTTTTAAAAATACATCCTAGCAGCATCATAATGGGTAAACTTGTTAAAGGCAAAGCTGGTGGAAGAGACATCAGTTTGGAGATGATTTTTTCTCCTTGTTCACAGTACCAGATCATTGTTCATTCTCATTCACTCACTGTCATCTGCTGTGTGGGTGACATGTGGAAATTATAATTCAGAATTCCTCAGTCACTGCTGGGCAGCAATAAATAGCTATTCCCCTTGCTCTTAAAATTTCAGTGAAAAAAAATAAAAAATAAATAAAAAATAAATATAAACAAACAAACAAAAAAAAATTTCAGTGAAATAAAAGCTGGGCTGTTACAGCCTTGATGTGTTGATCACTCTGTATGTTTCAGCTCACCACATACCTGTGTCCATTGCAGAGTCAGATCTTGCAGTAGGTATAGGCATAGGCAAGAAAGCCTGTGGCTTCTACTCAGTGGTTCCTAGGATTCGCCTCCAGGCTAACTCCCATGGATAAATAATCCACATGGAAATGTTCTAAAGTAAGTTGGAAGAACAGACATGCTTCTCAGAATATTTTTCCCCCCACAGACACCAATTCTCTCTGAGTCTCCCAACACACAAAACCATCATCCTACCATTCTGAGGAAGAGAGAAAATGTATGCCATTTGACAAGATGGGGAGTGTGGGGGTGGGGAAAAACAGAAGGGAAGGGAGGGAGCATATATGCAGAAGGAACTATGGATTCCCCAAGTACTCTCTCAAAGAGAGTTGGGAGTAGAAGCTGTATTTGCACAATAAACACAGATTTTTACATTAGAATGCATTTTAATTTGTTATGGCTTTATGGAAAATGCTGGAAATTTACCGTGCTAAAGCCCACTCCCCGGAGTCACCTCTTGATGCCAGCACTGTGTACGTGAGCAAATGTGTGTTTGAGTGTCCCCGTGTGTGACCCTATCTACGAAGACTTCATGATTCTCCCCAAGGCATAATGTATTGATGGCTTGTAGGAGAACAGAATCATGTACATATTGTCAGAAGAAGTTTTAGAGATTATCTATTTCATAAAAAGTTGCTATTCACCTACTATGGCTCTGTGGTAGGTGCAGGGTCTAAAAAAATGAATAGGACATCTTATCTGTTGGGACCAAACCCGTCATATTCAAATTAGGATAATTTAAGCATGGCTCATTTATAAAATGACTCTTTAAATAAAACACGAGGGAGGTAGCAGCTGAGCAGTGTGTTACGGTTTAAATGTTTCATGCTGAAACTTAATCCCCAGTGCAGCAGTATGAAGAGGCTGGGTCTTTCCAAGGGAATTAGGTCATGGGGCCTCCACTCTCATGAATGGGATTAGTGCTCTTATGAAAAGACTGGAAGGACTCGGTTTCTTTATACCTGTCTGCCATGTGAGGACACAGCAACAGGTGTTAACTATGGGCCAGAGGGAGCCTTCCTCACATGACACCTAGTGTTCCAAGCCTTGATCTTGGACTTCCCAGCCTCTATAACTGTGAGAAATAAATTACCCAGTCCAACATAGTTGATTATAGCAGTTAAAAAGTCATCATCCCTAGGTCCAAGAGGAACAAGGAGGGAATGTGGTCATTTGAATGTGGAAGGTGTCCCTCAGAGAATGTTGAGAGGAGAGAGCTTTAGTAAGGGAAAAGAAGCCCAAGGCAACATCAAAGGGATGTGACCTGTCACACATGACTCCCTTCCTCCCATCAACTGCTGAGACTTCTGTTGATCCAACCCAACCAAAGCCAGAGGGCAAAAGGGCCCTAGCAGAGCAGTCCAGAGAGGTCAGTTTCTGGGCAGAGGGCAGGGTGAGAAGACTGGAGTGGTTCTGGGTACAAAGAAAAGGCACCTGGTCAAGCCAACAGCCCTTCCTCTAAGATGTTCTCAGGCTAACAAGAAAGTCCAACATGTAAACAAAAACATGTGACTCTTATTATTTGTGGATTTCATGTTTTGAGAATTTGCCTATATTGCCCTCAAATCAATACATGAGGCTTTGCTTTTTTTTTTTTTTTTTTTTTTTGCAGTCGATGATGACAGCTCTCCATATGACATTCCCAATGGCCTATAGAGCAATGTTTTCTCTCAGCTCAGCTCTCAGGCTGTAAATAAGTGACCTTTATGGAGTCTCGTTAGTGGCACATTTTTGTAATTTTTATTGGTGATTTTAGGGTTTAACATGACCCCAAAGTGTAGTGCTAAAATTATGTGTATTGTTCTTAAATGCAAAAAACACTGTGATGTCTTACAGGGAAAAAAATGTATTAGAAAAGCTTTGTTCAAGTAAGTCTATTGCTGTTGACCATTAGTACACATTAATGAATCAACAATAGATGTTAAATCAGGTTTTTCTTAAACAGAATTATGCAATAAAACAAGATTAAGTATTGATTGGTTGACAAAATGTTGTGACTAAAGGCTTTTAGGGAATTTAATACTGCATGTCTCCTACAACAGTTCAGTATTTGCTAGTTGAGTATTCACAGTAACTTCGTAGCACATGACTACTGAATAACAAGAAGAAACTGTAATCATAAAAGACTGTTTGGGTTACCTGATGGAAATATGGTCACAGAACTGTGAGACCACAAAGGACAGAGAGGGCTTCACAGAGGGACTTAAGTCTGAGCTGTGTATTTAATGCAAGTTCCAAGGAGACGAGGGTCTGGAAGGACATTTCACACACAGGAACCACAGTGCATAAAAACACATATTATTCCTATTTCTTCTCCTTTACTATTTTTATGTTAGTACCAAGAGCCCTGAGACTGAAACCAACACATACCAGCTAGAATTATTGCAGTATTTATGGAAGAACCAAGTAGATTAAAATCCTCAGTCTTGAGGTTGAGACTCCCCACCCATCTAGAGCTACACCATCTAGAGCTGCTATGAAGTTTCCAGTCCTTTTGCATTTTCCCAAAGACCGATTTTGCATAGAAGGACCCAAAGGCTGAAAAAAACAACACAAACATTCATTTGCTTTTCTGTTTTGTCTTTCTTATAAGTACTTTTTCACCTAAGATTATGTTTGATTTTTATAGCAATTTGGGGATGGCATTAGGAATGGGGTCTCACTTGATAGAAGAGAGAAGTGATACACAGAAGGTTTCACTGCCATGTCTGGGGCTGTAGAGCTACTTAACAAAAGTGAGATTAGATGATGATGATGATGATGATGATGATGATGATGATGATGATGATGATAATAATAATAATAATAATAAATATTACTATTATAGCTTCCATTTTTGAGCACTTATTATGTACCTGACTCTGCTTAGTATGTTACATTTATTATTTCATTTATTCTTCCCAGGGACCTAAGGGGTAGGTATAATTATTTTCATCTTAATTTTACAGATGAAAGGATAGGACTCAATGGAAATCATTCATAATCCTACAATTAGTAAGTGGCAGAATGGGGGCTTGAAGTTGGAGCTGTTTGTCCCCAAATTCCAATACTCCCAATCATTCTGTGGAATTGATCATAAAGCCATTTATACCAGCCTCTGAGAATACAGAAGCACTGCTTGCCTGGACCTGTTACATTGTTGCAATCTAAATCTACCTTGGCTACATTATTGCATTCCGTATCATATTAGGGCTCTCTCAGACCCTCTTTCACCTATTCTTATTCAAAATTGTTGGAAATAACATTTGTTTAAATAAAGAAGTATTCTGGGCCATCAAGCTGTGTGTAAACCTCTGACCTTCAAGGGAGATCAGTCTCTTTTTTTTTTTTTAATTTTTAATATTTATTTTTCAGTTTTCGGCGGACATAACATCTTTGTTTGTATGTGGTGCTGAGGATCGAACCCGGGCCGCACGCATGCCAGGCGAGCGCTACCGCTTGAGCCACATCCCCAGCCCCAAGAGATCAGTCTCTTGAAGTGGTAGGAAAACAGCAAAATTAAACAAAACATAAACAGAAGTTATGCATTTTCAAATGACCTCGGAGAGAGGTTTGAACCACAAAAATCCTTAAATTTTCAACTAGATCATAACAGCCACTCAGAATTCTGTGTGGATGAATTGAGTTCATTCACATACAGTGCTTAGCTTATAGTCTGCTCCAACTAAAAATTCAATGAATGTCAGGTTAAACTATAGGCTTTAATGAATTTTTTTTCATGCTCAAAGAGTTAGGCAATCTAGTTTCATGGGTTCTGGGATATCAGCTTTGGATAACTGTTTTGAACCTCAGTTCTTTCATCTATAAAATGAGGCAATTTGGAGAAAGTGGTCAGGTGTTATCTCATGGTTAATGTAAATTGTGTAACTGACTATCAGGTTTCTCTTTTCCTGCTAACTGCGTAAATGTTTAGAACAAATATTTTAACAAGCTCGTAGAGGTTTTTTTTTTTTTTTTAGGGGGATTTGTATGTACATTTTGTTTCTCTCCATCTCTTATTTATACACCTTTCCTTAATTTTTTTAAAATTCAGATTTTAATTTTAATATAAAATATTCTTGCAACTTATATTAAGTATGTTTTTGGAATAAAAAATCATGTTAATAAATCCATAAATTGGAAGGAGGGAAATGCCCTCTGTTTTAAGGTATATAATTGTGATAAACAGCATGGATTTGATTTCACACCTTGGTCAAATTATTTTATCTGCTTTAGTTTCCAAAATTATAAGATGAGACAAATAATTATATTTTTATAATAAGATAATTTGTAAAAATTAAAAGATGTAATACACTTGGTAAATGTTAGTCATTATTATTTTTTCTTTTTATATTTTTTTAATTCTAATTAGTTTTATATGACAGTAGAATGCATTTTGACACATCATACATAAATAGAGTATAACATCTTATTCATCTGGCTGTTGTTTTTATTATTATTATTAGTGTTTTCTCTCTCTAGAACCAATTCTCATGCTTCTTCCAGATACTCCATGAAGCAGTGTCTGTTGATGGTTTTTTAAATGAAAACCTAGATATCCTCAGTGATTTGATACTTATCTAAAAATAAGGCAATCCTGCCACACATGCAGCCACAATGTGTGGAACACAGCTTTCCAAGTGATGAAGCAATTCTCCTTTGATAGCCAGGATCCTGTCATTGCTGACGTGCAGCCTGGGGTGGATGTAAAGGATATCTGAAGACAATTGACAGAGAGCTACAAATTTAAGTGGCAAAGTATAAAGATTTCATTTTGCAATGTTTGTTCAACCATTTTTATTGAACTGCCATTATATTCCACTCTCCATGCCAGACTCGGAGGATGCGGCAGGAGCAAGACATACTCCACACTCTTAGATGTGATGGCTGATGGGTGGGATGAAGGCAAGTGTATCAGTAATCAAAAGCAACAACGTAGTGGTATGCTTGAGGAAACTTAGGGGCTATTGGAGTTTAGCCTAAGGAATGCTAATCTGCCAGACACAGAGGAATGTTGGAAGAAGTAACATAACAGCTAGGGGGATACCAGAAGGAGGAGTAAAGTTAGGTAGGTAAACTGAGAGAAAGAGTGGAGAGGAGAGAAAAGGGAGAACAAAACATCCTCAGCAAGAAGCTTGGCTTGTGCAAAGGTCAAACCCAAGCAAATTTGGGGAACTAAAAGAGGTTCCTTTTAGGTGAGGCACAACATGTATGTTCACATGTAAGAGCCCCACAAGATAGATGCTGGATCAGGAAGACCCTGGGAGGCTTTGAAAGTGAGTTTGGGTTTCATCCTGAGGACAGTAGGGAGTTAATGAAGTACTTTAAGCCTGAGAAGGAAATGCCCTCTGTTTTAAGGACATCATGTAAAATTTCACATTCAGGGGATATTGACGTGCAACCAGTCCACTTCACTTTATAGATGAGGAAACAAGAGAGAGGCAAAGCCACTTGCCTAAGATTATTTTTCTGTTAGTTGCAAAACTAGGAGCAAAAGGCAAGCCTCTGGATTTCCAACAAGGTGGCTTCAAAAGGTTGAATTCCTTCCCCTTTATAAGTAAATAGAACTCAGGGGTCAGGGAAATATTTCTTCCTAAGATCTAGCCAAATACATATGTAATAGTCATTTTTTTTCTAATTTTACTTATTTTTTTTTTTTTGTACCAGGGATTGAACCCAGGTGTGCTTAACCACTGAGCCACATCCCCAGTCCTTTTTTATATTTTTTACTTAGAGACAAGGTCTTGCTAAGTTTCTAAGGCTGGTTTTGAGCTTGTGATCCTCCTGCCTCAGCCTCCCAGGCTGCTGGGATTACAGACATGCGCCAACAAGCCTGGCTTTTTTTTTTTTTTTTTTTTTTTAATGTTTTGAACAACTTCTTCCTGAAAGGTGAAAAGACAAGATGGAACAGCAGGCAAAAAAAAAAAAAAAAAAAGTCTTCCAGAAAATGGAAACTTCAAAATAACATGCCTGTTAGAATTAAAATCAAATTTCCATCACAGTGGAAAATTGAAAATTAAAAAAAAAAGAAAGAAAAGAAATCCTGAGTTCTGTTTTTAAAGCCATCCTCCACAAACACCCCCACAAATTTTCTCACATGGCATCAGGGAAAGGAATTATATATATATATATATGTCATCATTTCTAAAATAGCCATTTAAATTGGATGAGTGATGCAACATCAAGCCACAAAAGAATCCTCAGCACTTGGGAAATGATGTGAGATGGGTGAAGGCAAAGACTTCACACAAGCCCTTTCCTGAGACTTGAATAAAGTGACTCCTCTATAAATAGCCCTTTGTAGGAACAGCTGGGTGATTAATTTG
Organism: Marmota flaviventris; assembly: GCF_047511675.1. Lineage (NCBI taxonomy): Eukaryota > Metazoa > Chordata > Mammalia > Rodentia > Sciuridae > Marmota > Marmota flaviventris. The sequence goes on along the minus strand of NC_092502.1, from coordinate 23,307,522 downwards.
TGGGCTCTAGCAAAACATTACAAAAGGGCTCTTTTGTAACAAGACTTCATCCCCTATATCTATATACATTTTACAATGCCTCAAATGCTTTTAAATTAGTCACCTAATTTAGTTACCTCATGTAACTATAATCCCTTTATTGTGAGTATGGCAGCATCTCTGGAGCAGAATGGAGAAATGCCTTACTTAGTTGTCTCAAGGTTAGGATTGGATCCAGCCTGACTTCTGTCTGGTCTGAGGGTCCTCAGGCTGCATCTCAATGAACAGTTTCTCTGAAGAGCCCTAAATGGCGCCTGTCCTTTCAGTTCCTTCAGAGCCCTGGTTTTTCCTGAAGTGCCTGTCATCTTTTTGCAAGGCGATTCTGCCTGAATGAAGTAGAAGCAGGGCCCTTGCTATGAAAATGGCAGCTTCAGGATTCTGCTCCAAGGATCTGAAAGGAAGAGAGACGTTCTTTTGAGCAAAGGAGCAGCACTACTCAGCAAGCTTTAGTGGAAGAAAGTCTCTACCCCAGTCCTGCCTGTTTGTTCTGTCATTTCACCTGACAGGGCTTCTCCCAGCCTTAACTGGATGCTGGTAGATACTTAGCCCCAAGGGGGCAGGAACCCTGTCTTTTGCACACCAGTACATACCCAGATTCTAATACCGTGCTTGGAACAAAATAGATGATCAACGAAGATCAGATAGATAAGTGAACATTTAGAAATACTGTGAGACCTATCAGATCCGAATGGCACTTGAAGCTTCCATCCTTCCCGGGCTGCAGGTGTGGTTCCCTGGTGACAGGAATTGCGGGGACGGAGGACAAGTACTCCCTTCACTCCCAGAGCAGAGCGGCAAGCTGTTTTGGAACTGGAGGCCTGGATACGGAGTCCAAGGTGCAGGTCAGGGGTGCGCCGGGCGCCCCTCGCCACAGCCATTTCCGGCTCTTTGTGTGACAGCTGCGGCGGCAAAGGGGCCGAGCACCAGGAGTGAAGGAGGAGCTGAAACGGGCGCGGGGGCGGGGCCGAGGGCGGGGCCGAGCGCGGCGGCGGAGCGGAGCCTGGCCGAGCATCCTGCGCCCCGGCGCGGGGCCTGCGGTAGCCTCCGGCCCCTCCCCTGGACGTGCTGCACACCCAGGTAAGTGGAACTCGCTGGTCTCGGAGCCCGTGCGGGGGCCGAGATCCTGCTGAGGACAGGGATGCAGACGTGAGGATGCGTGAGGCGCCGGCGTCACCTCTCCCAGCCCGCCGGGGGCGCTCGGCGTCGCGGCCAGGGTAGGGCTGCCTGGGGCCCCCGGAGGCCCGGCAGAGGGCCTTGAGAGACCCTTTCCCCCTCGGTCCACAGTGGGCCCAGCTGCGCGATCCCTCTGCCTGGAGACGCCGGCACCGCGCTGGGCTAGGAGCGGCGGCGGCCGCCGCAGCAGCAGCAGCAGCGGCATCAGCAGCAGGTGCGCGGCCTGGACCCCAGCCGTTAGCGCGAGAGGAGGCGGTGCTAACTCGGGGACCCGAGACACCTGCAGCGGCCGCTAGCCTGGCGCCGGTGACATTCTTGCGCCCAGGTACTGCAGAGCGCCCACCCCCGCTTCTGCTACCGCAGCCACCATCACCTCCCCCCCGGGCCAGCCAGAGCCTCCAGGGCCTGCCTGGCAGCCGCCTTGGGCACACAGGCCCTGGGGTGAACGTGAGATGGGTGGGGCGAGGGGCGCAGCAGCAGCGTTTGAGGGTGGAGGGCTTTGATGAGTGAGGAAGCACGTCCTACCTGCCTTGAAGCATTCTGGCCTACCCTCATCGCTCTTAGTTGGCTGGGACCTGGGAGGAGATGGGGAAAGGGGATCAGTGGGCACACTCCTGGGGGAAAAGGTTGGTTTTCTTGAGTTGTGTAGACCCAGAAAGCTGCCTATCTGTCTGTTGTGGGTTATACTTTAAAGACCACCCTATTACCTACCCCACCCCCCCAAAAAAATATGTGCAGAGGAAGAGGAGGAGATGCCCTGTTTTGATGGGGGTGGGGGTAGGCAGGTAGCATGGTGTCATAGAATTATGGTTCTCTAAACAGAGAACCTGGCTAGGAAGGACAGTCTCTCTCCAGGTGCCTCCCCAGCCCAGGGCATCTGACTTTGAACTTCACTTGCCCAGTTTTCCCATGTGGAAACAATCAAATCACCCCAGCTGATGAGCTGTCAGCTGCTCCTCCTCCGCCCCATGTTGGGTCAAGAATAGGGCAAGGACCTTCTGCTGGCTCCTGGGTACAGGTCTAGGAGGGTGGGGGCCCCTTTTCCACTTCTTGCCTTTATCACCTTTGGGGCAGTGGAACTCTGACCTTACTAGGGCACCGGCCCTGTTGCCACTCATGCCACAACCCAGGGGTCCTCAAATCTTGGAGGGCAAAAATCTAGGTCCATATCCCTGGGCAGGACTGTGCAGGCCTTGAAGGTTGTTTTTCCCCTCAGAAAACCCTCTTGGGTGTCCCTCTCCAAGGCCTCCCATCTCCAATTCCTCAGGATTCCCTGTGCTTCCCTAGTTCTCCAGTGTGAAAACTTGTTTTCGAGAAAGTAACCAGGGAGTGGTTATCTTGAAGAGCTAAATATAAAAGGATTTCCCTTTTGATGCAGAGCAGGTGCTTTCGGAGTCATTTGACCAGAAAGAAAATAAAATATTTGATATTTTTAATGGTATAATTTCAGAATTGAGGTAGCAGTGGGGGTGGGTAGCTGGGTAGGGTTTTATTTTTACCTGGGTGGGGGGTACAGATTTCTGAAATGACTAGCTGTCAGCTCTGTATTCAGCAAGGGCAGCTTTGGCCCCCAGGCCAAGAATACTGTAGAAGTGTGTGTGTGTGTGTGTGTGTGTGTGTGTAACTGGTCAGGGGTTACTGTCACCAGGCTTTTGCTGGGCACCCAGTGTCCACTTGTGGGATGTGAAACTTGGATATAATGAATTCCTTGCTGGCACTAGCTACCATCTGCCAGGGTAGTTATAAGGCCCCAAGCTGCGTGTGTTGTTGTTGCAAAGACTGTGCCTCTGGGTAGTTCTGCTCACTGAGCCTCTGGCTGGGGGCATTAGCTCTGTGCTCACTAAGCTTCTTTATTATATTTCCTGGCCAGTTCTGACTGGTTCTGTAGGCCCCCAAGGCTGCCTGTTCACTTCATGTTGAAAAATGAAAAAGGAAAAACTTGCTTTGGGGATAGGGTATACAATCTAGTCAGCTTGGAGAGTTTTGCTCCAGTCAAAATAGATGTGGGTCCAGAGAAGGAATTTAAAAACTAGTGCAGGGCCCCAGGAGAACACTACATGTCCCCTCTGATAAATGGTACCCTCTCAGTGTTCAGCTGCTGTCATTGACCAGAAAGCGAATTAGGTGATGAATAGACAACAAGCTAATTAACATTGGGAACAGCGCTCCTGGAAAACAGAGCATGGCTCCAGTGCTCACGTTTAAGGAGCAGCCTACACACTCAAAGAGGCTTCTCTTTGGCCACTGTTTGCCCCAGGGTTCCACCAAGAGCTTCACAAAATGGGCTTTTGTAGCCTCCATGTGGCCACCATAACAATAAGTCTATTTCTTTACTGGCAAGAATTAATTATTCACTTGTAGTTGACGAAAGCAGACATCAGTCACCTCATTGGAGCCTTTGTGCAAAGCCTTTGGTCTTGCCTTGAGGAGCAGAGCCATGTCTGGGGTTTGGAGGATGGCCTGCATTAGCCAGAGGAGGTGGGAGGGACATGCTGCTGCCTTCTAGGCAGTGAAGGGGAGGCCAGCTGTGGTGGGGGAGGGACTGGTACATCTTTGGATGCTCTTGTTAAATGAGGGATGCCTGAAAGCGCTGAGCAGAGTGCTTAGCAAAAAAAAAAAAAAAAATTCTATTTATACCTTTATTGCTGTAATGTATTATTTACATAATCATTAAGAATTTGGCTCAAGTGCATAGTCAACCCCACAGATCTAACTAACCCCTCTACCTTCGGCGCTTTCCTGAATTTTGCTTCTTCCTGGAGAGTTGAACTCTGATCAATTTCAGTACCTGCCAAAGGCACTGAAAAGAAACAGGGATCCTGCGCGGTGATGTCAGCAAAGGCTTCAGTAAGAAGCTCTAAGGAAGGTGGGTGGAACTTGAGTGGGAAGGAGGAGGAAGAGGGAAGAATTGGACGAACAGAAGCCCAGAGGTAATTCTCACATTTCAACACCCAGAGTTCAGGCAAGACCTCTTGCTCTGTGTGTATTCTGCATTTTGCAACCAACCAGAAATGACAAGGGCATGCTTGGCTTTTGTCTTGCTTCTGAGAAAGTCAGAGCAGCCCAGGGGACTTAGGACACAGGACTTATCCCCAACTTTCTGTGTACCCTGAATTCCAGACACTACCTTTCTGACTTTAAAAATTAAGCAATGGAAAGCAATTTGGCTAGCTTGTTGCCTGCCTGTCACCAGAGGAGACCTCAGATGAGATAATGTCTGTAAAGCCCAGTCTGAGGAGAAGGGGCTGTGGAAATCGGAAGAGAAGGAGGCTCCTGAATGTGTGACTCTTGGATGGGTGCCCTCCATTCCTAAAGGAACAATTTATTAATTATATGTTGTGTGTCAATTAAAGAAGATGAGTCTGTGGCCTTTCTATACCATGGAGCCAACGAGAAACTGAAAGGCACTTTGTGATTCAGATTCTGTAAGGTCCCTGGATGGCCTTGTCTGTAGCAAGGTATTTCAGAACTCTGTCAGTGGGTGTGGGACACTTCCCAGGATGCCTAGAGTTTCTGTAATGGCTTTCTAGCCATGGACATTATTCTGAGGGCTGTGTGTGATGTGCCCAAAGAATGGCCACTTTACACATATTCTCTGATCCTGGTAACAAAGGAAAAAATGAATTAGGTGCAAATTCCTGAAAGAAATGGTTTTGAGAAGGCAGAGCTTGAATTCAGGCAGAATTTCTTACAGGGATCATTCTGGTTGAGTGGCAGAAGCAGTTCAGTGAGACAGGAAAGCAAAGGCAGCCTTCTGGAGGGAGAGGTGATGGACAATGACCCATCCCTAGGTCTTTGGACAGTGTGTTTGTCAGGTCATCCTGTAGCAGGGCTTCTAGACTATAAGCTTTAGGTGGAAGAGGACTATGTAGTTTATCCACATCACTATCAACTTGTGTTCAAGTGAGGCAGGAGATAAGATCCTTTGCAGAAAGTAAAGGTAGCAGACTGGTTAGGAAACTTCAGGAGACATCCCAAGTTTGCAACAGCTGTCTGTGGGTGGAATAGGAAATCAGCTGAGGGATGAATGAGGGGATTGTATGGCTTCACTGACAGCCCAGCTGAAATCAAAAGCAGCCTGTAGGGCTGACCTCATAGAAGATGCTTAATAACTCAATGTTAAGTGTAGGGATAACTGAGAACTGTTTTCAGTTTGTGTTTTTAAAATGTGATGTTTTAAGACCAATTTTGGCCAGGTGCAGTGGCTCATGCCTGTAATCCCAGCAGCCCAGGAGGCTGAGGCAGAGAATCACGAGTTCAAAGTCAGTCTCAGCAACTTAGCGAGGCCCTAAGCAACTCAGTGAGAACCTGTCTCTAAATAAAATACAAAAAAAGGGCTGGGGATGTGGTTCAGTGATTAAGTATCCCTGAGTTAAATCTCTGGTACCAAAATAAAAGACCAGTTTTGGCAAGGTAGGAATGATGAGACAAGAATTCAAATCTCAACCTACAAATTGGTTATACCTCCATATGGGAAAGAGGATGAGGACCTCCTTCCTATGGTTGGATTTGGAGACCACATGACCGAAGAATTTTCTTTTTTTAAAAGAAGTCTGAGATTCTTAGTGTAATGAGGCTAATGTAGATGCTTTGGAGGACCATGATGTTTTAAATTAAAAAATAATTTTTTAAGCAGAAGACATGAATTTTGTATTGAATTTTCGTCATTGGTGCATATGTTCAACAAATCATTCAGGAAGTGTTAATTAAGCAAGTGATACCTTACCAGTTTGTGTCCATCTCTGTGCTAGTTGCTGTTGGTCAGATCCAGGAAAGAGGGCCATCCCTGGCATTCTTGGCGATCCAAAGAATTAGCAGAACATGAAATAGTTTGTCGTGCAGTAGGAAATTGTGAAGTCTATACTGTGAGCACTGTAGGAAATGAGATAAACAAAGGCTATTGTAGAACTTGGCTGGCCAGGCCTCTGTGGGAGAGGCTCCCCTTGACCTGAGCCTTGATGGATGGGCAGCATTTGAGGAGGGTACAGTCCACAAGGGTGATAGCTTAAGCAAAGGCACAAAGCAAAGAATGTTCATGGTCAGGTTTATGGCTCTGTGTACAGGTTAGCCACAGTAGATAATCCATCTGAGCTTCTCTAAGAAAGCCCTTTGGGTGGAATGTCCCAATTCTAGTCAGAGCCATTTCCTGTAGAGTTGGAAGGACCCAAAGGCTCAAGTCTTCAATGGTTGTTTTTGTTTTTCCTTTTTTCAAAGTAAGCTTGATGGAAAATTTGATAGGCTCAATACCTCATGCCTTACAGTCAGTCCCCCAGCTTTTCCCCATTTTCTCCCACTCAACAGGAGAGAGAAAAATGCAAGCAATGATATTATGGGGACATTTTAAACCCTCACATAAAATAACAAATACCTGGTTTGCAAACATCAGTACTGAGACTGGTAGTACGAGGTACACACAAGGACCTTCACAACGGGCAGTTTCAACATCCTGGCTGAGGACCACTACAGGCTAACCTCCAGGTTTACAGACAGGGAAATTTAGAGACCTCTTAGAGTAAGTGAAAATGTGACTCCAGGGACTGAGTCAGTCTTCAGACTGAGCCATGTTCGAGTTGCAGCTTTGCGATGATAAGCTGAGGTCTGCTTGCTTTGCAAACCTGAAGTCTCACTCTTGGTTTCCACAGCAGATGCAGCAGCTTCCCTTCCTAAGTTTTTGCAGGTGTCTCTGAGGGGCAGCTCCTCCCCCCAGTTACAGTCATGGTGGAGTTCTTCATAGGGTGGCCACTCTGGGCCCCCGTGGGAGCCAATCAGCAAGCCACCTTTTGCTGGTGTGACCTCCCCACCTGAAAGTGCTCACAGCCATCGCCCTGAGCTGTTGGCATCTGCCTGGTTTGGTTATCAACGGAAAGGCTTCCTCCACCCTGACAGCACAGGAAGCAACTGAGAAAAATGGCACATTAATGGCAAGCCCTCCTCCCTCCCCACAGAGATCTTTTTCTCTGCTGCCTTGCAAAAAGCAAGAAAAGTAGGGGCCTTCAGCAGAGGCCCGCGTCCAGGCTGACTTGGACTTCTCAGCTCTGACCTCAGGTCCCCCAAATGGAAAGAAGCTGCAGGTGACAGGCCTCTGGTCCCAAAAGACCAGCGGGGGACACTGAGACAGCAGACTGTGTTGCCTGAAGTGTTGATGTCTAACTGCTGGCAAGGAGGCTTTGGGTGGTTGTCTTTTAAAGTCAATTTTAAAATTTTGATCAAAGTAATACCTGCATGCGCTTAAAAAAAGAGTCAAACATTATTGAAAGACTCATAATGAGAACTAAACATCCAGGGCTCACCTTCCCTAGGGGAGGCTGCTTTTAACTCAGAACCCACCAATCCTTCCAGTAGTTGCCTCCAGATCTCTAAATGACAAGCTCACAGTCTGTTTCTTGATTTATCTATTGTGCACATTGTCCGTTACTTCCTGCTCTGATGAATGACGATCATTCCATCCTCCTCCTCCTAATATATTCAAAGCTCCATTTTAATCTAAATCATGTTTAAAGCATCTATATTACTAAAATGCATAAATGCTGATAATAAGAGGGCCAAAGAATGTTCTTTGGGTTGTGTGGGTTTTTTTTTTTTTTTTTGGTTGTTGTTGTTGTTATTTGTTTTTTTTTTTTTTTTGGTACTGGGGATATAACTCAGGGGTACTCAACCATTGAGCCACGTCCCCTGCTCTATTTTATATTGTATTTAGAGACTGACTTCATAGCACCTCACCATTGCTGAGATTGGCTTTGAACTCGGGATCCTCCTGCCTCAGCCTCCCGGGTGGTTGGGGATTATAGGCCTGCACCACCGCACCCAGCTTCTTTGTTTTTTTGTTCTGCTGGGGATTGGATCCTGGGCCTCACATGCCAGACAAACACTCTTACCACTAAGCTACATCCCCAGTCCTGTATTTCTTTTCTTATATGGCTTTTTGTTTTAGATTACATTTGAATTAATTGTCTAGATTAGAATTGATCCTTCCTTTCTTTTTCTCTTTTGAACATGATCCTCTTTTTCTGTTAAGCTTCTGACATGTTGGTGATTGGGCTGATTTCGCTCCTCTTCCCAGGTCTTCTTAGTGTTAGCCTCTCATTGGCCAAGTCACCCTGCACAGGTCCCTTCCCTTCTCTGGGTCTCAGTTTTCTCATAGGTAGGAAAAGAGCTCAGCTCAGTGGAGCTGTCCTGCCCACATTTCTTGTTTGTTCTAAGTCTCAAAGCCCATCACCTGGCCCACCTGGCACTCAGGTGTTTGTCATTTAAGAAGGTGGAGCAGGTGGGACCTGAGGGCAGGCCATGAAACAAACACAGAAGGCGTGGGAGGAGCACAGGAGAGGCTGGGGGCGGGGTTGGGCAGTGTGGGCGTGTCCACCACTGCTTTCCCCTCCCTCTGTCCTGGGTAACACTGGGTTTTGCCCACCACAGCCTTTGCTTGTGGGAGCAGCGTTAGCATTCCCAAAGCCCCTGGCCCATCTCCAGGTCTCTTTGGACTCCTCCTGCTAATGTTATACCCAAAATTTTCCAAAAGTGGTCGTGAAAGTACTAACATTTTTGTGAACCACTTTTATTGAGACATAGTTGGCATACTTTGCGATTCACCCATTTGAACTATACAGTTCAGTGATTTTTAGTATATCCACAGAGTTGTGTAACCATAATCACAGACAATTTTAGAACATTTTCAGCACCCCTGAGAGAAACCTCATGCCCTTGAGCCGCTGAGCTCCTCTCCCTGCAACCCACACCCGAGCCCTAGGCAACCACTCGTCTGCTGTAAGGTCTCCTTAGACTTACCTGTTCAGCACACGTCCTGTGCAAATGGACTCTCACAGTCCAGAGCCTGGGGTGGCTGGCTTCTTTAACTCATAATGTTTGATGTTCATGGATTTCTTCAGGGTGGCAGCAGTGCCTGGAGTGAAGTTCTTTCTGTGGCTGAATAGTACTGCATTGTGTGGTCCTGCCACGTTTTGTTTATCCCTTCGTAGGTTGATAAACATGTGGTTGTATTTCCTCTTTTTGTCTATTATGTACAATGCTGGTATGAATTTTGTGTTCAAGATTTTGCATGAACATTTAGTTTTGTTTCTCTTGGAAACAACACCTAGGAGTGGAATTGTGGGTCATATGGTAATTCAGGGTCTAAAAATTTGAGGATCTGCTAGTCTGTTTTTCCAAATTGCTGCAGCTTTTCGATTTCCCAGTAGTGGTGCCAGTTTCTCTGTCCTTTTTATTACAGCATCCTAATAGAGGTGGAGTATCATTGTGTGTCACTGTGATTTGCATTTCCCTAGTCACTAAGGACATTAAGTTTTTCCTGTGCTTATTGACTTTTGTATATCTTCTTTGGAGAAAGGTCTCTTGCGATCCTTTACCCATTTTTTTTAAAAAAATTATTTTTTTATTTTTGAGTTTTAACAATTCTTCGTATAGGCTGAAACAGGAGGATCGCCAGTTCAAAGCCAGCCTCAGCAAAAGCAAGGCACTAAGCAACTCAGTGAGACCTTGTCTCTAAATAAAATTCAAAATAGGGCTGGGGATGTGGCTCAGTGGTCGAGTGCCCTGAGTTCAATCCCTGGTACCAAAAATAAATAAATAAATAAACTAAAATTGTATAGATATTGTATATACTTAGCAGATATATGATTTGCAAATCTTTTCTTTCATTCTAGGGATTGTCTTTCACTTTTTATGAGGGTATCCTTTGAAGCATAAAAGTTTTCCATGTTGAGGATGTCTAATTTATGTTTTGTCATTTGTGGTTTTGATGTCACCACATAATTCAAGGTCACAAAGATTTACTCCTATGTTTTCTCCTAAGAGCTTGACAGTTTGAACTCACATTTAGGTCTTTCATTCACTTTGAGTTAGTTTGTTGTAAGAGGTAGGGTTTCAACTTCATTCTTTTACTCATGAATATCCAGTTGTCCCAGCACTGATTGTTTGGGGGGGGGAGGCAGTCTTTCTCCATTGGTGCATAATCTCTCTCTAGTCAAAAACCAAATCAACCATCACTTCCACTCCTAGTTCTGTTTCATCGATCTGTGTGTCTATCATCACAACTATTGTAGAAAGTTTTGAAATCAGGAAGTGGAGTGCTCAAATTTTATTGTTCTTTTTCAAGATGGCTTGGTGGTCCTAGGTGGGGCCCTTGAATTTCCATGTGAATTTTAGGATCAGTTCCTTAGGAATTTGCTCAGAAAAGCTGCAGAGTTTTTAATAGGCATTAGGTTGAAGCTTTAGATGAATTTGGGAAACTTTGCCACCTTGATACTGAGCCTTCTAATCTATAAACCTGAGATGCCTTTTCATTTATTTATGCCTACTTTAAACTTTTTCAGAAATGTTTTATAGTTTTCAGAGTATATGTCTTGTGCTTATTTGTTAAATGTGTTCCTGTGGTATATTCGTTTTGATGCTCTTGTAGGTAGACTTGTTTTCCTAATTTCATTTTCAGATTATTTATTGCTCAGTATATAAAGATATAATTGATCTTATGTACTAATATGGTATCCCACAACCTTGTTGAACATTTTTGTTGAGTCTAATGGATTTTTAGCAAATTAAAAAAAAATTTCCACATACAAGATCATGGTTATCTGTGAATAATAACATGCACAGCTTCCTTCCTACTGGATGCCTTCTGTTTAATTTCCTTCTCTTATATCCTAGCTAGGACCTTGAATAAAATGTTGAATAGAGATGGGGAGAGCAGGCTTTGTCTTATTCCTGATCTTAAGGGAAAGGATTTTTTTTTTTTTTGTAACTGCTCTTTATCTGGTTAAGGAAGTTCCCTCTATTACTAGTTTGTTTTTAATTACTACTTCTGTTTGGAGGGGAGGAGGACTGGGTATTGAATCCAAAGGTGCTTTACCTCTGAGTTACAGTTCCAGTCCTTTTTTAAAAATTTTTAATTAAAAAAATTAGTTGTAGATGGACACAATACCTTTATTTTATTTATTTATGGGGTGCTGAAGATCAAACCCAGAGCTCCATGCATGTGAGGCAAGCAAGCATTCTACCACTGAGCCCCAACCCCAGACCTTGTTTTTTATTTTAAGACAGGGTCTCACTAAATTGCTGACACTGGCCTCAAACTTTCAGTCCTGCTGCCTCAGTCTCCTGTATAGTTTGGATTATAGGTTTATACCCACAACGACACCTGGCTGTTACTAGTTTTTGACTGGTTTTCTCAAGAAGGGGTTATGAGATTTTTTTCCCTTTCTGTAGAACCAAACTTCATTGAATTGCAAATAAGGTTCCACATAGAAACAGGGTGTGAATTAGGTACATGTCTGTCCTCGGGAAGCTTAAACTTCATGGCAGGAGCAAAATTATGGTAAATCACTTAATAATTAAATATTGTAGATGGTATGAAGGAAGGAACCCAAGTGTCTGATCATGACCAAAGAAGAAAGAGTACAGAACAGAACTTCAGATAGGGCTTGGGAACATTAGAGTGGTTCTCAAAGAAGTAATTGTTTGCCAGGTATTGGGTGCAAACCTGTGATCCCAGCTACTCAAGAGGCTGAGGCAGGGGGATTATAAATTTTAAGGCTAGCTTGGGCAACTTAACAAGACCCTGTATCAAAATTAACTTTAATAAAAGAGCTGGGGATGTAGCATAGCAACAGAGTGCCCGAAGGCTCAATCCCCAGTACCCAGTACTGCTTAAAAAAAGAAGAAGGAGAAGGAGAAGAAGAAGAAAAGTAGTTCTTTCCTTGGATCTTTTCCATTTCCATGGATCATTCTGGCAATACATGGAGCATGTGTTTGGGGTTCTGTGGTGCAGCATGGCATTGGTGGTAAGCCTCCAGGCATCTGAGCTGTGTGGAGTTCTTGCTCCTGCTCTCATGGCCAGACTCCTACACCTGCCTCCTTGCTCTCCAGCCTGCATAGCTCTCACTGTCCATGCTCCACTGTTAGGCTTACTGCTCTCATCATCTGGGCAGCTGTTAGCCTGTGCCTTTATTTTACAGATTGGTACAGGTACCCCTAAAAATGGCTCCAAGAGGCCACTGTGGTGTTTAAAGCTACGAGGTTTGATCACTGGATAAGTGAATTGCTCCTATTAAAACTTTCATGCTCAGCCTGTTCAGAATAAACTGCATGGTCCATTCTGGTATACTCCGGAACTTTTTTTTAAATATGCTGTCATTTAATTTTTTTTTATAGTTTAATATTTGTTTCCTTTTTCTCTTTTTTAAAATTTTTTTATTTGTTCTACTTAGTTGTACATAGTGATAGGATGCATTTTGACATACCATGCATAAATGGAGTATAACTTCTTATTCTTTTGGTTGTACATGATGTAGAATCATGCAGATTATGTAATCATATATACATAGGGTATACGTAGGATAGTAGTGTTCTCAGTTTAATAATTTTGTTATGATTTCTACATAGCATCTGGGTTCATTTTGACATAATTATGCACACAAGGAATTTGACCTCAATTCCCATTCCCCTCCTTTTTCTTCCCCTCCTCCTCCTCTCCATCCTCTACTGATCTTCTTTCGCTTCTTTATGTATTTATTTTTAATTGTTACCTCCTACATATACATAAAGGGAATATTCCCTCTGGGACGTTTATATGTGACATAAAATGATTCCATTAGATTAATTTCATATTTCTTTCCCTTTTCCTTCTTCCCACCCTTTCATTCTTCTAATTCACTGATATATCCAGGGAATTTGGCAAAAATCATATTTTTATGATATCCAGTCCCCTCCACTGCCGCCTTCGTTCTTTGTCTTGCTCCACCTTCCACATATGAGAGAAAATGTATGACCCTTGATTTTCTGAATCTTATTTATTTTGTTTAACATGGTTTCTTCATCTCCATCCATTTATTGGCAAATGCCATTATTTCATTCTTCGTTTTTTTAATATTTATTTTTTAGTTGTATTTTTATGTGGTGCTGAGGATTGAACCCAGGGACTCACACTTGCTAGGCGAGTGCTCTACTGCTGAGCCACAACCCCAGCCCATATTTCATTCTTCTTTATGGCTAGAGAAAACTTCATTGTGTGTATATACCACATTTTCTTGATTCTTGTATTGATGGGCATCTGGGTAGACTCCATATCTTGGCTATTGTGAATTGTGCTATTATAAACATTGATGTGGCTGTATCACTGGAGTGTGCTGATTTTAGTTCTTTTGGATAAATAGCAAGGAGTAGGATAGCTGGGTCATATGGTAATTCTATTCCTAGTTTTTTGAGGAATGTCCACACTGCTTTCTGAGATGGTGCACTAATTTGTGGTCCCACCAGCATTGTCTGAGTGCACCTTTCCCTCCATATTCTTGTCAGCATTTAATATTATTTGTATTTTTGATAATTGCCATTCTGACTGGAATTTGCATAAGAAGAGCACAAATGATTTTGTCCCCACTTGGTTTCTGTGAGGAAGCTGGCTCTGGTATGTGAAGGAGTCCCAACTGAACACTGTGACCTGCCAAGCCACATCCTGTCACGATAAACTTCTGTTCCCACGTGGTCCCCAAAACACCCAGCTGATACCCACCATGGAAGAGTGGGCTATGATCTAAATTCATTCTTTGGGATTTTTTCCTTGCTCAGTTAAATGCTGTCCTCCATTAAAAAAAAAAAAAAGTGGAGGACAACCTAAGCCTCCTTTTTACGTATAAATTTACATAATTTCTTTGCATATGTAATTGTATATGCATGTGGATACATACATGTCTATACATGTGTGTGGTATGTATGTGTGTAGCCTCTAACTGGAGAGCCATACGGACAGAAAAAGTAGAACTTATCCTCTTCATGTATCTTCATGGATCCCAAAGATGACAGGTGCCTAATCTTTCTAGCTTGGCAGAGTCTTGTTCTTCTTGAAGAAGGAAAAGGCAGCCAAACGGGGGGGAAAAAAAGAAAGTGTGGTTGGCATTTTTCTAAAAGGTACAAAACCAAGTGTGGTCTAGAAAGAAGAGCATAGAATTAGAAGTCAAGACATCCCATTTTGACTCTCCCTCTGCTACTAGCTGGCTGTGTGACCTTGAGTGAAACTATTCGCTTCTCAGTAATGGAATCCTCCAGAGAAAAACAGCAGAACTAACCTCTGCCTTTGCAAATTTGCAAAACAGCTGAGATGGAGGAAATCAGTGTGAACAATCTATAAATTTGAGATCTTAGTGCAATAGTAACAATGTCTTCCTTTAGAGTTGTCATTGCAATGTCTAACTCCTCCACTCTGTTGAAAACAGTTAGCCATGAATTAACTAACAAAAATTATGGGCAGCCTGGGTACTGGGCTGAGCTCCCACAGTAGGCCCCAGCAGACCTGACCCGATCTGACCAAAATGGAATAACTCATGCTCAATGCCACATAATCAAACTGAAACTTGCAGGAAGAAGACAGATCTCAAAACCAGGTCAGTTTTTCCTGAGAACAGTGCACCTGAGTCAGGATAATAAGAAAGTCCTTTCTGTTTTAACTCTTACAAAAAGTAACCTGATCTTAACCGATCAGGTTTTCTGTTGTTCTGTTTTCTTGTTCCAGCCTTACAAAATCCACTGTTCTGCTCTTGTGCAGTGGGGAGCTCTCATTCTATTTTGGAGACTAAAGGCTGCTCTGATTCCTGAATCGTGGATCAAAGCCAATTAGATCTATAACTAAATTTGCTATACTTTTGTCCTTTGGCATCACATTTCTGCATGCTTATTCTGGTGTGGACTACTGTGTTAAGTAGTCCACATGCTCTACAGATACATAATCCTCAGAATATATCACTGAGAACAGGCATTATTATAAATGATCACCCTTCTATAGATAAGGAAACAGGAACTCAGAGAGGTTAAATAATATGCTTATCGTTGTATAGTAGATTAAAGATTCGAACCCAGAACTCAATCTTACCCACTATACTAACCTAGTATTTCAGTAAAAATGGCTCATATTCCTATTTTCTTTTTAGAAAGTGAAAAAAGGGAAATGGCGATGCCAATCAATCTACTGCAGAGTAGCAGGGGTTCGGTTGTGGGTGTCAGAATCAGCTTTGACCAAGCCTGACTTTCCTCCCACCCATCCTGTGTATGGGACTCAGTTCTCTTCCTCTGGAGGGTCAGTTGTCTCAGCCTGGGAAAGCCCTAAAGCTACCCTCTCAGAAGCAAGTTGCCTGTGAACCCAGTGATATTATTTTCTCTTGGTGAAACCAGGCTTCTGACTTGAAGCTGTTCAACTTAAATCTGCCAAAAAAACCCCACACAGAGGTTGCAGCTGTGTTTGGTAAATGATGTTCCCAGAGCACTGTTAATTTTTAAATATTTCATTAATATCTCTCCCCAAATGACAAAATGGCCACATGTTGGTAGACTGAACATAAAGCACTCTTCTCATTTGGAAGATTGTGTAATAGACCAATCACTCTGGCCAGAAGTACTTGTATCATGTGTAGCCCCTGTTCAAATTTCTAAAAGGTTTATGCTTTCTGATTGAAGTGGATTTGGCAGTGACTTCCAACTCTGGAGCTAAAAATGTCTGATTTCCTGCTCCCTGAGGCAGTGAATGATCTACAAACACAAATCCATTAGAGAAGCTGTATTTGCAAGGAGAAAAAGAAAGATTGTGTTATGTAAACAAGGACTCTTAATTTATTGACTAGTAGGTTGTTCACTTATTGATTCTCCTCATGGGAAGTGCAGGGGTCTTATTATGTTAAAAGGGAAAAACACAGGGTAAGTCTGTTAAGTGGGAATTTTAAAATTTGAGAATCACAAAAGAAACCCAGATTATAGGAAAATGGAAGAGGGAAAGATCAGGACAGTGGGATTCAGGGTCAGGGAGGAAGAAAAAAGAGGATTTAGATAAGAACTGGGAGCTTATGCACTGAGCTGAGGGTTTTTATGGAAAGTTTCAAACATAAAATGAGAGAAGAATATAATACCTATGAATGCATCACACAATGTCAAGTTATTAGCTCATGGCTGATTTTGTTTCATCTTTTATTCTCCTCCACTTAGTAATATTTTTGGGGCAAACCCATGTATCCTTTTATCTATTGTTTTCATCAGCTTCTGTGGCCAAAAGATTTGACAACAATTTTAGAGGAGAAAAAAGTTATTTGGGGCTCAAGTTTCAGAGGTCTCGGTTCACAGCTCTTGGTCAAAGGTGAGGCAGAACATGGAAGGGCATTCAGAGGGAAGCAGCCCAGATCATCGCACCAGGAAGCAGAGAGCCTACTCACCAGGGAGAAAATATAAACCCCAAAGGCACGCCCATAGTGACCCACCTCCTCCAGCCACACCCTACCTGCCTGTAGTTACCACCCAGTTAATCCCTATCAGGGGATTATTGTACTGATTCAGTGAAGGCTCTCATTACCCCATCATTTCACTCCTAACTTTTCTTGCATTGTCTCACAAATGCACCCCTCAGATCTAAACCTTAATATCCATAGCAGACACATCTAGAAGGTGAAAAATCTTTTAGAACACGACCTTGATGTCATTATCACATCTAAAAAACACTCTTCTCTTAATATTATAAAATATGCAGCCAGTACTCATTTTTCTAAGTTCCTCATAAATAATTTTTATTTTCATGGTGGTTTGTCTGAAATAGAATCCAATAAGGATCCAAACGTACACTGTGGTAGTGTGTTATGGTCTACACAGCAACAGTCTGTCACAGGCAGCATTGCACTGGTTACGCCCCTAGGGTGTGACATCACATGTTGGTCTGCCCTCCTGAGTACTGGGGTCAGACACCTGATGAGATTCAGATGTTTCCTATTGGGTCCAGCAGTCTTCATAGGTGTTGGTGGTATTTTTCCATCAGGAGACACCTAATATCGATTGTCTTTCATTTGGTGATTTTGACAGCTGTTGTGGTCCAGCACCTAGATCCTTTTGTTCCTTAGGGGTTGGAAAATAGAGCTATTCTGTCAACTTTTTCCAAGAGAGAGAAGAAAATGAATACTTCTATACAGAGAAACATCTCTTTCTTCTTCCATTTGATCATCTAGGGATTTAATTTGTCCAGGAAAAGTAGGTCAGCTGTTGGCTTCTTGTTATTTACTGATTTTCAACACGGTAGTTCATTCACAGTCATCCTGCAACAGCAACCAAGTAATAAAAACCAGGTCTTACTTGTTTTTGAGATCTTGGGGATTTGAACACATTTGTTCTCATGCCAGGGCATTGCAGGTACACTGATGGATGCTCATCTGGTGCCATCCTTTCAGCCAGTGGAAGCTGCTTCAGGTTGACTTCCAGGTCTCTGACACAGCCCATAACTCCAATAATCTCAGATAAATAGTTTCCTTACTTCCTGGTATGACAAAATGTTCTAACCCTTAGACATTTTTCAGTGAGGGGTGGTGCAAGACTTGGATTCAAGGAGTATTGATTCCTTTAAGTAGGAAATGATGTCTACAGACCAAGATCTAGACACTTAGGGTGCTCATGGCTCACGGGATGGTCATTGTTTCCTAGGTCTTTCCAGTGAAGAAATGTAAATAATAAAAAAGATTAAAACAGTCGGATGCTAGGCATAGTGTCTGACAGAGTAAGGGCTGAAGAAATGTAAATAATAATTATCTGACTCAATGAAATACACAGATATACACACAGAGATATACATACACATCTAATCATATACACACGTGCATACACACACATCGTTGGTAGAAAATATCTAAAGTGGAAAATGCATTCAATCTACCTAATCTGCTGAACATCACCCCTGAGCAACAGAGCTCACTGTGGAATATTGGTTGTTCACTCGCATGACTATATGTTTGGCCAAATAGCAGCTCCTGCTGCTGCTTGGTATTGCAAGAGTGTTGTGCCACATATCACTAGTCCAGGAGAAGATCAAAATTCCTGAAGAGTTTCAGCTGAATGCATGTTGCCTTCCCAATGCTGCAAAGTCAAGCTGTTAAGTTAAGCCACCGTAAGGTGGCCAATCTGTGTCAGACTTTCACTTATTCAGTTCAGTCTCACATACGTATCTGTTCTGCCATGTCAGGAATACCAGTTCTTGGCGACACCAGAAATGACTAGAACGTTTCCTAATGGCTCCTTTCATCAACCCCACACTGCCTCCAAACACTCTCATCACAGTATACGCCAGTACATTACTAAAAACAGCATGAGATTGCTTATTTTTGCATCATTTTTTGTTCTTCTTAGGGCGTGTCTCACTGCAGAATCTACCCTCAAATTATAAAATTGCTTGGACTAGTTCCTTTCTTTGTGGTTATGCCAACAAGTAACACACACATGTGTTCATTGGTTTCATTTTACTTTGTTCTTGGTGTTGCATTTTAAATTCAAACTTTATACTGATGTAAAATATGTTCATGGTTTCAAAGTCAAATCTATAAAACAAGGTACGTTCAAAGGATTCTAGCTTGTTTCCCTGCCTCCTTGAGTCTATTTCCTCTTTTTTCTTTAATTTTTTATTGTTGGGTATTTCCTCTTTTTTCCACCTTCACCATAGGTAACCAGTTTTTTTTTTAAAAAAACATAGCTTATCTTTGCATTGTTTTTTTAAAATATAAAGTGTGTGTGTATGTGTGTGTACGCACGCGTGTGTGCATCCCCCCTCTCTTAGATAAATGAGAGTGTGCTCTTCCTGACCCTTCCTGGAGATGACCCCATGGCTGCACATAGAGAGGTTCCTCAATGCTCATGGCTGTCTGGTGTTCCACTGTGGAGGACACCGTGGTTCACTGAGACAGTTCCCTATGGATGGATAGTCCGTGTCCAGTTCTTTTTCCTATTATATATGGTGTTTTCACAAATGACCTTGTACACATGTGTCTTTTTGTGCTTTTGTCAACATGGTCTTGGGCTAGATTCTTAAAAGTAGGATGGCTGGTCAAAAGGTAACAGGCCATGGGAGTTAGGTTGCTTTACATCCCTACCAACAATGTCTGAGGGAGCTATTCTCCACAGCCTTGCTGTGGCAAGGAGGGTCAACCTTTTTGATTTTTGTGAGTCTTGTCAGTGAGAAGTGGTGTCTCTCTGTGATTTTAATCTGGATTTCTTTTACTGAAAAGGTAGTAGGATACTTTCTAAAAATAGTCTTCCTGGTCATAGAGGTAGGGCCCAGGCATGTTTTTATTGAGAAGCTGTATGTACGGTTCTTTGACACAGCAAGGCCAAGAATCACTAATGGAGAGTGTTTGCAAACACCTCTCATGGACTTGGATGTGAGTTAAATCTCATTGTCACTCACTTGCACTTGACCTTGTGAAATTTCTTAAATTCTGAGCTTCTGTTTGCTCATCTGTAGAGCAAAAACAGAATAGTCATAGTATCTACTTTTATAGGATTGGTGCAAGAATAAAAAAGGACAGGCGCAGTGGCACAGACCTGTAATCCCAGCAGCTCAGGAGGCTGAGGCAGGAGGATCGTGAGTTCAAAGCCAGCCTCAGCAAAACCCATGTGTTAAGCAACTCAGTGAGACCCTTTCTCTACATAAAATACAAAATAGGGTTAGGGGCATGGCTCAGTGGTCGAGTGCCCCTGAGCTCAATCCCTGCTATCCTCCTCCCCACATCACCCCCACCAAAAAAAAAAAAAAAAATCAAAATAGTCGGATGCTAGGCATTGTGTCTGACACAGTAAGGGCTAAAGAAATGTAAATAATAATTCTCTGACTCAGTAAAGAGAACCATTGGGCTTTGGAGGCTGTAAATCATTGTATCCTATAAAATTACTATCACCTCCTTAAATGGACTTCATAGTAATGTGAGAAAGAAGAGGGTCTTTTTTGTGTGTGAGTTGGCAGTGGTGCAGCCATAGAACTGAAGGCCACACGTAGTATTCAGGGGGTAGATAAGAGAAGAAGAAGAAGAAGTGTAGGTGTGGAGAGGGCATGAAACCACCCTGCAGGACAGGCCTTGTCAGACGACAGAGGGGAAGTGTATCCTCATGGGACCTGGCCTAGCAGTTGCCATAGTACTAGCTGGAAGGTGTATTTGAGAACTCGGTGAAATGTGCATGGTCGTTAGCTGCTCAGCTTCTGCCCTCCTGAGCGTCGGCCTGAAGGGTATGAATTGAGAGAACAGCGTGACCTTGGGTACTCTGCAGCTCTCTGGGCCCTTCACAGTCCCTGGACCCAGTTCTCCTGTCTATGGTGCTTTTGTTCCCGGGTGTCTGACACCACCTTTCCTAGCAAGCAGGGCACAGTCACTGACATTCTCAGGAGAAATTCTAGCCCTTAAGCTTGAGTCACGCCTCCCCGCAAGTAGGATGGGAGCCAAGGGTTCTGGCCTAGCACAGGGTGTGTTCTTCCTCGTGTGTGTTAAAGGGTTATTTTTATTATTAATCTTTCTGTAAAATTCAGTTTAGTTATTTGTCTTCTGTTTGTTTCCTGTTGCTTCATTTATTTCTGCTTTTGTGACAGTCATGCCCTTCTCATTTCTCTAGGTTGATTTTTTTTTTTTTTTGCTTTCTTTTTGATTTTTGAGTAGGAAATTAAGTTTGCTGAGTTTCACTTTCTTATTTTATGCCAAGTGCCTTTAAGACATCTGTTAGTGCTCTCTTTCGGTTTGAAATACTTTATCATTTCTGTCTGAATTCCTCTGTAGCTCTGAATGACCTCTGTGTGCTTTACAAGGTGTCAAGGGTATGGATTCCTTTGCTATAATTTGCATCATTGATTTCTAATTTCATTGCATGGTAATTGATGAATATATCTATCATTTTGAGAGGAAATTTGTGGAAACCTGATTTATATCCTAAATCATGCCTTATCAGTTTTTAATCAGTGTTTCATATATGTTTGAGGAAAAAAACCAAATATTCTATTTGCTGGGTACTAAAATCTTAAAATAGCAATTAGCTTGAGTTGGTTGATTGCCCTGTTCAGATCTTTTTCAACTTCACTGCCTGGCAAAATTATCTAGGTAGCTCTACTCCGCTAGGATCCTAGACACAAAATTATCCATTTAGAGTTGATTGGTTTTCACAAAACATGCTCATGTTGTGGAGGACATGGAGGGTCTTCTGACTTTGTAAGCAGTGTTGATCTGAGTGTGGTGTCCCAGCTCAGTTAGCCTATAAAATCTAGGCTCTGATCTCCAGTGGATTATCTTGGCTGTTGCACTCACGGATATTTGTGTCGTGCAATAATTTAAGAGTGGAACTGATCAATATCCTTATGAAGAACAGAAAGTAGATAACTGGCTAGGCTAGAGGCCTTGTGAAGAAGGAATGCATTCTTTTGAAATTTTTTTTTGCTGTATTTAACCTTTTTCTAGTTCTTAGATAGCCAAATGTGACTATAAATGTCACTATATTTATATATTTATATATAAATGTATATTTTTAGTTTCATTCAATAGTTAGATTTATTAACATGTTTGAAGGTTCAGTTCATGAATATGATTTATTTATATCTTCTAACCTGTATTAAACTTGTCCCAGTGTCCAGCATTAGTTGAAGGCCTGTGCCCTTGGTCACATGATCATGTGCGCATTGCACAAACCTCTCTGGGACTTATTTCTTCATCAGTTACATGGACAGAATACAACCTTTCCATGTTGGTCAAAGAGGGTTGTGGTGAGGCTCAGTCAGATAATGGACACTTTGGAAACTGCAAAGAGATTTTGAAATGCAGAAGGCACAAGTTGGGGACATCGTGGGAAGAAGTGGCAAGTGAAAGTGACCTCAATGCATCTTAATCCCCTTTGTTCTCCAGAAGGAACTTGGACAGGGTAAGGATTGAAAGAAATGTTTGGAAACCCCTGAAATGAATTTTCCCATGTCCTTCCTTCCCCTCCCTCAGTGTAGAACACAGAAACTGCAGCCATGACCACCCACGTCACCCTGGAAGATGCCCTGTCCAACGTGGACCTGCTGGAAGAGCTGCCCCTCCCAGACCAGCAGCCATGCATCGAGCCCCCGCCCTCCTCCATCATGTACCAGGTAATGGAAATGGCGGAGCATGCCGGGAGCTCAGGAGCTCTGAGTCCCCTAAGAGCCTTTGCCCTGAAGGGAGAGGGGCTGCATCTAGAAGGTTAAAGGTTGAGAGCTGATGCAGTCCCTCACGCACATGGGGAGCCCGGTGTGAGGAACAGATGAGATAACAAATGTACATCAGGACTATTTCCGTACCCCAGGGAGGGCTGGTCGATGTGCTCTGACCCCAGGTACCTTCCCAGCTGTTCTTGCTGCTGCACCAACCATGTTTTGGCAATTCTGATCTCATGAATTAAATATTGCCATTTAGAAAGCCCTAGAGCCTGCCTGGGTAGTTACTTTGCCTTCGTGTATGGGAAAAGAACGCTAGGACTCCACAGGGCTCAGGGAAGTAGGTCAGAGGCATTTGCTTTTGCCTTAGAGGAGATCTTGTGATAATCTACCCTTGATTGCACAGATCCACCATCCCATGGGGCTGGTAGGGAGGGCACCCTTTGCAGCTGGAGACAGCCCTGCAGTATAGTCCCTGGGCCCCGCTTGCTAGGCCAGAGGCCTTGTGACGAAGGAATGCATTCATTTGAAATTTTTTCGCTGTATTTGTTCTTTTGCTACTTCTTAGATAGCTAAGTGTGAGTAAATATAAATATATATTTTTAGTTTCATTCAATAGTTAGATTTATTAACATGTTTGAAGGTTCAATTCATGAATATGATTTATTTATATCTTCTAACCTGTATTAAACTTTATGGTTTTTATTTACAGGAAAGTATAACAAAATTTCCCTGTAACTATGCCCCCTCTTCTCTATACACATGGACCTTTTTACCAAATATATGTATTTTACCAAATATGTAAATTTGGTACATATGTTAATATGTACATCTTGTAAATATATACTTGGTGAAATATGTATATTTGGTATATAATAATGTATATGTTTTTAAAATATGATTTTTTTCTTTTTATCAAAAGGAAATAGCACTATTTATAGTATTTGATGACCTGGCTTTTTCTTAAAATTTATTATGGGTATTTTTTCTATCACAATATAATGTGGTTGAGCCACATATGTTCTAGCACCTCATGGTCCTTCTAAGTCATTGCATGTACGGTGTATGCTATTATTTATTTAGCCATTTGCTATTGATGAGCATTTGAGTGGTTTGCAGATTTTTTTTTTTTTTAATCACAAAAATGCTGCAGTGGTTGTCCTCATTCATATGGATTTGCACCCTCAGGTGAGAATTTCTGAATGGCTGGATCAAAGTAATGTATACTGAACTTTTAGTAGCATTTTGGGCTCGTGTAGTTTTGGCATTTACTTCTGAGTCTCTTGATGAGTGACTGACCACCCATGGGAAGCAGATGGGCCCTGTCCTCAGCCTGTTCCTGCTGGTGTGATTATGCAGGCAAGTGTTTGGGGGAGGGGCAAGATTCCAGGTGAGATGGCAGTAGGTTTCCACAGAGTTTGTTGACAGTAATTTGCTTCCTGGACACCAGCTACCTTGGACCCATTCCCAACAACTAAATGTGCCTAACCTTTAATTCCACAGGCCAACTTTGACACGAACTTCGAGGACAGGAATGCATTTGTTACAGGCATTGCAAGGTACATTGAGCAGGCAACGGTCCATTCCAGCATGGTAAGTCTCTAGAACCACGTGTGCAGACGTGCTCCCTGCTGAAGCAGGAGGGGCTGTGGGCGGCTTCTCACACGGGGACATGTCCTCGGCTACCCCCACTTCAGACCCCAGCTATGCAAGTCCTGCCCCACCTCCTCCCAGAAGCTCAGCACACTGCTCCCCTTTAGCTTCAGGCTTTGCAAATCCCACTCACTGTAGCCCCTCCTGATCTCCACCGCTCACTTCCCTGAGCTTCTGTAGCTCTCTGGGTTAACATGTGGTTAGATTCTGCCTTGTCTTACATTTCATTGATTACTGAGTATGTGGAACTTTGTCTCTCTGCAAAGCAAAATATTCTTCATAAAAGAGACACGGTGACTTTGGCTTTGGAGTAACATGGTTATTGACTCAAGATCACCCTACAAGCAGAGCTAGCTATTATTTTCTTTCTTAGGTTCTGACTCTAAAAAGGAGGGGTCATCCCCTTCTCTCTTGGGCTTTCCTTGATTTTTTTTCTTCTCAGGCAGCACTGGACTTGGAAGAATTCCAGAGTCCTTATCCTGGGGCTCTGTTGTGGCCTGATGGATCTTTGTCACTATGTTAGTTGGATTCTCTAACCTTGACTTAGCAAACCTGCTCGTTTGTTCTGAAAGTATTTTGCATCTGTACCTGCAGAGGACAGGGTCAGTGCTGGGGAGGTGCCCAGGGACAAACGGGCCAGTCCTAGTTCTCAGGGAGTCAAGTCAATACTGAAGCTTGCCATTCACCGAGCACTTTCTCTGTGCAGATATTTTAAGTTTATTGTCTCATTTAATCCTCAATGAACCCTGTGAGGTAGTTCTGTTATAATACCCGTTTTATGCTAGGCGCAGTGGCATGTACCTGTAATCCCAGTGACGAGAGACTGAGGCAGGAGAATTGCAAGTTCAAGGCCAGTCTCAGCACCTTAGCAAGACCCTATCTCAAAACAAAAAATAAAAGACTGAGGATATAGCTCAGTGGTAAAGTGCCCCTGGCTTCACCCCATCGAGTACCTAAAAATGAAAACAGACAACAAACAAACAAATAATAAAGTACCCAATTTATAGCTGGGGAAAACCGGAGCCCACAGTTGACAAATGAAGGACCTAAACTCTGCTGTCTGTCAACAAAAATCTGTGCTCTGGACTACTCTTTGTGGACAAACGAAAATTCACAAAGGGTAGATGTCATGGTTAAAGTTAAAGTTCGGTGTTTGAAGGGACTTTGAGAGGGTTAGAGAAAATTTGATGACGGAAGTGACTTTCGAGCGGGACCCTATAGGAGGGTAATGACACCTTTAAGCTGTCTGTAAGGCATTCCCTGCCACAATGCATTGGAGTCCTCAGAATCGCCCTGGGACTTGCAGAGGGATCAATATACCCATTTGAGGGATGAGAAAACAGAGGCCTGGAGAAGTTAATAAGCATGTTACTCATGGTCCTACAATCAGGAAGTCATGGGATTGGATCTGTAATCTGGGACTGACTCTCTGTATTTTACTCCACTGTCTCACATGGAATTTTACCAGTCTGGGAGGAGTGGGCTTACCCTGCTGGGGGAACCAGTATGAACAAAGGCATAGAATTTCCGGTTACTCATGTGTGATCTGTGAGGTCCACATGAGCAAATTATGGTATTGATGGAAATTCAGATGGGGGTCAGCTGGTGCAGGGTACATCAGTTGGCGAGGGCTGCTTTAACAAAATGCAGTAGACTGGCTGGCTTAAAGAGTGGGTGTTTATTTTCTCACAGTCTTGGAGGCTGGAAGTCCATGATCAGGGTGTGGGCAGGGTTGGTTTTTTCCCAGGGCCACTCTGGTTTACCTGAGACTGCTTCTGGCTGTTTCCTCGCGTAGTCTATCCTGTGCACATGCAGCATGTCTCTTTGGGAATCCAAATTCCCTCTTCTTATAAGGACACCAGTCAAATTGGATTAGGGCCCACAGAAATGACCTCATTTGAATTTAACCACCCCATCTTCATGTAGAAGTCATTCTCATGTACTGGGTTTAGGGCTTCAATAGACGAATTGTGTGGAGGGAGAGAGATGCATACAATTCAGCCTGTAGCACAGGGCTTTCATTCATCACTAAAAGTCCAAAGGCAGTGGAAG
This sequence comes from Marmota flaviventris, assembly GCF_047511675.1. Taxonomy (NCBI): domain Eukaryota; kingdom Metazoa; phylum Chordata; class Mammalia; order Rodentia; family Sciuridae; genus Marmota; species Marmota flaviventris. The sequence continues at coordinate 23,281,667 of NC_092502.1, read as the reverse complement.
GTTTTTGTCCATAGGAGAGAGTTGAGCAGAATTGTTTCACCTGTTATGTGTGGAATGAGTTGAGGAAGAGTGAACGGAGCAGATAAATCACTGAGATCATTAAATTCCCAACCTTGGAGTTATTAAGGATGGTACTAGGATGATGGCATTGAGGGTGACTAGGGGGACGTGCATGTGAGAGTCACCGGAGCTCAGCTCTACGGGGCCTAGCAATCTGCTGGGGTAGAGGGAACAGCAACCACACTGAGGTGTTCTGGAAATGTCAGATCAGGGACTCTGGTAGGGAAGTCTAAGGAGCAGGCTGGTTCAGAGGGTCACTGCATGAATCTTCTATTGCTACTGTAACAAGCTATCATATTCTTAGTGCCTTAAAACAACACAGATTTCTTTACTGACAAGTACTTTAGAGGTCCCACGTGGGTCTTCCTGAATTTGATCAAGGTGCCCACAGGGCCACATTTGTTTCTGTAGGCTCTAGGGAGCTTTCTGTTGTCTTGTTTTTTTTTTTTTTTTTGTTGTTGTTGTTTTTGTTTTTTTTTTTTTTAGCTCCAAGAAGCTTGGCTTGTTTCTAAATAAGAAAACTATGACAAGTTGAAAGATGGGTCCAAGGGAGGCAGGGCCAGAAGTCAAGTCCCAAGGCCCCACCCAGGACTCCTTTCTCCATATCATCTTGGCCTCTTTATTCAAGGCCAGTTGTGCAACAAATCCAGCTGAGAGTCAGCTAAACTGTCCACAGGGCAGAGTCCACGCCCATCTTCTCCACTGCCGTGTTCAGCACAGAGCCCGGGACCCGTGAGTGCTCAGTAAAGCTTTCATTGAATGAAGGAGTTCACATTACACCTGCTATGGGCAGTTGCGTGCTAAAAATAGATGCACATTCTTTATATTACTGTCACTTCCCCTTTTTGACATGTGTTTGAAGCAGATGACTGTAGGACTCCCACGGGTTGATCTTGGTTCTTTCTGATCTCAAGGACAACATGTTACTGATGCTAAAAGCTCTCTACATTAAGCATTGAAACTGTGACTTGCCAAAGACATTTGCTCTTGAAAATAGAGCTGTAATAAGTAATAAACTCCAGGTTAAATCTGATCTGATCCTAATGAGATATGGAATATGTAAGATATGAAGATTTAAAATTAAATCAATAAAAGTACATTTTTTTTAATAGATACAGATATTCACAATGAGACATGGCCTCATGTTACTCTTTATTGTGTTTGGGGGCATACTTTTCATAACATAAAACCATTTAAAGTGTATAATTCAATGCTTTTTTTTAAGCCTATTCACAATATTATACAACCACACCACCATCTAATTTCTGTTACCCCAAAGAATACCCCAGACCTCTTAGCAGTCACTTCCACTTCCTCTCTCCCTGTGAACCCTGGCAACCTCCAATGCACTTTCTGTCTCTATGGATTTGCATATTCTCACATTTCATCTAAATGAGTTATACAATAAGTGGCTTTTTGTACCTGGCTTCTTTCACTTAGTGAAATGTTTTTCAAAGTTTGTGTTGTAGCCTGTGTAAGTACTTCATTACTTTTTATAGGTGAATAATATCCCATTGTAGGATAGACCACTTTTATTTGTCCATTCATCAGTTGGTGGACATTTGGGTTATTTCCATTTTTTGTTGTTGTTGTTGTTTTGTTTTTTGTTGGTACTGAGGGTTTTACCACTGAGTTACTTCCCCAACCCTTTTTATTTTTCTTTTGAGACAGGTTCTTGCTACATTGCTTAAGGTCTTGCTAAATTGCTGAGGTAGGCCTCAAACTTATGATCCTCCTACCTCATTCTCCCGAGTAGCTGGGATTATAGGCATGTGCTACTGTGCCTGGCTTTTTTTCTATTTTTGAGTTATTATGAATAATGCTGCTGTGAACATTTATGTCACCCATAAATCCTGAATCCTCAGAAATTTCTGTGTGGACACAATTTCAGTTCTCCTGTGTATATATCTAGTGGTGAAACTGCTGGGTCAAATGGTTACTCAATTGTTAATATTTAGTGGCACCGCTTTTAGGAGTTTAGACTGTTTTTCTAACTTCCTTTACAGATCACCTAGAGAGAGACATAGTGTCGTTCGTTGAATTCTCACAGAATTCTGTCACATCAGCACCACCACCATTATCTTCACTTTAACAGATGACTAAGTGGGGAGTTTTAGCGATTTATTGTGGACTAAAGGGCTGAGGGTGATGAAGCTGGATGTTAGCCCAGATGTTCATACCTTGAGTTGAGGGCTCTTTCCACAGAGGCATAGTCCAGGGGATGGGTCATCTCTGTTTTTCAGGCTCATTTCAAAGTTGTTGCTTATTTCTATCATGTGTATAATAATTATTCTCCTGCTTATAAAATAGTAATGTGGACTCTTATCAAAGTGTGAACAGTACTGTTATGTTATTTTAGTGTATTACGTATTATCTATTGTGTATTGTAGTACTATTACCTTACTCTAGTAGATATATAAAGTAACACAGTATTCCAATCCAGAGAGAGCTTGTAATTCAGAGCTTGGTACATATGCTACCAATTTTTTTTTTTTTACATTCAGTATATATTTATAATCACTACTGTTTTGGTTTGTGACCTATTTACATACAGTTTTGCTTGCTCGTTTTCTTACTAACTATATCTGGGACACCTTTTTCTGTGGGAACTGCAGATCTGCCCTCCTTTCCAAGGTGGCCATCCATCTGTTTGAAAACTGTAGCCCTGTCATAGAGTCCTTGGGCTTCTGATGAGAATGATGTAGGTCGGTTCTTCTTACTCTTGTGCAAGTGAGTCATCTGAGCATTTTGTTGAGATGTGGCTTTTAGACAAGGGGGTCCTGAGAGTCTGCCTTGCTAGTGCGCCCCCTGCTGACGGTGCCGATGCTGCTGGTCCACAGACCACCCCCATGATAGTGAGGCTCTTGAGAAGCCGGCGGCTTGGATGTCATTTCTCACTGCCCCCTGGTTTTGCTCTTTCAGAATGAAATGCTGGAGGAGGGACATGAGTATGCCGTCATGCTGTACACCTGGCGCAGCTGTTCCCGGGCCATTCCCCAGGTGAGACGGCCCTCACCCTGTGCATGTATCTCAAACCCCTCTGCGGGGGTCTTATTCCTTCTCACTCTACTCACAAAGGATTGCTGAGCTTTTCCAGGTGGGAGGGGGTAAGTCAGGGCCTCTCATCCAATGAAGCAGCCTGAAGTCACTGATGACCAGGGCCCATGCCCAGGGACTTCAAGGTTTGGGCAGTACACAGTATGCATAGTATCTTATTTCAAAAATTGTACATGCTAATTTTCTGACACCTAAACCATTGCAGAAGGGTATAAAGCAAAATATACGACCTCCTGGCCCCACCAGCCAAACCCACCTTCCTCCATAAGATCATCACTGGCAACACTTTGCTGCATATTCTTCTGTATCGTCTCCCTGGCGTGAATATTATTTTGTACATTTTTATCATTTATAATAGTGTTGTTTCTTTTTTATATTATTCTGCCTTTTGCTTTTAAAAAATTCTTCGTTACTGACTTTTTTATGTCAAAACATACACATATTTTTTTTAACCATCATTGTCATATAACTAATGAGTTCCATCATCACAAATCAACAAACCACAGGTGTATAAAGTAAACAATCTATTCCTCCCCTCCTAATCCTGGTCCTTGGGGAGAAGTGCTATTTGCAGTTTTTCAGCCTTACTGATTTCATCTGCCTGTCTTTTATATGAACACAAAGAGTTTTGTTTTGCTTAAAAAAACAGGATAAAATTATCCTGTTGTTCACCTGCTAGCTTATGGTGACAGTGCTGTTATGGAAATTCATGTAGTTCTATCTCCTCCCTTCTAAGAGTTCATCACTATATTGTGTGAACGCATCATTGAATCCATTTGGTCATCCATGGATGGGTATTTAGCACTTGCTACCTTTTTTTTAAATTTTTTTTTAGTTGTAGATGATGCATACCTGTATTTTACTTATTTATTTATTTTATGTGGTGCTGAGGATCAAACTCAGCGCCTTACATGTGCTAGGCAAGCGCCCTAGCACTGAGTCACAACCCAGCCCTTGCTACCATTTTGAGAATTTCTGACCATCTGTGAAGAGTGTCCTTGAACCGCCTCTCCTCAATCTTCAGATTCAGTTGACCTGCTGGTGGTTTTGACAAGCGTGTTGTAGAGTGTCTGCCACATGATTCTGATGTGCACAATGGTTGAAAACCACTGGGCTGGGAAATGGGTTTTTAATGGCACATCTGATGTTGGCCGACATTGGCCTGGGGATGGCTAGGGGAGTAAGGGATAGAACATTGCTCTTTGCTTAGAATCTGACTGGACCCCCCCTGGGACAGGGCTGGGGAAAGGCCAAAGTGGGAAGCTTCTGATCATAGCACAGAACACCAAAAAAGGGAGGGGGGGTTCCTGTCTTGGGACCAGCTGGTTTCTTATGTGCAGCCAGTCTCTGGGGGGGGGGGCGCCTCTGCCTCCCACCAGACCAGTGAGACTGGGGCCATCCCAGCTTCTTCTTGCTTTGGAATCAGTTACTTCCCAACAGAGGCCCTTGTGAGAGTAAAGGGTATCCTTATTAATAAGACCACAGGTGTGGACCAGGACTGTGTGGACGAACCAGGGTGCTGAGTCCCCTCCTCTGCCCACAGGTGAAGTGCAATGAGCAGCCCAACCGAGTGGAGATCTATGAGAAGACTGTGGAGGTGCTGGAACCGGAGGTCACCAAACTCATGAAGTTCATGTACTTCCAGGTGAGCTGGCCTGGTGGTTCTGCATCAGGAGACGTGAGAAGACCACCTGTCTTCCAGGCACCAGGCTCTGCACCTTGGTACCATGCTGTCTATTCATCTAGCAGCTATTTTTAGAAAGCTACCTACAAACCCCTGTGTGAGCAAAACAGACACATGTCCCTAGCCCCATGTAAGTTACATCTGATGAGTCTGTGAGTACATTCTGGGCATGGGGAGAGACTGACTATAAAAAGTAATTTTCAGGGCATAATTAGTGCTTCGAGCAAACTAATATTTAAAACAGTTCCAGGTTGTGGAGTATCTGCTGGTGCTCTTTAGGGACAGTCTCTTGGGACATGTGTGTGGACTGAGCTCTGGGCAGTGAGAGAGAGGCTGCCTGCAGTGGTCAGGAGCAAGAGCACTCCCTGGAGAAGGTACTGTAAAGTCCAAAGCCCTCAGGTCTGATGTGTTTAAGAAACAGAAGGAAGACAGAGAGACCGGAACTCAGTGAAGATGGGGGATCGGGAGAGGAAGGAGGAGACTGTGGAGAGGGCACTGTGGGCCCTGAGATGGCATTCAAGGCCATGGGAGGCCACTGGAGGGTTTGGGTGACTTAATCTGATCTAAGGTTTTGTGACAGCCTCTGGCTGCTGTATAGGGGTGGATGGCATGTTGGGGGGACAGGAAGAGGTTGGGAGCAGGAGCAGACAGAGAGGACAGCAGGGAGGCCAGTTGGGAGGCCTGTGAGAGTGATGGTGTCAAGAAGGAATGAGCCAGTGTAGTGGCACACGCCTGTAATCCTGTAGCTCGGGAGGCTGAGGTAGGAGGATCATGAATTCAAAGCCAGCCTCAGTGACTTAGTGAGGCCCTAAGCAACTCAGTGAGGCCGTGTCTCTAAATAAAATATTAAAAAGGGCTGGGGATGTGGCTCAGTGATCGAGTGCCCCTGAGTTCAATCCCTGGTATGAAAAAAAAGAAAGGAGGAGAGAGAGCCAGGGCTTCTCTGAGTGGGCAGGCTGGATGGACAGGGGCCACAGGGAGGCATGTGAGTAGAAGGAGCAGGGTGTCACAGTCGCATCAAAAACAGCTGAGGAGGACAGGTTGGTAACTGGCGGCCAGGCTGGACTCCAGGGTGGGCATCATGACACACAGTGCACCCTCTTCTTGGTTCCCCATGGAGCTGAGTGTCATGGACGGATTCCCTGCCAGTCCCCTGCCCAGGGGCAATGCCTGCGGGGTCAGTGTAGTACAAGGAGGTGAGGATAAATGAGGTCCATTGGTAAAGAACAAGTAGAGCCCTGTTCCACAGTGGGTCCCAAGGCCGCGGCTGCTGTTAGCAGCACAGCCCCGGCTTCCAGGAGCCACGGGTCTCTTCGCGAAGGCAGACAGACCTGCAAAAGGAGAGCTTCCCAAAGACCCTGGGGTGCTAAGCCGAGGCCTCCCCAGAGGCATTCGCAGAAGGGAGGATCTGTAGTAACTTAGAACCCGGCTGGCCAGCACCACAGTCACTGGCCACGTGTGACTACTGATGTTAATTAAAATTAAGTACAATTAAGAACGCAGCTCCTCAGTCACAGTGCGCATCTCAAGTGCTCCATGGCCACCCGTGGGGAGCAGCTGTTGATTGCACGGGGCTGCTGGGGAAGGCTCCCGTGGTGGTGGAGGGCTACTGGGTGTGGTCTTTGAGGAGAGGGTGGCTGACTGCGGGGTCCCAGGCCCACGGCTCACATTGGAGCCGTCATTTCTTTCCCCACTTCTCCTCTCCCTTCCTTCCATTTCTTCTCCTCCTCCTCTTTCTCTCCTGCTCACTGCCCCCAGATCGCAGCAGCAGCCTCTTTTTCTCTTATTCAACTGTTTTTTTTTCTGTTTTTGTTTTTTCCTGACACCAGCTTTACTAGGGTATGCCTGGAATGGTACCTGGCACACAGTAGATGCTCAATAAAGAGTTATTGGTCATCATGAGCCCCTTTCTCTGGATGGTTCTCACACACTCTTGGCTTCTTTCTCCTTGTTGGCCAGTGCCTGACACTGTCCCAGGTGTTGGGGACACAAAATGAATAAGACATATTGATGCTTCTAAATGAAAGTGTGTTGGATGAATTCATTGGTTCGACTCACTCAGGGCCAGATCCAGGTTGCCTCTAAAATCAGATTTGGATTGAAATACATCTCTGAGAAAGTCCACCCTACAGATCTGCCCTTTTCTTGATGGCCTGGGGAGACCCCAGGCGAGCCTTGACCAGAAAGCAGAGGGAGCCACTGCCCCCACCCCTGGGGCCGCCTCCCCCTTACGCCTGCCCTTCTGCCTCCAGCGCAAGGCCATCGAGCGGTTCTGCAGCGAGGTGAAGCGTCTGTGCCACGCCGAGCGCAGGAAGGACTTTGTGTCCGAGGCCTACCTGCTGACCCTGGGCAAGTTCATCAACATGTTCGCCGTCTTGGACGAGCTGAAGAACATGAAGTGCAGTGTCAAGAACGACCACTCTGCCTACAAGAGGTCAGCACCCTCTCCCGCGGGGCCCTCTTCCCGGGCAGCAGCTGGGTAGCTGGAGGGAGAGGCCAGTGCCCTGCTCACAAGCTCCTTCTCTGGTACCCGACTAGCCAATCCCCAAGACAGAGCAGGGCTGGGCCTGTGTCAGCCTGGCTTGAGGAGCAGGCTGTGGAGCTGAGTCTGTGGAGAGCCTGACCTTGGCAGGGTCTCATAGCTCAAGATGGAGTTAGAGCCTCATTTCCCCGTCCATGAAGCCGTAACCATTCTGTTGCCCCATGCTTGATGGAACCAGGAAGGTAATTTTAAAATGGCTACTGTGTTAACTTTGCATAGCTGTGACAAAATACCCAACATAAACAACTGAAAAGAGGAAAGGCATATTTTGGCTGATGGTTTCAGAATTTTCCGTCCATGGTCACCTGATTCCATGGTTTCTGAGCCTATGGCGAGGCAGAACATCATGGCGGGATGTACGTGATGGAGCCAAGTTGCTCATCTCATGGTGGCCAGGAAGCTGGTGGGGGCAGGAAAGAAGAGGTCAGGGACAAGATTACCCTTCCACGGCAAGTCCTCAGTGACATACTTCTTCCAAGTAGGCCCTGTTACATTACCTAGTTTCTACCCCTTCTCAGTAGCCATCAATGCATTAATCCACTGGTGAGATCAGGGCCCTCATGATTTGATCACTTCCCCAAAGGAGCCCCTCTGTGCATTGCTGCACTGGAGACCAAGCCGTCAGCATGGGAGCCTTTCAGGGACACTCCAGATCAAGACTCTAGTAGTTACATTAGTCATTTTTCTGCAAGACTCAGAAAGCCATTCAAACTGCTATGCAGAAGACAGAAATGAGTTGGCTTATGGAACCCAGACATCCAGGCATGCCCCCATCCAGTGCCCGGGTGGTGATGTTAGCCTAGGTCTCCCCACCTCTGCTGCCCTTCCCTCTCTAACGGCCTCCTGCTCAGGCCAGTTGTGCCTCATGGTGGTCTCTGGCAGCAGCTTCCCACCAGCCAGATAGCAACCCCAATATTTCAGGGAAATGCTTTTGCACAGGTCTCAGGGAAGAAGGATGTCCCTCAAGCCTGTATCATGTGCTGGTCCCTCCATTAGTCACTGGTGAGGTAGGCTGCTCTGATCAGACACTGCTCACTCTTAGATTTGGGGGATCCATATCAGCTTAGAAGAAAGGACCACATCTAAAATTGTGTGTGTGTGTGTGGCGGTGGGGGGGGAGGTTGTTTCTCTTTATAAATCAGGACACAGTCACCCAAGAGGAGACAAGAGCAGTTAAAAGCAAGAGACTCCCAGCATGTTGCATGAGGTTCAGATGAACCCCAGAGTGTCTGGCCACCTCTGGTGGAAGGACTTTCCATGTCACTGTTGGGGAGGGAGGAGGGACCCTCCCCCCACATTGTCCTTGGGTTCAGAGTGCCTGGAGTGAGCAGACTGGTTCTCACAAGTTGATTCTTCTGTGTACACCATGAAACCCGGGGTGCCCAGCAGGCAGAGCCCATGTCTCAGCTGACCCAGAAATGTCAGATTCACAAAGATTCCATAGATAGCTCATGGCATAACATCCTCCCCCACACACCCGACAGTTAGAGCACACTGCTGCCGTCATGGCCACAACCGACGTCCTGCGTGTCCGGAGCGAGGCAGGGGTACTCTGCTACCACAGATCCCTGTGTGCCCTACACCCATCCTGCTTTCATCTTATAATCCTGTAATGTTAACAGACTTATTTTCCATGCAATTCTTTGTTTGAGAAACATCGAGGTTTTCCTATAAGGAAAGCGTCTCCACGGCTCACAGTGCAGCTCCGGGGCAGGTGCTCCTTTCACTCCCTCTGGCCCCTCCACCTGCATCAGTGGAGGCTGGCTCCCCATAAACTTTCCAAGACTTCAGAGATTTTCAGTGCATCCCTGCCCTTGAATTTCAGATGCCCTGTCCTGACCTCGGGGGACAGTGTCACTCCGGGTAGGGTGGAAATGGGAGCCCACGTGACGTACCTCAGGCTCGGGGTGTGCAGATGCTCTTCGGTCTCACCTGCCATCTGCCTTTCAGGGCGGCACAGTTCCTGAGGAAGATGGCGGACCCCCAGTCCATTCAGGAATCGCAGAACCTCTCCATGTTCCTGGCCAACCACAACAGGATCACCCAGGTGGGTCCTGCCTGGCGTCTTGGGGAAACAGGGGCCTGGAGGCTGGGTGAACCTCAAGCAGATGATCTCAGTCCAACTTCTGTCTGCACTGCCCATCACAAGAGTGAAAAACCACTGCAGCCTTCAGCCTCCCTCCCAACCACAGATGGCCCTTCCACCCTCTCCAGGCCTTGTCCTCTGAAAGCCTTCAGCCAGGGTAGAGGACCAGAGAGCAGGACCACCACCCACTGCAACGCCTTGGGCAAAGGCCAGACCTCAAGTTTCTCATCTATAAAATGGGTCTGTCATTTTGAATATATTATGAGGATTTATCTCGCTGGACTATCGTGAGAAATAAAGGAGATGCTGTACAAAAAGCCCTCGGCATGCTCCGTGGGTCGGCTTTGTGATCAAAATACCTGACAACAACTTAGAGCAGGAAAAGTTTATTTGGGGCTTACAGTTTTAGTACCTTAGTGCTGGTTGGCTGACTCCATGGCTCTGGGTGTGAGGGGAGGGAGAATATCAAGATGGAAGGATGAGGTAGAGGAAGGTGGCTCAGCTCTTGGCATCCAGGAAGCAGAGTGACAGAGTGAGGAGTCAGGGACGAGCTCTGGTCCAGGCCACATCCTACCTGCCTATATTTACCACCCAGTAGTCCTTTCAGATTATTAGCCCATCAAAGGAATTAACCAATCATTTCACCTCTGAACACATGAGCTTTTTGGGGGGTGTCTCGTAGACAAACCACAACATATGCAAAGCCAGGAAAGGAGGAAAAGGTCCAGAGCTCTGGTCCCTGCTTTGCAGGGCATGACCACTCAGCTGTCACTCTCCCATTATACCCAGCATAGCCTGACTCATCCCACCCTCTGTCAGGTCAGCCGCAACAGGTGCCGGCAAGAATGTTGGCAGGACCCAGGCCGGTGCTGAGGGGCCCTGCATTTCCCCAGGGGTTTTAGGCTCAGCTCCCTGGGCAGAGGCCCAGAGTTGGCAGGGCCCTTCCTGCTCTGTTCACTGCCCAGTGTCTGAGGCCCCAGGAGACTGAGTCCCCTGCTGCCTGTACAGAGCTCCAGCAGTGCCCTTCTTGGGTGTCCCACAAGGACCCTTTGCTTCTTTGGAGAAAGCACGGGGATGGGAACTTCAGATCCTTCTCTCTAGGAGATGTTTCTGAACTGCTGTGACCTGCCAGGAGGAGACACCTACTGGCCCAGGTGCCCCCACCCCCACTCCATGGGTCTTTCCCTGCCCTTGTCTGATGAAAACAGCACAGATAAGTCTATGCCTTCAGAGCTGAGCTGAAATTACTACAGGCCTGTTGTAAAGCTGAGCTGCTTCGGCTCTGCCTAAGAGAGTGCTTCTTACTTGCAATTGCTGGGGACTGAGATGGAGGCTCCAAGGCAAGCAAGCTCCCTGCACAGGAGGCATGCAGGAGCTCTGGCTACCCAGCCACTTGGGTGGCATTCACAAGGGCATTCAGGCATCAGACTGGCTGGTGTGAAGGCTCCTCTCCCCCAGGGCCATTCATGACTCCTGGGCCATCAGTAGAGCCACGTGCTCAGTCACTGCTGCCCAAACTGTGTGGCAGGTGAGGATGCAGGAGGGGGTGTCTTGTGCTTGTCCTGAGGGCGGGTGCTGTTTCAGTGTCTCCACCAGCAACTGGAAGTGATCCCTGGCTACGAGGAGCTGCTGGCGGACATCGTGAACATCTGCGTGGATTACTACGAGAACAAGATGTACCTGACCCCCAGTGAGAAGCACATGCTCCTCAAGGTAAACCCCACCACATACTGCAGACAGGGATTGCCCTCCCACCTCCTCCTTATCTAAAATCATTTTTAAAGAACAATATTTCTATTTCTTAAACAGTGATACAGATCTCACTGCACATGTGGTCTCTTCTTTCGCTTTAATATCTCCTATGCACCTTTAAGGTGTCATTAAGGATATTTCTGCAATATAATTTTTATGGTTGCCCACTATTCCATTCTATGGGGATGTTGTTGTTTAACATGTTCCCTGGGGTGGGATTTTTGTTTGCTAAACTGCATTAAAACCCTCATAGCACAGCTTTTTGTTTTTTGTTTTTTTTTTTTTTGTTCCAGGGACTAAACTCAGAGGCACTCAACCTCTGAGTCACATCCTCAGCCCTATTTTGTATTTTATTAAGAGACAGCTCTCTCTGAATTGCTTAGCACCTCGCTATTGCTGAGTCTGGCTTTGAACTCTTGATCCTCCTGCCTCAGCCTCTTGAGCCACTGGGATTATAGGCGTGCGCCACCATACCCAGTGTAGCACAGCTTTTATGCACCTCTTTTGGTCAAGCTTAACATTATGAAAGAGAAATTGCTGAATCAGAGGGAAAACAGAATCTTAGGGCTTTTGCTTTAATTTGTCAAATGGTCATGATTATCTCAACAGTTTACAAATTTTATCCTAAAATTATTAATGGGGAAAATCCAGGATATCCAAAAAAGCATTAAAAAATTTCAACCTGTCACCATCTTTTACCCTGGAAATAACATCTTCAGAATTGTGATGTATATGCTTCTAATTTTTTTCTATGCTTGTATATTTAAAACATATGCAATATACATAAGCATGTCGAATTTTTCTCAGATGTCCTTAATTATGTTTGGAATATTTCGCAGCAATTGACTAAAGTCACATAGATGAGACTTCTTGGCTTTAACCACAATATATCATTGTCTGCTAAGATTATTTCTAATTCCTCTCCAATAGTTATAGCACTGACATGAACAACTTTCTCTATATCTTCACATGCACCATAGAGCACCCCCCTTTTGATTCTTTCTTCCCTCAAACCTCATCTTCCAAAGTGTTTCTTTCTCTCTCTTTCTCTCTCTCTCCCTCTCTTGCCACTTTTGGCATTTTAAGAACTCCTGACCTGGGTTAGTGTTCCTGTCCTTACATTTCTGGCACCTCAATTGAGTTTGTAGGGTATATTTCATTGCTTTGTCAAAATACCTGATGTAAAGTACAAAGAAAAAAGATTTAGTTAGCTCACAGTTTGGGGGACCGGAAGTTCAAGCAGCATGGTACAGGCTCTGGCAAAGTTCCTCCCTGACTATATCACATCATGGCAGGAAACTATATGTATCTCTGTGTGGTCTCTCTCCCCTGCTTGTCAGGTCACCAGGATTCAATCATGGGACCTCCATCATAATAAGCTAATCTAATTTAGTCACTTTCCAAAGAACCCACCTCTGAACCATCATGGGGTTAAGGTTTTCACCCTCTTAATACCCTTACCATGTAACTTTGGAGATTAGAATCCTGCATGAGATCTAGGGGGAACAAGCCACCTTCAAACTATAGCACAAGGCAGTATGTCTGTATGACTTGTTCACTCCAGCTTCCTCTTGGCCGCCAGAAACCCAGAGAGGTTATTCAAAGTTCAGACCCTTTGACAGCCCAGCTCCATGCTTGGGTGGTACCCAGCTCTGCCCATGCTTGCTCCCTCCATGAGCTAGGTTATGAAACTCCAGTCCACCAAGCAGTGTTACATACGACCTTCAAATTCTCCAGCACTTTTTTTTTTTTCTCTCAACGCTCTTTAATTCCCCTACATCCTAACTTCCCAGCCCACTTCTCTCTGAATTCTCCACCATCTTCAGTCTGGCTTCCAACACTGTTGAGCTATTTCACGGCTCTGCAGTTTGTGTTAATGAAATCAAATGCCACCAGAGGGCGCCATTCATCCTTAACAGGAAAAGTCCTGCGCTCATCCTACAGCACAGGTAGGACCCAAGAGGGAAGCCATCCAACCTGAATAGTCTTCCAGTCGACTCTCTTTGGTGTTGGATGAGAAATAGAGGCACAGCGAGAAGTGACTGTCCCACAGCTTACGTCTAGCCGCACCCCCTTTAGCTGCACATTCCACATAGGAGGAAAACAAACAAGCTTTGGGGGTTGAAATGAGAATGTTGACCTACTTGACATGTCACCCATGTCTCTATAGGAACTGTTACATTGTTATTTCTTTGGGGGGGAAAGGTGGATATTTTTACATTCACCATTGGCCAGTGTTATGTGCCTGCGAGGTGCTGCACCCTAGATAGGCCTCAGGCTCCTTACTCTCAAGAAGGACCTAAATGTGCCCATTTTTATTGACAGACCCTGGATGAGATCCTGTCACTGCAGCTCATCTTTGTGACTTTGACAAGCTGTCCAACCTTTCTGTGTTTCTGATTTCCCAGCCATAGAACAAGGCTGTTGCTTAGAACCTGACTCACAAGATTGTTGTCAGAACTAAGAATTATGGTCAACAGCAGTAATTGTTAAATCCCTAAAGCACAGTCTGTGGCCCATATACTCAATGCTTACGAAGTGGCTGCCATAATATACTAAATTTATCATTGAAATTAGTCCCATGTTTCCTGTCTATATTTGAAAATATGAGGGTTTTTTTCATAATGAATGTATGTCTCCATTTGTATGTGTACAAATTAAAGCTTTTTTTTTTTTTTTAATAATTCCAGTGCACGTCAATAGTTTTTGCACTCTGCCCTTTTTCGTTCTAGGTTATGGGCTTTGGCCTCTACCTGATGGATGGAAATGTCAGTAATATTTACAAACTGGATGCCAAGAAGAGAATCAACCTTAGCAAAATTGATAAGTTCTTTAAGGTCAGCCACTGGAGCTGGGGCAGGGCAGGGGGCCAGGGTTACACCAGCATCAAGAGGACTAGAGAAAGGAATGAAATTTGCCACAAATTAGGGGGAGCTGTTAATTGAGCAGTTACTCTGCAGACCCCAACAGTGGGAGAATAGGATGACAGCTTCTAGCTGCCCCTGGTGGAGGAGTTGGCACTAGAGAAGGCTGTCCCCGGAAAGCATGCACGGTTCTCAAACACGGCTCCACTGGGATTCCACTAGGGGAATGTGATACTTCTTGTGTTCTCCTTTAGCCCTTTCCGGAAGTCATCTAAAGAAAGAGGTGTCTCCTTTTGTTTTCAGAATAAACCAAAGCTCAAGGAAGTAGGAGGGCTAAAGAGTGGATTTTAAGTGGATTCCCATTTGAAAAACCACAGCCTCTCCCCCGGCCCACTATAAGCCCCTTGGCCTCCCTCCTGTCAGGCGAATTGCCTCACCAGCCTATGCACTCAGTTGGTTCTAGTGCCTCTAAGAGAGAGTTGATCTTTTGTTCCTAAATCTTTTAAAACAAAAACTTGTAGTCAATCAAGCCTTTGAATTTTTTTTTTTTTTTTTTTTTTTTTTTTGCAAAGGGGCTTCCATACTTTGGAAATGAATCATTTTTTTCTAATGCTGGGCCTTGCAGGCATGAAGCTGGTCTTGGCTCAGACATGGGAATGCCCAGTTTCATATAACTGGTGAGATCTCATGAAGGTGTGGCATGGAGAGCACCAGGCAGGGTCAAGGGGAGCAAGAGGAGTCTTGTTTTGCTGCTTGAATGGGCTTTTTTTTTCAAGTTTGAAACTTTTACTTTTCTCCAGAGCAGCCCTAGATGAAAACAGGACTCGTCTTGGGAGACCCTTGCAAAATCTGCCTTGAGTCAGTGTGCATAAGCCGGCTGTGAAGGGAGGGGACACACTCTCCACAGTCAGGCCTGGGGTAAAGTCTAGCGCTGCTGCTTCACAGCTGAATGGCCGTGGGAAAGTCACTGAATCTCCCTGGAACCACATCTTCCTATCTGAGAACTATGAATGCTCAGGGTAATCCTCGGAGGGTTTCCCCAAGGATTCACTGGGGTTGCGTAGATGAGTCCGAGCCCTGGGTCCTAATCCTGGCTCTCTGACTTTATGGGACATCGCTAGCCTGCCTGCCTGTCAGTTTCTTTGTTAGTGACATGAACGTGATTACAGTACTAACTTCACATTTCTTTCTTTCTTTTTCCTTTTTGATACTAGAGATTGAACCCAGGGCAAAATTAACCACGGAGCCCCATCCCCAGCCCTTTTTTGTATTTTATTTAGAGAAAGGGTCTCACTGAGTTGCTTAGGGCCTCACTAAGTTGCTGAGGCTGGTAAGAAGAATGAAATCATGTCATTTGCTGGTGATGGATGGAGCTGGAGAACATCATGCTAAGTGCAATGAGCCAGTCCCCCCGAACCTAGGGCTGAGTGTCCTGTCAGATTTGTGGATGATAAACCAGCAAGGGATGTTGGGGAGGGGAATAATAGAAATAGATTGGACTAGACAAAGGGTAACGGAGAGAAGGGGGGAGGGGAATAGGAAAGACAGTAGAATTAATTGGTCACGACTTTCCTAGCCGTGTACTTGTATACACGACCAGGGTAACTCCATATCACATACTACCACAAGAGTGGGAACCTAATAAAGTAAGTTATACTCTATGTATGTGTATTCTGCCAAAATACATTCTACTGTCATTTAATTTAAAAAAAATTTAAATAAAAGTAGCAGCAGAATAACAACAATAACAAAAAGTAGCTGAGGCTGGCCTTGAACTTGCCGTCCTCCGGCCTCAGCCTCCCAAGCTGCTGGGATTACAGTTGTGACAGGTGTGTCCCACCATGCCCGACTTCACACAGTGTTGGTATGGACTGAGATAATGCTTCTAAAGTGTTTGGCCCTGTATCTAGTGCGTGGGAGGTAGAGAGTAGATGCCAGTCTCCCTTCCGTTTGCCCTGGCCTTTGGCTGGAAGTTTCTTACCTTCTGGAGCAGTAGGAAGAGAAAGGACCCTCCACTGCAAGGCTAGCCATCTGGTCCTCAGACTTCATCCATTGTACTGGCTGTGTGACCTTAGACAAGTCACTTTGCCTCTCTGAGCTCGGTTGCCTAGAACACAGAATTGGTTGGAGACAGGGGAGGACCAGTATGCCAGCTGAGGTTCCTTTTGGTTCTGGGTTCACACAATAGCATCATCAGAAGCAGAAACAAGGGGCCAGGCCCCAGGCGCACATGGAGGCCCGCTGCCCCCCTGCCTCCGGCCGCATCTCACGCGCTGTGTTTGCTTCCTTTGCAGCAGCTGCAGGTGGTGCCCCTGTTCGGCGACATGCAGATAGAGCTGGCCAGATACATTAAGACCAGTGCTCACTATGAAGAGAACAAGTCCAAGTGAGTGCCTGCCGTAATGTCTCTAGGCTCCTGCGAGGACGCCCGGCCCGGGCAGGGGGCCGAGGGGCCACTTCAGTCCCTCCTCCCTCCCCAGAGCCCTGGGCAGGTGGACCCTCAGATCACTGGCGCCACCAGAGGGAGCAGCGGAGGGTGCTCGGAGCCCTTTTGTATCCGCCCTTTGCTGCCAGGTTCAAAAGGTCTCAGAGCACAACCATGTCCCTCATCCTGCTTAGTGGTAGCCCATGGCGTCCCTTCAGAGGGACAGCAGGAGTCCTCCTCCTTCCCTGAGATGTGGGGAGCAGCCGCTGGCTCTCGTTGGCCAGCTGGAGAGAGATGGTGACAATCTTCATCTCCCCGATTCTCTGCTCGGGCTTTGCGACCATTCAGTAAGTACGTGGTGACGTGTGGCCGGAATGGCTCCAGTGTGAAGTGAGCTGACGCCTCCCCTTGGGTCATTTTATCCACCACAATCCCAGGGAATCTGTGCTGAGGTCTGAGGGATCAGTGGCTCACCGGACTTGGGGGACATCTGGCTCCAGTCTCCGCCGTCTGCTTTGAAATCAGATGCCGTTGTGGGGGTTGCTTCTGAGTGCATTTCACCCAGGGCTGAGTGGACATGGCCTTTCCAAGTGGAAGAGAGCTGGCCGTCCTGTGGTCATGGGTGAGAGTTCAGTACCTTCAAGGACAGCTGTGAAGTGCCCTTGACCTCTACTCACCAGGCTCTGTAGCTGAGCTCCCAGGGATGGCCAGTCCCGTGCCTCCATCCTCTGGGGCTGCCTGGGTGGGAGGAGCACGGGGTCAGGGATGAGGGGCTTGTTTTCTGCCCCTTGCCTGCCTGGCTCCTGGACCACCTGACGCTGGTTGGGAGGAGGCTGTTGTATGACCAGGGCAGGAAGTCAGAGGTTTGAGTGATGGTTTCTTGATCCCTCCAAGTAGCTCAAAATAAAGAATGGCAAAGTATAAGCGTGAGGAAGGCCATCGCTGTTCTGCGCACCCCCAGGAGAATCCCTTCAGGGCTCCTTTTAAAATTTTAACTTCTCTCTGAAACATTCTGAGCTCATGCTTAGTCTGTCTGCTGGGTTACCAGCACCAGACAGGGGAAGACAGGAAGAGGAGTGAGGACTCTTACTCGTTCATTTTCTCTCCAATGCAGGATTGTTTTCTTTTTCTTTCTTCTTCTTCTTCATCTTCTTTTTTTTTTTTGGTACTGGGGATCAAACTCAGCAGCGCTTAACCACTGAGCACATCCCCAGCCCTTTTAATATTTTATTTAGAGACAGGGTCTCACTGAGTTGCTTAGCGCCTTGCTAAGTTGCTGAGGCTGGCTTTGAACTGTGATCCTCCTGCCTCCGCCTCCCCATGCAGTACGGTTTTCCTAATCACATCTGTCAGAAAGGGCAGAGAGGAAGAAGGGAGGTCAGGGAAGGAGGAAAGAGACAGGAGGAGGAGGAGGAGGAAGCCAGCCCTGTGTCCTTGGAGTCCTGGACTCTCACTGTGGGTGTGACCATGTTGCCAGGCCACCCTGGAAAGGAGGCACAAGCCCATCCGGATTTCCCCAGTCCAGCTCCAAGCCCTCCAGAGCCAGCTCCTACCACAGGGCTGGTGCTCTTAGAGTTGGGGGGATTGCCCACCTTGCTTTTTCTTTCTTGGATTCCAACCCTTGTACCCCTAGAGAGGCTGTGATCCCCAGCCATGGAACTGGTAAGTATTGTGGACCTGATAGCTGGAAAGGCCTGTGGTTGAGCCTCCTTGGAGTAGGATGGCCACAAGGAAGAGAAGGAGGAGGAGGAGGAGGACTGTTCCTCGAAGCCTGTGGTCTCCACAGCACCACACTTGGCAGGCTCAGGACACCGCTTTCTGGTTCACCCAGGGAGCCAGCCGTGTTGGCTGAGGACCAGGAACAACTAGGGAGTGGAAGGAGCGTGTCCCACCCAGGAGCCTGGGGCTGGCCCGGCTCTGACCCTGTGGTTTTCTACCCAGGTGGACGTGCACACAGAGCAGCATCAGCCCCCAGTACAACATCTGCGAGCAGATGGTTCAGATCCGGGATGACCACATCCGCTTCATCTCGGAGCTGGCTCGCTACAGCAACAGTGAGGTGAGCGCTGGCCACCGGGCACGGAGGCATGTGGGCCAGGCGGGGAGAGGAGCAGCTGGGAAAGAGCAGGAACACCTGGGATACTGGGGAGTGGCAGGGACTACACATCTGGGGCAGGAGGGCAGAGCTGCCCAGAGCGTGGACAGTTACAGCCAGACAGAACCAGGGTTAATTCTGCCCTTTGCAAGTTGTTCAAATCTCTGTGCTTCCCTTTCCTCTCTGCATGATGGGGGTAACATCAAAGCCTGGGAAGGGTATGCAGGAGGGAGTAATGGACAGAGGATGGTTGGATGGGAGGAGTAAGTTCCAGTGTTCTGTGGCACAGTGGGATGACTGTGGTTGACAACAGTTATTTCAGAGCAGCTAGTAGAGAGGATTTTTAACGTTCCCAGCACGAAGACATGATCGATGACTGGTGAGACAGATAATGCCAATTACCCTGATCTGATCATTAGACAAATACTTGTGTTGAAAAGTCACACTGTGCCCTATGAATATATATATATAGATACTAGGTATCAATCAAAAATTTAAAATTTATTAGAAAGGGGGAATAGCAATAGTATCTATCCCAAAAGATTCACTGAAAAAATGAGATGATGTGGCATCTGGAATGTGTGCTGTGCCTAGCAAAGAGGAGGAGCCCAGTGATTATGAATCCCCCCCTCCCCTGCACACAGGATCCAGGTTGTCCCTACCCTCAAGCTCAAGAAAAGGAGTTCTGAGAACTTGTGTACCTAACACTATCCAATATTTTAGAAGCTACATACTAAGGAATGATCATTGTTGTTTTTTTTTTGTTGTTGTTGTTTAAAAAAAAAAAAACTTAAATGCAGTTAGGGACAAAAAAGGGCTATAAAAAAAATCTCCTGTAATCCCAATAGTGACATTTCATTTCATTGAATTTTCGTGGAAATATGATCAGCATAACAAAATCAGGAAAAAAAAAAAAAAAACAGATAAGCAGAAGAAGAGAAAGCAATCCTGTAAGATCCTACCATCTCAGAACTAACTGTGATTAATATTTGGGTGCTGTGTTCTTCTGGGTCTCTCCCTGTAGTAGACAGCCTCCTGATAAGCCATTGGATAAACAGGCCCTATGAGCTCCACCATCCTGGAAGACTGGGCTGGTCCATGTTTGCTCTCTGGTTCCACTGTGTGGCCAGCAGCCATAAGGATTGTTTTTTTTCCAAAACCCAAACTCAGGAAATGTCTTTGGTCTGACATTTATTCTGACAAATGCAGGCAGTGTGGTCATTCAACCAATGGCCCAGTGGGCAAGGGTGAGCTTTCTTACTAAATGTGCCAATCAACTGAAGTAAGCCACAAAAAAAAATTAATTTATCCAAGGGCTAGACTCCTTTATTCCTAGTCAGGTTTTAGTGGACTAAGGATGTACCTGATCCAAAGCATATTTTTTAAAATTACAATGTCCCAAAGTATCCATAGGGGATTTATTCTAGGACCTCAGCTGATATCAATATCCAACAGCACTGAAGTCCCTTTTATAAAATAATGTAGTATTTGAATATAACCTACATGCATCCTCCTATGTACTTTAAATGACCTGTAGATTACTTGTAATACCCAAGTCAATGTAAATGCTATGTAAATAATTGCAGCACAGTATTATTTAGGTAATAACAACAAGAAAAACTAAGTACATTGTAAAGATGCATTCTTTCTGAATATTTTTTCCATCTACTATTGTATAAGCCCATTGGATGCAGAGCCCTGGGTTCAGAGGGCCAAGCAGGCATGATCTCTTCCTGTTTGTATCAAGCCAGTTCTCATCATTTGCAGTAGTCATATCCTTTGAAGTGGCCATGAACCCTGAATTAGTAAATACTGAACAGTTGATCCAAGGAGAAATATAGAGTTGGGTCCCTATGAGCTTCTGGGCACAGTGTTTTCATCTACTGATGAAGTTTTAGACGTGTTTCTGTTTAAAGATACATTGTGTGTTATACAGTGTTGATTCACTGGCATTGTCTGAGGGCCAAAAGCACTGTAACTTATGCCTGAACAAGGCTTATCTAACACATGGAGTTTTTCCATAAGGCATCCTGTACATTCGTGCAGGTAGGAACATGTACAGCACATCAGTCCTATGCCTAGGGACTTTTTCATTTGTTAATTCACCAACAAAGCACAAAAAATGGGTAGCATGGCACTAAGTAGACTGAAAAGGGACACCTGTTTCCAGTGTGAGAGCTGAACAGGGACAGAGTCATCTTGTCCACTCTCAGCTGGGAATTTGTACATCTCTGCACATGACTGAGACATCACTACAAAGTTTTTTGATTTGAGGGCTACAGATAGATTTAATTGAGTGACTTGTGATGAGCATTTTATATGCAATAGAAGAGAAGATTAGAGGGAGTCCCATGTATTAAGAGTCATATTGTGGTGTGGAAGTTAGTGTTGCTTGCTTACATATACATATTTAAGATCTCTGTGCAAGGATATGTGCTTGAGCCACTGTAGTCTGCCCTTCCTACGTGGAATGCAGTCAAGAAAGGTCTGTGTGCCTCTGTGCCCCTGGGTGGTGGCAGGTGGGGCTCTGGCATTGTGCCTCCTGAATTGGGACCCCAGCCATCTACAGGCCTTTAGCAAGGCGCCTGTCTTGAGTCCAGTTCCCCTGTCAAGGGAGCATAATCACTTCCCTGTGAGTTCTTGGGGGGAATCAGTAAGAGGTGTACAAAAGTGCCAGGCATGTGACAGTGAGTGACCGTGGATGTCCTCCAGGTGGTGACAGGTTCCGGGCTGGACAGCCAGAAGTCGGATGAGGAGTACCGGGAGCTGTTCGACCTGGCCCTGCGGGGCCTTCAGCTGTTATCCAAGTGGAGTGCCCATGTCATGGAGGTGGTAGGTGTCCTGGGGCACAGGGTCTCACACTGACCTCCATTCACCTAGAAGCTGTCTGTCCTGCCTCTCCCCTTTGCTAATAACTTTATGGAGATATAATTTACGTAGCATACCACTTTCCTGCTCAGAGTGTGATTTCATTGTTTTTTGTTTGTTTGTTGTTTACTACATTCACAGAGTTGTCTAACAACTCCAGTGTCAAATTGAGAACATCTCCATCACTTTAAAAAGAAATCCAATATCTGATCACCCTTCCCATCCCTCCAGCCCCAAGCCAACTCCTCTCTGTCCCTGTAGGTCTCCCTATTCTGAATGTTTCCTACAAATAAACTCATACAGCACTTAGGCTTTTGCATCTAGCTTCTTTGATTCCACACATTTCCAGGGTTTATCTCTGAAGCATGAATCAGCACCCCTCTTTATGGCTGAAGAGTATGCCAGGACCCCGATATGCCACATTTGTTACCCATTCACCAGTTGATG